>NW_022631007.1:9544686-10134913 GCF_010015895.1 Lontra canadensis | reverse complement strand
GGGGGTTGGGGGGGTGGGGTTATGGACATTGGGGAGGGTATGTGCTATGGTGAGTGCTGTGAAGTGTGTAAACCTGGCGATTCACAGACCTGTACCCCTGAGGCTAATAATACATTATATGTTTATTTAAAATTTAAAAAAAAAAGAACACATGTAGCGCACATGATCTGCCATCAAGGCATCTCAAACTGTGCCCCAGCATTCTTTCCCTTAATCCTGTTCTGTCTGGTATGTTTCTTGAGATTCCATTGTATCATATTAAAATCACTGACAGTTCGGGCACCTGGGTGGCTCAATAGGTTAAGCGGCCAACTCTTGATTTCAGTTCAGGTCATGATTTTCGGGTGGTGAGGTCGAGCCCCATGTCAAGCTCCAGGCTTAGTGTGGAGTCAACTTGTCCCTCTCCTTCTGCTCCTCCTTCCACTCATATTCTCTCTCTCTCAAAATCACAGACTTGGGGGCACCTGGGTGGCTGAGTCGTTAAGCGTCTGCCTTCAGCTCAGGTCATGATCCCAGGGTCCTGGGATCGAGCCCCACATCAGGCTCCCTGCTCAGCAGGAAGCCTGCTTCTCCGTCTCCCACTCTCCCTGCTTGTGTTCCCTCTCTCACTGTGTCTCCCTCTGTCAAATAAAGAAATAAAATCTTTTTTAAAAAATCACAGACTTAAATGAAACCATGCAATGAATGTTATTCTGCTACACAGTATTCTGTGAGCAGAATACTAAACTGAATATTCTCTGCCTAGAAAAATCCTACTCTTTTTCAAGAACACCTTGGTTATCACCTATAAGAACTTTTCCTCACATTCTCCTATCTAACATGTTCCTTAATCTGTTTGCCTCTGTTAGACAGAGCGAGAGCATTCTTGGTTATTCCAGATTGTTCTTTGACCCCACTCTGTGGTATCATAAACAAGGATGGTAAAATGGAGTTTTGCAAAAGCCTGTTCAATTTGCCCATTCCACAATGAGCCTGCACAAAGACAAGTACAGACTCTGGATGCAGATCTCTTGAGGACAAATCCTGGCTGTGCTTCCTACTTGCTCTAACCTTGGCCAGCTTTCTGAGATTCAGTTGCCTGATGTGACACAAAAGTAGTGATAATATCCATTTACAGGCTTTGGGGAAATTTGAGTAAGACGTGTGTTGAGTATTTAGAACAATTGTACAGCAAATCTTCTTAGTGAACAACAAATGGAAGAAATCTCAAGGAAAATGTACAAGAGGTAGCTCTCTCACACCCATCTGCACCAGCAGGGGTAAGAATGGCATTCTACATCATAAAATTAGGTTAGAGATGCCCCTCCCATAAGATTTCAAGTAACAGTCACAATAATATATGTTTTTCTCTGGTCTAATATAGAGACGTGTCTATATTAAAAAGTATGACTCGTTGTTGTGTATCTAAACCTGCCCATGTAAGTGTTCTCTATATGTGGAGACCTGTAAGACCCCTGGATTCCAAACGTTATGGTCAAGCCTGAGAAAAATAATTTCTAAACCGAAAAAGCTTTGTAATCCTGGTTCTTAATAGGTGGTTCCCCTGGCTGATAGTGTCTTAATAAACCTCTCTGTAATTCTAAAAGGTGTAAACACTTGTAAGATTTTTCTATCCCACATTAAGAGGGTCATTGGGACTTCCCATTATAAATATGCATTAGAACAGAATGAAACCCATTCCTTCCCTGAATTCCTTTAAAAAAGAAAATGACTGGGCGCCTGGGTGGCTCAGTGGGTTAAGCCGCTGCCTTCGGCTCAGGTCATGATCTCAGGGTCCTGGGATCAAGTCCCGCGTCAGGCTCTCTGCTCAGCAGGGAGCCTGCTTCGCATTCTCTCTCTCTCTCTCTCTCTCTCTCTGCCTGCCTCTCCATCTACTTGTGATCTCTCTCTGTCAAATAAATAAATAAAATCTTTTTAAAAATAAATTAAAAAATAAATAAATAAAAAAGAAAATGATTTCTGGTTAAAGCTAGTTGACCCAAGACAAGTGCTTTGCCCTCAGACTAGAGAGTTCCCTAAAATGGGAGTAAAGGAATTAAAGGCACAATAACTAAGGGAAGGGAGTTAGGTGAGAAATTGAAACCAAAGTCTGAAAGAGCAAAAGTGGTCTGTAGCTGGCGGCCAAAGACCCCAGAGGCAAGGAAGGAGTCCATCCAGTATATCCTGCAGCCCTGAGAGGCAGTGGAGCCTGGGAGGGAGACTCAAGCATTAACCAGCAGGATTGCTTGAAAGGCAAAATACTGAACGCCCCCATGCGCATCCATGCAGGAGATTCGAGGCTGCTTAAGAAAAATAGAGATGACTCGGGGGGAAAAAGCCTTCATCCTCAGGCATTTGGGATTCACAAAGCCAAAACCACAGATTTGCAAGCCCATCTCATTAAATGGAGTTCCACACTAGCACCTCAGTCCCTTGCCCTTAAGTAGGAACAAACAACAGGCCACAAGCGTTTGCACAAACCTACCGCAAGAAGGAGTAGAACCAAGATGAGCAAAGAATAAAAATGACCTCAGCATACACAGAAATAGTGCTGGGGACAGAAGAGAGTTTCCAAAAAACAAGTATTGTCGTACAGATAGGAGCATATATTGTTTCCAGGATGACATGAAGAAAAGATCAGAAAATAAGAACCCAGTGGGCCTGGAAATTCGAAATGTTGTTAAGATTAAAAAAGAGATGACAAAAAGGTTAGTGAAAGTGGTTATAAAATAAGAAAATTTTCCCAGAACACAGTGGGGGAAAAGGGGGAGACCCAACCAACTAAACTTGAAACCCTCAATGTCTAAAACAGTTATTCAAATCTACAGATTCAGAGGTAAAAGGAAATGACTCAAAAATATATACTCTGTTCAGTTATTCATGTGTGAAGGCAAGATATTTGTGCAAGGTACACTGTGCTGAGCAGAGCATAACCTACACCTGAAACTAATGTAACATCGTGTGTCAACCAAACTTCAATTAAAACAAATCGTTGTGCAAAGGCTCAAAAAATATTTCTCTCCTGCACCATCTATGTTGGTCACACAATTTTCTTTAAGATTTTATTTATTTATTGGAGTGAGAGAACAAGGGAAGGGAAGGGGCAGGGCGAGAAGGAGAAGCAGACTCTCCTCTGAACAGGGAGCCCAACACCGGGCTCGATCCCATGACTCTGAGATCATAATCTGGGCCGAAGGCAGACACTTAACTGACTGAGCCACCTAGATGTCCCAGTCACACAATTTTTAATGCCATTTCTTTACTTCTGGGCAAAGGTAAGCTGCATCTTCCTGCTCCTTGGACTAATAGGTATCACTTTGGCAGAATTCCCAGCTAACACCTGATTAGCCATGCTCACTTCTCCTCTGTTACAGTGGCTGTCATTTCATATGGCTGCTACTCATCAGCCAGAGACAGAGTCGAAGGTGAGGGTTCCCTGAAGCAGAGGTCATTGAGCCACTGAAATTTTAGAATTGTTTTTGCAATAGAATAATCTACTCCATTCTTACAGACACATTCTCTAGAAAAATTATTTGATGATGTACTACAAAAAAAGAATTAAGAAATCAATACCAGCAAAGTTTTGTTCAAAGGAAGTAGAAGGCATCACCAAGCCAGTTAAAATAGTGATGTCTAAAACCTATAAATTTTATTTGAAAACAAAAGCACATCTCAAAGGTTATTTTTTTTTTTAATTTTTAAAAGATTTTATTTATTTATTTATTTATTTATTTATTTATTTATTTTGGAGAGAGAAAGAGAGATCACAGAGGAAGAGGGAGAAACAGACTCATCACTGAGCAGGGAGCCCAATGTGGGGCTCCATCCCAAGACCCTGAGATCAGGACCTGAGCCAAGGCAGAAGCTCAACTGACTGAGCCATCCTGGTGCCCCTCAAAAATTACTTTAAGATAGTGAAAAAATTAAATTAAATTAAAAAATGAAAAAAAAATATTTGGTATAATTCTTCAGGGAATAAATAAATAAATAAAAACAAAAAATAAAATAGTGATTCTCAAAGTATGGTCCGGGGACCCCTGGGATTATATAAGACCCTTTTAGGTATGACCAGGGTCAAAACTGTTTTCATAATAGTACTAAAACATTATTAACCTTTTTCCTCTCTTGTCATGTCACACATGTATAGTGGAATTTCCCAAGGAATACATGTTCTGTGGCATCGCAAAAGATTGAATGCAGAGCTGATAGGAGAATCTAGCTATCTTCTACTGAGGCAACTATTAAAGAGATCTGTGAAAATATAAAGCATTGCTAATCTTATTAATTTACTTTCTTTTAGAAAACACAGCTATTTTTCATAAAATATGTCATTTATATTAGCAGGTAATGAGTACATTATTTTTTTAATGAACAAATAAATATTTAAGTGCCCAGTTTTAATTCTTAATATGGCAAATATCATATAGATATAATCATAAAGATGGGGTTCTCACTGATTTCCTATTCTCAAATCATCTAAGAGATACTGTTTGTTCAAAGTAATAATAGCAACTATGTGATTAGAGCATTTGGATAAGCAAAATGACAACAGAAATGTTGATAAGGACAGGAAGGAGAAGTTGGTGACATTCTAAGATTCCTGCATCTCCCATGAAGCAGGACAATGTAATTTGAAAACATGGATATGAAGAAAATAAATGATATTAAGCAAAGTAAAAATAAATAAGTAAATAAATAACGAACAGATATGACTAGTTGTAAATATATATTGCAACCTCTAGGGAAAGCGCTAAAAATGTTTTAAAAGAAACATAATTCATATACCAGGAGAGAAGAGAAAATGGGGTCATAAAATGTTCAAATAAAACCATAAAAGGCAGAAAAAGATAAGAAGAAAAAGTAGGAACAGAGACAAAAATAATGAGTAGAGAACAGTTGCAAACATGTAGCTATTAATCCAAGTACACAAATACTCTATCTGTGAATGATCTCAATGTAACAATTAAAAGACAAAGATCAATAGAGTGAAAAAATAAAACAAAAAAACACCCAACTATATGCTGTCCATAAGAAAGCCACCATAAACATAAAAACATAGATAAGGTGAGAGGGAAGGGATGGAGAAAGATATACCATGCCAGCTTTAATCAAAGGAAAGCCATAGTAGCTATATTAATTTCAGACAAAGAAGGCTTCAGAACAAGGAAAATTGTCAGAGCTAAAAATGAGCATTATATAGTGAGAAGAGGGGTCAGTTTCTCCAGGAAGACACAGGAATCCTTCATATGCATGCAACTAACAAAGTAGCATCAAAGTACATGATCCAAAAATTGATAGAACTACAAGGAGAAATAGATGAGTCCTCTACAACTGTTGGAGACTTCAATGCCCCTATTCTAGTAATTAATAGATCAAGCAAGCAGAAAATCAGTAGGAATATAGTTGACCCGAAAAGCACCATCAATCAACCTGATCTAATTGCCATTTATAGAAAATTCCACTCAACAACAACAAAATACACATACCCCTCAAGCTCACATATGCCATAAAATATGCCATATTCTGAGCTATAAAACATACCCTAAAAATTTTTAAGGATAGAAATCATTTAAAAATATGTTCTTGGAGCATAATGAAATAGAAGTAGAAGTAACAGACAGCTGGAAAATTCCCGCAAATACTTGGAATTAAAGAACACACTTCTAGGTTAAAGAGGAAATATCAAGAGAAATTATAAAATATTTTGAGCTAAATGAAAATAAAAACACAGCTTATTAAAATTTAAGGGATGTAGCAAAAGCAGTGCTTAGGAAAATATACAGCACTGAATGCACATATTAGACAAGAAGAAAGATCTAAATGAATAATCTAAACTTCCACCTGTAGAAACCAAAGAAAAAAGAGAAACTGACACCTAATGCAAGCAGAAAAAAATAAATCATAAAAATTAGAGTAGAAATCAATGAAACTGAAAACAGGAAAACATTGGAGAATATCAATGAAGTCAAAGCTGATTTTGGGGGGAAAATCAATAAAGTTGATAGACCTCTAGAAAAGCTAACAAAGAGAGAAGATAGACATTACTAATATCAGAAATGAAAGAGGGATCATCACTATTAATCCCATGGATGTTAAAAAGATAGCAGAGAAATAATACCACGGAAAACTCTACGACAAAGAATTTGGTAGAAGATGAAACAGACAAATTCCTTAACATACACAAACTACCAAAGTTCACACAAGCAGAAACAATCACCTGAATAACCTATATCTACTAAAAGAATTGGATCGTTGGTTAACAGACCTCCAAAAGGGGTGTCTGGGTGGCTTAGTTGGATGAGCACTTGACTCTTGAGTTAGGCTAAAGTCATGATCTCAGTGTGTGGGATCAAGGCAGCATCAGACTCCTTGTTCAGCTTGAAGTCTGCTTGTGATTCTCTCTCTCCCTCTCCCTGTGCCCTCCTCCCCAACCACACCCCACTCATGGTTGTGTGTGCACACACGCATGGGCTCTCTCTCTCTCTCTCAAACAAACAAATAAATAAATAAATAAAATCTTAAAAAAAAATAGATCTCCAAAAAAGAAAAGCACCAGACCCACGTGGTATCACGAGTGAATTCTATAGAACATTTAAAGAAAAAAATAATACCAGTTTCCTCCAATCTCTGCCAGAAAATAGAAGAAGAGGCATCACACCCCAATTCATTTTATGAGGTCAGCGTTACCCCACTCTCACTTCTCAGTGCCTTCCTTTCCCTGCCTGGAGGCCAAGGACTGGCTGGACTCAAGCGTGCTCATCTCCCATCTCTCGGGACCAGGTGAAGGAGCAGCTGTGGGCTGCATCCTTGGCTTCCAGGAGGGAGGGTGCTGGGTGCTGAGGACTTACCTGGCTTTTCTGCAACGGTGGGTGACTTTCTGGGGTCTGGCCAGCACTAGAGTTGGGTTAGAGGGGTTTCCATACCCTTTTACATTATTTTAATTTCTAACAAGAATGTGTTGATGTCTTTATCTTGTATTTTTAGAAGACAAATTCCCTCCTTCCCTAGTCAAATGTGTAACACCCCGGAACAGATAAAGCAATGTCTCCCTCCCTACCTGGTTGCCCTTGTCAGTATTAGATCTGCTTTCACTTCCCCTAACTAGCTGGTGTTTAGGGGCCCTGCTTAGATGAGCTCTGAGCAGAACTATCTCCCGGCTACCCAGAAACCAGAAGTTTGAAAACAGGCATCCAATTTCAATGTTACTTTTTCTAAAAGAAACTTTTCTGGGCAGAGTTGTCTTTGGGGGATTGGGGTAGGGAGAGAGGAGACGTGGGAGCAATGAGAAGATTTGTAGGGCATGGGAGTCATGGAACCCCGCAGCGAGGCCCCAGGAGGATCAGTTCCACCCATGTCAGTCCAGCTGCATGACTTTTGCAAAAAAATAAAAGGGTGACATGAGTCAAGGTGGCCCCAAGTTTCCCCAGCAGCTAATCTGCTGTGATTTAAGAAATCTGATCTGCCCATTATTGATTTAAGTGGAATCTTTTTCTGTCACATACCTGTGGAATGAGTCTGGGAAGACAGAAATAACCAATGTAGACGCCGACCTTACGGGAGATAGGGATCAAGGACAGGAGGTGAGGACTGACCTGCGGCTGTGCTGGCTGCCTCCACTCGCCATCTTCCACTGCCAGCCCCAATGGGTCATGGGGCTAGCCCAGGATCAGCCTTGAGCAGACGTTTACTCCCTTTGTGCCTCCGTGGAGCTCTGAGGAGAATGTCTACCAATTGATTGATCTCTCAAGTGTGGCACCTAAAGGGTAAAAGTGAAATCGCTAAACAGCGTGATGTGACTGCACTGACACGACGTCCCCCTCCGTGCCCAATTTCTAAGGCGGTTCTCAGCCCTGGGGACGAGGGGCAAGGCCAGCTAGGTTTCCACGGCAGACAGGTCACTGTTTGCGCAAAGGAAGGAGAACAGAAAGGTTGATTTCACGCAAATAGATCCAGGTTGTTCGTGGTGAGGGGGCATAGTATATGGGGGCAGGAAGTGAACCCCATGTTTGCCCCAGCCTCTCTCTGTTCAGGTGGTCGTGAGAAGGAAAGAAGGAAAGCCAGACATTTCAGATCTTCTCTGAAATGGTGGACTGGCCTGGCATGGTACTCAGCCTGAACCAGAACAGCATTATAAGGTGGGAAAGATGTTCCTCAAATTGCCGGAAAGCAGCCAGAGGCCAGAGAAAACTCCCGACTCCTGCAACCAGAGGGAAGTTCCAAGTTTGAGCAGAGAGGCCTGGTGTGCCATTCTAAGTTTTCTTAAATTCACGGGCACTTTACAGATGCATCCAGGGTGATGAGCAAAACTGAGCTTCAACTCATCACTGAAGTCGGGGTGACAGGCTTCCCAAGGGATGGGGAAAGGGTTTGGTACTGACATTACCTAGACCTTAAAGGACGATGTGATGCTAGCTACCAAGGGCATCACATTCATGTTTGTATGTAATTTTTTCACACGTAGCCAGCCTTTCATTCTGTAAAGGATTTGAAGCCACTTACAAAACCCCACTGTATCAGCATAAAGTTGGAAGATAAAGAAACAGGAGCAAAGCACAAATAAAATAAACAAAACTGGAGGACTAGAAATCCTGGTAGGACAATGGATCCAAGACAGGCAAATGGGAGCCAAGGCATCTGTAGAGTCCAGGGCCTCTTATCAGCACAGTGGGCCAAAGCAGGTGAGGCCTGGGGGACCAGAAGCAAAGCAGGATGTTTCTAAAGTATGTTCCACCGAATTCTGCTTCTTCCGGCTCATTATAACTATGCTAGAAATTTGCACAGATCTGTTTGCAAAGTGTAGAGGGCCAGAGACTTCTACCCTTCTGCACACTTCAGCTCTTTCTTTCCTCCAAAGAAGTGAACATCCATCCGGATGGGACAGATTCCATATTCTGGAATATTGATGAGGACATCCTTACCAGTGGGTGGGGCCTACAAGCTTAGCAGGTGCTGCACACACATGGGACTGCCTGCAGCCACCTGCTGCCCGTCCCTTCTCTCTCCCTTTCTCACTTTGTGGATCAAAGGAACTGTAAATCTGAGCTGAGTGGCCCAGGCAAGGCCTGGCACAGACTATGAGAACCCACTGCGGTGTCTCCTTTCTCTCGTCTTCTTGCCCTTAAGCAGCAGGCAGACCCAGGCCACCACTCAACTGGACAATGACATAAATGTACCAGCTTCTTTTGCTTAGAAACACAAGGTCTTTGGCATTCCTCAGGGGTACTCCCATTGAGTTTACAAGAAAGCCCTAGTTTGTGGTATCCTGCATTAGCCCAGATAACAACAGACTGGAATTCTAGCTTGTATCTCCCTCTATCTTGTTTTTCTCTATGTTCACTAGAGAACCAATCTCCCTGAGATAACAGATCCTGGACCAAAACCATCTATGCCCATCAGACAGTCCCTGGTTCCTAACACAGGGTAGAGTTGTTTTCTTTTTTCTTCCCTATGACCCGTAAGATAAGAAGATTCTGGCCTCTGTCCTGTCTCTATTTTCCCACCCAGATTTAGGCCAAGTAGGTGGGAACCTCTGAAGGCCAGTCAATGCTTTCTTTATAACTGAAAAATTCCCCTCCATCTTGTTAAGTGTGCTAAGATCTGGCACTTAGAATTGTGTAGTCCTAATCACAATCCAGTGCTAGAAGTTAATATGCTACCTTGCTCCTTGCCAAAATCTACCAGACTCCCATCTTTGAACACTAATGGGATGTTCACTCCATTTGTGTCTAGACAGGTAAGATAACCAGGCTCAGACTAAGCATACTTCTGTGAAGACTCGTTGTCCACAATTCATTCCGATACCAACTTTTAGTCAGTTGGAGTTTTGGGGTATGAGTAATCAAAACTGACACTGGCTAACTCAGGCAGAAAATCAACTTCTTAGATGTATGTTGGGTAACTCCCAGAATTTACAGGATGACCAAGGACTGAGATAAGAAAATAAGCAGTCTGGGCAGTAAGATCCTAAGCCCAGGTCATTCCACGGACCTCAGATCCATGGTATGTGGCCACCGATTTGGCAATATGTTCTTTCCATTCTGGTTTGAAAGGAGGGTCGGAAGGAGTTTTAGTTCCTGCATGACACATAAGCACACTCATTTACAGTTTTGTCTCGGGGTTATATTAACTCACCTGTCTTTTGTCATAAAATAGAAGAGATCTGGATCACCTGGACATCCCACAGAACATCACACCAATCCGTTACATTGGTGACATCATGGTGATTGGACAGGATGAACGAGAGCTGGCCAGCACACCTGCTGAAGAGGAATAATATTGACCCTCAACAACGGAGGAATCGTATTGACCCTCAATCTCAAGAGCATCATGACAACCCCAAGAAGCAATATATCAAAATGTACATACTGTATTTTTTCATTTCTGCAAAACTTTGATACCTGCAAAAAGAATCTGCAATAACAGGAAGCACATCAGTGACTGCCTGATGCTGTGGTTGGGGAGGAGATTATTTGCAAAGGGTATGAGGAAACTTCCTGGAGTGAAGGAAATGATTTATATTTTAATTGTAATTATGATTACATTGTTAAAACTCATCGAGCTAAACAGACACTTAAGATGAATGCATTTTTATGCCTCAGTAAAATTGAGCTAAAAAGGAATTATGCATAATTTTAGTAAATTCTCAGAACATGTATCATTGAAATAAACAGTTCAACTTTTCTCATTAGTACTGTATTCTCAAGCATGCATGGCTTAGATAAAAACATCTTTCATCTTTATTCACATCTTTTTCTAGTTTAATCATTTCTGTCTGATCTGGCATTGTTTCCTCACCTGCTTCCCCCCCCCCCCTTTGCCTTATCTATCTCTGGGGGCATCTAAAGGATGGGATTCTTGGTTCCAGGCTGGGATGTCCAATGTCCATGAGGGGGTTTTCTAGGGTAAGTGGAGGGCTTCAGGTAAATGAAGTGTGACAATTGTACAAAATGGTCTGATTCCCTCTCACTGCCCACACCCCTGCACCACCCAGTGCTGTATGCTACCGAGCACGGCAGAACCTTCTCAGCTGTGAGCACCACATTGTGTCCTGGGGCTCCCTCTATTACCACGGGCTTCCTGAGTCTCCTATGCTTCTGTCATCCTTACAGTGCTGACCTGCCAGCCCCAGGTCTGGGCCTGTTGCTCTAGAATATGCCTGGGTTGCTGGTGCCTCCATAACAAGCAGGGAAGGGCTCTCATTTGAGCCTGTGAGCCCTGGTTTCAAGCCTTCTTAGACCCCAGAACCGTTTCTCCCCTTTTTTCCCCCCGTGAGGAGTATAGGTGTCCTGGTAAGGGGAGCTCATGGGTAGAGCACATTTGAGAATTATTGATTTAAATAAAGTTAAACAGCTTTCTGTGTTCTCACAGACCTTGCATGCCAATGTACATAAGGAATCTTTAAAGGGTGTTTGGAGGGGGTATTCTGCCTTCCCTGAAGTGGCTGTCTGGAGTCTTCTCCTTGTCCCAGCTCTTAGACCTGGCTTCCTCACACCCCCTGCTCCCAAATGTCTGCCTGGCCCCTGGTCACTTTCCTGCCCAGAAGTCTCCCTACCTTTACATGATTTCAGATTTTTTTTTAATTTTAAAGATTTTTATTTATTTATTTGACAGACGGAGATCACAAGTAGGCAGAGAGGCAGGCAGAGAGAGAGATGGGGAAGCAGGCTCCCTGGCAAGCAGAAAGCCCGATGCGGGGCTCGATCCCAGGACCCTGAGATCATGACCTGAGCTGAAGGCAGAGGCTTTAACCCACTGAGCCACCCAGGCATCCCATGATTTCAGATTATATTCAGGTTCCCTTTTATCTCAACTTTCTCAGACAATAATTTTATCCTGACAAATTATGGGCATTTCTGAGTTACCTCCCCTCCCCTTTGGTTTCCATTTGTTTTTTGAAGTTTGATGGTTTCTAGTAAATTCATTCAGTTGTATAACCATCACCACACTTCAGTTTGGAAACATTTTCATACCCCCAAAATTACAAAAGGAGAACAAGTCCTGGGGAAATAGAAGTGGGTAAGGAAGCATACAGATGGTAGATTCCCAGCTCCCTCCCATGGCCCCTGGGGCTGGACCCTAATGCCTCCTCCCTCCTGCCCAGCCCTCCCCAGGCTGATCCAGATGGCAGCACTCCCCACCTCCCCCAAATGCCCCCGAGAACCTCACAAGTATCTGGACGGAGATGGAGGAAGGCAGCAAGCACTGTCTTCAGCTTCCTGCACGATCTGCTCCAAATACTTTCACTTTTCTTTTCTCCGGAAGCCTGGCCCTCACTGCATGTGGCAAAGCACAGACTTCCTGTTTCACCCCTGGCATCCCCCTGCTGTTCTCTCGTCTTCCAGGAGTGATTCCTGGCCCAGACCCTGGACCCGGAAAGGGGCAGAGCAGGTTGGCAGACCCAGCATCCAGGTGGGTTTTTGTCTTGGCTGCTTTATTCTTCAAGTTTGGTGATTGGGTTCGGATAGCTGATTTCCCAGCAGCAGCTACAGGATAGAACCAACTACTCAAACTGTGAGCCTCTCTCTTTGTAAAATATTGTCTTCCAAACATAGAGAGCAAAGTGGGATTTAACCAGAGACTCTGAAAAAGGGGGACAGACGTGGGAGTAGTGGGGGAGCAGAGACACAGCTCAACACTTTTTTTCCTAAATTCTAGCCTGTTGTTGTGGATGGAACCAAGATTTGCTCTCTACTCTCCTCTTTGTGCTCTGTGATTTGCACTCTGCCCCAAATGGGCAACTTATTTATTATCCATGGTGCAAGTGACTAGAGGTAGTTGGTGGGAAAGAGACAATAAAGAGAAAACATTTAATTTCCTCTCTAGTGTTTCATGAACTTTTTATATATTTTTCTTAAGTATATTTATGATTGGTTCCTTGAAATAAATTCCTGAAAATGGAATTTGGAACTCAATGGAATACATGCTTTAGAGCATCTGACACTGATGGCTAAATTAGCCTCCAGAACATTTGGACCTGTTTATATTTTCACCAGGAGCATTTGTGATTATTGCTTTTATTCTTTATATGGAAAAATTTAATAGGCAAACATTATTTAGTTTTCGGGATGCCTGGGTGTTTCAGTGGTTAAGCATCTGCTTTCTGCTCAGGTCATGATCCCGGGGTCCTGGGATCAAATCTGGCATTGGGATCCTTGCTCAGCAGGGAGCCTGCTTCTCCCTCTGCCTGCTTTGCCTGCTGCTCCCCCTGCTTGTGCGCACGCTCTCTCTCTCACTCTCTCTCTCTCTCTGACAAATAAAATCTTTATAGAAAATTATTACATTGTCTTCTTTTGTACTGTCCCAACTACTAGTGAATTTCCATGTTTTTATATATTTATTGCACACTTGACTTAATTGCCTGTTTATGCCTTTTGCTTTTTTTCTATGTGGATGTTTATCTATTGCTTATTCATTTTTAAGACTGCTTTACATGATAAAAATCTGAACACTTGCATACAAGACCCAGTATCATGCACCAGTAAAAAATGGGGCTTAGGGTCGCCTGGATGGCTCAGTAGATTAAGCCTCTGCCTTCGGCTCAGGTCGTGATCTCAGAGTCCTGGGATTGAGCCCCCCACATTGGGCTCTCTGCTCAGCGGGAAGCCTGCTTCCCCCTCTCTCTCTGCCTATCTCTCTACCTACTTGTGATCTCTGTCTGTGTCAAATAAATACAATCTTTAAAAATATATACATATGTTAAAAAAAAAATGGGGCTTTAGTCAGACAAGCTCTGCTTTACCGACCTTAGGCTAGTTACTTAACCTCTCTGTGCCTTGCTTCCATTCTTGAGAATCATAAGAGACGAAGAAAAAGGAACCTAGTGGATATTATGTTCTGAATGCTGTAGTATAATTAATCTTCCTAAATGTAACCCCAGGGCCACTTCCTCTTCTTACCACCTGTTCATTCTGGCTTTCTCTTACTCTGTGCTGATCTTTGAAGTATCCTTCCCCATTGGATGGATTCTGTCTGTATCAGGGATTCTAGATCTCCCTTCCACCTGTTCTCAGTCTTCCAGGATTTCTTCACAATTATAGATCTCCCATGGTGTCTTTTCTTTCTCAGGACTGTTATGGATTATCCTATTTTTACGATATGTTTCTTTTTTCCTGTCAAACTTACAGGATGTGGGAATGAGTAGAGAGAGCAGGGATGCTCTGTCTACCACTGGTATTAGCCCTGGAACAGTCATTACTTACAGTTTAACTTTCAATCATACACAAAATGAAGTTGGAAAGTTGGAATCTCTGTTTTGTTTTAAAAAAAAAATCTCTGGGTGGTTGATTTTTTTTGTTAGTACTCTTCTTGACAATTTGTCAGGAATGTCATCTGTAAGTTTGCTACCTATTATAACATGAATATTTTCTCCTGGCCTATCATAGCTAATTTTTATAAATGTCGCATTAGCATGGGAAAGGCCCATGTCTGTTCTGAGATATGAAATTGATACATATAATAAATCAGTTACATTGCCTTTATTAATCATGTCTTTCATGTCTTTCACATCTGTTTATGTTTGTCTTGCTTCTGTGTCAAAGATTATAGGTGGATTACTACAGTTCCTACATATTATCAGGTTTTCATCTTTCTACTCATTACCGGGTGGTCCCTCTTTACGAGCTTTGTTAGTGTTTGCCTTAAGTGACTGCTCAGGCAATCTTAACTCCTTCCAATGTAGCCATGGACGATAGAACTTATGACCATAAACCTAGAAACAAAAAGTCGGAATTTGTTTCCTTTCTACCACTTCCAAGTCATATGATTTAGGGCAAGATAGTAAACACCTCTATGTCTCAGTGTCCTTCACAATATAATGGGTAATCACAGTAACCATCTTGCAAGTGTTTTGTGAAGCTCAAATAAGCTAGTGCACGTGAAACCCTTAGAACAAAGTTTGGCACATAGGAAGTACTCAATAGATATTGGCTATTTGAAATCTGTTTTATGTTTACCAGCAGCCCCTTTGGGATTTCAGCATCATATTCTTGGTCGCTTTCCATCTCCACGGTCGCTGGATGTCGTTATTACCTCCTATGCCCATGAGCCTTTGAGGCAGGCATTTTGCTTTGCAGACTGCTCAGGGCTGCCTTTGGGACCAGGATGCTCGTCTGAAGATGGCTACTAAGTGCAGAGAGCAGCTCCCCGAATTCCCAGAGTCTTTCTTCTCTTCTCATGCCTCTTTCATAGGATGCTCACCATGACCAGGGCCTTAGAAGAGGCTCTTCTCCAGCACTTCATATACCAGAAGCTGGAAACTGCTTATGCCATATATAAGCCATTTCCCTTTCTCGAAGGCTTCCGAGACAATTCCTTCATCACGGAGACAATGTACAGGGTGAGTCATGCTGCCTGCTTTCCCATGTCAGCCCAGGCTCACCAAGGAGTCCCCATCACTGAAGTTACAAGCCCCAAACTCCTAGGGCTTCTGGAGCTCAAAAGACCTATTCCCAAAGGCTCATTGTGAGGGAAAGATGGGGTCACAGGGCCTGCCATACAAATGACCTCGACCAACATTATTCGAAACAAGAGAAATGTATTGTCTCACAGTTTTGGAAACCAGAAGTACAAAATCAACGTGTTGGCAGGGTTGGTTCCTTCTTGAGGCTCTGAGAGAGCATCCGTTCCCTAACTCTCTTGCCTTCTAGTGGTACCAGCAACCTTTGTGTTCCTGGGCCTATAGAAAAATCACCTATAATCGTGGTTTCAATCTCCACATCAGGCTCTACATGACCTTTTCTTATCCTTGTCTTTTCTCCTTCTCTCCTTTTATAAGGACATTGGTCATTGTGATTTAGAGCCCACTCTAGTCCAGGGTAATCTCATCTCAAGATCCTAATTTTATTACATCTGCAAAGACCCTTTTTGCAAATAAGGTCACATTTATAGGGTTCAGGTGGACATGCCTTTTTGGAGGAGTGACACCATTCAACCCACAAAGGGTACCCTCCCAGTTCCTAAGAGCTTGTTGAGCACAATCCATTCAGATGTGAAGCAAAGCAGGCATTGGAAGATACGACTATGCAGACAAAAAGGGCATTCTTTTATAATCTGGGGGTTTTCTTAATGCATTTCCTGAGCACCAGTCCCAGGGAAGTGCATCAGTGGTTGAACGATCTTCTCCCAGTCTCGGCCTGGTTGGTTCCAACCCCTCTTCACATCACAGCCCAGATGTCACTACTCAGAGAGACTTCCTCAACCCACTCATCCAATTGATTTCTCCAAGAAATCTATGCTTTCTTTTCATAACAATTTTCTCAATAGCAACTGGGCATTTCTTTAATTTGTTTATTATTTAATACCTATCTTCTCCACCTGACAGTGTCCCTCGCTCAGCATGGGTAGCACCATGTTTATCTTATCCATTGCTTTCTACCCAAGGACTAGTCTAGTAGGTGCTCAGTGTTATGTTGTTAATTTTCCTGCCATGTTTCTCCTTTTGGCCAGCTTCTCCTGAAGAAGAGTTCTCTGGATGACTTCTCTGTGGCTAGAACCCATTCAAGCTATCCCAAGTCCAAGAGATAGAACAGAGGCTAACAAGCAATTGCAGAATTGCCCCCTTGTGACCAACATCTTGATCCATTGCTACAGAGTTCTGCCCAGAGCCTTGGAGAATTAATGACGCAGTAGCAGCCTCGACTCCCCTTTTCCTTCCCTAAAATTTCTCTCTTCCCTCAAATGTACCTAAAATAAGGTTCACAAAGCAAACTTATTTTAAAACTTATTTATTCCTATGACTAACAATCCAAATGTATGTGAGGTTCTAAAAGTAAACATGTGGAACTGTAACTTTTCTATGTTAGAGTTTAACCATGCATTTGTGCTGAATTCCTTCTTAGCAGAACAGAATACCATTCCTACAACTCAGAAAACCATAAATGTGTAATAAACTTCCATTCTGTTTTATAATCATTTATAATAATCCTCGACTCCATTTTTTAAGGAATCCTTGGAAGCCTGTAGAAATCAGGTCCCTGTACCCAGAGTAGTATACAACATCCTCACCCACCTGGAAAAGACCTTCAGTCTGTCGATTCTGAAGACATTGTTCAGCCGAATTAACCTGCGTGAATATCCCAGTCTGACAACTATTCTCAAGGGCTTCAGAAGAGGTACGAGGCTTCTTGAATATCTTTTGGGCTATAAAGGCATGCCAGAAGCTGCTATGGTCAAAGTTTGGGTTGGCTTTCAGCCCCCTGCAATTATGCACTTATAGTGCCGGGTTCTCTGGAGAGATAGGGAGCGTACTCTGTCACGGGTGCACCAGGAAGAGCAGCCTCTGGCCCCAGCTCTCTAAGATGAATTTCTAGAAGACACATTTCTGTCTTACCTGTTCTATAATGTGGGGGAAAGTTGTCCAGTTTACCCCACTGGGGCATCTCTAGGGAAATGCAGTTCCAGAGACTTAGTCTGGCAGAAGGATGAGGGGAGCCAGAGGGGAAGAGAAATGAATAGGGATGGACAGTAATTATCTTTTTTTTTTCAGTACTTACTATGTACCAGGCATTGTCCCAAGCCCTCTATATGATTACCTCATATCATCTTTATTATTATCCCATTATTATATGGGACATATGACATCTGACATATGAAGAAGCCATTATTATCCGCATCTGACATATGAAGAAATTAAAGCTCAGAATAAGTTTCCCAAAGTTACTTGTCTGCTAAGAGCAGAGCCAGCTGTCCCACTTGGGGTTCCTGGCACCAGGGCCTGAGATTTCAATCCCCTTTTAAATAAGGACAGGTGGAAGGCAGAGTGTAAACCTGGAGGAGAGGAGAGGGCCTGAGATTTCAATCCCCTTTTAAATAAGGACAGGTGGAAGGCAGAGTGTAAACCTGGAGGAGAGGAGAGGGAGCTGAAGACAGAGAGAGGGTAGAAGAAGGAAGCAGAACGTGATGCACACTGGGAACAAGAACAAGCTGTATAGATAAAGAGCAGGAGAAAAAGCAAGGACAGGGATGGGAAGGAGGAGGCCAGGGCAAGAGGAAGAGGTGACATGATCACTTTAAGCTTAAGGCCTAAAGCGCATGGTTCACTTAGCTGAGAACAATAGGAAGAGGACCAGCAGGCCACCCTGGACTATAACATTTTATTAGTGGGTTCACCACTGTTAACAGAAAGAGGTTCCTCCCCCAAAGAAGAAATGACTCCTTGAGCTAAAGGGGCAGCAAAAGATAAAAGTGCCCTTCCCTGTCAACCCAGGTCCACTTGAGTCCATGCTCCTGGCATCATTGGGATGGCATGAGGAGGACTGAGTTCTCAGAAGCCATGCTAAGTCAGTCTGAAAGCCAGAGGCACCACACCCTGCAGTGCTCCCCTCAACCTAGCCAAGCTCACGCATCTTTCTGGATCTGCAACTCTAAGCTTTTGTTCTAGGCCCCTCTCCAAATTCCCACCTTAATTCTTTTTTCTGTTCACTGGTTTGGACAACTTAACTCCTGAAATAAATGATGGAGAAGAATCATAAGAGAAACCTGGCAATTGAAGGAATCACATACAGAAAGCCAAGGGCCTAGAGTATTGAGGATGGGGTGGAAAGTTGGTGTGGCCCGCCATAGGGTGTGAGGCAGGGATCATGAGGCTTGTTCTGCAGAAATGAGCATAAACCAGAGTAGAAAGGATGCACCATGTGAAGGAATTTACATTTTATCTTATTTGCTACAGGGAGGTGTGATGTGTTTATTTATTAAAACAGGGACATGTATTAAAATTATAATAGTATACAAAATTGTTTAAATTCTGAAACCAAAATTAAAGAAAAACTGAAGAAAATTAAATCTCTGAGTTCAAAGTGAAACTCAGCTTTATGTGGGAAATGACTTCGGTATTAGACCAGAGGTCTAATGCCCAAATCAAACACATAAATAGAAAGGGGCCACAAACAGAAGATGCTGGTCATGAATGGGTTCTACGCACCTGAGGGAGGATGAATCACCCCATGCCCCCAACTCTTTGGAAGTCCTGTACAAAGAAATTCCCTAATAATTCTGAGTAGCCAGGGTGTTGATGTGTGTTCCTTCACCGATCCCAGTTGTCATTGCCTACGGAGGATGCAACAGAGCTGTGCTGACCCTCCTCGAAGCTCCAGCCAACCCAGCAGAAGGATGCTCCCTCCAGACGCTGCTGCCGCTGCCCCCGCCCCAGAGCCACCAGCCCCCTTCGCCCAGTGTCACTGAACCCAGTTCATCAGCACAGCATAGAGCTGAGATCGTGGGCGAACCATCCAGCCCTTCTGACCCTGCTGTGGCTCTCCCCAGAGCTACCCAGGAAGGAAGGATCATTCCAGGTGAGGGAAAGACTTTGTCTGACACCTGGGCCTCCCTGGCCTAGGGTACCTGTGGTCGTGTCTAGAAGCCCAGGGTCCCACCTTTTGGTAATCTTGTTCATCCTGTGTGCCCACCTACCACACACAGCCTTCTCCAAGAAGGACTATGGGCCCTGTCAGGGGCTTGGGGAAAGCCTAGAGCCCAAACACCTGCTTCCCACCCCTGGAATAACCCAACTCTCTGCCCTGGAGCATTGATGCTTCTGTCCTGGCTGTTTTTACCATTTACCATTTGCTTTCCTCCCTGATATGCTGTCCCTGTACCCTGTAATGATTTTTCTTCCTCTCTTCAATGCCCGACGACAACTTAACATCCGAAATAAATGATGGAGAAGACCCACAGGAGACGTTTAGCTCTCCCCCCAACACTGTTCAAGGTAATATTGCTTGGGGCTGACTTAGTTTAGTTCAGAGTGGATATGAGGGGCAAACATGCACCTGCCAACCCAGAGGCATGTAGCAGAAGCCCAGAGAAAAAGAACTGGGTGAGACAAAGAAAAAGAAACAGGAGGACTGATGCCCCAGCTCAGCACCGGACTACTTGTCAGGGATACCTCCACAACCAGTTTGATGCCATGATGTCCACCTAATAACAGTGATCTGAACTGACACGAAACTTGTACAATACCCCTCTCTGTGACCCTCACTAAGTTTCTCACTTTCTGGTTACATGGGCCTTCCAGTCATATTCATTTTTATGTGGTTTGGACTCTAAAAGTAATGTTAGTGAAATTATTAGAAAAAATGATAGGGGCACCTGGGTGGCTCAGTGGGTTGAAGCTTCTGCTTTCAGCTCAGGTCAGGATCCTAGGACCCTGGGATCGAGCAGCATCAGGCTCTCTTCTCAGCAGGGAAACTGCTTCCCTTGCTCTCTCTCTGCCTGTCTCTCTGCCTACTTGCAGTCTTTGTCTGTCAAATATATAAATAAAATCTTAAAAAAAAAGAAAGAAAAGATGATAAAATGTTGAAGGATCTGCTGATTGAAAAATCTGCTAAAACATTGAAAGATTTAGTTTCCAAAATTGTGTTTCA
Source organism: Lontra canadensis (assembly GCF_010015895.1). NCBI lineage: Eukaryota > Metazoa > Chordata > Mammalia > Carnivora > Mustelidae > Lontra > Lontra canadensis. The sequence continues at coordinate 10,114,577 of NW_022631007.1, read as the reverse complement.
TATCTCTCCCAACAATCATTATTAAGGACATTGATTCATTAAATGTAACCATGGAGTATTATCAGGCACTGTCGAAAATGGTATCATGGATTCTCCAACACTGAGCATAAAGGGCCCCATTTGGTCCAAATGTTTCCTTCATGCCTCTAATACCCACCATCCATATAAGATTAACATAATCATGAAGCCAATGACAACAGAAGATTCTATCCTCTAGACTACCCAAAGAAAGAAATCAATTATTAAATTAGGAAGTAGTGAATCACTGTATCCTATACCTGAAACTAATATAACACTGTATGTTAACTACATTAGAATTAAAATTTAAAAATAATAATAAAGTTGAAAAAAAATGTAAGCAGCTAGTTGAAAGGAAATGGTTATTGACTCTCCCGCTCTATCCCACCCTTGCTGGGCCTTGGTGTTGGGTTGGCCCCATCATTTTTACTGGCGGGAGTAGATTGGTGATGTTTCTTCTCCCTCTGATCCCTGTTTGCTGGTCTTAGGACCTGAAATTCCTCTTCTTCCTTGGTTCAGTGTCCGGTAACACTCTGAGCCCCAGATAAAAGATAACAAAATGCTCAAAAGATGCCCCACCAGGCTACGTCCCAGGTAATTTTGATGTAGACAACTTAAGCTTGCCCTACTTTCTGTGTCTACCGAGAGACGAGGTCATTCAGGTCTTCTTGAGACAGGGCTCTCCTTGCCACTCTAGACCACCATCTTTGGGCTGTGCTCCCAGCCTTCAGGAGCTCCTACACACAGGAGACCGTGGGGTGGACAAGGGAGACAAGTCTGGGAAAGGAAAACCTAGAGTGGGGTCACTGAAGATGAGAGGCAGGAGCCCAGTTGGTACCCACTGGGCCTGGGCTACAAGAATCACTAGGAGGTCTGCTAAGCACAAGCATTCATTGCCATGAGTGCTGGTGGTAGGAACCCTGGGGAAAGGACAGGAACTGAGTCAGAGCAGAACTGTGTAAGTCACCCACACTCTGAGGTCTTTGCAATAAGGTAAATTTCAAAACTGCTCCATCCAAATGTGAAGGAAACAAAATCGCTGTGTGGCCCAGGTGTGGATGGTTATTTTTCCCAGTCCCCACTCCGACTGTGGAGAAGTTTCAACTTTAAAACCAGTCATTTCTATAGCATTTCGATTTTTAAGAATTGATAGGATTAAAATAATTTTAAATGCAACAAATTATTTAAAATGTCTCATGACTGCTTGCCAAAATCTGAGATTGATCTCATAGCACTGTGCAAACAAGAAGGTGACAGTCTTACTTGAGATTTATAATGGCTTCCAGCCCTTCTGTCTTCTCAGTGCGGCAAAAAAGTAGAACTTTGTATTTATTTGCTGTTAACACGTGCTTACAAGTAGAAGTTAGCTCCTGCTTTCTCGGTCCTTGTACACAGAGCTATCAAGACTCTTAGCTTCCTTCACTATTTTCAAGGTAAAATCATGACAAAGAGAAGGTCCAAAAATATCCATTCACAGACCTCTAAGCAATAACGTGTATTTTTCCTATGGCAAAGACATTCCCCTTCATTGAAGCCACCAGAACTTAAGGTCAGCCCTCACCCAGCTCGAAGCTTCACTCCGTGCATGAGGGCGGCTGAGAACCCTTCTTCCTCTCTTCCACTGAATAAGGGGAGCCTCTCGAAACAGGTCAAACTGAGCCTTCCTCTGTGTGGCAATTGTTCCCTGCTTCACGGGGATAGCTGTCCAGGCAACTCTAACCACAAATTGATCACATCAAGACAGAGCCAGGGGGCCCCATGGGCTGGCAGACCCCCAGCCCATGGTGATGTGCTCTGCGCCCTCCTGCTCTGCCCTCAGCTCCCTCAGGACTTTTCCTTCAGCCTGTTCCAAGCTCTGAACTGAATTCTCTTTCCTTTGTTAGTGATAACAGATGACTCTCCTGAACCAAACGACCCCAGAGAGCTCCAGGAGGCATCCAGCATACCTTCCAACAAGAAAGGTAAGGAAGGATTGCCTTTCTCCTGTAGACATCAGGAGCATGAATTTGGAGATACTTTCTGCTTTTCTGCTATTTTGTCAGAAGCTCCCACCATATGGTTGTAGTCATGATGTACACATGTTTCTGCATTCACTGTGTCTTCCTTGAAGGCTTTCGTGAAGACTGTAGGGAAGCCAGGAGGCACTGAGGGCCTTTGAAATATGTATCCATTGCAATCACTTTCTCTGAAATCATCAAGGTCTTCTTTACCCACAACTTCTTGAAGGGTTAGTCGCACCTCCCTCTAACTGAAAGTGGGTTCCCCTGAGAGGACACTGCTTTCTCTCAAGATAAGGCCACATACTGTCTGCTTTCACTCTTGGCGGAAGGCAGGGAGGATGTCCACTGCTTGCTACCCACCAGCCCCAGCCAGCCCCTTCCTCCTCCATCCTCTACTTTGAGGCTTAACCGTTCAAATGAAATACTCCCTCCCTAGTCATCACTACCATCCTTGACTTGCCCCCAATTCCTCAGCACACCCCAAAGGCTGACTTAGAATTTTTCTATCAGTTCAAGTCCTGCCACCATCCTGGACACCTTCAAGGTACACAGGGATAAGAGTACCCTCAGATCCTTCTTCAGCTCTTTTCCAGTGACTTCTTCCTGCACCAATTCTTGGCTCCTGCACCCAAAGACAACCCATCAGCCTTCTCATCATTGAAGCCTGGCTCGACCTCCCAATAATAAATTTCAGAATTCTCTTTTTTTACCTCTAATCCTTAAAGTCTGCTGCTTCTACAGCCATTGTTCCATCTCTGAGCTCTCCTCCTCTGCCCAATCTTAAAAAATTAATTTGAGAGGCACCCGGGTGGCTTAGTCAGTTAAGCCTCCAACTCTTGATTTTGGCTCAGGTCATGATCTCAGGGTTGTGGGATCAAGGCCTGTGTTGGGTTCTACACTCACCACAGAGTCTGCTTGTCCCTCTCTCTCTGGTCCTCCCCCAGCTCACATATGCCTGCTTTCTCTCTCAAATAAATAAATAAAATCTTTTCGTGAAATTAATATGAAGGTATCCTTGCCTGGTTTCTTCCTTACAATTTGTTCCCTCTGGAGCTGTCCTTCAACTTCATTTGGATGACCAGTGCACCGGCCTTTCTCTTTTCTGGTTCATTATATGCCCTCTTCAGGCCCCTTTATACAAGGTTAGAGCCCACAAACCATGACTTCAGTAACGTCTTGCTGATATCTTAATCTGCCTTGACTCTCACTGTCTTTTCCTAGTATTCTCTGGCAGGTCTTGGAGGGACCCCATTATCGGCTTTCTGCATACTGTGTCTGAAGGCAGGTACTGCTGGGGAGAGCCACACAGCAGGACAGAGTACATGGGCTGTGTCTTCATGACTCCAGCATAAATGACCCTCTCATGCTGCCTTACAATTTCACTTCTTGCAATGATCCTTTCCAACCCTGAGCTTTTTCTTTGAACTGCCGACCCTCTCACCACCTCTTTTTTCTTAACAGATTACTTTTCCTCTTACTTCATAGAAAGGCTCAGATAGGAATCCCCTCAGTTCTTGCTACCAACCAGCAAACTCTAACTGCATCTGTCCCCTCGTCTCCCGTTCCCTCTTTCCCTCTATAGCAATCCTTCCACCTCCCCTGATGAGGTCCATGACCCTTTCTCTTTCCTGAGAATTCAGCATCTCCCTGTCACAGGATCTACATTCAACCACTTGCCAAGCTTATCATAGCTCATGAAAAGAGCTTCCTCGATTCTCAGCTCACCTCACCTGCTTCCATAGTTCTCTCCTCCATCTCACAACCAAACTGCTAGAAATGAGTTAGCTAAACTCATTGTCTACATCTCTTCATGTCGCTCTCTCCTCTGCCATGTTAGAATTTCTTCTCCCTCATTACTCCATGAAGCAGCAACAAGTAAGGTCACCAGTACCTCCTCACCACTATGGTGTGAAGACTGGAAGGGAAAGCTGAAAATTATTGACACGTAAAGTTGGCAGGTCTATGTTTGTAGCCATGAAAAGATGATCTGTACCCTTTCTGTTTAGGAAAGAAAAGAAAAAGATGTATCTGGTCAACTCCAAAAAAGAGACGCCAGAAAAAAAGCCTCCCAAAAGGTAAGATGAGAGAACAAGAGGAGGTCAGAGGCCACAGACACCTCATGTTTGCAGGTCAAGGTGTGGGAAGTTGAATTTTATTCTAATGAATGAGGAGACATTGAAGAGATTTCATCAATAAAGTGACATGATCCCATTTTATGTTTGACAAGAACGGTTCTGGGCTGTGTGAAGAATGAACTGGAAATGGAAAAGTATGGAAGCAGGGCAACCCATTTGGGGGGCAGATGTCACACAAGTGGATAGAACTTTGGATTCAGATCTGGCATTGGAGATGGGGACGACGGCCAATTCCAGACCAGCTTGGAGGTAGAGTTGAAAGGCCTTGATAAACTGGAAGCTGGGGAGCAGAAAGAAACGAGACCTGCTCTTCAGTATCTGGCTTGAATGGCCGGGTGGAGGGTGGCATGTATTGCTTAGAGAAGATGCAAATAATTGGAGGAGAAATTTTAGAATTTTCTATTTTTTTCAAGATTGGTGTTAGCGGTCTATGACCTTGTGCCAAGACAGTAAGTTTTTTGTCAAAAACCGTGAAGGGTCTGGGATGGTACCCCACTTACACTGGCACATTCTTTAGGTATATGACCACTGCAGGAACCCAGTCACCTGAATCCAAGGGGAGAGAATTCCTTATTAATATTCACAACCAGCTCAACATCCAGAGTAACATTGCAGCACCTAACCCCCCCACGCAGACCCATAAGCAACGAGAAGAGAGCTAATGGAATCTTTCTGAGGGCAGATGATATCCCACAGACAAGAGACAGAGAATGAGAATGGTGGATTTTCTGTTTACGGACAAGGACAACCATCCTCTTGCCCTCCTGAAAGGAAAAGAAAAAAACAAACAAAACAAAACAAACAAACAAAAACACCCCTTTTGCTGCTTTGAGATTAAGATTGAAACAAGCCTGCGTTCTCACCCTTAACTTTTGGAATTTAAATGCCTCTTTCTTTTTTTTTGTAAATATGTGTTTATAAGGATTGCTGTGTGAAACATGAATGTGTGTACACGTACATGTGTACATAAGCATACAAATGTTTATATTCACAAAGTTTTCTTTAGTCATTTAACAAATACTTTTTTTTTAATTTATTTTCAGCATAACAGTATTCATTGTTTTTGTACCACACCCAGTGCTCCATGCAGTCTGTGCCCTCTCTAATACCCACCACCTGGTTCAACCAACCTCCCACCCCCACACCTCTTCAAACCCTTCAGATTGTTTTTCAGAGTCCATAGTCTCTCATTGTTCACGTCCCCTTCCAATTTCCCCCAAATGCCTTCTCCTAACTCCCCATGTCCTCCATGCTATTTGTTATGCTCCACAAATAAGTGAAACCATATGATAATTGACTCTCTCTGCTTGACTTATTTCACTCAGCATAATCTCTTCCAGTCCTGTCCATGTTGCTACAAAAGTTGGGTATTCATCCTTTCTGATGGAGGCATAATACTCCATAGTGTATATGGACCACATCTTCCTTATCCATTTGTCCATTGAAGGGCATCTTGGTTCTTTCCACAGTTTGGCAACCGTGGCCATTGCTGCTATAAACATTGGGGTACAGATGGCCCTTCTTTACACTACATCTGTATCCTTGGGGTAAATACCCAGTAGTGCAATTGCAGGGTCATAGGGAAGTTCTATTTTTAATTTCTTGAGGAATCTCCACACTGTTCTCCAAAGAGGCTGCACCAACTTGCATTCCCACCAACAGTGTAAGAGGGTTCCCCTTTCTCCACATCCCCTCCAACACATGTTGTTTCCTGTCTTGCTAATTTTGGCCATTCTAACTGGTGTAAGGTGGTATCTCAATGTGGTTTTAATTTGAATCTCCCTGATGGCTAGTGGTGCTGGAAAAACTGGGCAGCTATATGTAGAAGAATGAAACTCGACCATTCTCTTACACCGTACACAAAGATAAACTCAAAATGGATAAAAGACCTCAACGTGAGACAGGAATCCATCAGAATCCTAGAGGAGAACATAGGCAGTAATCTCTTCGATACCAGCCACAGCAACTTCTTTCAAGATATGTCTCCAAAGGCAAAGGAAACAAAAGCCAAAATAAACTTTTGGGACTTCATCAAAATCAAAAGCTTCTGCACAGCAAAGGAAACAGTCTAGAAAACAAAGAGGCAACCCACGGAATGGGAGAAGATATTTGCAAATGACAGTACAGACAAAAGATTGATATCCAGGATCTATAAAGAACTCCTCAAACTCAACACACACAAAACAGATAATCATATCAAAAAATGGGCAGAAGATATGAACAGACACTTCTCCAATGAAGACATACAAATGGCTATCAGACACATGAAAAAATGTTCATCATCACTAAATGCCTCTTTCTAAGAAGCAGAGAAAGCCCAGGTGTCTTCAGGTTTTACTAAAGTTGTCTTCAAGTTCTGGGCTTCACCCCTTTTGATGTGTAAATACCTATGGAGGGAGGACTCCCCTCACTACCCCCCCCCCCCCGCTTTGGATTTAACTTTGGGAAGTTAACTTTGGGACTTAACCTAGGAAGTTAGCCCTGCTCTAGGCATTTGGGCAATCTCAGGAGATGAGAAGTTTTATTATCCTTTTAGATCAGACAGCAATTCACTAGCTATAGCTCTCTTTCCCATGATATGTGAAGAGCAAATGTGTCTAGGTAAGTGAAAGCAAGCTTTCCCTACCTTTATTCTGTATGTATTTCCATGTCTCTGGGGTCGAGGGCTTCTTACAGAAGCACTGAGAATTCAAAGGAGTTTAATTTCCCCACATTATGTCACTTTGACACTTGATAAAAAATCAGATTCAAAGATATAAATATAAGTCCTTGGCAAAATGAAGGCATCCAGGACCATGGGAAAGAGAACCCTAAACTTGACAAGCTCCACCTCAGGCATTGCAAATCCTCTGTGTTCCAGACTCTCACACCGTCACGGGGCCCCTCAATTCTTTAATACTTTGCACTCTCCCTACCAGAGGCACCTAAGTACCCTTGGATTTCTCCTGATCCATACCTAGGCCCTCAGGAACCTGGAGAGGTACTTTTTAACACTCCCCCTGCGCCAAAACAGACCACTTGGCCATTTTTACTCAGATACGGCCACTGCATGTGGTGTCATACAACAGAGTCCAGGAAAGAAATTCTACTGCTCTGGGATTCTGGTTAATTTCAACAGGTTATACAGGGGTGAGAGCAGATGGTAAGTCTAAGGGAGAAAGAAAGGTGCACACAAGAAAAATATGTAATTACAGAGAAATAGCAGGAGAAAAACAAGACACAGGAGTTCAGAGATCTCAAAATCTGTGGGAGCGGGGGGCATGCGGTGGGGAGGTGCTTTCCTGGGCACCCCGGTGAAAATTATTCACAAATCACTCTTTGGCCCAGGGAGAGCCTCGCCTCGGCATAGAAGCCAAGAGAAGCTCCAAGTGGTGGAACAGGCAACTCAAAGGAAGGACGATTCACCCAGGAAGTCAAATGTCATGCCAAGGGCCCAAAAGGCAAGCGCTGAATGTGCCCAAAGCTCTGGACCGGAGGGTAAGGCCAGTGCCAGAATCTGCCATTTGAGTGGTCGGTGTGGGAGGGTCTTTCACAGAACAGGCAGTGTTAGGCAGGTGTGTAAAGGTAACAGCAGAGGGAAGGAGAAGTGCGGAGACAGGTGTGTGTGACAAGAGGGACACAGATCTGTTGCACCTGAGGACATTTTGTGCAGAAACAGCTCTGTCCACACAGTACCACTGACCTCAGCTGTGACCTAAGGCAGCAGCTCTCAACCTTTTTGGTTCCAAGACTTCTTTACACTCTTCAAAATTACGGAGTACCCTAAAGACCTTCTGTTTCTGTTGTTTATATTTATCTGTATGTACTTCATTAGGCATTAAAACCGATCATTTAATGTTAATTCATTAAGTGATCATTTAAACGTAACAGTAATATACCAACTACCTATTAACATAAATGATATATTTTCATGAAAAACAAGTGTATTTTCCAAATGCAAAAACCGGTGAAAGACTGGCACCATTTTACATTTTTACAAACCTCTTTGTGTCTAGCTGAATCCAAGACAGCTGGATGTGTATAGTTGCTTCTGTGTTCGATCGGTTGAGAAACATTGCTTTGGTGGGAGGACAGGAAGATAATCCAGCTTCCTGAGGATCTGTAGTTCCAAAGGGTGGAGTATTTCAACAGTTTCTTGAGATAATTCTGTATGTTCACCTTTGATATTGCACCCAAAGTCAAGAAGGGATGGTTTCTTAAAGATTAGTTATGAATTAGCATCTGAAACCACAGCAATTAACTTCTTACACCCTTCTGAAACTAATAATACACTATATGTTAATTAACTGAATTTAAATAAAATAAAATTTTTTAATTTTTTTAAATTAACTTTTTATACTCTGTTGCAATACAACGCATTGTGCTGTCTTGCATTTTAAATGGCATATCTGCTTACACAGGATTTTATAATATCTCAAACATTTGGACAATATTGGTTCACTGAATTCGACACTAAGCTTGCAGCTCAATCACACGAGTATTTTTCTCGAGACATTCATGCTTCAAGATGTAGCGAACTGCTTTAGATGAACTCCCCAGTTTTCCACATAGACTATTAAAAAGATGTCTACTCAGGGGCGCCTGGAGGGCTCAGTCAGCTAAGCATCTGACTCTCGACTCTTGGTTGCAGCTCAGGTTGTGATCTTACGGTCGGTCGTGGGATCCAGCCCTGCATCAGACTCTGTGCTCAGCAAGGAGTCTGATTCTCTTTCCCTCTCCCTCCCGCTCACTGTCTCTCTCAAATAAACAAATAAAATCCTTTAAAAAAAAAAAGATGTATGCTCAAAGGTAGAAATTTAGTAAAGTTAATAATTTTCATTGTTTCATCAGGAACATTCTTAAATGAAACTGGCTTCTTTTTTTTTTCTTCTTTTTTTAATGGTCTGTGGCAGAGAAAACTGTATGCGGTTTAGGGACACTGCTTTGATTTGTCCTAGGGTACCAGCAGCTTTCCCTGCCATGACTGCTGCTCCACGTGAGAACTTGTCAACATAGCGAAAAGGCAAAGATCACCTTAGTATGGGACCAGTTTTGACCTCAAAGATCTCCTGAAAGGGTTTCTGGGACACCCCAGGAATTCACAACTTCACTTTGAGCTTCTGGTCCAGGGGCTCAAATGACTGCCCGTCACTGTACATCTCCCTTGGTAGAAGACAAGCTATTGCCCAGCCTTGCTCTGCTCCTCCCCAGAGGCAGACAGACCCAGTGGTAGAATCATTCTCAGAAAGGATTATGGAGAGGCACCTGGGTGGCTCAGTGGGTTAAAGCCTCTGTCTTCAACTCAGGTCATGATCTCAGGGTCCTGGGATGGAGCCCCACATCAGGCTCTCTGCTCAGCAGGGAGCCTGCTTCCCTCTCACTCTCTGCCTGCCTCTCTGCCTACTTGTGATCTCTGTCTGTCAAATAAATAAAAAAAATATTTTTATAAAAAGGAAAGAAGGAAAGAAAGAAAGAAAGAAAGAAAGAAAGAAAGAAAGAAAGAAAGAAAGAGTGGGAGAGTGGGTGGGTTATGGAGGTGCAGGCAAGACCTGGAAACTCCAGGCTTCACTGCAAAAGGTCTTTCCTGGGACCTCTGGAAACTCCTATGGGACTTTCCAGAGGATTTTCTGAGATCTGAAAGAAATGTCTTTTATTTTTTTCAGAAACCAGTGATGACTCACCAGAAATGAATGAAGAAAAGAGCTTCCAGAAGGAGCCGCCCAGCACAGCACCAAGCACCCCACATGGTAAACAGGAGGGATTGCAAGTCTCTGCATGCAGTCCCCAGGAGGCCAAATCAGAACTGTTAGACTCTAAATCAGTGTTTCTCAACCTTTTCCCATTATCACTGCCCTAAGGAGCCCTCTTAGATACTTTTTCCTAATCATGAACACAACCTATGATATTTTAATACCACAAATATATTATATATCCGTTTATGTTTAGATAGCTAGGTAGATAATTATTTTGAGGAGGAATAAATATGTATGTCTCTCCATATACTTTATACATAAAAAGAGTGATTTCCCACTCCAATCCCCAAACCAGTTTTTTTCTACATAGGAGCAGTACCACTACTGCTGAATGTGTTCTAAATACATTCATGGTACTCTATTGGAAGTTCCCAAATCATGGAACAAAATTTTTCCCAAGACCCAGATTTCCATGTTGCCCACTTGACCTTTCTGGGAGACTTGGGAAGAGACCAGCTCATCATAAACACAAATGCAGTCCTATAAGCAACTGGTTACAGCTGACACGGCTGTGGGCATGCACTGACAAACGGTGAGGGGAGTGTGCCTTCACCACCGCTACCATTGGCCATTTGCTACCACTATCCTTAGAGGGGAAAAGAATATGAACATTTTTCTGTGCGTTGGCAATGTGGTCATTGTGTCACAAAATCACAGAATGCAACTCTCAAATGACCAGTATTTATTGTCAGAAAGAATGGGTAAAATTTGCCTACCTTGAAATACAAATGATCATTTTAACAGTTTCTCCCATATTACACTAACTTATATAGAAATACTGCAAATTTTCTCATGGATAATTTCATTTTATTTGCTCAACAATCCTTGGAAAAGATTGAATAATGATTTCAAATTTTACAGATGAGACTGAGACATGTCAAGGAAGAGTGGGTTTTTCCAAGATCCCATGGATAAAGGATGGTGGCATAAGACACCTAATGGGATGGTGGCATAAGACCAAGACATCTTGGTCCCCTAGGACTTTCTTCAGACCCCATTATAATGAAAGAGACCTAAATAATGTTGCCAACTGAGTATTGTCTGAAATGAGGTGATCATAAGTTTAAAGCCTCTTTTTACTTTCTAGATCCAAAAAATAATGGAAATAAACCATCTTTGGAAAGATCTGCTGGGGAAAAGCCTAAGTGTAAAGAACCTATTCAGTCTCTGTTAGGGTGGATCTAATGTTACTTTTTTGGGTTGTTAACACTCTTCCAGGCTACGAAAGACATGCTAGACCATAAAAAGATTTGAGCTTTTTAAAGTAGTGATTTATTTATTTTTTTTCAACATAGAAAAATTTCCACACTACAAAAGCAATATGCAGCCGCCATTGGGATTAGCTTGCTGTGTGGGACAAGAACCACTCTTCTCCTCAAAAACCAGTGGCTGAAATAAAAGAGCTTACTTATTTCTCACTCCCATGTGGAGGTAGGCTAGAATCTCAAACTCCTTAGTTATTGTACCACCATTCCCAGAGGGTGGCATCCCCTCACTGGGCCCAGCTAGCAGGTCTACATTCCCACCAAGGGAAGAGGCAAGGTCTAGGAGGGTGCGTCCCCTCTATTGAGGACACTATCTGTAGGTTGCATTTAGATATGCTGTTGCCATTTCTTTACTATGAGTGACCTGACTACACCTGACTGCAAACGAGGCTGGGAAATGTCATTTTTATTCTCGAAGGACAGGTATCCAGCTCAAAATCCAACCACTTGATGAGCAAAAAAAAGTGACACCAGAGAAAGCCGAATAATCAGCAGTCCATGCCCCATGTACCGTGGTGGTGAGCAATGCTAAGTGCTCACCATTATTTCCAGTTCTCTTCCCAGATCTGGATGCTGCATTTCCCAGGTCTTTGCAGGAGACAGGGCGGTGATCACAGGTTTGGCCAATAAGCTGGTGCGAGGGTCACTTCTGAGTCAAAACACAGAAGAGCACTGTGCCACTCTGCACCTTCTCCCCGTGATTGCAGAAGTGTGTGGAAGAGGGAGGTGCCAGAAGCATGGGTCTCAGCCCCACCGCAAAGGCTGCCAGGAGACTCCAGGTCCCGCAGGGGACTCTGTATGACTGAGACATAACACTGTGAACATGAAGCCACCAAACTGTGGTTTTGTTTGTACTGCAGCATAAGACTATCCTGGTCTGTGTGATACAGTGTTCTCAATAAAATCCACAGAGTCTGTACGGGAAGTTACTAATCACGAAGTGAAACTCCTATTTCATATCTGCTTCCCCTAGTTTGTTTCTGTACCTTAGACATCTGCATACATTATCTCATTCTATATACATAGAAGCTCACACTCTAGGGTCTAAAAACAGTTTTTTCATTGTATATTTAATACACATATCTGCATATCAATGTTATCTATTTTTTTTCTTTTAGTTATACAGCACGTTATTGTATAATTGTATAATTAGCAATTTCATTTAAATAATCGCCCATATGACGGACAGTTAGGCTATCTCTAATTTTATATGAAAATAGAAATCATGTTTGTATGTGTTTGTATCTTTGCACACATGTCCAATTGATTTCCTCAGAATTAATTTCTAAATGCAATTACTTGGTTAGAGCCTGCACGTCTTTGATTTTATCTATTTAGGCAAATTTTATATATACTGCAATTTTCCTCATTTTTTGTCTTAATATTACAAGGATTTTTTTTAAAGTGTGGGGATTTTTTATTTTTTAAACAGTCAAATCTATTCATCTTTCACCTTTATGATTTTTACCCTTGAGTTTTAACTAAGTAAATCTCTTATATGTGGCTTATAACAATCTCTCTTTTTCTTCTACTCTTGAAAAACTGGTTATTAACTTGAAAAAAATTATATATTTTGTTTTATTTATTTTTTAAATGGCATATTTTAAATGTTGATAATTTGGTATATCTATTACTTCTTTGTTCAATTCTTTTTTCATTTCCAAATAAAATGAAGTATTTTTACATAAATTTATTTATGAAGTATTGATATTTTAAGCTTGAAGATCAATATTTATAGCCATAAGTGATTTTTTTTCCTGTTTTAGGAAAGAGGACAGAAAAATATAATCTTCCATCTTCAAAAAGAAGACAGGAAAGAAAGCTCCCAAGAAGTAAGCAAGAAGAATGAAGCTACTATTCCCTACTACTGTTCCCAGGCTTACCTGGATGACCAGCATGACCTCCTCCAGCCACATGGCTATCTGGGTATCCCTGGAGCACAGACAGTCCCATCCTTGCCTCCTAGACCACCCTATTAAAGGACCTCCCCTCACAAAAGAAGGAGAACCCAGACATCATGTTGGTTCCGGCAGACTTCTTTCCTCTTATCAGTAGGAGGAATAGGGTGGAACTGGATAGGAGGTGTCAGACGGTTTTGGGATTAGGACTGTGTCTAGTCTGGCTCAGAGCAAGGATGTATAGACCAAACAAGTCTTAATGGGCAGCCAGGATTCAGACTCCCAGTATCAAACTGGAGTTAGATTTAGAATTACTGAGCATTCAAAATCACCTGAATTGACTCATGCTTGTTTTTCTTGTATCTACTCCATGCATTAAAATTGGAATATTTGCAGTTTAGGAAACAAAAATCTGTGAAACTGTATTTTTTAGTTCCTCTGCTTTATCTCTCTGCTGTCCTTGTCTCCCTGAACTCTCTCTCTCTCTCCTACGTTTCTCCTTCCCTTTTCCTTCATTCTTTTACTCAAAACTACGTATCCAAGGTGTGCCAATCAGTAAGGATTCCCTTGGATTCTGGGCCATTCTGTGAGCACTCTGGGAGGGCATTTCCCCTCGGCTCCCAACATGCATTGTGACATAAGCACCACTGCTTTGGACATGCTCCGAATTTTCCTGCTTGTTTCTAGGGCCTCTCAGTCTTGGGTTTGACCTAGGAGGGGACTCAGATCTCCTTGCTTGCCCTCTTCTTCCCTTTGTCTCTTTCTCCTGATTTCAACCCCCATCACCTTCCACAGCTGGAGGAAACTTAGTCTTTGTCATATGCTGCATTTTCTTTACCAGTGACTTCTAGGAAAACTTCACATTTAGACCTCCAAACTTGTATTGTTAGCCTATAAAGGTAATTTCTGGAACTTGGAAATCCCTTGAGCTCTCAACAAGTTCTGTGTTTCAAGATTTAGTATGAGGTCTCCAAAACAGCCTCTCTGAGGCTCCTCTACTGAGCAGTGACATCTCAGTTCTAGCCAGTACCTATCTTTTCCCAGATACTTATTGATTTAATAATTAGGAAACCCTGGGCCATTGTGATTCATAAGGATAAAAAAATACATCAGTTTAATATTTTCAAAAATATGCTCCCCTTATATATTCAGTCAACAAAGGCAAATGGAGTGTAAGGTATGTGTCAGGTACATGTCCCAGGTCCTGTGGGTTCAGCAGTGAGCAAATCACAAATATTACTGCCCTCATGAAGTTTACATTCTAGTTGATATGTGTGTGATTAATAGACAAAAAGGGGAGTTGACAGGGAGAAAGAGAAACAAGATGAAGTATTGTGAGTTTGGGAAAGAAAAAAAGTTACACTCAAAAAAGAAGAGGAATAACTATAAGAAAATAACATTAAAAATGAAGTACAAGGGTACAGGGATTTCCTGAAAGGTTGAGGACTGGGGTATGAGAAGGGAAGTCACTAAGGGGGGAGGAGGCAGTTCACTGGGGACCCCATTTAAACTATTCACAAATCGCTATCCCATGCACAGCCTCACCTAGGCCCAGAATCCAAGAGAAACTCCATGTGGTGAATCAAGCAACTGAAGGGAAATGTGATTCAACCAGGAACTCAAAGATCATGACAAGGGCCCCAAAGGCAAGGACAGAATGTGTCCAAACCTCTGGACCAAAGGGTAAGCTGGGGACTGAATCTGCCATTCGATTGCTCAGTGTGGGAGGGCCTCTCATGGGGCAAGCACAGGGTTGGGTATTATGTGAAGGAAATGGTAGAAGGGAGTAGAGCAGACAAGACAGCAAGGAGCTTCTGGACTGAGAGTGGTTGTGGAAAGAAATTAGTGCAGTGTTCCCAACAAGCAGGTCAGCTCAGCTGTGCCACGTGGACTCAACATGACCACTTCCCAGTGTCTACTGTTTACATTTCCGTTAGTAGAGTCACCACTGCTCCAATGGGTCTGGGGGCTTCTGTCAGATTCATGTTTGTCCCATGGGAGGAGTGGCACCAATCCTCAAAGTGGACACACTCCTAGTAGTATTTCTTAATGGCTTATTTCTAGAAGTGAAGTGGCTTAATCAATATTTAAAATTAGCACAGACTGATGATCATATTGTTGCCATTTTAGACTCCCATTAACAGCATTCAGATGCTCTTTTTCCTCCACCTCCACCAAAACTAGAAATAATAAGACTTTTCTGTGTTGACAGATTAAAAACAAAGAATGATATTCCACCCATGTTTTCCTTGGAATCTTTTTGCATCTTGCATGTGATAGATTGTATTACTTCTCACTGATATCTCAGAAGGTTATAAACCCTTGCCCCGTGGACTCCAGTGTGACCATGTCACTTGACTTGGCCAAAGAAATGTGGACAGGTGTGAGGGTTACTTCAAAGCCAAAGCTTGAAGAACATTTGTATCACCTTTTTCTCTGCCATGGGACCAACAGTGTTCTAGAGAGAGGTTGCTCTGTTCCCAGGATCCTTGTATGTCAATGACACGGAACTAGCTTGTGATGAATGAGTAACATGAAGGAGAAGTACAACTAGGTTGTTCTAAGCCAGCACTTGGCAAATTTTTCTAAAAGGGGCCAGATAATGGTTCAAGATTTGTTGGCCATACAATCTCTAGTGCAACTACTCGACACTGCCACTGTAGAATGAAAGGAGCCAGAGACAAATATATATAAGCAAATGCAAATAAAACTTTATTTTTATTTTTTATGTTTATTTTGTTAGATTTTACTTATTATTACTTAATGTTCATTTCACAAGACTCAAATCTATCTTGTTTCTCCAAAGTGGTAGAAAGACAGAAAAAAAATTACATTAAAATAGTTGATATAGAAAGCATAAAAATCTGTTTCAAATTATAGATGACATTAATTTCTTTAATTTTTTTTTAGAGAAGAAAAGGAAAAAAGATGTTGATTCAAGTTCAACAAGAAGGTGTCAGAAAAACATTCCTCCAAAGGGTAAGCCAGAGGCAGGGACTGTCCATCAGGCTGCATGGCACCCTGGCCAGCAGCTGATTGTTTGTCTTCCTGTCTTCCTTCTCTTTCCCTCCCATCCTTGTCCTCCTCTACATAGGTATCTTTCACCTGCATTCTTCTCTACTCTAACAAAATGTCACGCCTGACACTCCAGTTGAATGCCAGTGCATACCTTGGGTTGCCTACCCAATCACCAACTTCTCCACTGGGATGGATTCTTCAACACAGAATCCACCAACAATGACCCAAAATGTTTAAGAGAAAATGACTGAACCCATGAGTCAAATTCTAACATCAACTTCTACTTCCTTCATTGTAAAATTTGGTGAAAACTCTTAGGGAAGCAAGGCCCTGACGGTGTTCCTGTTTGCATAGAGCTGAGCTTTCTCTTCCTGTGATAGACAGGAGTGCTGGACTGGTCTCTGTGGGTCAGCCCCTTGGCTTGCTTCTTCCCCCTGCACTCCAAGGCCTCTTGGGGTCATTCTCCTCCTCTCTTCCTCCTCCTTTTCCCCCTCCTCTTTTTCTGCCTGCACTCATTTTTCTTCTGCTTTTGTGACACTTCTTCAGCATTATCTCCTCTCACTCTCCCTTCCCTTTATGGTCCAGTGACATTGGTCTTTTTTTCCTCATGAATTTATTGAACTTACTGTTGAGGTAGAGCATGTGCTACTTGAGGTAGGGCCCACAGACTGGGGCCATTGACAAGTCTGTGGCAGGTCTGCAAAAAGAAGGAGCTTATAAATTATCTGTGACACTGAACACACTGTCTTCACAGACCATCTCAGTGGAGATGCTTTGATATCCATTTTTTTTTCTTTTTTCTTTTTCTTTTTTCTTTTTTTCTTTTTCTTTTTTTTTTTTTTTTTTTTTTGAGAGAGAATGTGACAGAAAGTAAATGAGCTCCCCGGGGAACACCTGGGCAGAGGGAGAGGGAGAGAGAGAATCCCAAGCAGGGTCCACACCCAGCGTGGAGCCCAACATAGGGCTAGATGCCACAACCTTGAGAGCCTTGATTCTATTTTGATCAAGCTGCTATCTCTCAACACATCACATGTTGAGTAGTGCTCATGTATTACGCCTAAGAAAAATGCATGTACCATAAATGTACACCTTGAGGAATTAACACAAAGGAAAAACTCACATGTAGCTGGCACCTAGGTCAAGAAACACAACATAACCCACACCCACAATCCAAACCCTACCCACACGCTGAATGCCTCCACTAGCCTGATTTCTCAGAGCACGGGCCATTTTGAAACTAGATGCTATGTCCTCCTTTCCTGCTCAGGACTTCCTCAGTGTGTCCCCCTCATACACTCCCTCCCCAAAGCTAATAATCCCCCTTGCTCAACTTCCCTTTGCTTCACACCCTCAGGCCTCAACTTGAAGTAAGCATTCTCTGTCCCAGCAGGTAATACGGGTGAGTCTCCCTGACATGACTTCATAGAGCCCGGTGTTGTTTTTCTTCATGGCACTTGTCACAACTATAATAAACTGTTGACTCTGTGAAGGGCAAATGAGATCAGTAAGCAGTCAATCTTGCTCATTGCTCTATGTCCAACTTCTCCATGCCTCACAGGGTTTATGCTTAAATAACTGTCAGATCAATACTTTATCCATTCTTCTTTGCAAAGTATGAATACCAAGATCAGAGCCTCAGTTTACTCATACAATGCAGTATGAGCTCCAATGACTACTACCATGGAGCTCCAGACCTTTCCCCAGGCTATGTCTGTCCATGAATGATTTTCACCTTTTGCCTTTTCCCTATGTTCATCTATCCAATCAGTAATTACTTTTTTTCCATTCTGTTTTTCCTTGTCTCTGTTAGGCTTTCTTTTTATTTTCTCCATCATGCTTTTCATTCCCATGAACTCTCTTTGTTAATTGCTTATTTTTCATAACAGGTTCTTCACTGTTTGCTCATACTTAAGAATGGTGATCTCATAGATGTGGGAGATGTCTGGGACCTATATTTACCATAGGAAATTAAGGAATCAGTTCCATGAGACAGAGAACTATACAAGGTCCCCAGTGCCCCACTAATCCCCCTTGGGGTTTGCAGTAGTCCAAAGTTGCTTGTGGCTCTGCCTTGTCACCACATTAGGAAACCCCAGGGACAAATCTTTCACTCAACTTTGACAATAATATGCACTTAACATAAACTTGCAAGTAAATTGCATAGTCAAGATGATAAACCCAGCCAATCTGGCTCCTGAGGCTGAGCTGTCATCCTCTGGGCCATATCAGTTTGAGTGGGCAGAGTCTGGAGACAAGTAGTGGAGCCAGCCATTCCATGCGAGAATTCTGGCTGGCTCTTGAAACTAAGTTCTTCCCACCCCCCATTCCTACCCAGGCTTGCTATAGCCCCTACCCTTCCAAGACTGGACATCTTCTATCATTCTGTTCAGGGGAGCCATCCTTTCAATCCTCAGGGATCTCTGCTTTCTTATCTGACTCCAGTTCACATCTTTCCAAATTAACTAATTGTTTCTTCACCATTGATGCTGCTCTGTTCTTTTTCCAATGATGCTCTCTTTTTCATACACTTCTTTTTGGCTCTTTTTTTTTAAGATTTTATTTCTTTATTTATTTATTTATTTATTTATTTAACAGAGAGAGATAGATTTAGAGAGAGAGAGAACAAGCAGGTGGAGCAGCAGAGTGAGAAGGAGAAGCAGGCTCCCTGCTGAGCAGAGAGCTGGACACAGGGTTTGATCCCAGGACCCTGGGATCATGACCTGAGCCAAAGGCAGAAACTTAACTGACTGAGTCACATAGGGGACCCTCCCTTTGGTTCTTTTAATAAGTATCTGAGAAAGTTGGACTGGTTGTTCACCTAGACTTATTCTACAAGTAACGTCCTGTATAAGCAACATAAGCCACAGGAAGAGCTTTCTCCTTGCCCCCAGAGACAGCTCCTGCAATCTATCTGGAATGAATCCATCTACAGTGAGGCTGGGACAAAAAGAAGCAGGAATTGTTGATACTTATTTTAAACTTTTATAACTGCTTCTCCTGAATTAATATCCCACATCCCTACTCAGGGTTTAACAGTTACCAAATCTCTCCATGTGCAATTTGCAGACTAGTCTAGAGTTCTTGGGGGTTTTCTTTTTTATTCATAGGGAAAGAAACAGAAAAATAATAAAATGGAAAAGGACAGCAAAAAATGAAGACTGACAATAGTAACTCAGTGCTAAGCACCTAACTCACACTGCCTTGGTTTAAATCAGGAGATAAGATTATAGGAAAAAACCTTTCCTCTAGCCACATGTGCACCATGAAATATTTTGAGCAGGCAACTTCTATTCACATAGAAGGATAAGCAGGATGCTTATGAAATAAAGGAAACTTAGGTGATGGCCAGTTAGCTTGTGAATTAAAACCCATTCACCAAAGAAGCCTTATATGTTTTACTAACCATTTTGTTTGATGTAATGTTGGTGGCAATGTTTTGGTTTATTGGAAACTGCTCTGTCCATGTTAGCTAACCTGCCTCTCAAAATGGAAGACCTCCTGCCAGTTAACCAGAGGTTGTCTCTGGTGCCATTTACATGATTACTGTTATTACTATTATCAGAATTCAGGGAAAGGAAAATCCATGAAGAAGAGAGAATGAAGGCTGAGCAACACTACACTCTTCTACTTTTCCTTCTACTTTCAGAAAAACCTGAAGATGAAACTATAGATTTTCTCTCTCCTGAACTTCCAGTGACCTGTGGTGAAGCCAAAGGGATTTTATACAAAGAGAAATTGAAACAAGGTGAGTTTCTCAGTCTTCTCTTTGGAACCTCTAAAACCACTAGAAGAGAGGGAAGTACCAGTATGTTAAATCACCCAGAAAATGATCCCAGCAAGCGAGGTTGCTGAGAAAGAAGTGCTTGCTAAGAAAGAATTTTTAGTTTTCTGTGTCATGGTAAACCTGGCAGCTGGGCCACTCTACTCCCACAAGGAAGTCATCCATGGACCCAATGGCACTACTTGCCTCATATAGATGTCACAAAAAAATGCAAATCCTCTCCCACTCCCACACCACTCCTGCAGGTTTTAGGGCTCCCTTCAGTCTGAGAGAGAAGGAATCCAGACTCTTTTGCTACTGCTCCCTCCCTACAGGGAGGCTCTCTGGACCCAGGCAGGTGGAACAACCATAATTAGGGATTTGAGGTTTAGGGTGAATTCACAGAGAATGAAATTGGATCTAGGAATAGTCCATCTTTATCTTACAGGCTCCTCAGAGAAGTGCATTCAGAATGAGGAGGGAGTTTGGTTCACACCAAAAGAATTTGAAATCGAAGGAAAACGGGCAAATACAAAGAAATGGAAGGAGACTGTATATTGCAGAGGAAAGACCTTAGGAGAACTGCTGCAGGTATTTAACAGGGAACAGATGGGTGATGGGTTTAAGTCCTGGAAAGATAAGTGGAATTCCAATAGCAGAAATGTGAAGGAACTTCCTTTAGGATTCAACAGCATGATTGAGAAAGAGCTAGATTTTTCATAGAAAAATTTGTGGGTGAGAAAGTTAGGAATGCAGAGTGGTGGTACCCACAGCAGAGAATGTTAAATGTGAGGAAAGGGTTGTGAGGTTAGGAGAGTTTTAAGAAGCTTAGCCTGGGGGTATTAGATGGGGTGAGCTAGGAGGAAGCCAGATGGAGACACAGACCTCTGAGACTTTCCCTGCACCCTCTGCCCAATAAAGACCTCCTCCATACCCACCTCTATCTGGACCCCTGGGTGACACCTTTCCAGACCATCCTGTCTGTCATGCAGTCAGTCCCTCATTTATACTTCCCCAGCTCACACTCTATCCTGTGAACAACAAACAAGGCTAGTGGTCTTTCTGATCCCAGAACCCAACACAAAGCCTCCCAAAAACACTAAAAAAATTATCACTGGGATGGAATCATACGGACTTTACCTACAGAAGGAAAAATGGAGAGGAAAAAATGGGTGAGAAAAGAACTGGAAAGAAGGACTAAGGGGTCTTGGGTTTGAATAATGGGGGAAAAACTTATTTTGTCAAGTGAAGTCCAGAAGAAGAACTGATTGGAGGATGGAGCTAATGTTTCTCTCAGACACCTTGGGTTTGAGACTGAGTAGGATGTCTTGGTACAAATATTCACCAGGAGGTGGGAACTTTGATGTGGACAAAAGAAGAGGTTCTAGAATAACCTCATTCACTGACCCCTTTTCTCTTTCAGAAAGGACTTTTGTTCTGTCCTCCAAGAAGTGTCAAGAGAGAGGTAAAGAGCAGGTGAATTTCTACCACATTTTCAGTCTCCGTATTGCAGACTCTGCATCCAAAGGCTTACCTTTGAGTCCTCAAATTCCCCAGCCCTGGGTCACCTTTAGTTTTAGGCATTGCATCCTCATGACAATAGCATTGGCACACTGGTACATGTATGTGCCGCCATAATTTCAGTTCATTTGATATGGGGCCACAAATAACTCTTAAAATAAAAGAACAGAAACTGATGATTTACATGTGTTTTAGACCTGGATATTTGGATGAATACAGACCAAAGTTGTCAGAAATAGAATGCTCTAGTTTGAAAAGTAATTATGAAATAGAGGTAGATAAGAACAGTATGTGAAAGAGCAAGAAGACCATCCTTGATTGAACATAACTATTCCTCAATTCAACATGCTCATTATCAACAGTACCAAAACGAAATAGTGTTTGAACTGAGCTTTGTCTCAGCAGAACATCCCTCCAGGTGAAAATGGCAGTCATCATTGTCTTGTGCTGTTCCTCCTCAACCTTCTTCACTTGTTTAAATATGTCCTTCAGATACAAATCTCACTCATAAACTTCCCATTGATCTAAACCTTAGGCAGAGGCAATGGTGCCTTTCTCATGTCACCCTGGAGGCTGCCTGACCCTTGGCTGGATTCATTCAAAGTTTAAAAAGCCAAAGGGTCCCCCAAAGTTGTTTATTGTATAAAACATCTTTTCCATGCTGATTTGAAATATCTTAATGTGTACAGGGGTGCTCCTTGTAATAGCCAAAAATTAGGGAAGAATACAAATGACCATCGTTATTATAAAACAAACTGATACATCTACTGATTGGTGTTCAAAAAAAAAAAAGCATGGTTATAGACTCCTCCTTAGTCAATGGAAAACCACTCAAAGGTTCTAAAGTCAAAAAAGTTTCAGAAGTTTAAACTAGTAGTAGTAGTAGAAGGAACCCGATTTTGTTTATGTGACTATGTAGGTCTATGATTGAAAATATATCTGAATGAATTGGTTATTTTGGCATAGGATTATATAAGACATTGTTTTCCATATTATACACTTATGTACAGATAGAAAATGTCCATTTATTACTTTTGTAATGAGCAAACAAAACAATAAAGATATTTTAAATCCAGAGCATTAATCAATGGCCCCAATATTCCTTCTCACTCATAATGTCACACTGAGCAGGGAGCCCAACACAGGGCTCGATCCCAGGACACCAAGATCATGACCTGAGCCAAAGGCAAATGCTTAACTGACTGAGCCACCCAGGCACCCCTCCAAGTGCCTAGTTTTGAGAATGGACAAAACATTTCCATCCTTTATGTCCTCAGCCAGGTCCTTGTACTTGTGTCGTGGACAGTTGAGGGTAGTGGCAGAATTTCTCTCCTTAGATACGACTGATCCCCGGCTCCTTTAGTCCTTTCCTCCAGCTCCTGATGGTCTATTTCCCACCTTTTCAACACCCAGAAAGATGCCTCTTCCTGCCTCCTACCTTTAGTACAGAGAAAACATGTTCTTATGTATGGAGCCCCACTGTCCCTCTTGCGGGGTCAGGAGTGGAACCAGGGGCTCCTGCCTGTAGGTTTTATCCAGCAGTAAAAATCGCTTGTAGAATTTACTGGATCACATTTTAAGGCCATGAGAAAGACAATGATTTCAAAGGCCCACGAAAAGACCGATTTATACAGCAGCTCTCTGTCTTTATGTTTCTGTTTTTTGGCCATAATGTCAGGAACCGTTCTGGGTCTGCCCGGCACACTTGCCTGCACACAGTGGATGGGACAGCTCTGAACCCAGAGGCACAGGCAGCCTGGGTGCCTGTCTGGCTCAGGTAGTAAGTTGTATCTACTCTGCAGAATAAAAAGCATCTCGCCTTTCCAGGCTTGTAAAATAAGAAGATTGCCAAAAGCTGGGTTTTCTCAAATTTCATGTACTTCCAAACCATCTGGGATCCTGTGAAAACAGATTTCAGTTCAGTAGGTCTGCATCTCTAGCCAGCTCCCAGGGGATGCTGATGCTGCTGGTCCTCAGGCCACACTTTGTATACAAAAGGCTTAAAGGATGCTCCAGCCCTTCCAGCTCTGGCAAGGTGTGGTTCAAAGGCAGCTTGATGATTCTTGCCATTTGCCTGTCTGCGATTGGAAAGGCCACGCTCGTCCCCCATCAGCCACCTCCCGGAGCACCATGGTCAGGCAGGTTGGAAACTTCCACTGGGCAACACAGAAGGATGGTGTGTTCCAAAGCCCCTCGGTGTCAGGGCTGATCCCAGTGCTGCTGCATTCTCTCCGCTTCCAGGGAGAAAACTCCAAGGAATGTGAGGTGTGCTGTAGAGGGGGACCACTGGTCTGCTGTGACACTTGTCCAAGAGCCTTTCATGAGGACTGTCACATCCCATCTGCAGAGGCAGAGAGGTTAGTGAGACGCAGCCTTGTCTTTTGCACATGGACTCTGCGAGGCTCTGCCTCTAGTGTCTCTTCTCCAGGCAGAAGAGCAGGACCTGTGAGCGTCATGGCTCAGGTATGACCCAGAGCAACAGGATGGGGTCTATGTTCCATGTGGTTTCGTGGCAGCCTCTACTTCTGAGTCTATGACCGAGCCACCTTGCCTCCACCTTGCCACTGACCCTGGCGAGCATCCTCTCCTAGTTTTACAGACCTGACTCCCGTCCCTGGGGATTGAGGATGGGAAACACCAGCTGTTTATGTTCCGCACTTTTTCAGAAAAGGCAGGAAACATGGCCTGGTTCCTGCATTTTACCATGGGCTCAAAGGACTGATAGAAGCCTAGGTCCCCAGGGGTTAAGCCCCAGTTTTGACACTTGGGTATGACAGGCGGGGCGTCTTGTGCTCCCAGCAGCTCAGCTCGGGGAAGGGCAACCCACCATTCACCCTGACACCACTCTCCGTGCACTGAGCCCCCTCGTGCCACTCTCAATGGGAGGAGGGTCATGGGCTCAAGTCCTGCTTGGGGGGTCTTGGACACTCCGGGAGGTGTCCCCTTCATCTCCCAGCTGTGCTGTCCATCAGCCATGCCCGAAAGGAGGACAATGGCAGCTGTAGGAACAGGGTCTGTTTCCAGGGGCCTGGCCCTTGCTCATTCATCCCCCACCTCTCAGGAGCCCGTGGACTTGCACCTTCTGCCGGATAAAGGATTCTTCGGGAAGGCAGCCGTGTCACGGGGAATCTGAGGTCCTGGAGAGGCAGATGCAGCCTGAGGAGCAGTTGGTGAGTTGGGTGCCAACCCCAAGCCTTCTCACCCCAGACACGTGAGAAGTCCAACAGGTAGAGGGGAAGGAAAGGGCGCCCACAGGTGCCTGAGGGAGCCTGCAGTGTCTGGCTTCTGAGGATGGCGATTCGGCGCCCAAAGTCCAGAGTTCGATGCACCCCATGGCTCTTTCGCAAATGTAGCTGGACGGCTGGCCATGTCTAGCTGCGCCCTCTTGTGCCTGTCTCTCTGGGCACAGGCCCAGCTTCACTCTCTCGGAGCTGCATTTCCCTTTAAAGCTCTCTTCACATTTTACAGAAATGTGAGTTCCTCCTCTTGAAGGCCTACTGTCATCCACAAAGCTCCTTTTTTGCAGAAACCCCACATAACGTAAGTGACATTTCATGCTTCTTGTTCTCTGAGCATCTCTTTGATGGAAAGCTCACTCTGGAATTTGCGAGTGTGACCCCTAAGGCGCCGGCTGTTGGCCAAGAGCGGGTTTAGTTGCAGAGTCTAGAGGGGAGACACCCCTGTTCAAACTCCACCCTCGGCATCCGGGTTCCGGGAGCCCCGGGCGACTTGCTCTGCCTCGTGTGTACCTCAGTTTCTCCTTCTCTTAGATGAGAATGTCTTTCTTACAGTCAGCAGAGGGTTTAGAGCCCTTCTCAGGAGACTTCAAGTCCCACCTCCACCATTTTTTAGCTGTGAAATCCTAAGTAGGTTGTTTAAGGTCTCCCTCCTTTGGTTTCCTCATCTGGAAAACGGGCGTAATTATAGTACCAATCTCACAGGGTTGTTGTAGGATCATATGTTAACCTAGTAGCAGTGTTTAGACCATGTCTGGCATAGACAAGTCCAGTGCTAATATCATCACTTCTGCTGTGTTTCTGTTGGATCCCTTCCAGGAACAATGGCGGTGCCAATATCACTCTTTTGGTGGCTTTGTCCCTAGATTCGAGATTATGGAGAGCCCTTTAAGGAAGCCATGTGGTTGGACCTGATTAAGGAAAGGCTGACTGAGAACGTGTACACAGTGGCGTGGTTTGTTCGCGACATGCGCCTCATCTTTAGCAACCATAAAACATTTTACAAGGTAAAGGGTGTCTCTTGTTTCCTCTGCACCTCCTTTCCACTTTTCCCTAATTTCTGGGGCAGCAGAACTTTGCGGGAATTTTACCAATCTGGTCCTAGAGAAAGCTCAAAATGAGTTGGATTACAGAAGAAAGCGGCCTCTTAATTTCAGGGGTGGAGAGGAATTCAGACAGAACAGGGAGAGGGAAGCATCCTTCCCTGAAAACAATCTGTCCCCAATTCTTGGACAGGCGGGATAGTCGCGCAGAGAACAGCCCATCTCATCCTGCCTTGTTCAAATGGGGAGGAAAGGTGATTTATGGTTACCTTGTCCTCCATGCCTCAGAAATACAGAAATGAACAAAGGAATCCAACTTCATGAAATAAACTCCCAGGATGTTCATGCTTGGATTTTTTTATTCCTAAATTTTCCAGGGGACCCAAAGCTCCAGAATTGCCCTCAGAGGGTGTTGGGTTCATCCTTTGTCCACAGTGAGAGACAACTAGTTGAGTTATCTTGCAAGCCAACAGGTGGTTAATTGTAGTCTGTTGAGTTTATCCTCATTTATACTATCATTCGTACAGATACTTCTTGGGAGGTATCTAAGGAAGATTTCCATTTCCACCCAGCCTCCTTCCCTTCCTCCATGGCACAAGTTGGCCTGTTCATGAAGACACAAATTCTAAACTAGTGTCAGCTTGTGGAGCTGGCGGAGAATCTACCCAGGGAGCCCCTCCATGCCTGGCCCAGTGTCAGCCTTGGAGAACGGAAGGTTCATCCTTCCTTCAGAGGGTGGGCTTTCAAGAAATGCTTTGTCTCTGTTTTATCCCAAGCTCAGGCTTTGCAGTGATTAAAATCAGCTCTCCAGTCCTGACCACTGGTCAGGTCCAAGTTAGGAATCAGGCAGAGGCTTGTCCATTTCAGTATTGAGGCATCAGCGTCTCCCCTTGCCCTGTGCACTCTGCCTGGCTGCTGGGGAAGCACAGTATTCGGGATAGGCAGGGTGGGGCTCTAAAAAAAAAAATTCAAAAATGCAAGTGTTTTGATAGTCCTAATTCTTTATCCTTAAACGTCTGTTTGTTTGCTTTTTTTTTTTTCCTTTCAGGCTTCCAACTTTGGTCAGATAGGACTGGACTTGGAGGCAGAATTTGAAAAGAACCTCAAACAGGTGTTTATTTTTTGCAAAGCCAATGAGAACAGCTTCCAGACTCATTGACCCTGTTCTAGAAAGACTAAGGCACCCCAACTTCAGGACCCAGATGACATGACCCTGGCCATCTTTAGATAGCCAGTGAGTCTGGGATGCTATTGGCTGCCCTCTTGACTCAAAGCCAGAGCCTTCATACCATCATCATGCCTTCTTTTTTTTGTTTGATTCTTTCTACACCTAAAAGTGTGTGAAGTGTGTGTGTGTGTGTGTGTGTGTGTGTGTAAGATATACCTCTAATCCCCAGCCAAAACCACAAGCGTCTTCTTTGTCAGTATTTCCATCTCTCTTCTCCCACAGTTATCTATTCTCTTTTACTCAACTAAACTACAGGGATAATAGCTTCAGAATTTCTACAGTCCAACAACTATGAAAAAGAAACCAAGTTGAATCTTAAATTGTGTGGAAATTATTTTGTTTCTCTTTTATATGTATATTCTATTGTATTTTGTTTCTGTTATAGAGATACATAATTTATATATATAAACATATTTTATATATATCATGATATATTATTTATATCATTATATATTTCATATACCATTGCAGAGAGTATTTTTTAGAATTTTGCACTTGTATTTGTGAATGAGATTGGTCCGTAAGTTTCTGTGTACTGTCAAAATCAGATGTAGGGCTATCTCAGCTTGGCACAAGTATGCCTAAAACTTTCTACCTTTTATGTGCTCTGGAATAGCTTATAATGTTTTCAATGAACCAACTCATAAAATTATATAGCCTACTGTTCTTTGAAGAGGTAATATTGACCACGTTCTTTGCTTTTCCAGGGTCATTAAATGATTCAGATGTTCTCTTGCTTTTTGAATCAGTTCCAATTTTAGTTTTCTAAGAAGTCATTCATGTATGTGTTGTTTTGACTTGGCCTTATTTCTACCATATTATTTTATTCCCTCTCTTTGGAATACTTTCATGTGATTTTGGTCTATATTTTCTTTGTTTTTGCCTTCTATTCTGGAAGACTTTTGTAAGAGTTTTTAATTTTAATATTTACTGCAAGCTTTCCAAACGTGTTTTTAACTTACTTTTTAAATGTCAGAGTCTGGGGTGCTTGGGTGGCTCAGTCTGTTGAGCGGCTGACTTTTGATTTCAGCTCAGCTCATGGTCACGGGGTCCTGGGATTCAGCCCTGCACAGCAGGCTTGGACATCAGTGGGGAGTCTGCTTGACATTCTTCCTCCCCCTCTGCCCTTCTCCCTGCTTGTGCTCTCTCTTTCAAATAAATAAATAAATATTTTAAAAGATAAATAACTAAATGTCAGAGCCAAAAATAAAATATCTTCAATGAGCCATATATTTAAGCCAAGCTGTTCGTCACCTCTTATGCCCCTTGGTTTCCTAATTCAAACAGGGAAGAATTCACTATTTTATAATACAGCTATTTATTATCATTATTAAATGCTTACTTTTATGTTGTATTAATTATTTTAGTTTTATTCAATTATATTATATAAATCATTATTTTGTTATTTTTACATTATAGAAATTATTTGTTACTTCAAATAGCTACCAGAAAAGTAGAAGTTAAAACCACGATACCTCAGCTTCAGGACAGCAACATTAATGCTGTGAATCAGTGCCGCTGGTCTCTTCTTGCAGTGACTTCTCCTTGCTTCTTTTTCTGCTCCTTCTTTCAGTCAGTGTATCTTTAGGTAATTTTTTTTTTTCGGCAATTTTAAAAGAAGAGTACACAGGTGGCATGTTTTCTGAGACTTTGCATAGCTCTGAATGTCTTCTCTGTTTTCATAAATTCACTGTTGGGCTACTATACACACACACACACACACACACACACACACACACATATATATATTTTAAAGACTTTATTTATATATTTGACAGAGAGAGAGAGCACAAGTAGGCAGAGAGGCAGGCAGAGGGAGAAGGGGAAGCAGGCTCCCTGCCAAGCAGAGAGCCCGAGGTAGGGCTCGATTCCAGGACCATGGGATCATGACCTGAGCCGAAGGCAGAGGTTTAACCCACTGAGCCACCCAGGCGCCTCTACAATATGTATTTTATCAAAACTTCTCACTTTCAAAATCAACTTAGACTTTGGTCCACTGTGTTTGGGCATTTTCGTCCTATACCTGTGAAGTGTGCTTCTTTGTTAGTGTGTAGACACATAGCGGGTTTCCTTGTTTTCTCTGTACTTACATATTTTTGACAGGACAGGATTTGGTGTAATATTCTTATCATTGATCTTGCCTGGTGCTCTGCCCTTTCAATATACATACCCAGTTCTTTTTTTCATCAGCTGCATTAAATCTTTCTGATCCTTTTGTTCTGGGCTCTCTTTCAAGAACATCTATTATCCATACTTGGCTCTCTGCTCTCTGGCTTCCCTATTTATCATTTTAAAAAAAGAAAAAATAAGTTCCAGGAAGCACTCCTCTTCTGAGGTCATCAGTCTAAGACTTAAATATACTTATTCAAAACAATTACAATTCTATGGTCAATATTTTTAATGATTTTTAAAATTTTTTAAAATTTTTTAAATTTTTTATTTTTTTATGAACATATGATGTATTATTAGCCCCAAGGGTACAGGTCTGTGAATCGCCAGGTTTACACACTTCACAGCACTCACCATAGCACATACCCTCCCCAATGTCCATAACCCCACCTCCCTCTCCCTACCCCCCTCCCCCCAGCAACCCTGTTTGTTTTGTGAGATTAAGAGTCTCTTGTGGTTTGTCTCCCTCCCGTTCCCATCTTGTTTCATTTATTCCTTTCCTACCCCTTAAGTCCCCCACGTTGTTTAATGATTTTTTTTATCATTTCAATCATGCTAATCGCTCTCTATCAGCCTAGCAAACTTTTCTTATCACAACACTTTTCTCTTCTCAAAACAAAAATAAAAACTTACTGCCACTACTAAGTTGTCCTGACCTGGGTTCCTGATTTCTTCATTCTTATGTAGTGTCAATGGAAGAGTGTTATGGACAGAATTGTGTCCCCCCCACCCCTCAAATTCCTATGTTGGAGCTCTAACACCTCATGCACCATACTTGGAGATAGGGCCTGTAAGAAAGGGTTAATGGTTAAATGAAGTCACAAGTGTAAGGCCTTAGTGAACTAGGATGAGTGTCCCTATAAAAGGAGGAAGAGATGCCCAAGGGAGCTCTGCCCGTGTGCTCTCTTCCACAGAGGAAGGGGCAGGTGAGGAGGCAGCAAGAAGGAGGCCCCCTCCCAGCCACAAGCCTGCTCTCCCCTGTAGGGAATCAGCAGACACCTGCACCCAGAACTTTCAACCTCCAGAGCTGTGGGAAATAAATGCCTGTTGTCTATGCTGCCTGAGCTGGGGGTTTTGTTGCGGTAGCCCCGACCGACTGACACAAAGAATGAGAGGCACCTTGGGACCCCACTGTCCTCCCCAAACAGGGACTCCGGCAGCAGTGTGTGGGAGCCTCCGTCTCGGTTCCAGGTGTCACAGACTCATAAACAGACAATGGAGAGAGAGAGTCCCCCATTGTTTCCACAGCAGCATGAACCACGATATGAACTGGCCAGCTATGATCCAGGAAAGGGTGCAGGCAGCTTGAGTCCTGACTTAAAAGAAGCAGGTAAAGAAATAGAATTTCTTGTATGATGTGGGAAGGGGACAAACAGGGCCATAAAGACTGCAGTTACTGATGCTGATCTGGAAGGGAAGATTGGGGTAGGGTGTGGCTAGAGATGGCCATCCCTGGGGTACAGATCTCTCCTCCTCCCAACTCACTGTCTGTGCATCAGGATAAAAGATCTCTACGCCCACCCCACCCCACCCCCGGCCCCTGACCCAATGTTTACCAGTGGCCAAGATTGCTGTGTATTAAATGATTGCACATCTTTTGGTGACCCTCTCTTCCATTCTGACCCTGGCAAGCTGAGTCGAGTCTCTCTTTCTCCTATCACAGCTGTGGCCTGCTCTGTAACTGAAAAAGAAACCAACAACATTGAAAGAGTCATTTATTCCTTTGAAAGTTTCAAATACTAGCAGTTTAGTTGCCATGACAACCAAGACCCCATCCCAGAAGCCATCTCTCCCTCGGGCTCCCTTTTGTTATCCTACTGTTCCTCTGGTTTTCACACTATTTCCACCCGTAAGAGCAGGATTTGGTTTATTCTGCTCTACTCAGCTGACCCTCATCATCCACCAGTACCTCCAGGAGGTAGGCTCCTGCCTGCTCTTCCCTTGACTTCACACCCCCCAGTCCCACCCTCTGGCGTCAGTGACACCCCTGCACACAGGCCAATTGCCTCCCCCCAGGAACCCCTTCTAGTTTTGCACCCAGGCTGTTTCTTCCTTCCTGGTCCAGCTCTGTTCCATTCCTCCCCAACCACACTGGCCAGGCCTGCTAGAGAGCCTAGGTCAGCCCAGGTCAGCCCAGGACGACCCCCCCAAACTGTGACACCAGAGGTTATAAATGACTCTAAAGTGGCAGGGCTAAGGCTACAAAAATGTAACATGGAAAAGCTTTCTATGGGACGTGACTAAAGGAATTATACATAAGAATATGTACCCTCCTCCAGCTGATACCAGAAATTCAACCTTGGAGGGGCACCTGGATGGCTCAGTTTGTTAACTGTCTGACTCTTGATCTCAGTTCAAGTCTTGATCTCAGGGTCATGAGTTCAAGCCCCACATTGGGCTCTAGACCCAATGTGGAGCCCACTTAACAAAAAAAAAAAAAAAAAAAGGAAAAAGAGAAGAAATTCAACCTTGGAAAATTCACTCTTAGGATCTGGGAGTCAAGTTAACCTGTCCTCAGGGTAGGTAGACTTAACTGGCAATCAGCATCTGGCCTGAGTCCCTTTCTCAGATGCTCTCCACGCTCTGGCAGAACCAGACCCAGCAAGCTCCCATCCTGCAGGTGGCTGGGGAGCTGTGCCTCCAGCTGGCCTGGTAGGTCCTGCTGGGAGCCTTGGCCTCTCCCCTTCCTTCTCTGAGGAGACTGACTACTTCTTTCCCCCTAAAGATTCTCCTACTCCATCATGGAGTTCCTCGCCTCCTGGAATTGGGCGTGCTGGATTCCAGGCTCTCCCTTCTGCCATTGTCCCTGGGAAAAAGAAAAGGAAAGGAAAGGAAAAGAAAGGAAAGGAAGGGAAGGGAAGGGAAGGGAAGGGAAGGGAAGGGAAGCACAGACCCTATTCCTTTTACAAGCCATGCTGCCGTGAAGTGACACGAGATAATGGAATCCATGAAACCATTGTCTTACTCATTTTTCCCCTGGTCTCAAGGGGGCCACTTGCATCTCCGGAGCTATCTAGAAAAGGGAATGCCATTCAGCAAAGACCCTCTTAGCAGAAGGTTCCTTCAGGCAGTGTGCCAGCAGGTGTTTCTGTTGGATAAGACCAGAGCTGAGATGTCTTGGCACTGGGGACACCTTGAGCCAAGAGTAGCCATTGGCATCTGATGGTTTGGAGCGGGTGACACCCCTGTGGGACCCCTCTCCTCCGTTGATCCAGAAGTGACATGGAGGCCAATTTGCCAGCAGACAGCACAAGGCCTTCAAGCCGGGAGACCCGGGAGCGAGGACAGGGACCTGAGCCTGGACGCAAGGCCTGAGTGTCAGCAGGAAGGAGCAGCTGCAGGTCAAAGATGTCAGCTGTCACCAGA
This sequence comes from Lontra canadensis, assembly GCF_010015895.1. Taxonomy (NCBI): domain Eukaryota; kingdom Metazoa; phylum Chordata; class Mammalia; order Carnivora; family Mustelidae; genus Lontra; species Lontra canadensis. The sequence goes on along the minus strand of NW_022631007.1, from coordinate 10,082,188 downwards.
ACTCATCTGTCCCATTGCTCTGGGACAGAATGTGTTCAAGGTGGAGGGATGGTTTGGCACTCTAAAGCTCTAGTCTCAAGAGTGAGATGAGGCAGACACGTCCTTATTTCCCAGGGGCAACACTAAGGCTTCCAGCCTTTAGATTCAGCAGCCCTGCAGGCAAGGAGCCAGGGCGCTGGGGTCATGAGCTCAGACTCAGGGCTGCAGCGAAGCCCGGTGGTCAAGGCCCAGACCAAGGGGCTGGCTCTGAGGACCCCATGCCTACTGTCTGAACTGATTAATGGGCCCACGGAAATGCCCTCGTGGTGTGAAATCCTGGTCTTTCTGCCCACCGGGGCAGGATGCTTCTGGCAGCCCATGAAACGTGGCCATTTAGGCTAACGGGCACATGTGAACACTCAGCAGCGGCAAACACCTGAGATGCTCTAGTACCCACTGTATCCTGTAGGGAGGTGTTTCCCCTGTGAGAGGCTCGTCCTCCTAAGAAGCAAGGCAGAGGATTGGTCCTAATGTGAGGCACGGGCAGTCAGGCTACCCCTCAGCCCCTACGAACACCAATGCAGCCAGAATTGCCCTGGGACAGAGGCCAGAGGGCAGACTTGACTCTTTCCGTATCTGGACCACACCTGATTTATATGCGTAGCCAAGCCTGGTATCAAAACCACCCGTCCCCGGGTCCTCAGAGTGGTTTTCCCTGGACTCTCTGGACCTGGTTCTGAGCTCTTTGGAACACTTGGGCTCAGCTGAGCCAAAGAAGAGCTCTTCCCACTAGCCCAGGACAGGCTCCAAACCCAGCTCTGAGAGTTCCAGGCACTCAGGACTTCTGCAGTAACTGAGGATGAAAGGTCTCTTCTCTTCTTGTCACCAGTTTAAAACCTCAGGGTCAGTGTAGATGCACTAGGAGGCGCACTAGGAATGCGGGCTGGAAGGAGGGCTGTGGGATCTGTTTTTCACTGAAACAGTTTGGGGTCTGGTGGTTGGCCCAGCCTGGAGCTGGCCACCAGCGTCCTCTGACCTGGATTCTGGAATCTCCCATTGGCAGGAACGCCCATAGGACCTGCTCCGGGGGGAAGCTGCACCACTAGAGGGGCCTTTGGTCCCAGTAAAGTATCTCTGACCCACGGTGTTCAGAGAGGGGTTCTCCAAGATGGCAGTACGTGGGGCCGCTGCTTGCCAACATGGTCCGTGGTTCACGCCTTCAGAATCACCACGAAGCTTAAGATGCAAATTCCTGGGTCCCTGGCCCCAGATGGCAATCTCTAGGGCTGATGCCCAGAAAGTGGTGCATTCTACAAGCTTAACAAGTTTTTGAGGTGACACTTTTTTGCCACCATGAATTCTGACCTCCACTGCCCTTTGGTAAGATCCACTACTTATCTTCTGACAAAGGAACCAATCTAACTACTGCGGTGAAGCTTGCAACTTAATAACAAGAGCTTCCCAGGCCCTGCAGGGTGACACATTTGTGGTTAGCTTGACTTCCAGGCTCTTTTGTTTGGCTGTTTCATGTGTTCTCGTTTATTTAAGCATTTATTCAAATAGAACCAGCTTTCAGAAACAATGATAAGGAAGGAAAGAAGGTGTTTCCAGAAGGAAAAATGAGACCAGGAGGAGAAAGCAGCTGGGAGTGGGGGTGGGGTGGGCTGGGAGGAAAAGCAGCAGAGCTGGGGGTTGGGGGTTGGAGGACAAGCGCAGGACTTTGAAGAGAGGGGCAAGTGGAGACCAGCTTAAGATGCTTTGTCCCAAGTCAATCTTGAGAGACCTGAGATGTCTACATTCATTTTGAAGCTTTCCTTGGATGTTGGTCCGGTAATGTATTTGAATGTGAAATCACCCTAAGGTGGCTGCCAGGCGCCCGCCTCCCCCGTTGTGTCTAGGCTAGGGTCAGTTGCAAAGAACAAGGAATCCAGAATACTGCCAGGTCCGGGGTAGACAGGCTTCATTGCAACGGCTGCAGGGAAAAGCAGGAAGTGAAGGCAGTAGGGGGCCCAGATCAGAGGACCAGAGGCCCCAAGAAGGCAAGGGAAGCAGCCACATCCTGAAAGAGGCACTGTGGTCACCCAGCATCTAGGTGGAGACAGGAAATAGGGGAGGTGGCTGGGGGCATGTCCCTTGTACCACCCCGCCCTTCCCTCTTAGTGCTTCCAAGCATCAGGTTCCAACCATCCAGGCTTTTAAGGGGGAGCTGTGCAGTGGGGGTGACGAAGAAGGACCACTGTACCCAAGGCAGGAAAGGCAGACAATACGGACAGGGGTCAGAAGAGTCTCCTCTAGGCTCCAGCTTCTGGCCTAAAATACCTAAAACTAAAACACACCTTGCACTTGATGTAGTTTTGGCATGTTGGTGAGGTCCAGAGCTGGAGGCCAAGAAAGAATTCTTGAGACGTCTTTGGTGCAAAAAGGTGGTTTTATTAAAGCACAGGACAGGACCTGTGGGCAGAAAGAGCTGCCAACCTGGGATTGTGAGGAACGACCGATTATACACTTTGGGGTTGGGGGAAGTAAAGACAAAGGGAACTTTTGAAAGAATTTTCAGATGCTGAAGAAGACGTACAGGATACGCCAGGCCTAGCTATTGTCAAGCTAAGGTTGTTTTTCCCCTCGAGGAAGACATTAACATTAAGACAGTTGAGAGCTTCCTGGAGGAACTTATACCCTGCTGGCCTTGAGTATTTGTCAGTGGGCTGCAGGTTACAAGGACATCCAACTTGAGGTACATTTTCCTCCGGAAGTTAGGTCATTGCCAAGAATGCCCCCTTCCTTCAAATCACCAAAACAGCTGCAGACCGAGACCCATGTCCTGCAGGACAGCGATCTCCATAAGCCAACCACTGGGTCTTCCTCCCCCCAGCTCCACCGCAGTGAGGAATGCCCAAGGAATGTCACACACACCCCACTTTGCGGGGGAGGGGTGTCTGCAGGGTCTCAGCTGTGCCCTGTCCCCAGCCCACCCTCTGCTCCCCCATCATACTGAAGAATTACACCCACTCCTGATCCCCAGGAAAGAATACAGTCCTATCGAGCTGTCACAGTCCATCCACCTAACTTCTTTCCATTTAACTGTTTCATGTAGTTATTTCACAGAAGTCATTTCTTGAGAACCACTAAGCCTGGCTTGGGCTTTATTTCTGCCAGAAGAACACCTGCCCTCAGCCCCAGAGTATATAAAACTTTCTTTCACAGGCAGATAACGGAAGGTGCCCAGCCCCAAATTACTCATGCTAATTCCTTAGCAGGGAAGAAGTGTCATTGATCCAACCACGCATGCAGCGTGTCTGGCACACAGTGGCCACTCAATAAAGCGAAGTCATTGCCATTGTCTGAGATTAGTGGGCATTCCTAGCCCTTTACCTGCATTGTCCCAGGTCCTCCCTCACCACCCTGCCTGTCGGTGGTCCATGGAGCTGAGGTCCCATCATGCTCCATGCTTCAGCCTTGATGCAGCACAGATGACCAGCTTCCATCAGTCTGGCCAGAATCCACTACCTGACTAAGGTCAGGCACAGGAATCCCCAAAAAGAACATGACCCCAGCCCCACCCAGAGTGACTATGTGCCCAGAGGGGTAGACGATGGGGACAGAGGGAAGCTGTGAGGGTGGAGTTCCCGAGACCCAGCCTCCTCTTGTTCCTTGTTTTCCTGGATGTAGTTTTCATTGTGGGAAACCTTTTTTAAAAGGAGAGAGAATGCTTTTCTCAGAAATACTCACAGCAAGGCAACATCCCTACCTCACTTCCCCACTCCACCCCTCCCCCAGCTTCCTGGGGTGGAAATTCGTGATCTAGCCCAAGGTCCAGCACCAGTGACATTCCAGACAAGAGGCAGGAAGTTGGCAAACAGCCACAGCGCTTCAAAGAGCTGGCCCACAATTTACTGCCTCTGCCTTTAGGTGGCATAAATGCAGAATGGGCTGTGTGTCCTCACCTCCACTGGAAAACCACCATCGCCCAGGTTTTGCAGTAGCTTCCCTGTTGTCCCCACTTCTGTCTTGCCAACCCCCATCCCACCTGCCCCCCAACCCCAACCCAGACCCTATTTCCTGCACAGCAGCCCTACTGTGCCTGTTGGAACCCTCGGATCCCACTGACTCTACCCTCACAGTGAAAGACCTGGGTCCCATCTAGTGGAAACTCCTTCATACTTCTCCTTTTTACTGGATCTTCTGCACCTCACTCTTTCCCCTCATTGTTCCCTGAGCAGGGGCTCCTGCTCAAGGCCTTTCCAGCAACAGTTCCCTGTGCCTGGAAGTTTCCTCCCCCTACAAATGCCCATGGTTCGCTCTCTCATCCTTAAGGCGTTTTACTCAAATCTCTCCTTCTTGGGGAAGTTTACCCCGACTTGCCCCTACCCCTGCACCCCTGCCCTCACCTGACCCCTCTCACTCCCTCTTACCTGCTTCCTTTGTTTCCCTACAGGGCCCCACTGATCATGTTCCAACACAAGCTATCCTTTGTTTATTATAATCCATGTCTGTCTCTTGCCACTATGATGTAAGCTCCTCGACGACAAGATTTTTTGTCTACTTTGTTTGTCAGTATACCTCTGTCAAGCTTAGAAGTGCTTCATAAATATTTGTAGAATGAATGAATGATTCTATTCTCCCAGGTAGTCTGAGCCAACTGGCCTGTGGATTCCAGAGCTTCCCTGAGCAGCATCTTGCCTCCTTGTCCCTCTTCCTCGTTCATTAGTGGGGGTCTCACTCCTGAGTACCCGGGCCAAGGCTTCTTGTGGTAAGTTAGTTTTGCCCCAAGATTTCTCCTGCAAAAAGTTTCCCAGAAGGGGACAGATGGGCAAGCTCAGCTACCATGCAAAACACTTCATCATAGAGAGATTTGCCAGTTCTTCTGGCCACAGACAGAATCTTGGGCCACCTCAGGTCCCCTCTGATACCACCTTCATTTCCGACCCCAGATTAGAGACTGTTGTCTCAGGCTTTTTGCCTCAGATTTGGAAGAAAGAACAAGAGGCTTTAAACTCAATAAGCTTAGCTGCTGCGACTCTGATTTCTACTAAGGAAGGAAATGGATTAAGAATTCAAGACTCCTCACCCCATCTACTGAGCTGTGTCTACTCTTTGATTTCAAAGACCAGGCTGGTCTATGAGCCACGCTGGATATTTGGCATGAGGTCCCAGGTAATGGGTCTCTTCAGATACCAACACCACTAAGAGAGAGACGGGTGTGGGACGTGGCCTCGAGATGGACAAATTCCCATTGTAAGTGGCATGTGCTATGATCTGTCTGACATTCCACCTTTTAGCTCATTCCTTGCCTGTGGAGCAGTCAGATCCCATTCCTACCTGTGCCCCACCTCCAAATCTCCTACCCCAACATTGCAGCACCCTGGAATTGACCCACTCTTTCCAGTCCTGCCTCCAATTTCTGAGCTTTACAGTCTAGTCATGGATTGTTGCCACTCCTCGATAAATCTTCTTCTTAACTGTTCCCAGGAAATGCCCACCTCACCCTAAAGAAGCAAGAAGAGGAAACTAGGAATCTTCTTATGGCTTCCTTTAGTTCAGAATTGTTTAGCACCCCTGAGCCCACTAAGCCATGGATTCCATGGCCATCTGGAATGCTGAGTATGTGTAGAAAGTGAGAAGGGGAATAGGGTTCCATATGCCTCCACTCCTAAAAATTCCCAGAAAAAAATATTTTTTATAAATGCTGAAAATATGATACAACTCTTCATGGAATCAACTAACATGAATCATAGTTCTGTTTGTTCTGAAACTATAAAAATCATAACTTTTCATGATGATAGAAATAAAAACCCTAATTTGTCCAGCAAATAGTTTTAAAACAATTGGATACCCACATGCAAAAAAAAATTAAAAAGGAAAAGAAAGGAACTCAAACTCATAATCTCATACCACACACAAAATTAATTTAAAATGGATCATAGATTGAATTATAACAGGTAAAATGGAAAAGCTTCTAGAAGAAATATGGAGAAAAATATATGCCCCTGTGGTCAGCAGGATGACTTCCCAAAGATGCCCATTCCCTAATCCTGAACCTGGAATATGCGAAGTTATATGGCAGAGCAACTTTGCAGATGTAATTAAGGTTACAGAGTTTAAAATAGGGAGCATATCCAAGTGGGCTTAATCTAATCACAAGATCCCTTAAATACAAAGAACTTTCTCCAACTAATCAAAAGGGAAAATTAGAGATTCTAACTGTGAGAAGGATTCCACATGTTTTTACTGGGTGTGAGGGTTAGGCACTTATGCATGAGTATCAGAGAGAGGTCTCTAGGAGCTAAGGGCAGCCCTGGCTGACACCAGCAAGGAAATGGGGACCGTGGTCCTATAACCTCAGGGAACTGGATTCTACCACCAACCTCAGTGAACTTGGATTCTTCCAAGGAAAGAGATACTTCCTGATCCTCTCAGCACAAGCCCAGCCAACCAACACCTTGGTTTTGACCCTATGAAAACCAGAGCAGAGAAACCAGCCAAGGAACCCACACTTCTGACCTCTAGAACTGTGAGATAAGAGATTCATGTTGTCTTGGGTAGCCTGGATGGTTCAGTCAGTTCAATGTCTGCCTTCAGCTCAGGTCATGATCCCAAGGTCTGGGATCCCAGTGTCCTGGGTCCCACATCAGGCTCCTTACTCAGCAGAGAGCCTGCTTCTCCCTCTGCCTGCTGCTCCCCCTGCTTGTGCTCTCCCTCTCTCTCTTCCTCTGACAAATAAATAAACAAACAAACAAATTAATAATAAAATCTTTTAAAAAAAAAGAAATTCATGTTGAATTATGCCACTCAATTTGTAGCAATTTGTTATAGCAATACTAGAATATTAATAGAGATCTTGGGTTAGACCTACCTAAAGATTTTAGATAGAACATAAAAAACTTGAACTGGGGGCACCTGTGTGGCTCAGTCAGCTAAGTTGCCTTTGGCTCAGGTTGTGATCTCAGGGTCCTGGTGTCTGCTTCTCCCTCTCCCCTCTCCACCTCTCATGCACTCTCTCTCTCTCTCTCTCTCTCTCTTTCAAATAACTAAATAAAATCTTTTTAAAAAACACATGAATCATAAGAGGAAAAACTGTATATATTGAACTTCATCCCAATGAAAACCTTCTGTTCTTTGAAAGATACTTTTAGGAAAATAACAATGACCAACCAAACCAAGACCAGAAGAAAATTTTTACAAAACATGTATCCAGTGAAGGACCTGAATCCAGAATATACAAATAAATCTTACAACTCAGTAATTAAGAAGACAAAACACCCAATTTTTTTAAGTGGGGAGGGCCAAAAATTTGAACAGATGCTTTATCAAAGAGATAAATAAATGGCAAATTAAGCACATGAAAAGATGTTCAACATCACTGGCCATCAGGGAAATGCAAATGAAAGTCCCAGCTAAATAGCATGACATACCTGTCAGCATGGCTAAAATTTAAAAGACTGACAATACTAAGAGTCAACAAGGATGCAGAACAAATAGAAATCACATGCGTGGCTGAAGGGAACACAAAATGCTACAGCTATGTTGGAAAAGAGTTTGGTGGTTTTTATAAGATTAAACATACGCTTATCATTTGATCCAGCAATCCCCCCATAGTTATTGAAATGAAAGCACAGGCCCACAGAAAGACTTGTACATGGATGTTCATAGCAACATTATTTGTAATGGACAAAAACTAAATTGAGAAATATCCTAAATGTCCATCAACCAGTGAATTGGTAAACAAATTGTGATACATTCATGCAATGGGATACTACTCAATAAAGAATAAAGTATTGATACATACAACAACATAGATGAATCCCAAGAATATTCTAACTGAAGAAAGCCAGACTCAAAAGGCTGGTGTGTTAGTTTTCCAGCGTTGCCATAATAAAATATCACATACTGGGTGGCTTAGACAAGAGAAATTTATTTATTTTCTCACAATTCTGGAGACTGGAGGTCTAAGATCAAGGTGTGGGTAAGGTTGGTTTCTGGGAAGAACTCTCATCCTGGCCTGCTGACAACCACCTTCTGGGTGTGTCTTTACATGGCCTTTCTTCTGTGTGTGTGTGTGTGTGTGTGTGTGTAGAAATTTCTGTTGTCTCTTCTCATAAGGACCCCAGTATTTATTGGGTTAGGGCTCACTTATATGACCTCATTTAACTTTATCTCATTGGTGGTCCTATCTCCAAATATGGTCATATTCTAAGGTACTCAGGGTTAGGATTTCAATATATGAATTTGGGAGAAAAAACACAATTTAGTCCATAATAGATGGTAATGGGATAATTTCATTTATATGATGCCAGTTGGATGACCATCTAGAGAAGGAAAAATGGGAAGAACAAAACACAAATTGATAGTGGCCCTGGGCTGGGGATTGGGGGATGAGAGAGAACTAACTGCCAGCGGGCCAGAAGGAACTTCCTGGGATAAAGGAACTGTTCTCTGTTTTGATCATATTGGTGTCATAAGCCTCTCCACATTCATCAGGACTCATTGAATCTACATCTAAAAGGGGTGAATTTTATTGTATGTAAATTATCCCTCAATAAATCTGACTTCAAAAGAAATCAGACCCCCCCATTTTGGTTCCACTTGGTCCACATGGTCCCTTAAATTTGATCATTCTTGTTACTTATGCTTTTAACAATAACAGATGAGTTTTCTAGAGTTTTTCTGCCAAGTCTTCTGCAGTGAAAGACCCCATTTAAAGGCAAAATACCCAGAAGAAGGCTCTGTGCCTTTAAGATCCCTACAACTCAGGATAATGATTTAGAATGAACTGCCTGCTTTCTTTCCTCTCATCCCAGCTAATAGTTCATCATCAGAGTAGCTGACGATTAAAAAAAAAGAACACAGCCTATCCCATCTTACATCTTCAGGTTCCCTGTATTTTACCAGAAAACAATGGTTGAATTCTCTAAAGTAAGGACATGTCAGCTACCATCCTCAGAAGTGCTGACAACAGAGACCTCAGAAAACAAATGAACACTCATCCCAGACCTCTCTGGCAGCAGTTACCCTTCGTATAGAGATGAGAACTGCTCAGTAGGAACAGATGGGGAAAAAAAGATGGGAACAGCATCTGCCCTAGGGCATTCCTGCTTCACTTTACCATTCCAGGTCTCCCACACAGCTCAGTGAATTTCAGAAAACGCCCTAGATTTAAGACTCTCCAATCCTGATGTTCTACCTAGATAGGTAAGTCACAACCCACTTTATTATATGTACTGGGCCAACTGCCAGAGGTGGAGTAAGTGCAAGAAAGAGATGCTGAGTCAGCCTGCTTATCATAATGAGCAGTGAAAATTGTGAAATTTTTTCACTTTCTCTCCTTCTGGGATCCCTATTATGTGACTGTTGGAATGTTAAATGTGAAAAGTGAAATTCTTTCACTTTTTATCTTTTATGCTACCATATTATATTGAGTCGAGGACACTACAGATTGTAAAGAAGGGAAAGAAGTTGCAAATTAAACTATGCCCCAATTATTTTTTTATTTCTTAGGAATTGTAGTGTGTATTTATTCAAGAAGATTTAAACTTATTTAGACAGATTCTTTTTCATCCCATATCACCTATGAGCCAATAAACATATAGATGCAAAGAAAATTGATTGGTTAAGGTGTTTCTTAAATCTATTCCTAACTTTCTTGAACCATATTTCAAATCAAAGTCATCAGATTCCGTGTTTTGCCAGGCTGTCTTTCTTGGCCAAGGTTAGCGAATGTTTTCTGCAAAGGACCAGATAGTAACTAATTTGGGCTGTGGGGGTCATGCACCTACTTGACACTGCTATGATGAGAAACAGCCATTGACAATACTTAAATCAATGGGCATGGTCCAAAAAATCTTTATGGACACAGGAATTTGAATGTCATCATTTTCACATGTCATGAGATATTCTTCTTTTGTTTTTTTCCAACTATTTAAAAATAGAAAAAACATTCATATTTATAGGCTATGCAATAGCGGACAGTGGGCTGGATTTGGTCTGTGAGACTTAGTTTGCCAACCCTTTTTCTATACTGTCAGGAACATGCAGTCTATCTTTTTTAATCATATGCTGTAATCTCCAGGGTTGTCCTGAAACAATCCATCTTGCAAATTTGGATGCTGGGGAACATTGGTCAGGACAGACTGGGTTATGGTGCAGTAACTCTAAAATCTCAGTGGCTTAGAGACTGCCATGAAAATCACAGAATAGGAGCCAGGCCCATCTCGTGCAGGGTGATCCCCTGGAGAACACCCACATTAGCATAAATAACCCAGAAAGCAACCTGAAGAGTAGCAGAACACTCCTTGCAGCCAGAGGTAGACAAGAAGCCACAACAAAGTGGATCCACCTCCTCCAATCACTCTTGGCAAGATCTCATCAAGACAGTGCTACAAGCCTGGCAGTGTGGAAGCAGCCCAGACAAGGGCCAAACCCACTCCAAAGTGAGTCCTGCTCCAGGGAGAAAAGAAGATAACCACACACCAGTCTGACTGTGGCCCCTGCAGTGGGCTGGGGGCAAGCAGCTGGTCTAACTACGGATCCCACCCACCAACAAAAGTTTCTTAGGGGACAGCACAGGGAAAGTGCCCTGCAGTTTGGTGCTACTTCATCTCTGGCAAACACCTGGTCTTACTCAACTCAAGCCCAAGGCAGCCCCAGACTGGCCCACTAATACCACAGACACCAGACTCTGCCCACAATGGGCAGAGAACCATTGCAGGCTACACTGAAGGCAAACACAGCTTTACCACAATGGTAGGTCACCCCTTTAGCAACACACATAGGAGACACCCCTGAAGCACAAGTTTCTGGTGAAAAGAAGACATTGCACTGTGGGGTACTACAGGACCTCTTCTTCATAAAGCCACTACTTTCAAGTGTGGGAGATACAGCTGACTTTCCTAACATGTAGAAGCAGACACAGAAATAGACAAAGTAAGGAGACAGAGGAAAATGTCCCAAATGAAAGAACAGAACAAAATCATAATAAGAGACCAAAACAAAATGGAGATAAGTAATATCTGAGAGTGAATTTAAAGTAATGCTCATAAAGATACTCACTAGAATTGAGAAAGGAGTGTAGGAGCTCCATGAGACCTGCCACAAAGAGATAGATAGGAGACCTAAAAAAAGAAGCAGTTAGAGATAATGAACTCACTAAATGAAATTAAAAATAGATCACCTGGGTGGATGGAACTAGAGGGTATTATGCTGAGTGAAATAAGTCAATCAGAGAAAGACAATTATCATATGATCTCCCTGATATGAAGAATTTGAGAGGCAATGTGGTGGGTTTGGGGGTAGGGAAGGAAAAAATGAAACAACATGGGATCGGGGAGGGCGACAAACTGTAAGAGACTCTTAATCTCACAAAACAAACTGAGGGTTGCTGGGGGGAGGGGGGTAGGGAGAGGGTGGTTGGGTTATGGACATTGGGAAGTGTATGTGTTATGGTGAGTATTGTGAAGTGTGTACACCTGGCGATTCACAGACTTGTACCCCTGGGGCTAATAATACATTATATGTTAATAAAAAATAAAAAATTTATTAAAAAAATAGATCACCTGGAATAAATAGCAAACAAGAGGGAGCAGAAGAACAGATCATCAACCTGGAAGACAGAGTAATGTACACAAGTACACAAAATGATAATAGACCCAGGGAACTCAGCGACACTGTCAAACATAACAGTCACATAATAGGGATCCCAGAAGGAGAAGAGAGAGAAAAGGGGAAGAAGATTTATTTAAAGAAATAATAGCTGAAAACTTCCTGGATCTGGGAGACGAAAGAGAAATCTAGATCCAGGAGGCACAGACAGCCACCAACAAGACCATCCCCAAAAGGTGTACACCAAGACACAAGGTAAATAAGGTGACCCAAAGTAGTGATAAAGAGAGAATTTTAAGAGCAGCAAGAGAAAGGAAAGCAGTTACATACAAGAGAAGCCCCATAAGGCTATCAGTGGATTTTTCAGCAGAAACTTTACAGGCTAGAAGAGAGTGGCATGATATATTCAAAGTGCTAAAAGGAAAAAATCTGCAGCCAAGAACACTCTACCATAAGGTTTTCATTCAGAATAGGAGAGATAAGTTTTCCCAGAAAAACAAAAGTTAAAGGAATTCATGACCAGGAGCAAAACCAGCCATGTCCCCATCACACAAATTGCCACAGGCCTGTGGATCCCAAATCCACAGTCCAGCCACCCTCCTGCCTGAGTCAGCATGTACTGCTTGCCACCTGCTCAATGCCAAGTCAATACACCTTCACCTCAGACTGACAAGGACTCAAACTGACCCTCTTCCCCTCAAATTCCAGCCAGTGTACTCAAGTTTATGCACAAAAGTGGGTATAATTATAACAGCAGAATAAAGCAACTCAAATAGTCACACTAATTCTGTAGACTCTACAATGGATAAAAGGAGTGTGCTAGGCTGGAACATTAACAAACACATCAAAGAACAATACATACAACATGATTCTGGTTAATTAAAGAAACAAACCCAGAAAAAATAAAACAAGATGAAATCAGAAAGGGAGACAAACCATAAGGGACTCTTGATCATAGGAAACAAACTGAGGGTTGCTGGAGTGGAAACAAACTAGGGTGGGGGGATGGGGTAACTGAGTAATGAGCATTAAGGAGGGCGCATGATATAATGAGCACTGGGTGTCATATAAGACTGATAAATCACTGAACTCCACCTCTGAAAATAATAATACACTATATGTTAATTAATTTGATTTAAATTTAAAAAAAGAACCCCCCCAAAAATAAAATAAATAAAATAAAATCTCAATGGCTCAAAACAACAGTTTATTTATCACTCATGTAAGGTCCCCTGAAGGTCAGGGCTAATTTCTAGGACAGCTGTCCCTCATGCAATGACTCAGCTTTACTTCTTCAGATAAACACATAAACATCAATATTGGAAAGGGGCAAGAATGTGGGAAATCACATCTTAGCTCTTAAAGGTTTTCCTCTGGAAGTGACATGTTTTGGTTTTCATTGGCAAAACCAATCACATGGCATTGTCATTTGTAAATATATCTACAAAGTCATTGACATTGTTACCTCCAAAAGGTGGAATCTAATTCCCCTTCCCTTGCAAGTGACTAGACTAGTTGCCTCAGTGCTCACACAGGGAATGTTTCAGCGGTTGTCCTGTGTGACTTTCAAGGCTAGGTGTCTTACTCTGTTCAGGCTGCTAGAACTAGATAGCACAGGCTGGGAGGCTTCTGAACAACATAAATTTACTGCTCAAAGATCTGGAGGCTGCAAATCTGAAATCAGGATGCCAGCATGGTTGGGTGAGCACCCTCTTCTAGGTCACAGTCTTTATGTGGTGCCTTCATATGACAGAAGTGGCAAGGGAGCTCCCTAGGGTCTCCTTTATAAGGGTTAATCCCATTCATGAAGGCTTCATCCTCATGACCTAAGCACCTGCCAAGGCCCCACCTCCACATACCGCACATTGGGGATTAGTTTTAAACATAGGAATTTTAAGGAGACACAAACATTCAGTCAATAGTACAAATGATTGAGCAATATTTCTGAATTTTAAAAAACATTAATGCAGCATAAACTATAGTTATAATGACACCACTAGGCTCAATCTCATTGAAATATGCCAGACTCAATTGCCTAAAAATGGTCCTGTAACCATACATGTATATATGCAGAAATGGGGGTGCCTGGGTGGCTCAGTCATTAAGTGTATGCCTTTGACTCAGGTCATAATCCCAGCATCCTGGGATCGAGCCCTGCATCAGGCTCCCTGCTCAGTGGGAAGCCTACTTCTCCCTCTTCCACTTCCCCTGCTTGTGTTCCCATTCTCACTGTGTCTCTCTCTCTGTCAAATAAATAAATAAAATCTTTATATACAGAAATATAAATTTCTCTACACACACATACACTTACCCTTCCATACTGTGTATATGTCATAGAAATGTCTATCACTCTTTTTTCCTGTTGCTAAAAAACACATAACATAAAGTTACCATCTGAGCCATTTTTAAGTGTACAGTTTGCAAACATCAAGTATATTCACATTTCTGTAAAACAGATCTCCAGAATTTTATCATCTGAAAAAAAGTTCATTTCAAAATTTATACCCATTAAACAACAACTCCCATTTTCCTTCCCCCTCTTCCCAGTCCCAGCACCCCCCCCCGACTAATCACCACTTTATTCTCTGTTTCTATGAATTTGACTACTTTAGATACGTCATATTAGGTAGAATCAAACAGCATTTGTCTTTTTGTGACTGGCTTATTTCTCTTAGCACAATGTCTTCAAGGTTTATTCATGTTGTAGTGTTGATGGGATTTCCTTTTTTTGAAGGCTGAATGATATTCCAACATATGTATAGATTACTTTTTTTTTTTTACCCATTCATCCATTAACGGGCATTTGGATTGCTCCCACCTCTTAGCTATTGTGAATAGTGCTATGTCCATGACCATGAAAACATCTCTTCTAGACTCTACTTTCAAAAGTATGGGATCCAGTGGAATTGCTGGGTCAATCCAGTGGTTCCATTTTTAATTTTTTTTTTGAAGAAACTTCAATCTGTCTTCTATTATGGTTGCACCATTTAACAATCACCAACAGTGCCCAAGGATTCCAATGTCTCTACACCCTTTTGAACATTTGTCATTTTCTGTGTTTTTTGATAGTAGCCATCCAAATGGGCGTGAAGTGGGATTTTTTTGTGGTTTGGATCAACATTTTGGACATTTTTTTTAAAGATTTATTTATTATTTGACAGAGAGAGATCACAAGTAGGCAGAGAGTCAGGCAGAGAAAGAGGGGGAAGCAGGCTCCCTGCCGAGCAGGAAGCCTGATTCAGGGCTCAATTCCAGGACCCTGAGATTATGACCTGAGCTGAAGGCAGAGGCTTAACCCACTGAGCCACCCAGGTGCCCCGGTCATTCTTAAATAATAAAAAGTCCTTTGGTCTTTTTGAGGTCCAAAAAACAATCTCATTTTAGCAAATGTGGTAGGCAAAGTAACATCCACTACTACCACGAAGATGCCATAATCCTTGGAACCTGTGGATGTGTTTTGCTACATTTCAAGGGGGAGTTAAGGTTTCTAGTCAGCTTCCCTCAAGCCCCCAGGTGGCCTGTGACTCCTGCAGGGTCAGCAGAGGTAGAAGCTGAAAGAAGATATAAGGGGCAGAAGAGATCATCCTTACCAAAGGCAGATATAGGACGATGCTTGCATCTTCTGAGTGGGACAGTCTCCCAGCAATAATTGTTTCTCTTCAACAGTGCTTTGTGGAGCTCTCAATCAAAGTTACTGCTTCTGGGCCCTTGGGCAATCCTTGTCTCTGGCCAGGTGCTCCTTATCCCATCTTCACCCTCTGAGCCAGTGGTACCTTCCAGCCTCTTTTGGCTGATGGCCTCTGTCCTTTGGCAAGAAGCCTTTAAAGACAAGACTTTTCCAACAACCCCAAGGTCAGATCATTCCACCATTCCTCTTGGCTCATAAGAACACTCTGGCATCCTTTCCCCTCTTCCATCAGGGATAAATGTGTGGTTTTCTCCCCATTGCTTATGTATCTTTGCTTGGACATCAGCAGGGCAGTTCAAACCATAGCCCTTGATCTTTTCAGGGGAAAAAAATGTGTTTAAAATTCATTAATATGGCTGATTTTATAATCTTGAGCGTCTTCTGAACAATGGCCTGGATTCTTTCAACATTTTCTTATGATGAACATTATGAACCACTTCTCTGTTCTTGCTTTTAGGGACTTTGCCTAAGTCCATTCTTAGTTAGCCAATATATGTTTATATAGTATATCTATGGATAAGTCAGAAATAGTTTCACACAGTAATAATATGGTTGCTGTTATGGTAAAATACAATGTTGGTAAGAACTTAGGAATCTTGAAATAATTTACATTTTTTCCTTAAGTAATATATTTTCAGAGCTATTTGCAAAGTGTGTATTCTCTGAACATGTCCCCCAAACCTATACCCTTTCTGACTTTAAATTCAATATCATTGCCTATCTCTATAGACAAAAGAAACACCTTACAAGAACCCTCAACAAATTTCAAGTGACTTTAGCCACCACTTCCTCTCTTCCTTGCACATCTTGTCCAAGTTTAAAGTTCTCTAACGAGTACAAAGGATTTATACATCATGAGAAAGATTATTGTTAATGTCATTTATAATAGACTCTTAAATACAGAGAACAAACCAGAGGGAGGTTGGTAGGGGGAATGAGTGAAACAGGTGAAGGGGATTAAAAGGTACAAACTTCCATTTATAAAATAAATAAGACACAGAGATGAAAAGTACAGCATAAGGAATATAGTCAACAATATTTTAATATTGTTATATAGTGACAGATGGTAACTATACTTATCATGGTGAGCATTGAGTAATGCATAAAATTGTCAAGTCACTGTACTATACACTTAAAAATAATATGACATTGTATGTTAATTATGCTTCAGTAAAAAAATTTAACACCTCACCCCAAAAAAGGGGGAAAAAAGGAAAGCTTTAAGGATAAATTAAATTGTGTATTTTAGACCTAGGGCTTATAATTGAGTTAATTTGGTAAATTTTTTGAGTTTTTATTCTACTCTTGGCACTCAGATTATTTTATATTTCAATAAAAACAAAGAGACAGCTTGGGTTTTGTGAGGAGGGAATTTGTGAAAAGGGCATGTCTTACTGACCAGTGAGTCCATTACATCATTTGTACACCTGCTATCTACAGGCACTGTGTCAAGTGCCAGGACACAATGGTAATCAACCCTGGCAGTCTTTCTGGCCTTGGAGAGATTTGCATATTGCAAAAGAGAAGGTCATGCTTTGAAGTCTCAGAGTTGAGGATGGAGGAAGAGAGAAGACACACTGAACACCCATAGAAGAGGCAAGAAGGACTTGAAGCCAAAATGGAGTCTAGACATGATATGGAAGGCACTAGAATCTGAAAATAAGTGGGGGTCTAAGGGTGGGAAAGTGTAATCAAAGCAATGGGTGAAAAGAGGCTCTTTTCCACAAGACAGGTGTCTACGCCCAAAGCAAAGTGGAAAACTGAAGACCAAATTTCCTAAGAAATTTCTTAGGAAATTTGGTCTCGCTCTCAATGAACACCTTTGGCCAAGTCATATAAATGGAAAATGTGAAAGGGAAGTTCCTGTCCTCCTAAGCTCCTGTACAGCCTTTCTAAGCCTCAGTTTTTCTCATTTCTAAATCAGGAATAATAATACCTATATTATATACCTGTTGTGAGGATTTGATTTTATGTATATAAAATGGCCTGCATAGTGTCAGGAGCATGATAGCTGTGAATGTGTTGAGCAACTATTTTGCTTCTGTTGTTAACACCTATAAATAAAACTAAATGTCATAATGGTGGATCCCATGGATTGGCTCTTTCAATCCTCATTTCACCCTCACTTTGGGATAACTTCCTGTTCCTGTGAAACTAGGAACTATATTTCCCAGACTTCTTTGCTTATAGGGTCTTAATGCCAGATAGGTTCCACCAGTTAGAGGCAATCACTTGAGATTTGAAAGATGAAAGGAAGTGGAGGCCATCTTCCAGTTGCTCTTTCTTTCGCAAATTTACTACATTAAGAGGGGCCTGAGGCATGGGCAGCAATGATGGAAACAGCTGCTAGACCACCAGATCCCTGTGGGATTTTGACACCAACAAGTGGTGGCTCCTGATTTCCACTCCTCCAGCCCTGCTGGTGTCTTTGTAAGTATCTAAGTCCCATATTAAATCCCATGTGTCTAAAGTACCTAGAGTAATGATTCCTGTTTCTAGAACTGAATCCTGACTTACTTAGAAGTGGATGTTTCATCTAAAGAAATCTCATACGTAAACTCCCATGAAGGACTTTATTTTGTACTACTGCTTCAAAATGGCTTAGATTTAAATCATGAGTTAATTCCCATGTTTAAACCAATTCAATGTTCTTCTTAATGCCATTTTCTTTGAGAACTGTTAACAAAATACAATTAAAGTGTTCTGGGACTTTGAAAAGTTAACTCCAAGTACCACATTGAAAGAGGCAGAGTATATTTTTTAATTATAACCCAGCCATTGTCTTTCTTTATACTTTCTTTGGTTGAGAGGAAAATGGTCCCTGAAATAACCTTGCCTCCTCATAACAGTTCTTTCTTCCTTTCTTAGTATCAAGAACCCCAATTTTTAGCTAGGGACACTACTACCCAGCTAAAATTTATTCCCACTCTCCCTTAAAGCCACACATAACCATATGACTAAGTTTTGGTCAGTTAAATATAAGAAAAAGTGTTTTGTGTAATTTCTAAAAAGAGTCTTTAGAAGGAGGGTATAAGCCCTCCTTTGCCCCTTCCTCCTTTCTGTTGGCTGGAGTATGAATGTGATGACAGGAGCATTAACAGCCATCTTGGGTCATGAGGCAGTATAGTAATCATGGCAGAATAGAAGAGAATGAACCCGTTGCCTACAAAGCTGCTGTATAGGACTGGATTGTTTACGTCCAGATTCCTTTTACATCAGAAACAAACAAATGAACAATCTCAAACCTTAAAAAAGTCATTGTTATTTTGTTTCTGTTTTGTTATTACATGTAGCCAAGCCTATGCCTAATTAATAATAAAGGAACAGCCAAACTTCTTCTCTTCCTATCAACCATGGACGGTTTCTCAGTTTTTAAAAATTAGTGCATTCTCAAAAACTGCCTCCTTACTGAGATGCAGTAGGACATGCTGCCAAAAATGTTGATCTGGGTTTAAAATTAAAGACATAGAGTGATTTCACAGAGGCCAATTCCATGTACACAGCAGCAAAATTTGCAAGCCAGATGAATAACTCTGACTTACTCATATGGTTGAGTAAAGGTAAGTCCTCAAGCATAGCTAATGATCCATTAGGGCTAGAGTTATTGATTCAGTGTGGCTGAATTTCAGGTTAAACTGTCTCTCTGTTGGTCATCATGTGACCACACCACAACTGACAGCACATCCAACGGTACAATCTGCTTTGCAGCTCTTTATTCCAGAGCCCATAGATCAGAGGGTTAAGACATTGGGCAAATGCAAAGACTCCAAAAAGCACCAAATTTAAAACAAAGAAAAACAACCCACACATCTTTCCCAAACCTATGAATATCAGGGTTGGTATCACATGTAAACCCATCTGCACTAAATGAATAAGGACCGTTTTCCTTGCTTTGATATTTGATCTATTAAAATGGCCAGCCCGTTTCCCTTCTTGGTAGATCAGAAAGTAACTTACAAGAATGATGGACAGAAGAAGGAAAAGGAAAACCATGCCAATGGCTCTGGCAGCAGAGCCATTCAAGATCACAGGGCAAAGGGGTTCAGATTTAAAAACAGCACCCTGAGTGGGGCTAGTACCCTCTATGAGGAATAAGCAAACATTCTTGAATATAATGATTGTCCAAGACCCAGCCAGAACCCTATACTTAACTGAATCTACAAAGGCCAGAGATTTCAAAGGCCAGCAAATGGCCAGGTAAGTGTTGACAGCCATCAACGCCAGGGTGAAGAGGATCCCTTCTCCAACACTTAGCTGGACCCCAAATACCACCCAGCACATCAGCACTGGACTATTGGCTAGTAGAGCCCGCATCCCTTGGAATACCACCCCCAGGCCACAGTAGGAGGAGATGCACAGCAGATGGTGACACAGGAGGATGTATCGGGCCTCTTTCTTCAGCTTCGAATTCTGTGACACTATTGTGACGATGATGACAGTAACAGATGTGGCAAACAAGAAGGCAACTGTGTACACAGAGGCCTTCACTGTTGCTTCCAGCCTCAGCCAATCTGATATGTTGCAGTGCTCAGAAGACAAGTTCATGATCTTTCAGGGCAACTAGGCTCCTGCAGGATTAAAGAACAAGGAAGAGTGAATCTTAAAGCTTCTGGTGTGGTTTTCCAGCTCTGTGATCTAGCAGAAATCGCAAGGAATACATTACACCTTTTTCTGTATAGAATACAACAACTTCAGACAGCATCGACATGAATCAAAGAAACTGGAGAAATCTTCTGGGCTCTTCACTTTATTTCAAGAGAGGAGCGCGTACTCAAACCATCCAAAAGGGAAGTTTGAAAGATGTACTCTCAGGAGTCAGCAAATTGCTCAAAATCAGGTCAAGATTTTATTCTTTGTGCATCCTTTTCCAACTTTGATTATGAGAACTTTTTCGACTCAGAGCCACAGTTGATGAACCCAAGTACTTGTTAACACTTAGTGCATACAAGGGTCTGGGGAAGACATTAGGGCAAGAGCTGTAAGGAATGTGGGGAAGCCATTGATGCAGAGTCCGGAATTCATTTGGGTCCATAAGACATGACAGGTATATTAACAAAATGACAGCAGTTACAGGTGACATTTACCCAGGACTTTCTAGGGATCAAAACTATTTTTAGAGCATATTCCTCACCAGCTCTGGAGTATGTTTTAGTTTCCACAAAGTGGTTTTATTATGCACTTTTCACAGATGGGGGAATAGACCTAAAGAGGCTAAGTAACCTGCTTGGGGCCGTATGGTTATTGGATAGAGGGGCCAGGATGTGAATTTCAGAGTACAACTCCAGAACCCACTCTCACAACCACTATAAGAATGTTCATGTCAAATGCAAGGTCAAATAAATGTGTGCTATGAGTTCTTCTTTAGCCAATGTCATTGTAGAAATACTGTTTTTGTTGTTAAGCTGGAAGACTGCACATCCAACAAGGTTCTGGGATCTTAGGATTACTGAGGGACTATGACCACTGAAATGGTAGTAGACAGATTAGATCTTCTCAAGCAGAAACAGTGGTAAGTGGTTGTGTGTTGCAGCCTGGGGATCCTCCAAATCTCAGGATCACTGTCTCTGAAAGTCTACTGTAGAGATGCCAACCTTTGCCTCCCACTATGGCTTTACTCATTCTTCATCACCTGTTGCATCACCTCCCTCATCAGAGTTGATTGGAACTAGGGGTACACTGAGCTGAATCCACCACTGTCTGCCTCTTAAAAATCTGACTGAAGAATTCTCAGAGAATGGAGTTTGAGTGTGATGTTGAGTGATTGGCCTGTCAGTCATGTTGGCACGTAGGTGAGTAGAAGAAAGTGATTGAGAGAGGTAAGAGAGAACCAGAGGGAACCACAGAGTCCCTGCAAGACTCCAAAAGCCCTTGCAAGGCAGAGAGAGAACAGCCTGGGCTCCTGAATTTCTGATTCTGCTGAGATGCTCTGAATTTTCTGTGCTGGGGTTCTAAAAATATAACACACCCCTCTATTATTTAAGTTAGCTTAAATAGGTTTCCCTCTGCTCCTTTAGGTCGGCCACTAGCATTGAAAGGATATAGAGTGGACCCTGAAGAGGCCCAGTATATATCATATGGATTTCCTAAAAAGTGTATCACCGTGGAGACAGCTGCTGCAACTTGCCGAGAATCTGAGATGCCACAACTCCTTATGAAATTCTTTGCCCAAGGCATCTGTTCTCCCCCTGCATATTGTGTTGTCACCCTTTGTGGAGAATTTTTGTTCAGATGGCTTTTTGTGCCATTGCTGTGCAGTCAAACTCCATGCATTTATTCTTCTCTCTCCAACCCCCAGAGAGGAATAGAAATGGGAATGGTCATTGTCATTGTCAAGCTCAATCATCACGCTTTCTTTAAGCTGCAGAATTTTTGGCCAAAATCTTATACTAGAACCCTTCAATAATCAACAGGAAAATGCTTATCCACAGGGCACACTCCTGTAACTGTCCTCAAGGCACCACCATAGACACCAAGGGCCCCAGTGAAGATGGCAGGCAGACCCTGGTAAGTTAGAACTCTGCCATGCCTGGTGGAGTCATAAGAACTGGGCTTTAAGCCTAGGTCTGTGGCCAATTGGGAATGTGATTGTGGATATCAAAGTCACTTTGCTTCTCTGGTCCTTGGTTCCTTACATCATAGTCATGCAGGATTACAAGTTCCACACTTTTTCTATCTACAGAGCCATCCTCACTGACATCCTCAAGAGCCAAATTTTAACTTGGGCCAGGAGATTCCGGGCTTTTTCCTTATTCTTGAGACAAGATTGGCCCTGCCTTGATTCGGAATGTCCCCATCTTATCCTTCATGGCTGAGCTTGAATAGAACTGCCAGCTTTCTAGGACAGGACCTGCCTTGTCCTGCTAGGTCCCCTCTAGGACTTAAAACCCAGTCACTGAGTCCCTGAATTAGAAGGTCACTGCTGGCAGGCTACACAATTGTGACAGCCTGCCTGTCTGCCTAGGCCTCCCAACAATGCTCATTCCCCAGCTCACGTTGCTGGGTTTGACTCAGCTGATGGGCTATGCTCCCCCATTATTCAGTCTTGCTTCCCATCCCCCATTCCACCCAGAACCTCAGTCATGTCTTCAGCTTCCCTGTTGGATTCCTCTTTTCTGCTCAGCAGGTTTTCCCTGCTCCTGCATGTCCCCCTCCCCCATCATTCCTACACACCTCTCTGGCTCTTTCCCAGCACATTCCCAACAGCAATGAGTGGGGCTTGGCCTTGTTGTGTTCTATGACTTGTAATCCTACACAGAGCATCAGAGACTCCCATTGCGCCTCCTTTGAAAAATATTTTTACAAGCTTCTTTTCTCCCAAATTACTGTAGCTACAACTATAATAAACCCCTCTCCTTCCAGATCTAATACACACTTTCAGGTAACTAGTTTCTGTGGCTTTCTAATATGTTTAACAGACTGATCGATGCAGCACATCGTTGCATCATTCTACTCTACCGATCTTCACTGCTCATTAAAACACACGACACATATCCTAAGCAGTGAGCTTACCAGATGGTAAAACACAGGTGCTGACACGCAGAAGCCTCTCACCCAATGGAAGAAACAGAATACTATATAACTAGGTAATAATAACCAGAAACATCATGTAGTTTCACTTAACCTGCCAAATGAGCAAGAAAGTTGGGTGTCTCCAGCAGGGTTGCGGGGTTGTTCAGAATAGAAAGGGTCGTGGAGTCAGTGAGACAAAGCTTCTTGGAAGAGCTGAGACTCAAACCTAGCCTTTCAAGGTTGAAAACTAAAAGAAAGCAGGACCCAGGGTGAGGTGGATAGAGACGAGGAGAGGTCCAGATTGCAGGCAACAGAAAATGGGAAGAGCCAGGCTGGGGCAAAACCTGGGAGCTTCAGGAGAGATGAGAAGATCCAGTTTGGGGGACTGAGGGCTTATTCAGAGGACTAAGGACAAAGTCTGGGACCAGATTTGGAGGACCTTCATTCCATTCCATGGGTAAAAATTCACTTTGCACTCAATAAGGAGCCTTGCATGATTAAAATTAGGAGCAGCCATGTGATAGGTTAAGAGGACACATGAGATGCCCACCCTTGCCTGCACAGTGGGGTCTGATAGGAGCTCTACAGAGCAGGAAGCCTGGCAGAGGACAAATGTACACAGTGAAGACACTACTACCATAGCAAGTGGCTTAGAATTCTTCTTGCCGACATAAAATCGCCGGGAGAGTTGCAAATGTGCAAAATCAATGAGGGCAAGTTCTATCGCCTTTAATTTATTTATGAGAACTCAGAAAGATGAGTTATTTATTCAGGATCATGCCGCCAGACATAATCTCCCATTCTTCAAATACATATTCCTTCTCAGAGGTGTATTTGCCAATCAAGAGCTCATGGCAACAAAAGCCACATAAGAAGTCCCCTTCTATATGTCTTACCTCTACTCATGGTTCATTCCTAGAGTCTTTTTCTTTGGAAATTGTAAAATGGAAATAACTATTTTCCTCCAGTCCTAAAGGTTCCTTTGGCTTCAGCTCTGAAAGAAAACCCTGGAGCTAAGAATCACATTTGTTCCACAACTGCTGTGATGAAATCAGAAGCAGCTGCCACCACTCCCTACAAAAATCCTGCTGGAAGCATGGGGATGGTGGCGGGATGAGCGCCTAACAAAAGCAGGGAAACAATGGGTCTCATCCTTCCAAAGAGACTGACTTATGGCAAACCCTTGAGGGCAACATGCTACCCTTGGTGGGAAACTGAATACATGAACACATATGGCCAACACATGTATAAAAATTAAATGCTGATCCACAGCCTGTAGTAACCTGCCAGGAAACCAAGCCCTCGCCCACAGTAACAGGTGTCTCTTGTGACCGTCCAGGTAGCCAGACAACAACCTCTGTAATAACTGGCCCCAAACAGCCAGGACTTTATTAATGATTGGCAGCTTCCCTAATTTTTGTCCCTGCTTCCAACTTAAGACCAACCAGAGAGAGCCAAATATGTCCCTCCACCCAGTCACAAAGACACCCCACTTCTAGTTAGCTCTCCTCCAGCTTCCCCAGGCTCCCATCAGGGCACACCTGTAGCCTCCCATGTCCACACTAAGCTCTCCCATTCCTCTGCCTGCCTCTGAGGCTTTGTTAAAAAGCAAGTGACTGGGGTTCACTACCTTGATCTCTCAACCTCTGACTAGGTGGCCTTGGTTTTGCTTATCTGGTCGGTCTTTGCTCGTCTTCAGATCGGTATGAAAAGAAGGTGCTGGGGCCCTCCAATAGCATGTGTACTTGGAGCCATTTCCCCAGGGAGCTAATGAATGGGTGGCAGCACATTCTTCTTCTCCAGCTTGCGCCCCCATGCTAGTCCACCGCAGGGTCCAGAGAGACAGATACCTTCCACGGAAGGGCACTGCCTACCTTGTGAGTCCAGGGTCACTGAGCTGGGCAATCTCCCCCACTCTTACCTCTGAGGGCAACCATTCCTGAACAGACACCCCACTTTCGAAGAAAACCAAGAGAGCGTTGGATGGGTGCTAATGTGAGGGAAGGGTCTGGAAGGGAGATAGGAAGAGGGTAAAGACACAAACAGAATATAACGGTAGATATCCATGCTGACTGCTCACTATGAGATGGCTCTGGGGGGAGCTGACTTCTTTAATCAACACACCAAGCCCAATAAGGAGGCACAATCTTTTTTCACATTTTTCCCAAAAGAAAACTGAGATATAGAGGTGAGAAGGAAGTCATTCAGGGTTAATGAGCTGGTGACAGTGATACTGGAGCTTGGACCAGGTAGTCCACCTGCAGCGGCCAGTCTCTAAAACCCTGGGGCCAGGTGCCCCACATCAGGGAAGGGCGATACCTAAAGTTTGTGACAGACTCCCCACAACTTCCTCTCAGGGTGTTGTTGGTTAATGGTGAAGTCTGGCTTCCAACCTAATTCTTCTGATTTCTGAAATGACATTTGGCTATTGTTTGTTGAGTTTTTTCCCAACAAGACCCTACTGGTGCAGGTGAATTGAATTCTTCTTTAAAAAGAAAAGAAAAAAAAAAAAGACTTAGGTATTATGATCTGAATCATGCCCTTTCCAAAATTCACATGTCGAAACCCTAACCCCCAGAACTTCAGAATGGGACTGTATTTGGAGACAGAGTCTTTAAAGAGGTCATTAAGTTCAAATGGGGCCATTATGGTGGGCTGTAATTTCATCTGACTGGTGCCCTTGCATCCTTATAAGAAAGGGAGATTTGGACACACACAGACCCTAGAGATGTGTGTGCACAGAGAAAAGACCATGTGAAGAGGCAGCAAAGGGGTGACCTCAGAGAAAACCAACTCCGCTGACCCCTTGATCATGGACTCCCAGTGTCCAAAACTGTGAGGAAATACATTTCTGTGGTTTAAGCCACCTTGTCTGCGGTATTTTGTTTCGGCAGCCAGAGCAGACTGATCCAGTGCGGAAAAGCAGCTCCTAGCGACCACCTTAGTTCCAGCTCACTGAGAAGGGCTCAGACTCTCCCATGGGTCCACCCAGACTCTCCCCAGAACCTCCACCTGGGAATTTCTGAAGGAGGAAAGATCTCTGAGAGGAAGGAGGGCCTTTCCTTCTTGGGTGCTCACGGTCTGTTGGGTAGTGTGGGCCAGGCTTAGGGCCAGTATCTGACTTACCGCCAGTGGAAAGGACCATCAGCTGAAAACAAATCTCAGAAGTGATTCCAAATGCTCTGTGGCTGGCGGCAGAAAGCCAATGAGAAGAAGTGGATACTCAAAGAATTGCTCTTAAAACCCTCCCTGGATGATCAGATCTCCTCTCCTACAATAAACATGCCCTCCTCGAGGTCTTTAAACATGTCCTCCCCTCTGCTCTAATCGTGATCTTACTTCTTTGGTTATTTTAAAAAAAATCACTCCAGTCTGGGAAGCTTTGGTGATCTCCTCTGTTATTCTCCTCAAAGCAGGCAGGAAGGAAGGGAGGAAACCGGTGTCTGCTGAGTACCAGTCACTTGATATCAAGAAAGAACACATAGTAAATATTAGCTGTGATTGTTGATCATCTGAGAACAGCTCACAGAGGTGACGTGGGAACTAGATGAGATCACAAAAGCTCTGTAGGTGTATCCTGTGATTTCTGAAGGCAGCAAAATCACACATTTTTCGGAGTGCTTTTTCAGGCAGTTAACTTTTTGAGTTTGAACTCACCTTTTTATTTATAGAGGGAAATTCTCCGGCTTCCTTCCCCACTCTTTTTCTGACCAAAATTTTGATCTACAAGTGTTCTTCTAAGCACTCATAGGATTCATTAATCCAGAGACCTGACACCTTGCTTTACAAGAACCTTGGCCTTTTCTGAGCTACTTAATGTGTAAAAACACGTCTTAAAAAACAATGCACTTGCGCATGTTTACTTGAGGTTTTGAAACACAAGGCTGCCCGTGAACAAGGGTAGCCACGTGAAACAAATCCCCAAACCTGGAATACAAATAAATATTCAAGGAGAAAGTATTGAAAAGAAGGTAGTTCATTAAGAGCACTGACAAAGCTCTTTTCATTCTATATCTAAATAATAGTAACTGTGTGTGATCTAACCTTACAGTAACAATGATAACAAAAAAGGACACAATTTAATGACACATTTCACTGTGCTAGGTGTATCTGCAGATATAAATAGACAAAAGAGCCATACCAGGATTTCAGAAAAACACTGTACATTAATACTAACTGTAATGATATCATAGGCAACAAACAACATTTTCCATTAATCTTCATATGAGCTTAAATAATGAATTTATATGATATCACCAGCGCACTGGCTAAAATAAGAGTCATTCGATTCTGCTTGGATGGATCTCTCTGCACTGGCGCAGACTAACTGTCAAAAGTAGTGGTCTCGACACATAGACAGGTATTCACTCAGTTGGTGAATTCTGCTCAAGGTATCATCCAATTTTCGAAAGTTCATGTTTCGCCACTTCGCTTTTGTCAAAGACCTATACTGGTTCCTGTTTTCACTAACTGAAAAAAAGACCAAAAAGCCACAATAGCCTTCCACAGTTGTTGGAGCCAGGATGGAGGCAGCACGCACCCCAAGCAGCGAGAGACCCTCCCCTCACCCCACGTCCTTCCCCAGGACCATGCTCAGCATCTCAGCTTCAGGCTGCCAGACTTTTGAACTATGCCTATGAGCGTCACCTCAATTTATTTTGTGCAGCCACTAGGTCCTATAGGATCAGAAAATTCTATGGGAGTTGATATTGGCATCTGGGAATGTTCACAAATTTCTCCATATAAATAAATGGTAATTGCTTCTTTGCTTTATGTCATTTTGGCTTACAAAATATTTTCATGGGGGACGGGGGCACCTAGGTGGCTCAGTTGGTTAAGCAGCTAACTTGATTTGGGCTCATGTCGTTTTCTCAGGGCCATGAGATCCAACCCCTCATTGGGCTCCATGCTCAGTGTAGGGTCTGCTTGAGATTCTCTCTCCCCCCTCCCTCTTCTCCTCTCCCTGTTTTCTCTCTCTCTCTCTTTCTCTAATAAATAAATAAAATCTTAAAAAAAAAAAAAAAGAGACACCTGGGTGGCTCAGTTGGTTAAGGGTCAGCCTTTGGCTCAGGTCATGATCCCATGGTCCTGGGATTGAGGCCCAAGCTCAGGGAGGAGCCTGTTTCTCCCTCTGCTTGCCATTCCCCACTGCTTGTGCTCTCTTTCTCTCTGACAAATAAACAAATAAAATCTTTAAAAAAAAAAAAAAAAGCTCTCATGGGAACAGTTTAATTTCAGATCGCATGATAAACCTGCACATGTGTGCCCACCAGTGTGGATCTAAGAGTTGGAGACCCATCAGTATCCAAAACACACCAAGAAGTCTCTAACATCAGGGAGCTTACACAGTCAGAGCCCCTGACACTAACCTAGCAGTCAGTAGACAGATGGTATTTTTCTCCCTTCCTCCCTATCTCTCCAGCCACCAAAGGTCAATATGATGTCTATAAACCACAAAAAGCAAACAGCGATCTATATGTTGCTAAGCATGTGATTCACTGTGAATGCTATTTCCCAGAATTTGAGAGGATTTTGTCTCTGGTCTCTTGGTTTTGCATTTATTCTTGAAAAATGCTGAAGCTATTTGATTTGCTTTGCTTTAAAGATTTCTTTCCTTCTTTATTTGTCAGAGAGAGAGAGAGAGAGGAAATAAGAGAGAGCCACCCAGGCATTCCTGAAACTATTTTAATGTTACATTATTGAATTTATTAAGTTTTTCAAAAATTAATTTACCTGTGTATCACTTTAACATTATTAAAGCTTGTAAGTCAACAATAGTTGCCAAGATAGTGAATTGTGTGTTTTGCTGGCAGGAAATCCTCTATACTATAGTCAGTGGATTTCTTTCTTGCACAATTAAAATAGTTGACCCATCCCAAGCAACAGCACACACGCTTTCTGCCTCAGCAGACCCCACCTGGCTTTAGCCATAAAACCAATGTTTTATCAATACATTCTTCGCAAATCTGAAATCAGCAGATTGCATGAAACTCTTTAGCTTTCTCTCTCTGACTCAGCATTGGGGATTGCTGTAACTTTCTGTCAGATTTAATTCTATTTCCCCCAATTAAGGTACAATGTAATTATAGCTATTCTTATTAACCTTTTTTACAGGCTGTTATTTGTTTCACTGGATGAAAAATAACCCCCTTAGTTTTGAAATCCACTTATAATATACATTTCTTGTCAAGTACTCTTATCTGTAGTAGGTACCTTTGAGTAATATAAATTATACTTGATTATATACGTCATGCAAAGTCGATTCTCTTTATCTGAAAACTCTGATTTATAATTGAATGTAAAACCCATGGAATGCTTTAACTTTTGCCTTCTCTGTAAATTTTTACTTAGCACATAGTTGATTATTAAGTTGAACTTTCACTTAACTATCATATAATTGATTTATCTCAGTTTTCAGAATCCCGTATATTTACAAAGTTTCTTTGGCAGGGATATAAGCCTCTGACCATAGCAGAGTCTATTACCATATGGATAGGCTAGCATTTTTCCATAGGAAAATCCACTTATGCCAAGTTATTAAAGTTCTTGATTATTTTCATTAGCATTTGTACTTGCCTTTTAAAAATGGCATAGAATTTTGAATCATATTTATAGAGCAAATGGCTATGTCAATATTTATCTTTGTGATAATCTTAAAGTATGACCATTATATTTATCTGTTTATTTAATGGACTTATTCCCAAATAAGAAGCATATTATTATTATTAATGTTATTTGACAAACATTGTTTATAACTATATTTTGTATTTTTCAATAGAAATTACATTGTAAATATTGGTGAAAAAAATTATTAATGTTGAAAACCTCAGCTGTGTTATCATCCAACCACTTTTGAAAGATCAAAAAAATGAATAATCAGAATTTTAAAATTCATGTCCATATCCCATTTTCTCCATTCATACATTCATTCATTCATTCACCCATTCATTCAATAACTATGTATCGTGTACCCACCTTGTGTCAAGCATTGTGCTAAATGCTGAGCCTGTGGAGATGAATGAGATATGGGTTCAGTTTTCAAGAAACTTATTTCATTGGAGGAGGAAGAAATATATATTTTTCTTTCTTTCTTTCTTTCTTTACAATTTTGAAAGCTAGTTTCTTCTAACAATTAGACCAAAATGCACTCAGAATCTAGTTCACCTGTCTGATTATATTCTCTCTCTCTCTCTTTTTTTTCTTTTCAGTTTCTTGTCTCTTCTAATTTGTTTAGTGTATTTTTCTCTGGGGTCATTGTTACTATTTTAGCATTTTGTTCTCTTGTTCACTTATTCTTCTCTGGACAGAATGACAAGATGGAAAAACTCACCCCAAAAAAAGAGAACAAGAGGCAGTCCTGTCTGCCAGGGACATAATCAGTACGGATATAAGTAAGATGTTGGAATTAGAGTTCAGAATAATGATTATAAAGATACAAAACTGGGCTTGAAAAAAGCATAGATGGCACTAGATAATCCCTTTATGGAGAAATAAAAAGCTAAAATCTAATCAAGTTGAAATCAAAATATATTAGTGAGATGCAATAAAAAATGGAGGCTCTAACTTCTAGGATAATTGAGGCAGAAGAGAGAATTAGTGATAAAGAAGACCAAATGATGGAAGAATAAAGAAGCTGGGGAAAAGAGAGATAAACAACTACTGGATCACGAGGGAAGAATTCAAGAGATAAGTGATACTATAAAGTGAAACAGTATTATGGGGCGCCTGGGTGGCTCAGTGGGTTAAAGCCTCTGCCTTTGGCTCAGGTCATGGTCCCAGGGTCCTGGGATCAAGCCCCACATCAGGCTCTCTGCATGGCAGGGAGCCTGCTTCCTCCTCTCTCTCTCTCTCTCTCTCTCTGCCTGTCTCTCTACCTACTTGTGATCTCTGTCAAATAAATAAATAAAATCTTTAAAAAAAATTAAAAAAAAGTGAAACAGTATTAGAATAATTGGGGTCCCAGAAGAAGAGGAAAGAGTGGAGCAGAAGGTATATTGGAGCAAATTATAGCAGAGAACTTCCCTAATCTGGGGAAGGAAACAGGCACTCAAGCCCAGGAGGCAAGAGAATTCCCCCCTTAACAGTGATAAAAATAGGTCAACACCTCAACATACAATAGTGAATCTTGGAAATCTCAAAGACAAAGAGAAAATCCCAAAAGTATCTCAGGACAAGCGGTCCTTAACCTACAATAGTAGAAACATAAGACTGGCAGCAGACCTAGCCACAGAGACCTGGCAGGCCAGAAAGGACTAGCATAATATATTCAGGGTGTTAAATGAGAAAAACATGCAGCCAGGGATACTTTATCCAGCAAGTCAATCATTCAGAATGGAAGGAGAGGTAAAGAGCTTCCAGGACAAACAGAAACTAAAAAAAATTTATGATCACTAAGCCAGCCCTGCAAGAAATGTTAAAGGGTTAAACAAAGGTGATTTTTTTTTTCTCTGTATCCCAATAAGAGGATCTGGGGAAGTTATTCTTTTTCTTGCATGAAAAACCCAGGTGGGAGATAGGGGTACAATGGTTGATGTATATATCCCAGTGGTATGTACCCCACAAATATATATTTGCGCCACTCTGATCTTGTGAGACTTGTTTCCATACTCAAATAACCTTCCAATAAAATTGTATTTTTTTACCTTCCTTTTCACCACCTCTTGGCCACTGAAACTATCTGCATCCATGGGCTCAGGATCCCACTAAGTCCACTAAAGAATCAGGCTTACATCATGGTTATTGCCATTGTTATTGCCAATGTTACCTAACCTGAGCATCTACCTTGTTTCAGATTTTCCGACTGCCCTGATCTTAAAAGTGTGGTTGTCACTTAGTCTATGTCTTGAATTCCTAAATGTCTGGTCACAAAACGTTGAATATTATTTCTGGATGATCCAGGACTGGAGCTACATGAGAACATTTGCTCTTTCAGAGTTGTTAGAGTGGTACCATGCAAATCCCTGCCTGGACCCCAAAGAAATCTGACCTGGTCAGAAGGTAAGTGTTCTTACTGAAGGAAGAACAGACTTCAGACAGAGGACCATTGGTAATAAAAGAGATGAGCCAAAAATGAGGGGGGACCTGTAGGGGACTTCAGTTTGTGTGACCAGAGCAGTAAGAATTTATATAACCAAGAAGGGATGTGTTATCTCTAGGTGGTCCTCCCCAAAATTATGCATCCTATTTTAACACTTGGAGATGGTTTGCTTGTAAGATTAAGATGCCTCTTTATATAACATCAGGAGATGACTAATTTGATCCTGGAAATGTAATCTATGGAAACCACTGAGTATACTTACAGGTTCAACAGAAAGGTATTAAAAAACAGCTGAAAATAGAAGGATGCTTGTTCCCTTGGAAGCAATGAAAAGCAAATAGTAAGAAGTTAATAATGTATCACCATTGAAGAAGCAATGAGGCCCAATTAATGTAATATCCTGATCTACTTAATAAGCATATCCCACAAGCTGAGAGATACTCAGCCATGTATTTTTTTTTTTTCTGTTGTGTGATAGAGTTGTGTGAGGTGTCTATAGTTAGTTAAATGGAGAAGTAAGGCATTTGTGGAGCTCAAAATCTTTTAGGGAAGATAGCTGTCTAAGCAAATAGTTTCAATTCTATGATTTAAGTGTTTTAATTCAAAGTGCCATGGAAATCAGAGGAGGGAGTCTAAAATTCCTAGAAAAGTCAGAGAAAACTTTTCATTGGGACAATGTTCTAAAAAATAAGGAACATTCATCCATCCAGCTAGCCAGCCTCCTATTCATCCATTTATTAGGTATGTGTTGAGTACCTCTGACTGTTCTAGATGCTGTGGATGCCCACTGAACAAGACAAACCAAGTCCTTCTTTGAGTGAGGTTGCCATTCTGGGGGGGTACAGATGATATTACCAAGAGAAACACAGAATGGCTCCTTAAAACCACCCAATATCAACCTTCAGACCTCATTTCCTCTCCCACGGGTATTTTCTTACTGAGACCAGAGTGCCTTGACCACTTAAACTGGAACATTTCCATCCTTTGTTTAAGTATAGTTCTCATCATGAAACCAAAATACCAATTGACTGTTTACCATTACAGTGGGATAATTCCAGAAGTGCATGATTAGATAAAATCAGGTTTCTGAAAATGCAGAATGGAGAATCAATTTCAAGCAGAAATAATATTGAGAAATATGAGAACTCCTTACCTTACGTTACCAGTGGAGGTCTTTTATGCCCGTGGAAAAATGGGTTCTCTTTTCTAGGAAAAAAGTATATGGAAGACGAGCAGGAGTTTCTCCGAGAATCCTGGGAAGAACTCCCAATACCCAGCACCTAATGGAAGTGAATCAAGCAAAGTCTCTCACTTCACATTCTCCCAGGCTCCTGAGTCTTCAGATCTAGGGCTCCTTCTGGGCTGGCTGCAACAAGTGTCACCCTATGATTCCCAGTGCAGAGAGCTGCAGGACCTCAGAGAAAGCGGGGATTTTTTTGTGGAAACCACTTCCTGAAAGAACACTCCATGTCTTCTGTCCAAGAGGGAAGTGGAGGAACCCAAGGCCTCCCCTCTTTCACCCTTTCTGGGGTTGGGACCCACTTCATGGTGTTTGAAGGTGACAAGAGAAAGCGTTTCTAAAGAAAGCTAAAAAGCTTCTCTACCCCAGCATAAGGGAAACATTCAAGCCACTAGAAGCAGCAGTTTTGAGCCAGACTAGCCTTCAAAAATCTCATGTTACATCTATAGAAATGACCACAATTTCGTAACAGAGGCAAGAGAACTGCAGTTAGAAGCTTCAGTAAGGCACAGTTGGTTCCATTCTGAAACTTCATATTTCCTGTTTGCCAACATGTCTGCTTTAAGTCTCTCAAGCTGCTAATTACACTGCAAATGTTACACACTGACTTCTCCTCATATTTATAGCCTCATTTCTTTTTAAAGTTATTCAAGTAATATGCTTGTTGTCAAAAACATAAAATAACAGATAGGCATAACTAAGAAAAGTCAAAATCCCCCATAACTCCACTTGAATATAAGCACTGTGGGCACTTTGCAGTACATCCTTCCAGCCTTTTTTCTGTGGTGAGAATGAGCTTCTCATCATCCATCCCATCCCATCCCATTGTAGAACATCCATGCAGATTTCTTGGGATTTACCCCATATCTACCTTCATTATGGAGCCTGATTTGGCTAAACTAAATTACAATAATTGTAGGCCCCTGCCACGGTGTTTGCTTCAGGGAGCAGCACCTAATCCAGACCTAAGCCAATCAATACAAAACATTCCTTTGACCACCGGGAAAGGCACTTGATCAAGATGGTCCAATCAGAGCAAAGCCCAGGACTCCCCCAAAAGGCCAAGGGAGAGACACTCATCCCTCCTCTGTGTTTGGACAACAGGAAGCTGTTGGTGGCCAGCTTGCCAACACAACACAAACCCGCTTTCAGCTGAGGCAGACACTTCAGAAGGCAGAAAAGAAATATAAAAAGAAATTAGGTTTTTAAGGAACTTTCAGAGTTGCTAAATTGAGATAACACCAAAACCTATCTTACTTCTGGAGTTTCTACTTATATGAGCGAATTCGTCTGCTTGTTGAAGTGAGTTTAAATTGAATTTTCTATTACTTGTAACTTGCATCTTAAATGACTCATGGAGATATTTTTATTAAAATGAGGCCATATTGCACACACTGTTTATAACATCCTGCTTAAAAATATATAATAACCACCCTTTCTTTTTAAGATAAATATACTTTTACAAAATTATTAATTGCACTTGTCTACTGCAAATTATTAATTGCACTTGTCTACTGCAAATCATTTCACAACATGCCATGTGCCTTTTACCTTGGATATGGTATTTTTTTTACCATTCTGAACTTTTAAATTTTAGTTAAATCAGTCAGTCTTTCTCTTTATTTTTACTACCCTTTTTGTGTCATTCTCTAACCTGAGAACTCACAGTCATCTGGGTTCAGCCTTTACTAGTAAAGATGACCTGATGGGAACAGCAACAAATCAAGGCTGGGATGCTTGAGACTCGGACTTTGGGAAGCAGCCTGGGATTGTCTGAACCCCAACACCCCTGGCAGCTTCTCTCCAGCTTCCCTAAAATGAAGTATGTTTTGTGATTAAATTACGGCCAGTGGGATGAGAACAGATGTGACGTATGCAACCTCCCAGTTGTGCTCTTAGCAAGGGAAATGCCTTCCCCTGAATTTCACTCCCTCCTTGGGTTGGAGTGAAGAAATGGGGATAATCTTGTAGATAAGCAAGATACTTGGGGATGACAGCATAATGAGCCAGAAGGAGCCTGTGTCACTGAAGCTGTAGAAAGTGCATACCTCTTAGACTCCTTTTTAGTGGACTGTTTCTTTCCATTTCATTCCATAAACTTCTCTCTTGTGGGAGCCACTGTTATTTTGGGATTTTATTAAAGAGCCAAACCTGTATCCTAACTTAAAGAGTATCATGTGGTTCCATTTTACATACACACACACATACACATACCCCACCATAAGAGAAGATAAAGAAAATGATTGTTAATGTTAATTAATTCAGGGAATGGTACTATAGGAGTTTGGAAGGAAATTATGAGCTTTTCTTTTAATATTGATTTTATTTTTTTAACCCAGGCAGCTCTAACTCATGAAGTCACATTACTCCCATGTGGTTAAACACCTTTTTTTAGAGTTTTTAAGTCACTTCACTTAAAGCCACAGCCCTAGACTTTATGCGTGGAAGAAAAGGGTACTGGTGGCAAGGGAGCAAATATCACAACAGGTGGAAGAGTGTAATTCTAACAAGATTGGCCGAGATTGGCATTGTGTCGTCCATCATGAACGTGTGCTTCATAACCACCAGGGACCAGTGTTCAGTGATATTGGTATGTTTCTTTTTAGATAACATATTTTTCTCTTTTTTTTTAAAGGTTACCAGAAAGTTATTGCAGGACTATTTACTGGATTCTGAGATATGATAAAAATGTATACCTCAATATGTTTTTCCCACACAAGGAAAAGTATTTAGAAAAATTTCAACATACATATGGCAAAAGTTCTTATATTTTTTTAAAAAGTCCTTGCAAATGTTAAATTTTCTTTCACCTATGCCTGTAAACATTCAGATGTTATGTTCTTAACATATATTTATGTATGTCCCTTTCGCTCATAGAAAAAGATCCAGAAGGATGCACAACAACTTAACAATCATGGTTACTTTCCAGGAAGGGTGTTGGGCTAGCTTAGGGGAAAGGGGAGGCTGGAGGAAAATGGTGACTTTTTACATTTACCAGGTTTGTATTGTTTGTATCTTTACAATGAGACTGATTTCATATACTGAATTCATACATTTAAAAAGCAAAATACAAGTTTTAAATAAACAGTGGGAAAATGAACTCAAAGTATTCTTTAAGTGAAAAAATCTATAGCTTGTGATTTTTCAATAATGTTTTTTTAGCTGATATTAACGGATATATTGGATAAGATGATTTCTACTACATATAACAGAAAACTCCAACTCATACAGACTTGAGACATCATGAAAATCTTTTTCTCACATAACAAAGATGGTCGTGGGGCTCCTGGGTGGCTCAGTGGGTTAAGCCGCTGCCTTCGGCTCAGGTCGTGGTCTCAGGGTCCTGGGATCGAGCCCCGTGTCGGGATCTCTGCTCAGCAGGGAGCCTGCTTCCTCCTCTCTCTCCTCCTGCCTCTCTGCCTGCTTGTGATCTCTCTCTGTCAAATAAATAAATAAAAATCTTTAAAAAAAAAAAAAAAACAAAAAAAAAAAAAAAACAAAGATGGTCGTGTAGGCTCCAAGGTCAATTATTTCCCTGGCTTCATGTGGTCGTCAAGGCCCAGGGTCTTTCTGTCTTTTTAATTTGTCATATTCTGCATGTTGGCTGTTTGCCCTCATTCTGATTCCCCTCACAGATGACCACAACAATTCTTGGTATCGTATCTAGATTATTATGACATGTGGAGAAAGAAAAGGGCCTCTCTTCCTGAGTCTTCCTAGGACAGAAACACCTTTCCCGGAGCTCTCAGGGTCAACTTCCCTCCAGCATCTTTGGAGAACTGAGTCACAAGCCCGTTCCTGACCCAACCTTGGCAAGAGAAGGGGAATTAACACTTTTGACTTAGACTAGTTGTCAACAAAGGGAGATAAACATACATGGACTGGGCAAAACAATGAGCCTTCCCAAACATTATCTCTTCATGGATATATGCATAAATCAGAAAACTCAATATTGTTACATTGTCAGTTCTCTCCAAATTGATCTCTACATTCAGTGCAAAACCCTAGTAGTTTTTTTTTTAATGGGAATTAACAAATTGATTCTAAAATTTGTACAGAAAAACAAAAGACCTAGAATACACAAAACAACTCTGAAAAAAAAGAACACTACCAAATTTTAAGATTTACTATAAGAACTACACTAATTAAGACTGTGATATTGTTGCATGGAGAGACCTATATCAATGATAGAGAGGTCAATGGAACGGGATAGTGTTCAGAAAAAAGACTCATATATTTGTATATCATCAATGGATTATTGCCAAAGATGTTAAGGTAAATCAATAGAAAATGGAGAATCTTTTCAATAAATAGTGCTGAAACAATTATATACATGTATTAATATATTTTTTAAAATGAACCTTGAACTGTATCTTGAATCATATACAGAACTCAACTTGAATGGATTAAATGAATGGATCCAAACGAATGGATCATTACCTGAATGTAAAACCAACAACTGAAAAAATAAATAAATAAAACCAACTGTATAACTTTGGGGGGAGTGGTAAAAAATAGAAGACGGGGCACCTGGGTGATTCAGTGGGTTAAACCTCTGCCTTCAGGTCAGGTCATGATCTCAGAGTCCTGGGATCGAGCCCCGCATTGGGCTCTCTGCTCAGAGTGGGGCCTGCTTCCCTCTCTGTCTCTGCCTGCCCCTCTGCCTACTTGTGAGCTCTCTCTCTCTGTGTCAAATAAATAAAAAAAATCTTGGAGTGCCTGGGTGGCTCAGTGGGTTAATCCTCTGCCTTCGGCTCAGGTCATGATCTCAGGGTCCTGGGATCGAGCCCTGCATCCATCGGACTTTCTGTTCGGCGGGAGCCTGCTTCCCCGCCCTCTCTGTCTGCCTCTCTGCCTACTTGTGATCTCTGTCTGTCAAATAAGTAAGTAAAATCTTTAAAAATAAATAAATACATACATACATACATAAATACATAAAATCTTTTAAAAAAAAAACTAAAAAAATAGGAGAAAAATCTTTGCAATCTTAGGTTAGGCAGATATTGATTTTATAGGACACGAAAAAGTTCAAACCACAAACTAAAAAGTGTATAGTTTTTTCCATACTCAAAACTTCTGCTTTTTAACTCTTATAACTTAATTAAAAGATAATAACACAGATTTTTAAAGAGCACAGAATTCGAATAGACATTTCTCCAAAGAAGACATACAAATTGCCAAGAAGACATGAAAAGATGCTTATCATCACTATTCATTAGGGGAACATAAATTAAAACCACAATGAAATACCATTTCATATCCACTAGGAGAGTTTGCATCAAAGGGGGAGAAAATAACTAGTGCTGGAGCTGACGTGGAGATATTGGAACCCTCATACGTTGCTGGTGGGGTGTAAAATGATATAGTGCCTTGGAAAACAACTGGCAGTTTCTCAAAACATAAACATAGAATCACCATATGTCCCAGCAATTTCCATGCCAGGTATATATCCCCCAAAATGAAAACATATGTCCGTACAAAAACATTTGGTTTGTACAAAACGTGCGGAGCTGTTAATAAAAAAATTTTTTTTAAATGTTCAGAGCAGCATTGTGCCTAATAGCTAAAAAGCGAAAACAACACGTATCCATCAACTGATAAACAGATAAATAAAACGGGGTTTATCCTTATGGTGGAATATTATTCAGCCATGAAAAGGAATGACACATGTTACAACATGCATGATTGCATTATGTTAAGTGAAAGAAACCAGAAACAAAACAAACCTACATATTATATGACTCCATTTACATGAAATGTTCAGAATAGGCAAATCTGCAGAGACATAATAAAGTAGGTGAGTGGTTCCCAGGGCCTCAGGGGAAATGGGTATGACTGCTAATGGGTATAGAGTTTCTTTTTGGGGAAATGAAAACCTTCTGGAATTGGATAGTGTTGATGGCCACACAACTTTGGAAAACAGTTTGGCAGTTTCTTAAAAAGTTTATGCAGTTACCACATGCCCCACTCCTAGGTATTTATCCAAGACAAACAACAACATATGTTCACACAAAACCTATATACAAATGTTCATAGCAGAATTATACAAAATAGCCAAAAGGTGGAAACATTCCAAATGCCCATTAACTGGTGAATAGATAAACAAATCTTGGTACATTTACACCAAGAATACTGTTCA
The DNA here is from genome assembly GCF_010015895.1 of Lontra canadensis. Classification (NCBI taxonomy): domain Eukaryota; kingdom Metazoa; phylum Chordata; class Mammalia; order Carnivora; family Mustelidae; genus Lontra; species Lontra canadensis. The sequence goes on along the minus strand of NW_022631007.1, from coordinate 10,043,001 downwards.
GCAATAAAAAGAAATAGTTAAGCTAACTAATACACACTCACACAAAATATGGGTAAACCTCAAAAGCATTATGCCAAGGGAAAAAAAACAAACACAAAAAAGATACCAAATGCATAATTCATTTTTACATGCTATTCTGGAAAATCCAAAACTGTAGAGACAGAAATCAGATCAGTGGTTGCCAAGAGTTAGGGGTGGAAAAGGGACAGCTACAGCGGGGCAGAAGGGAACTTTTTTGTTTTGACGGAATGTCCTGAATGATACAAAGGTAAACATTTGTTGAAACTCAAAGAACAGTGCCTGGGTGGCTCTGTTGGTTAAGCTTCCAACTCTTGATTTTAGCTCAGGTCATGATCCCAGGGTTGTGAGATTGAGCCCCACGTTAGGCTCTGTATGGCACATGGAGCCTGCTTAAGATTCTCTCTCGCTGGGCCCCTGGGTGGCTCAGTGGGTTAAAGCCTCTGCCTTTGGCTCAGGTCATGATCCCGGGGTCCTGGGATCGAGACCTGCATTGGGCTCTCTGCTCAGCAGGGAGACTCCTTTCCCCTCTGTCTCTACCTGCCTCTCTGCCTGTTTGTGATCTCTGTCAAATAAATAAATAAATAAAATCTTTAAAAAAAAAAAAAATTCTCTCTCGCCCTCTCTCTTTGCCTTCCCTTTGCTCTCCCTCCCTCTCTCAAAAACAAACAATGAAAAACAAAAATCAAAACAAAACAAAAAACTAAAAAACCCTCAAACAACTACAGGATTTTTTTTTACTATGGGTAAATTATACCCCAATAAATCCAATTAAAAATAAGCTACATTATCCTAATCCATCCTCTCCCTACAAAAAAAATAAAAATTAAAAAATATATATGTATGTATATATATTCAGGAACTTATTTTTTTTAATGTAGGGAGAGTCCTGTAAAGAGGAAGGAAAGCCAAGTACATTCACTTCCTCAAAAATGTATATCCTCTATTTTCCAAAACACAATTAAATACCTACAAATACCCACACATCACCAGCTTTGTAAAAACTCTTAATTAAACTACTCACTTTTTTGAGAAAGAAATCAGCTTGGCTAAGACTGTCTCTCACTGCCCCTCTAACCTGGTCACACTTGTTTTCAGCGGGCAACCTGGATGCAAGCTGGGAGAACGTTTGGTTTGGTTTCAAGTGTTTTCACTTCCTCTAAAAGGAGGTTACTATGGGCAACAGCGAATAAAACAGAGAATGATAAAATTAGATCCAATCTGCCCACATGAAAGGTGCGGTGGGCAGAATCCACACTCTGCCTACACCCCCTAGGGTCTCTTTTCCATTCCCCCTGGTTGTACACTTTCCCTGCCAGCAGCCAGCACCACTCTCAGGCCCAGATCCACCTGTCTGCTGCATTTGGTAAACCAGTCACCCTGGAAAGAATTCACCCTCCTGGCAGCAGCCCCTAACTAGAGACTGGCAGATAGTCTACCTGCCTCAGCTCCTTTGCACCTGATGAAGACAACGCCAAGGTAATTTTACATCAGTGCTTCTCATACTGTTATGCTCGCATGAATTGTCTGGGGATTGAGTTCCAATGCAGATTCTGATGCAGGAGGTCTTTGAAGCTCCAGTTCCAACAATCTCCTGGGTGATGCAATGCTGTCATCCACAGATCCACTTTAAGCCCAAGGGTCTCTTGTCAGAGCTCCCTACAGGGGCTAGCAAAAAACAATAGGCATCTACACATCTTGGTGTGCTGGAGCAAGAGGAAATGCCTCAGGGACAAAACGTGGGTAAGGTCAGATGGATAAGATGTGGACCCAAAGGCAGACTATAGAAGGGCTCCTCTCCAGAACTTCCAGAGGCATATCAGGATTTAGGAATTCAGCCAACATTCCCGTAATAGAGGCGTATTTGTGGGCTGAAAAGCATAAGAAACTTCTGCCCTGCATCCCTGACCACTCAGAGGCAGTGAATGGCCATGAGCTGTGGGGAAGGGGAGGTACACAAGGGAAATGGGGGGCCGTGAGCACACAGTGAGGCTGTGAAGGATACAGCTGTGCCTGACAGCAGGGGAGCTGAGGTGGGTTTTAGACGGTTTCAATTTTTTTTTAAAAAAGGAAAGAATGATTGTTGGCAGGTAGACTGGTATGCCTTTAGGCTCTGTCAGAAGACTGTTTTGTTAGACCATGTCACAGAGCACGTAAGGGTTGTTCATCAGGCTCATCCATAGGACGGCTCAGGAAGCAATTACCTGACAACACGTCAAGGTTATGAGGCTGGAAACCTCCTCTCCTCTGGGCTCCCACAACACTTTAAAACTACTGCGAGAGCACTTACTTCTCCTTGGTTGCCATTCAAAAAGTTTTCGCCAAGTGTCAACATGTTTCAGCCTGCATTTTAGGCACTGGGGATCCAAGGATAATCAACACAGAAAAGTGTTCACAGAATTTATATGATAAGTGGGAAACATAAATGATAAGCACAACAACAAATACATATAAAATATATCAAATAACTGCCAAGTAGAGAATTAAAAAGAGGTGGAGCTAAAGCAAGGGACTTGGTAACCACTTCAGAATGAATGGTGAGGGAGGATGTCTCAGTCCATTCAGGCTGGTATATGTTGTTATATTATCTATCTATCTATCTATCTATATAAGCTGTGGGGGCTTATAAACAACAAAAAATTATTGCTCACAGTTCTGGAGGCTGAGAAGTCCAAGATCAAGGCTCCATCCAGCTCATTCATTGTCTGGTGAGAGCCAGCTTCCTGGATCATAGAAAGCCATCTTCTTTCTGTGTCCTTACATGGCAGAAGGCATAAAGAAGCTCTCTATGGTCTCTTTCATGAAGATACTATTCCCATTCATGAAGGCTTTGTTCTCAAAACCTAATCATTTCCCAGAGTCTGCCACCTCCAAATACCAGCACACTAGAAAAATAGGTTCAACATATGATTTGGGGGAGAAATAAACATTCAGTCTGTAACACAGGACCTCTCTGAGAAGGTGACATTTAAGCTGAGATTTGACCAACTTCAGCTATGTAATGAGGAGAAAGAACACAGCTGATGAAGGGACACATGTAGTGCAAAGGCCCTGAGGCATGAATATACTTGGCAATTTCAAGGAACTGAAGGATCAATGTCCTACAACAGAACAGACAAGGAGAAGAATTATTTGAAAATGTATGGGAGAAGAGTCAGATCTTTATAAGCTAGAGTAAGTTTAGCTAGAATTTAATTTAGTTTGATTTTTTTTTCCCCCCAGTTTGGTAGCCAACATCCAATATGGATCCTAGTGATCTTAACCTCAATGAATCTTAACCAATGAATAAGCCTCTCCCACAATGACCTGGGGCTGGCTTGTATGAACAATAGAATACAGAAGTGATGGTTGGTTCATGACTTCTAAGGGTAGGTCATAAATACACTGCAGTTTCTGTCTTTGTCCTTGGATTAGCTTTGGGAGAAGCTAGCCACCATATTGTAAGGACACTCCAACAGTCTCACGGAGAGGCCCACATGGAGAGGAACAAACTTGCCAGCAGCAACTTGCCAACCTCAGAAAGCCTTCTTCCCACCGCAGCCCCAGGCAACATCTGACTGACACACTCTGAGCTAGGGCCCCCAACCAGGCTTCTCCAAAAATATATGCTTTTTTCAGAACTGCTTGAAAGTAACTTGCAGGATACTTTACCCTTAAATACTTCAGCATGGGGGCGCCGGTGGCTCAGTGGGTTAGGCCTCTGCCTTCAGCTCAGGTCATGATCCCAAGGTCCAGGGATCAAGCCCCAATCAGGCTGTCTGCTCAGCAGGAAGCCTACTTCCCCCTCTCTCTCCGCCTGTTGCTCTGCCTACTTGTGATCTCTGTCTGTCAAATAAATAAATAAAATCTTAAAAAAAAAAAAAACTTCAGCATGCATCCCCCAATGCTAGAGAACTTCTGCTGCATAACCACAATTAATATTACTACATTAAAAAAATTAGCAATAATTCCATAGTATCATCTAACATCCAGTCCGTATTCAGATTTCCCAGTGGTCCGACAAATATCTCCCTGGGACTTTGGACTCATTTTACTTGTGATAATTGTGATAATTATCTTAGGATAATTATCTTATGATAATTCATGAATAGGTTTTAAGCAAGAGATTGGCATGGTCTGATTTGCAACTTCAAAAGTTCTGTCTGACTTCTGTGTAGAAAAGAGATTGAAGGGGCTAAGTTCATTTCCTGAGGCTGCTATTATAAATAAGCACAAACTTTAATGTATTTTTATCTATTTATTTATTTATCACAAATAGTAATTTATTTTCTCATGGCTCTGGAGGCCAGAAGAAGGAAATCAGTAGCGCTGGGCCCAAAATCAGCGGCCTTTGCAGCTTCTGGTGGGCGTTGGCATTCCTTGGCTTATGGTCACTTATGGTCACTTACTTAGAGGTCACTTACAACCTCTGCCTCTGTCTTTGCATTGCTTTCTTCTCTTCTGCATGTGCCAAAGCTCCCTCTGCCTCTCTCTTACAAGGACACTTTTGGCGCATTTAGCACCCACCCTGATAATCCAGGATCATCTTTCCTCTCAGCATTCTTGACTTCATCATATCTGCAAAGACCTTTTTCCCAAATAGGGTAACACGTGCAGATTCCAAAGAATAGGACCTGATGTCTTTAGGAAACCTTATTCAGCTTCCTCCATGGACCCAGAATAGAATTGAGAGGACCATTGGCAGCCCCTGCCCATGTCCAGGCAAGATGTCTATGTCTTGGAACAAGATGCTGTTGGTGAAGAAAGAGTGGTAGACAGATTTAGGGTAATTGCTGATAGATTTGATAGGGAGCAGTGGGAGCTGTGGGAGGAGTGCAAGAAATCAAAGAACCTCCCGGAGCCTGTTGAGTACTCCCACTAATCTCCATTAACTGGTTATCAACTCCTTGAGAGCCCAAAGCCTTTCAGTATGTCATTACCTCTGGGACCCAGGCTGGGGCTTTTCTTATGGTGGGTCTACACCATAATTTAACTGAATCAAAAAGAGATACAGGGGTCAGAACATCAATTAACCTCTTTGTCGGATTTCAGCAATGTCTAGAAATGTCAGAAAGTTCTGTTTGGGAGACACCTGGGTGGCTCAGTCTGTTAAGCCTCTGCCTTCAGCTCAGGTCATGATCTCAGGGTCCTGGAATAGAGTCCCACATTGGGCTCCTTGCTCAGTGGGGAGTTTGCTTCTCCCTCTGTCAGCTGCACCCCCAGTTTGTGCTTTCTCTCTCACTCTCCCTCTGACAAATAAATAAATAAAATATTTTTAGAAAAGAAAAAGAAAGAAAAGCTCTGTTTGGTGTTGTTCTTTGAACACCAGTGACCCAGTCTGAACCTCTCAAAAGAACCTTGTTCTTAAATTAGGGCTCCTACTTCTTCTCTGTCTGACCTGGGTGGCTGCAGTAAGAAATTCAGAAAAATCTCTGAAAAAGATCTTTTACAAACTAAGCAAAAGCAACTTATTTTTTTTTCTTTTAAACTGTCTTCAGTATTGTTATGTTTAAATTTGATTAATATGATATGACATAATGAAATTTAAATTCATCTGGTCTTACTGATTGTTTTAAGACCAACAGCTGACAAGCTTCGAAAACACTCGATTTCCTGATAACTTTACCTTAGTATAAATGTGACTAAGGGCCTTCATCCATTTTTATACCTTAAACAAAGAAATCTAACACACACACACACACAAATCTTCCTTGAAACCAGTAAAAACAATACTTACCCCACAGCCATATTCTGTGAGGTACAAATGTGAAACACATTCTACTAACTTTATAATGGTAATGAAATCAACTTTCCCAAAATACTGTCAATTATTAGATTTTATCTTAGGTCAACTAGTATTGCTTGTTTTCCTTGGCTCTTATTAGAATAACTCTAAAGAGATGAATATCTATTTTCACATATTTACTCATTTCCAATATGGATACCAGGGTGCCTGGTGGCTCAGTCTGTTAAGTATCCGACTCTCGATCTCACCTCAGGTCTTGATCTCAGGATCATGACTCAGGGTCATGAGTTCAAGTCCTGTGTTGGGCTCCATTGTAAGTGTGGCATCTACTTTAAAAAATATATATATAGATATGTATATATCCATATATAAATATATATCTATATATAAAATATATATAAATTATATAATAAATTAATTTAATATAATTTATATAATAAATTATATATATGGATATATATATATATCCATATATATGGATACCAAAGAGATTTGCTACATTCAAGACCTACACAAGGTCTTCCAGTATTTCCACAAAGCCTGGAGGGACAAAAAGCCTCAGAGGGATATTTCTGCCTTTTCCAACCTCGGGCAAAATTTGACATGCCCACCAAGTGCCAGTCCCCTAAAACAGCTCCACCCAATCACAGAAGTGCACCAGGGAGGGAATGAAATCACCTTGGCCGGGATACAACTTCTGCAGATTGCATGCAGATCAACCTCCTGCTGCTTCCTATTTCCTTCCTACTCTTCCTGGTCTTGGCTCTTCATCTTGCCCCTCCTGCCTGCCCTGGCTCCCCCTGGTTCTGAAGATCCATTGTGGACACCAGCTTGACACCAGCACTACTGTATTCCCTCTCCAACACCAATATCTGGGGGTTTAGGGTAGAGAAACTTGGGTTTTCAGTTGGATCTCGGGGTGGCTGCCTACCTGGGGCAGGGTGTGGAGAGAGGAAGGAACAGGAATTAGGCATGAATCATTTGGCAGACACTGAAGTCTACCACACGTCTGACCTTGTCTAATGCACTGGGGATTCTGTGGGGAACTGGCCATAATCTCTGCCCTCAAAGAGTTTACAGTTCAGTAAGGGGTGGGTGGATATGGATGTACAAGTCACTCCAGGAACACAGGTCATAGGCACTTAATTCAGTTTCAGGAGGGGAGAAAGTATGGGACTCGGGGATGGAGTTGCCAGATTTACTAAGTAATAACACAAGATGCTCTGTTAAATTTTAATTTCAGTTAAAAAGCAAATAATTATTTGGGGTATGCATATCCCATGAAATATTTGAGGCAAAATTACAGTAAAAAAAAGTGTTCATTGTTTATCTGAAATTCAAATGTAACTGGGAAGCTTATGTTTTTATTTCCACCTCCAAAAACTGATTTGACTCAACCTATAAGACTGAATCCCCAAATTTTCAAGGGTAGACCTTGCAAGTGGGCAGAAAAGAGGCAAATACCTATGTCATGCAGTTTGAAAGATAATTACTTCTAAAGCCCCTTTTTTTCTCACTTTCATCTATCTGTAAAGGTGTTTGTAATTCTACCATTAAAAATTAGCACTTTGGGATTATCTGACTTTTTTGTTTTCTAGTGAAGTAGTAGAAAAAGGAAAACCAAGAAAGCTACCGCAGCTTAACATAAGAAGGAACCTTCTAGAATTAAAGAACTGGTGAGTATTAGGAAGTGAGCTGTCATAGAAGATGTTCAAGAATCGGTCAAATGTAAGGGAGGTAAACAGGGCTCAGTTGGGTCAGGTTTTGGCAAGCTTTCTCTGTAAAGGAGTAAACAATCAATAGCTTTGGCTTTGGGAGTCACATGTTCCCTGTCACAACTGCTCAAGTCTACCATTGTTGTCATTTTGTAACAAAAAAAAATGTATAAATGCATGGGCCTTGTATTCCAATAAAACTTAATTTTCCAAAACTGGGTGTCAAAGTAGATTTGGCCCAATTTGCTGACCCCTGGCTTAGATAATCTCCAACATCCTGTTCAAGCCTCAGATTCTCTGACAAGTTAAAACTTTCAAAATGCCAACACCCCCAACAGTGGTCCCTTAACTGTTCAAACTGTTGAGCCTGGAATGAGTTTTCAACTAAGGCCTCTGAGAAAATATATAGGTGGGCCCCAGGGATGGTCCAGAAGAGGTCAGTGCACAGAGGAGGAGAAAGGGTTGCGGAAAAGTGGCCCTGTTGGCCTTCCGAGTGTAGAGGACTGGATATCAGAGATGACCCCTACATGGTCATCTCCCTACCACTCCACCCCCACCAGCAGATAGAGACCAGCAAGAAGGGGGGGTTGATACTTTTTTCAACCACCCACATATTGAAATGAATGACATCAATGAATGTTCACAGCAAGAGTGGAGGAAAGGCCACTTCATCAACCCAGTGGTGAAGCTAACCCAGTGGATTATAAACCAACACCTATCAGTTCCCAGAGTAGGAGTCTTTGTTCAACAAGGAGATCCTGTTCTCTAAAAGGCATTGAGAGGAAATAAAACAAGCCCTCAAGGGGTTAGTAAAAGGAAAAAAAGAGAATTTTAGTATTTTTTCCTTTCCCTTTTTTTATTTTGTTTGTTTTTTATTTCTTTTCAGTTTAACAGTATTCATTGTTTTTGCACCACACCCAGTGCTCCATGCAATCCATGCCCTCCTTAATACCCACCACCTTGCTCCCCCAACCTCCCAGCCCCCACCCCTTCAAAACCCTCAGGTTGTTTTTCAGAGTCCATAGTCTTTCATGGTTCATCTCCCCTTCTAATTTCCCTCAACTACCGTCTCCTCTCCATCTCCCCATGTCCTCCATGTTATTTGTTATGCTCCACAAATAAGTGAAACCATATAATTGACTTTCTCTGCTTGACTTCTTTCACTCAGCATAATCTCTTCCAGTCCCATCCGTGTTGCTACAAAAGTTGGATATTCATCCTTTCTGATGGAAGCATAATACTCCATAGTGTATATGGACCACATCTTCCTTATCCATTCGTCCATTGAAGGGCATCTTGGTTCTTTCCACAGTTTGGCAACTGTGGCCATTGTTGCTATAAACATTGGGGTACAGATGGCCCTTCTTCTCACTACATCTGTATCTTTGGGGTAAATACCCAGTAGTGCAATTGCAGGGTCATAGGGAAGCTCTATTTTTAATTTCTTGAGGAACCTGCACACTGTTCTCCAAAGTGGCTGCACCAACTTGCATTCCCACCAACAGTGTAAGAGGGCTCCCCTCTCTCCACATCCTCTCCAACACATGTTGTTTCCTGTCTTGCTAATTTTGGCCATTCTAACTGGTGTAAGGTGGTATCTCAATGTGGTTTTAATTTGAATCTCCCTAATGGCTGGTGATGATAAACAATTTTTCATGTGTCTGATAGCCATTTTGTATGTCTTCCTTGGAGAAGTGTCTGTTCATATCTTCTGCCCATTTTTTGATATGATTGTTTTGTGTGTGTTGAGTTTGAGAAGTTCTTTATAGATCCTGGATATCAACCTTTTGTCTGTACTGTCATTTGCAAATATCTTCTCCCATTCCGTGGGTTGCCTCTTTGTTTTGTTGACTGTTTCCTTTGCTGTTGTTGTTTTTTTAAACATTTTATTTATTTATTTATTTATTTATTTATTTATTTATTTGACACACAGAGAGAGAGAGATCACAAGTAGGCAAAGAAGCAGGCAGAGAGAGGGGGGAAGCAGCCTCCCTGCTGAGCAGAAAGACAGATCAGGACCTGAGCTGAAGGCAGAGGCTTAACCCACTGAGCCACCCAGGCACCACTTTCCTTTGCCTTTTAAAAATGAATTGTATCTACAGCTATTATTTTATGTCATCCTGAAATCACTCAAAGACTTAAGATAGAATTTTATTCCCAAAAGCCCTAGATATTAGGAAGTTCTTGAGTCATGCTGGCCAATTTTCTGCTGCCATTACAGGTGCCACCACCCTGTAGGCTATGCCACCCATTACCAAGGCTCTGCCATGCGGCCTACTCCCCCCAACAACCAAGCCTTGGTCCTCACTCAGACCCTGAGAAATCAGTCCTAGTGCCCTCTACCTCGGGTTAACTCCTTTGATGGCTTTATTCTTCCACTCACTCAGATACTCCAGGGCCACCAGATCTGGGAGAAACCACTTAGCACCTGCTCCCTGAACTACTGCTACGGGTCTCTGCAGGACTAAGGCTCTGCTTGGTTCTGAACGGAGTGGGTGAGGAGGAGAGCTTATGGGCTTAGTTATTACAGTATTACCTTTGTCTTCCCTCTTCCTGTTTCTCCTCACAAAGGGAAATGGGAGACTGAGGCATGCAGGCATCTGGACTTTTGTGGGGTGAAGTGTGTCAGCATGGGGTCTCATGGGGTCTCCTATGCCCTGTCTAGCCCAGCATGCAGAATTTATCCCATCATTGAGACATAACAAAAATTGTGGATTTGTAGCAAATGGTTTAACTCGATACATTTAAATGTCTCAATGCATAATGCAGAATAATAGCTAACTTGTGTAGCATTCATAGGTATCAAAGCATTTCATATTTGTAAAGCAAGGGTATTTGCCAGGAAGCAGTTATTTTCCTATTTACCAACCATGATAGAAATGTGTCAACATTTTAAAACTTATTTAATTTGAATTACACACATTTAACATACAGTGTTATATCAGTTTCAGGTGTGCAATACAGTGATTCAACAATTTTTTTTTAAGATTTTATTTACTTATTTGACAGAGAGAGATCATAGGTAGGCAGAGAGGCGTGGGGAAATAGGCTCCCCGCTGAGCAGAGAGCCTGATGCGGGGCTCGATCCCAGGACCCTGAGATCATGACCAGAGCTGAAGGCAGAGGCTTAACCCACTGAGCCACCCAGGCACCCTCAACAATTCTTTACATTACTCAATATTCATCATGTTAAGCATATTCTTAATCCCCTTCACCTATTTCACCCATCCCCCCACTATCTTCCCTCTGGTAGCCATCAGTTTATTCTCTATAGTTAAGAGTCTGTTTTTTTGGTTTCTCTCTTTCTTATTTTGTTTGTTTGTTTTGTTTCTTAAATTCCATATATGAGTGAAATCATATGGTATTTGTTTTTTTCTGACTGGCTTTCTTCGCTTTGCGTTATACTCTCTAGATCCATCTGTGTTGTTGCAAATGGCAAGATGTCATTTTTTTATAGCTGAGTTGTTTTCCATCACACACACACACACACGCATACATATATACATATGTATATTCTTTATCCATCCGTCAGTTGATGGGTTTTTTCATAATTTTGCTATTGTAAATAATGCTGCAATAAACATGGGGAGCATGTATACTTTTGAATTAGTGTTTCATATTCTTTGGGTAAATACCCAGTAGCACAATTACTGGATCATAAGGTAGTTCTCTTTTTAACTTTTTGAGGAACCTCCATACTGTTTTCCACAGTGGCTGCACCAGTTTGCATTCCCAACAACAGTACACAAGTGTTCCTTTTTCTTCACATCCTGGCCAACACTTGTTGTTTCTTGTGTTTTGATTTTAGCCATTCTGACAGGTGTGAAGTGATATCTAATTGTAGTTTTTTTTTTTTTCTCATTGTAGTTTTGATTTGCATTTCCCTGGTGATGAGGGACACTGAGCATTGCTTCATGTGTCTGTTGGCCATCTGAATGCCTTCTTTGGAGAAATATCTGTTCGTGTCTTCTGCCCACTTTTCATTGGATTATTTGGGGTTTTTTTATGTTGAGTTGTGCAAGTTCTTTATATATTTTGAATACTAACCCTTTATTTAAGATGTCATTGGCAAATATTTTTTTTCCCATTCAGTAGGTTGTTGTTTAGTTTTGCTGGTTGATTCCTTTGCTCTGCAGAAGATTTTCTTTTAATGCAGTCACAATAGTTTATTTTTACTTCTGTTTTCCTCACCTCAGGAGACATATCTAGAAAAATGTTGCTACATCCGATGTCAGAGAAATTTCTCCCTATGCTCTCTTTTAGGAATTTTATTTTTTCAGTTTTCACATTTAGGTCCTAAATCCATTTTGCTAATTTTTTTTTTTTGAGGATTTTTGCATCTCTATTCATCAGAGATGGCCTGTAGTTCTCTTTTTTCCAAGTGTCTTCATCTGGTTTTGTTTCAAGGTAATGCTGAACTCAGAATGAATTTAGAAACTTTCCTCTTTTATTTTTTGGGGGTAGTTTGAGAAGAAAAGGTATTAACTCTTCTTCAGATGTTTGGTAGAATTCACCTGTGAGACCATCTGGTCCTGGACTTTTGTTTGTTGGGAGTTTTTTGATTACTGATTCAATTTCATTGCCGATAATCAGTCTGTTCATATTTTCTATTTCTTACCAATTTAGTCTTGGGAGGTTGTATGTTTCCAGGAATTTATCTATTTCTTCAGGTTGTCCAATTTGTTGTTATATAATTTTTCATAATATTCTCATTTTACCTTTTGTATTTCTGTGGTTTTGATTACTTCTCTGTTATTTCTTTTTTTTTTTTTAAGATTTTATTTGCATATTTGACAGAGAGAGAGATCACAAGCAGGCAGGGAGGCAGGCAGAGAGAGGAGGAAGCAGGCTCTCCGCAGAGCAGAGAGCCCAATGCGGGGCTCGATCCCAGGACGCTGGGATCATGACCTGAGCCGAAGGCAGAGGCTTTAACCCACTGAGCCACCCAGGTGCCCCACTTCTCTGTTATTTCTGATTTTGTTTGAGTCTGCTGTCTTTCTCTCTGTGTTTTTAAAGGAGTCTAGTTGAAGGTTTATCAATTTCATTGATCTTTTCAAAGAATCAGCTCCTGGGTTGATCTATCTGTTCTACTGGTTGGTTTGTTTGTTTGTTTGTTTGTTTTGGGATTTTGGGGGGGGGTTTTGTTTGTTTTGTTTTTGTTTTTAGTTTCTGTTTTGTTTATTTCTGCTCCTATCTTTATGATTTCCTTCCTTCTACTGGTTTTGGGTTTTGTTCTTTTTCTAGCTCCTTTCGGTATAAGGTTAGGTTTTTATTTGAGATTTTTCTTATTTCTTGAGATAGGCCTGTATTGCTATAAACTTCCTTCTTAGAATACCTTTTGCTGCATCCCAAAGACTTTGGACCATTGTGTTTTCATTTTCTTTTGTCTCCATGTATTTTTTTATTTCTTCTTTGATTTCTTGGTTGACCATTCATTGTTTAGTAACATGTTACTTAATCTCCATGTACTTGTGTGGTTTTTTTCCAGATTTTTTTCTTGTGGTTGATTTCTAGTTTCATAGCATTGTGGTTGGAAAATTATGACTTTGATTTTTTTGGTATTTGTTGAGACTGATTTTATGGCCTAATATGTGATCTACTCTGGATAATGCTTCATGTGTCCTTGAGAAGAATGTGTGAATGTGCATTCTGCTGTTTTAGGATGGAATGTTTTGAATATATTAGTTAGATCCATCTAGTCCAATGTGTTATTCAAAGCACAGTTTCCTTGTTGGCTCTCTGTTTGGATGATCTATCTGTAAATGTAAGTGGGGTGTTAAAGTCTCCTACTGTTATTAAATTACTATTGATTACTTCCTTTATTTTTTTTTTTTAGCTTCTTTATATATTTGGATGCTCCCATGTTGGGTGCTAAATATTTATAATCATTGTATCCTATTGGTGAACTGTTCCCTTTTTGATTATATACTGTTCTTTTTTGTTTCTTGTTGCAGTTTTTTTTTAAACTCTATTTTGTCCAATATAAATATTGCTACCCTGGCTTTCTTTTCACATCCATTTGCATGATAGATGCTTTTCCATCCCTTCATTTTCAATCTGCATGTGTCTCTAGGTCTGAAATGAGTCTCTTGTAGGCAGCATATAGATGAGTCTTGTGTTTTTAATCCACTCTGTCATCCTATGTCTTTTGATTGAAGTGTTTAGTCCATTTACATTCAAAGCAATTATTACTAGGTTTGTACTTGTTGCCATTTTTGATATCTATTTTATGGTTATTTTTGTAGTTATTCTCTTTTCTTTTCTCTCTCTCTCTCTTTTTTTTAAAGAATTTAATTATCTATTTACCTGAAAGAGAGAGTGAGCAAGTGGGGCTGAGGATAGGAAGGGGCAGAGCAGGGTGCATGATGAGGGGCTCTATCACAGGACCCTGGGATCATAGCCTGAGCTGAAGGTAGACACTTTATCAACCAAGCCACCCAGACACCCCTTCTCTGTTCCTTTCTTCTTTTGCTCTCTTCTCTCAGCTTGCTAACTTTCTTTAGTGGAATACTTGGATTCCCTTCTCTTTATTTTTTGCATACCTATTACTGGATTTTGATTTGTGGTTACCATTAGGTTTCTATATAACATCTTTTGTATATAGCAGTTTATATTAAGTTGATGGTCACTTAAATTTGAACCCATTTTTTATTCCTCTCCCTCCAACCCTCACATTTTAGGTATATGGTGTCATAATTTACATCATGTTATTTTGTGAATTCATTGACTGTTTTTTGTAGGTACACTGAATTTTACTGCTTGCGTGCCTCTCATTTTTCTTACTCCTGTTCATGGTTTTTCCTTTACACTCAGAGTCTCCTTTAACATTTCTTGTAGGGCTGGTTTAGAGGTCATGAATTCCTTTAACTTTTTTGTCTGGGAAACTCTTTATCTCTCCTTCTATTCTGAATGATAGCCTTGCTGGATAGAGTATTCTTGGCTGCAGATTTTTTTCCTTCTAGCACTTTGAATCATGCCACTCCCTTTTGTCTGTAAAGTTTCTGCTGAAAAATCACCTGATAGACTTATGAAGTTTCCCTTATACATAACCATCTTCTTTTCTCCCACTGCTTTTAAAATTCTCTCTTTGTCATTACTCTTTTTTTTTAGATATTGAATATCCGTTTATAAATTCTGATCTGTAGAATTATATTTTTATGTTAAAATACTTAGATTATTTCCCCATTACTTTATTTTTTTAATATTTTATTTTATTTTATTTTATTATTTCTTTTCAGCTTAACAGTATTCATTGTTTTTGCATCACACCCAGTGCTCCATGCAATACGTGCCCTCCCTAATACCCACCACCTTGTTTCCCCAACCTCCCACCCCCCGCCCCTTCAAGACCCTCAGGTTGTTTTTCAGAGTCCATAGTCTCTCATGGTTCACCTTCCCTTCCAATTTCCCTCAACTCCCTTCTCCTCTCCATCTCCCCATGTCCTCCATGTTATTTGTTATGCTCCAGAAATAAGTGAAACCATATGATAATTGACTCTCTCTGCTTGACTTATTTCAGTTGTCATTACTTTTTGCCATTTTGATTACTGTGTGTCTTGGTGTGAACCTCATTGGGTTGATTTTGTTGAGGGCTCTCTGTGCCTTCTGGATCTGGATTTCTGTTACCTTCCCCAGATTCAGGAAGTTCTCAATGATCATTTCTTCAAATAAATTTTCCACCCCCTTTTCTCTCTCTTCTCCTTCTGGGTCCCTATAATGTGAATGTTATTATGTGTGATAGTGTCAGTGAATTCCATAAGTCTGTTTTTATTTTGTATTATTTTTTTCCACCTGCCCAGCTTGATTGCTTTTCATTACTCTGTCTTCCATGTCACTTATCCATTCTTCTGCTTCCTCTAGTCTGCTATCTATTCTATGTATCATATTTTTAATTTCAGTTATTGAGTTCTTAATCTCTCATTGGTCCTTTACTATGTTTTCTGTCTCTGTGTTAAGGATCTCAATGAAACTTCCACTCTTTCCTCAAGTCCAGTGAGTATCTTTATGATTATTACTTTAAATCCTCTATCAGGCATATTACTTACCTCCTTCTCATTTAACTCTCTTGCTGTGATTTCATCCTGGTCTTTCATTTGGGACATATCCTCTCTCTCTTCATTTTGTCTAAATTGCTGCAATCAGAATGGTGTGTGTGTGGTTACCTTTCCCTCTCCCTGGGGTAAGAGTCACTTTGGAATGGTGCTGATGCCTGTCAGGACTGTTTGCACACTGCCAGGATTGTGGAACCATTTTGGACCAGCTCCGGACAAGGACTTATTGAAGATGACAAGTCCACAGAAAATGCAGAAGGGAGGGCTTGCAGTGTTAGCAAGTTTGTGAGGGTTTGCTATGGGAGAGGACCTAGAGCCAAGGCCTGGGTGGAGGGGCACATCTTCAGGAGAACAAAGGTGTGGGGGTGCATGTTAGCAAGTTCGGTAGCAAGTGTTGGCCCTACACTGGTTCCTGCAGCTGTCCATGTATATTGGCTGTGCATAGGGGAGGAAAATGCTGCCAGCCAGCTCCTTCATCCCTGGAGAAGTCTTCCAATGATCCCTGCCCCTCCAGCACATGCTCTGAGATTAGTAAACAAGTTCTCCCTCCCATATAGCCCAGGTGTTTTTCAAACTGCTACTTCTATGCTGTATCTCTGTGGGGCTATTTGTTATATTTAAAAGCAAGGACTCAGTTTCCTTTCTTCTTCCAGCTCTCCCAAAGCAGGGCCTGCTGATTTTTGAAGTTCTGGGTGTTAAGTCCCATAGATTTTGAGAATTCATGAAATTATGCCCTTCTGGTTTTCAAAGCCAAATGTTAAGGGGATTTGTCTTCTCTAAGTGTGTTCCCTATTCCTGGGTGCTTGATATGAAGATCCATTTTGCTCCCAGCTGGATCTCTATCCTTCCTACCCTCTTTGATCCAGGCTCTTCTATACACTGAGCTGTGGAGAGTCTGTTCTGCCAGTCTTTGGGTTGTTTTCTGGGTCGTTTACATGGATTGGAAGTTATCTAGTTGTATCTAGTTATCTAGTTGTATCCATGATATGAGAGGAGTTTAGGGTCCTCCTACTCTGCCATCCTCCCCAGAAATGTCAGCAATCCAAATATTTCAGCATTTTAACACCCTGTATGGCCATACTAAGAATACCAGCTGAAATTAGCTTTGCTATACCCAGAATGGACTGGATGACAATTTGGGATAGATAATGTGTCATCAGGACTCATAATTAAATATGGTTTTCCTACTGTGTGAGGAACTACTTCAGAAGGGTAAAGGACATAAAATTGTTTTCAGTGTCAGTACCAGGCTCACACAGAGCTTCTGAGCACAGGGGCCTCAGGCCTTGCATTCACAGCATGAGCAGCCTTAAGCCAGATGTGACACAGACTAACCTTGCCTTCCTTATCTCGTCCTTCCCCCATACACTTGTTCTTTCCTGGCCTTGACCTCCTTCACTTCCGGGAGCTCTGTCTGGTGTTCCCTCTCTGAGATGCCACCAATGCTCCCAGAGCATTTCATACTCTTGATACATTCTTCCTATATCAAAATGCTCTGCCCTGTGTCTCTTTCCCTCAGCTCTCTGCTCTCTGCTTAGAAAATGAGAAACTCAGCTGCCTGCAGTTGAAAGTGTGATCTCTCCCAAAGGCATCTGAGTTGTAAAAACTGTCATGAATGCCCTCTAAAGATAAGCTCTTAAGATTCTATGAAGGTGATTTTTAGGGGAGAAAACCTTCCAGGTATGCTATACAGTGGAGGAAGGGGGCTGGTTCTATCCATTCTGCATAAAGTTGGTTCTGATTTTCAGGAACACATCCTTACCATGCTCTGTGGGACTGAGTAAATAAACAAAAAGGGTACCTTTCTGGCCATGCTCCTTCCATAGCTCAGAAAGCAGCACTTTACCACTCTTTGCTCTCCAACTGGTGAGACCTAAGCCAGTTGGATGGAGCTGTGACACAGCCAGAACCAAAGAGCTGAACTTAAGGACCATCTCATCAGAAATCAGACTTGACCTGAGATCAAGGGAACCACAGTGTATGAAAGGGAAGGAAGGAGATGGAGAACAGGGCTTTGTCTCAGAGTATCCTTCTCCCACCCATCTTTTGTCATGCCTATAATCCATTGAATCATAAGAGCTTCTCAAGATTCCAGTATTGATGAGAATAAACACAGCCCTTGGAAAATACTATTAATTCAGTGTTTATTCATCTATTCATGTTTCCCAAACATTTCTGAACATTGAGACTATGCAAGACATCTACAGTTGTACCATTTAACAGTGATCAAAAATACATCCCAAAGCCTCCAATACTCTATCATGTCATCTTTTCACTTATCACTTCTCTGCTTTATCATTATCTGAATTTAGACCATCTATTTGTCCATTCATCTGCTTGCACCTTTTCTCGCTTCTCCCAACAGGTACCTCACAAGGGAAGAGACCCGACCTGGCCCATCACTGTAACCCCACTGCCTAGAACAGTGTCTGCACACTGTGAGTGTTTTGTTGAATGAATGAGAGTAAGACAATGATGATGATGATGGTGATGATGATGATGATGATGATGATGGTAGCTAACCCTGGGAATAGCTATGCTCTGCAGCACATTAAGAAATGTTAAGTATAATACCCAAGGTCATACAGTGGATGACAGAACCAGACCTCAAACCCAGGCAACCCGGCTCCAGAGCCCATGATCATACCCACTTCACTGCATTGTTCTGCAAATAGAAGTAAGACAAACCTGGACCCTTAGAGAAAATTCTAGTGGGGAACTTGAAACATGAAATGAATGACCATCCCACAGCTAGAATGTGACAAATGTAATGACAAGCCATAGACTAGGGGATGGGTTAGTTCAAGGGGTCTCAAGGATATCCTTACTGAAGGTGGCCTGGGTAGCTCACTCAGTTAAGTGTCTTCCTTTGGCTTGGGTCATGATCTCAGGGTCCTGGGATGGAGTCCCACATCAGGCGGGAGCCTGCTTCTCCCTCTCCCTCTGCCTGCTTCCCCCTGCTTGTGCGCTCTCTCTCTCTCTCTCCCCCTGTCCTGCCAATATATAAAATCTTTAAAAAAAATAAAAATCAAAGAATATCCTTACTGAGCGGCAGAATAGGGTCCAGGTGCCCTTGAGTTATGGAGAGAACTGACAGGAAAAGATGGGGATAAAAGTATGCCAAAAAAGGGAATTGTGTGACAAAAGTCACAGAAGTTAAAAAATGCAAAGCCATGATCAGAGACTGGTGTGAGGAAGAAAGGGAGTCCCGTCTGGCTGGAGCTCAGGCCTGCAGGGGCAGAGGACTAAATGGTGGAAGCTGAGGCTGGATTGGGGGAGGCAGTGGGGCATGGGCACTTCATGTGGAAGGGTGACATGATCTGAAACCTCTGAAATGCCTATCTGTTCTAGTTTGACGACCAGGAATAATGGCCACTAAGACACTGGGGACCCAGGAGGTGGGCAGTTTGGCCCGGGGATGAGGAATGTCATTTCCAGCAGTCAAGGTAAGTGATGGAGTTGGGGGGCGGGGAGGGGGAGACCCACTTGAAAATGATCAGAGGACCAGTCAGTGTCACAGGATTGATGGGCAAGAAAACACCTGGAGGGAACAGAGGGAGGGGAGAGCTGGGCCACTGAACTTGGAAAGGGATGGGCTCCAAAGACACTTAATTGTTTGACAACTTTGCTCTGGGCCATCCCTGATCATAGATATTAAATTCGAAACCTCAGGCCTTCATGCTGAGACTCTCTTTCCTTTTTCCTCCCCCCAAGTTCATGAAGCACTCCTACAAATCTCTTCCTTTTGGAGCCTCACAGGCCTCTGGGTTTTCAGCTAAATTTAAATAAAACAGAGAGTATCTACTACTGATCTGTGGTGTTATTTAAAATGCCCTGAGGCTGGGACACCTGGTTGGCTACATCAGTTAAGCATCTGCCTTCCGCTCAGGTCTTGATCCCAGGGTCATTGGATCGAGTCTTGCATCCCGTCCTTGCTCAGCAGGAAGCCTGCTTCTCCTTCTGCCTCCTTCTCCCTCTGCCTGCCACTCCCCCTGCTTGCTCAATCTCTCTCTCTCACTCTCTCTGACAAATAAATATAATAAAAATCTTTAAAACAAATAAATAAAAATAAAACAAAATGCCCTGAAGCAAAACAAATTTCAAGCCAGGAGTACTCCCTTCTAATCCCCAAAGCAGAGTTTTTGTAAGGAAAAGGAAGCAGATGAACCATGGTCCTGGACCGAACAAACGAAAAGAGGTTTACGCACAGCAACTGTTTTGCTGTCGGCAATTAGAAAAAGTAGACATCCAGAGTGAGAAGTAGGACAAGAGCAGTCAACCGGAGGATTCTCTGCAGGGCCTGTAGGAACACAGCTGGACCTCTGACCCACCCAAAGGCAAGAAATGTCACCCATGCAAGCATTCCAAGTACTAGTTACCCAAGGCATTGGGGCCCGCCATCCAGGATCAATCACATGGGAGCCATGGAATCAATAGTAACACAAGGCACACAGGCCCCATGTCCTTCTGGATCCTCATCCGGGCAAGAGATGGATCTTAACCCCAACTGATTCAAGAGCACACCCTGGTTCACGTAACAGAAAGCACAGATTCTTGAAAGCATGGCTGGGCTCAGATGCTCAAATGAAGGCATCATTTCTTTGTATTTCCAATTCATGGTTCTGTTCTCTCTAACCTTAGATTGTTGGCCATTCCCATGTCCGATGTGTTAGAAGAAGCTCCCCCCCAGCAGTTTGAGGCTTGGGTCCCACAAACTTAGTGAGATCAGCAGAGAATGGCTCTTTACCAATAGTTAAACCCAAGCTTAACTGGGATTGGAGTAATTAGCTTGATTTGGGTCGTGAGGCCATTCCTAAGCCAATTTCCACACAGAGGGCAACAAGAATGGAGAGATGTTAAGTCTGCAAAGGAAACTCCTTGTAGTTTTTCTGCATTTTCTGGGACTGCATAAGATCTAAAACCGAAGGCGGAGAAACAGGAAAAGAAAAAAGCAGTGAGATTAGCCAGTTTCCTGCAACATTGTTAATGAAGGCCACAATAACACTGTTTGATACTAAATGGAATTCAGCACTGGAAAAAATTCGGTTAGCAAATAACAGGGCACACTCATGTCCTGCTAAGTGCCAGGCATTGTTCTAAGGACTTTACATACTTTCAAAATTCTTTACTCCTAAATACTTCAGTGAGCATTTCCTAAAAACAAGAGCATTCTCTCACGTAACTGAAGTACAATTTCCAAAATTAAAAATTTAACAAAGTTATAACACTGTTACCTAATCTCCAGACCTGAATCAGATTTAGTAATACCACTGGTAAAAACAATCTGGGATCCCACATTGCATTCATTATCATATCTCTGTCTTCTCCTTCAATCTGGATCTCTGTTTTTCATAATACTTGCCTTTTTTTTTTTTTAAGATTTCATTTATTTATCTGAGAGAGAGTGAGTGAAGAAAGAGAGCACATGAACAGGGAGAGGAGCAGGGACAGGAGGAGAAGCGTACTCCCCAGTGAGTAAGGAGTACGCCTTGGAGCTGGATCCCAGGACCTGGAGATCATGACCTAAGCCAAAGTCAAACTCTTAACCAACTGAGCCACCCAGGCGCTCCGATATTCACCTTCTTGAAGAGTACAAAGAAGTTATTTTTTGGAGTATTCCTTAATTTAGGGTTGTTTACTGTTGCCTCCTGATGAACTTTAGTTTATATGTTTTTTTATCGAGAGTCTCACAGAAGAAATGCTCCCTCTCTCAATGCATCACATCGGGAGGCATATGTCCCTTGACTTTATATGCTCTAAATCATTTACACCTCACAACAACCCAAGAACTAGATATTCTTCTCCTCCTCCTTTTTCATTCTCCCCATTTTACAGAAGAGGACACCAAGATGTATAGAAGCTGAGTTAACACTAAAAGATGAACAAAGTAATGAGCATTGGGATTTGAATCCAGGTGATGAGGCCCCAGGGGTTATGCTTTTTTTTTTTAAGATTTTATTTATTTATTTGACAGACAGAGATCACAAGTAGGCAGAGAGGCAGGCAGAGAGAGCGGGGGTTGGGGGGGGCGGCAGGGGAAGCAGGCTCCCTGCTGAGCAGAGAGCCCGATGCGGGGCTCGATCCCAGGACCCTGAGATGATGACCTGAGCCGAAGGCAGAAGCTTTAACCCACTGAGCCACCCAGGCAAGGGGTTATGCTCTTAACCTCTAATTTATGATGCCTCTCAAAAGGGCCGCTATCAGGCCATCTCCTCTCTGCGATAGAATGGGTTGGATGACACCATTCTCACTATGTGAGAACGAAGTCCCCTGCTTACATGCCAAGCATGTGCTTCGCGGGCATTAGCCTACTTGATCCTCACAATAACCCTCTGATGTGGTCCAGCCATCACACCTACTGTACGGCTAATGCCCAGACCACATAAACACACAGGGGAGAGTGGAGTCCAGCTCAGGTCTGACTGACTCACAACCTAAATACCTGAGCAGTGTGTGCTCTTGGCTTCGGTCACACTTGCTCTGCTGCTTTGCATCCAGGAAGAGGACAACTTTTTGGTTTTCATAATCACTGGTTTACATAGTCCTAGGAGTTTCCTAATGCTGGCCTTTGGTCTTCACAGTGTATTGAAATCAACTGATCTCTTGCAGAGGAGCCTACATAGTTGTCAGGTGGGGAACCTGCCTGGCGAGCAAGGTCACAGAAACCGTCTGGGGCTGGAAGAGCCACGGGTGTCCCAGAGAGAGCCCTAGAACTTCAGCTTGCCATCAAGGTAAAGAGGAAAACTGGAAATTACAGACACATTGGAGGAAGGCCGGAGGGCAGGACAGAGCAAAGAGGTCCAAGACCACTGCCACCACAGGCTGAAGAGTTGGGAGCCCACTACGACATCTCACTCATTGGTTTCCTAGGTGTGTCTGTGCGACTGGAAGCTATAAGGTAGACACATAAGAAATCCAGCAAAAGTGATCATAGAAAACAGAGTCATAGAAAAGAGAACCATCCACCTCCTGTGTAAAGTTAAAGAGCCTGTCTACTGATTCTCCCTTAAACTATACATTGTCCTACAATAGCTTGTATTCATTTTCCTGGAGAGAACACTTGCCGCACAAGAAGAGAATGACCCAAGTGCCCCCATCCAAAGTCCTTGCCTCTTAGGTTCATTGCATTCACATTTCATCTCTTCAACTGGATTCATCAGAAATATCTGCTCCTATAAAGACTGAAGTCATGACTGACAAGAGAAAATGCTGGATCTTTCTCATCTTGGTTCATGGAGTCCCAGACTTAGTCTTATTCATTAGTGACCTTCTCAAAGAATATGACATGGAGTTGACTTTTGAACATAGAGCATGAAGGTTTAATGTCAATGATCCATTTCTGGACACTCAAAATATTTTTAAAAATTGTATAAGTTACAAGTGTGTTGTGCTCTAAAGGAAGTGATGAAATTTAAATCTAAACCTATAAAACAGTGAAGTTGGTATATAAATATATCGGCATGTGGGTAGCCTCAGAAGGATTCATTGGGCATTCCATTGGTGAACACCCTGAGAACATTTAAAATAAGACTTGATCTACAAGCAACTTTTTGGGAAAATAAATATTGAATAAAAGAACACCTATAGCTGCAAGAAAAATATTTAATGATTTGTTTACTATTATCACTGATTTCCCTAAAGACTTAAAAAATCATTTACACTATTAACCAACAAAATTATCATACAATGCCCACAACCTGAGCATTACTTCTTTTAAGACACATGTGGGAGAAAGTGTTTAATTTCCAAGTTAGTGACAGCACTGGCATTCTTGCAACTTCTACTCTTATGAAGTCACATGTTACTCCATGAGGATATTGATTATTTCTATCAGAAAGGATAATGTAAGAGGTTTGGAAGATTACGGTGAAGACGGAAATGTATCATTGATTTTGCTATATTTCACCCTTGATCCGTCTTTGAATTTGAATCCATGGAAAATGTAAGCTTGCAACGACCTGGGGGAGGAGAAGTTTTATTGGTGCTTGGGGATGAAGTGTAAGGAGGTCCTACATCAGGAAGAAAATACCAACCTGAATGCCTGGGATTTCTCTTCACGTCCTTGCATCTAACACCCCTTAGGAAAAACAAATTGCTGTCTCACTCATGAACCAGACCTATAGGCAAACCCTGGGGCTCTCTCACAGCTTGTGTATCAGACAGCTATGCGTGGGCTGTGAGAGAAAGGGGTGTGTTGCAGGAACCACAAAACAAGACACAGGCTGATGAACTTTAAAATAATTAGCCTTTTCTATTGATATGCAATAGACAAGTACGTAGGTAGCACATCGTGACCATGATTTTACGGATATTAATGCTTAAGATGAGGCTAGGGAAGGTATTTAAATGAAAGGACAGGGTTGTGTAATTAACTGTATCTTGGACTTCAGGTACATAGAAGTGGATTCACCAGGCACCTGGGTGGCTCAGTTGGTTAAGCCTCTGCCTTTGGCTCAGGTCATGATTCCGGGGTCCTGGGACAGAGTCCCTCGTCCAGCTCCTTGCTCAGTGGAGAGCCTGCTTCTCCCCCTGCCTACCACTCCCCCTGCTTGTATGCGTGCACTCTCTGTCTGACAAATAAATAAATAAATCTATCTTAAAACAAACAAACAAACAAACAAAAAACGGCAACCCTCTCGGGTCCTCCCTCTTCACCAGCACTGTACTATCACTTACTTTTCTCTGCACCCAGTCTGCTGTATCTACTGAGGCTCATATCCTTGCCAGGAGGGTCAATGCTTCGAAATCTGGGACACGAAAAACTGCAAAGTTTTAGGCTCTTAAAAATGCACCCAAACATCCTTCCAGGCCTCGTGAGTAATCACCAGCCAGACCTGGTCTGAACTCAGCCCACTGGCTGCTGTGGGAAAGGCTTTACCTAGAGGAGCACTCTGTACTACCACCGACTCTAGAGAGTACCTTGGGTTTCTGCCTCCTTCCAGAACCAAAATCCTCAGGGCACCCCTGCACTTTGTTGCCTCTGCCACAGTGCCTGACCCTTACCTCTGGAGTCACCGACACATCTAACTCCAACGGTAGCCCTGCTTGAGAGATGCCCCAAAGTTTTCATCTGTTTCATTAGGGTTTTTTTTTTTTTCTAGTTTTTGTTTGTTTTTCCTTTTTTTTTTAAGTGATTTTATTTATTTATTTGACAGAGAAAGATACAGGGAGAGAGGAAACACAAGCAGGGGGAGTGGGAGAGGGAGAAGCAGGCTTCCCCCTGAGCAGGGAGTCCGATGTGGGCCTCGATGCAGGGCTCGATCCCAGGACCCTGGAATCATGACCTGAACCGAAGGCAGACACTTAACTAACTGAGCCACCCAGGTGCCCCTTGTTTTTGCCTTCTTAAACATGGCTTGCTGCTCTGATCCCCAGTCCCATACATGCCCTTTCTTCGCCAGGTGGCCTAAGAGACTGAGGCACTGTACCAAGTGGAGAATAAAAGCCCTCTAAACTCCCCCAAAAGCCTACAAAGCCCTGCACCTCCTTCACATTCTTAGGGGTTGTATAAGTTTGCACTTTATTAATCACAGCTTTTGGGACAAGGTGCATCTTACCCAACCACGTGATGCTCCACACCTTACTTTGGTGCCTGGGTCTTGCTTTGTCTGTGGGATCACTGCCCATTCTCTGCCTTACAAGTGCTCCACCAAAGCCTGTAGCTGTCCTGCAACAGAGGCAAGTCTTTGTATGTTAACATTGTAGCAGCAACATAATGAGCCCGTTTTACCAATGGCGGGGCGGGGAGCAGGGACGGGTCTCCAGAGGCCATCCCAGGACATATTTGTGAAGCATGCATGTAGCCTTCTGGGAGCACCTGAAATGTTCATCACTGTCCCTCCCGCATGAAGGCAAATTATCTTAGTTATCAGAAACCTGTCTAAGTCTTTTCCAGGAATTTCCTTGAAGCTGAAGCACTTTTGCAGGAACGCTTTTTGCCAAAGCATCAGAGTAAAACAGTAATCCTCTGCAAACGGCAAGAGACTTAAAAATGGCTGCAGTGAGATCTGATGGGACTTCATCCTCATGCAATTGACAAAGGAACGTCTGCATTGGTCTCATTGTTATTTATTTTTATTATTACTATTTTTTAGCAGTCTGTGTTTTTAAACAGACTTCCCACCTTTTCTCTTCAATCTCAGTGGGCAATGTTTTGGTTATCTCCCACGGCACTTACTTTTCAAAGACCTGCTAAGATTTACAACTTCAAGGAACAGAGAACAAATGCAGAGCTTCCTCCTAGGAGTTTTGGGGGTAATTGCTATTTTAAATTTTCCTTCGTATTAGGGACCAGAAGGCCTGGGGGGTTTCGTCTGTTTTACCGTCCATCATGACAGCATCTTCTTCATTTCCATCACTTTCTCAGAGATTCCAGCTCTCAGTGTCCTAATCGGGCTTTGTCATTAGTGCCTGAACTGGAATCCTGGTGGCACCCTCCTCGCTCTGCAGAAGGCCACACTGCTGTGTCTAACTTGTCATCTGCTTTCCTGCCTTATCTGACTCCCCCCACACACATAGCCAGCAGAGTAGTGGACATTTGCACAGCCTTCTCTAACCTAAGCTCTTCTAACTTTCTTCTTTGTTTGCTTGGGTTTTTTTAGAGAAGGAGGGGCAGGGGGAAAAAAAGAGGGAGAATCTTAAGCAGGCCCCATGTCCAGCACAAAGCCTGACACAAGACTCGATCTCACAACCCTGAGCTCATGACCTGAGCTGAAATCAAGAGTTGGACACTTAACAGACTGAGCCACCCAGGCGCCCCACTTCTTCTAGCTTTCTAATGCAAGCTTCAGCCTCTAGTTCAGCATTGGGGACCTGCAGAACTCCCCACAGAGGAGGCCAGCCCATGGCAGTCATTTGTCCCCTTTTTTGTCACACTGTGCTCTGTACAGTGCCTCCAACAAGGGCCTTAGATGGCTTGGGTTCTGGGGCATTCTGATACTCATCTGGCAGTCCAAGAGCACCTACTGCACAGGCCACCCCTCCCCATACATACCTCACTGAACAATTCCGGATTTCCCCCTAGCAGCCCCTTCCCAAGCCCCATTTCTCTGGTCTCCTGGCTGGCTCACCAGTTGGTTCATAAGCCTGCTGGGAGCTTTCCTGGTAAAACCTGAAAGCAACCCCCATACTCAGAGGGCAGGCAGGGAGCAACAAAGAAGCAGGCCACTCCAGGTTGGGAGGTGGCAGCTTTAATAAGCAAGGGAACTGACATAGGGGGCTTGTCTTGGGCACCCGCAAGGTGAATGGATCCCTGCACCACCCACCACATCTTAAAAGTTGGATAGAGGCTCAGTCACACAAACCAAGCAGGTGCTCTCACCACGACGTCACCATCTCCAGGATATGTCCTTGGAACAGCCTCTGGGAATGGGAAAGGCAAGTGGAACCCACATTCCAAGGACAGGGGCAGGGGGGAAGAGCCTCCGAGTGCCCAAGTCCAGCTCGCAGGTCAACTAACGGTCCCATCTTTTCCATGACCTTCCCCCACCCCAGTTTATGTATGGTCCACTTCAGTCAGTTTTGGGAGGAAGGAAATGGTTTCTAGTTTACACACCACTTTGCACAACCATCACCAAAATCACTTTTAGAATGTCTTCATCACCCTCAAGGAGCATATCCGTTAGCTCTCTCTTGACGGTAAAACATATCCATACTCTCTCTTTCCTCCCCAACATCCGCGCCCTAGGCAACCACCAATCCGCTGTCTCTACAGCTGTGCCTATTCTAAACATTCCTTCCAAGAGCAATCATACCATATGTGATCTTTTGTGACTGACCTTTTTTGCCCAACATAAGGTTTCCAAGACTCATCTGAGTTGTAGCATGTACTGTTACTCCATTTCTTCCTGTAACTGAACCACAGTCCAGTTCACAGCTCTACCCCATTCTGTGCAGCCATTCATCACGTGATCACCGTCTGGGTTGTCTCCACTTTTGACTATTACGAATAACGTTGCTGTGAGCATTCATGGCCAAGTTTGTGTGTGGACTCATGTTCTCCTTACTCGAGGGTGTGCCCAGAGGAGGGGAATTGCAGGGACATTGGACAATTCCTTGTTTAAACTTCTGAGGGTCTGAAAACTTCTCCACAGCAGCCACATTTTTTTGCATTCCCACCAACAGAACATGAGGGTTCTAATTTCCCCACATCCTCGCCAACACTTACCGGCCAGGTTGACACAGAATTGACCATTACAGTGTCCTTGCAGTAAACTTGGAGGGGTGTGGGTGGGCTGACTTCTACACTGAGTAACAGACGGAACAATGTCCTTGGGACAACGATGGAGTTTTTGCATCGTCTTCATGCCTGGACTGACTTCCTAGTGATTCTGCTCAAATGAGGCAGTCAAGGTAACACACTGGGTATCCCTCAAAAACCTTCAATATCTGGGGTGCCTGGGCGGTTCAGTTGGTTAAGCATCCACCTTTTGGTTTTGGCTCAGGTCATGGTTCCGTGGGTGGTGAGACTGAGCCCTGTGTTGGGCTCCATGCTCAGAAGGGAGTCTACTTGAAGAGCCCTTCCCTCTGCCCCTCCCCCCATTCAAAGTCTCTCTCTCTTTCCCTCTCTCTCTCTCTCTCTCTCAAATAAATAAATCTTTTTTAAAAAAGACCTTCAATATTCTGTGTTAGCAACTTCCTCAAAAGCTGATTTTATCCCAATCTATGCTTAATCCACACCATTAAACCCCCAAATTAAGGCACAGATTGTGCACAGATAGTTCCACCCAACTCCAGTAATGAAATCAGTTGAATGCATGACTAAAACTGAGAGGTAAAAAAATAATAAATGAATAAATAACACAAAGAGAAACAGCTTCCCCAGGCAGCTCTCAAAATGTTTCATCTTCTTAAGGGACAGGGTTATTATTACCTGATAATATTCAGCGAAAGGTAAGACAACTATTGGAACAACATGCAGTTTGCCTGAAAATCAAGAGATAACAATATGTTCCTCTACTGCAGATGAAAAGGGTTTGGTGCTTGTCTTTTAAGTTCTAATGTAGTGTGGATTTCTAGTCCTTTAACCCGGATGTCCCAACCCTTGGATCACAGTCAGACGCTTTGCTCTGGGCCTGCTCTTCAGCGATCTGTGTCAGCAAGAGACCCCTAGGCAGGTGAGAGCGGTGACGCTTGTGAAGGAGAATAAGTTCCTGGAAAGCCTTCTGTGGGAAATGAAATCAGTATCGTGAAAAATTGTCTCCACATCCATGTTCACAGTGGTGTTATTCACATAGTCAAGCTAAAGAAAAAACCTAAGTATCTGTTGATGGATGAATGGATAAAGATGGGATAGTATTCAGCTATAACAAAGAAGGACATCCTGCTATTTGTGACAAAAGAGACAGACCTGGAAGACATGACGTTAAATGAAATATGCCAGACAGAGAAAGACAAATATTGTATGATCCCACTCAATGTAGATTCTTTATAAAAAAAAAAAAAGTTTGAATGTACAGAAACACAGGATAGAATGGTTGCCTGGTTGCCTGGTTGCCAGGGGCCGGGGGATGGCAGAAGTGAGGAGGTGTTGGTCAAAGGGCACAAACGTTTGGTTAAAGGTGATTATGTTCTGAGGCTATAACATACTGCATGGCGTTTATAGTTAACAATACTGGATTGTATACTTGAAAGTTGTTAAGAGAGTGGATTGTAAGCATTCTCCCCACAAAGGAAACACTTGACTGTGTCAATCATTTCACAATGTACTTGTGCATCAAGTCATGGCATTGTACACTTTAAATAGACATAGTTTTATTTGTCAAATATACCTCAATAAAGCTGAAAACAGAAAGAAAAGAAAACCTTTGGGCATTCCAGATGTGAATTGCGCACGGTTCAGACTAGAAACTTCTCAGAAAGCAGAGGTGAGGTTGCCTGGGAATTTGGGACAAGGTGAGGTGTGGATTACCAAGGGTACCATGAAAATTCTGGAGTTGTTTGATTGAGGTGACAGTTCCCAACTTATGCTAAAACTCATCAAATTTAAACATGCACATTTAAATAATTCCAGTTCATACTACATCACTTATACATCAAAAGTACAAAGTTTCTGAGGGGGAAAAAATGTAAAAATCTCACAGACCTCTTTTCAAACAAGACGGACCATCTGCACTCGAGGCACTGCGGTAATCCTGACTTGCTGTCAAAAGCCTGCTTGAAGTGAGTGTTATCTGAGGACAGCAGAAAGGACTACTAACTATCCACTTGCTCATGTTCTGGTCAGCAAATTCAAACATTTCGAACACATAAGCCTAGTGCCTCATCAAAATGTCCTCAGTTAGCCATCATTTCTCACAATGTTCTCAATTATTTTTTTAATCAGGGTCTGATATCTAAAAAATGGCAATCTGAAAGACATGTAAATATTCTTTTTTGAGAAAAAGAAAACAAAACACAAAAAGATGGAAGGATGGTAGACGGCAATCTGTGGTAGACAGAATAATGGCCCTCCAGAGACAGCCCCATCCTAAGCCCTAGAACCTGTGACTATAATAAGTCACATGGCAAAAGAGGAATTAAGGTTCCAAGTGGCATTAAGATTATTAATCAGCTGACCTCAAAACAGGGAAATTGTTTGGATTATCCAACAATCCAACTACCACTGGGTAAACCAATGTAATCGCAAGGGCCCTTAAAAGTGGAGGAGAGAGACAGAAGGTGATGGGAACCAAAGAGAAAGACATAGAATGACGGAATGCTGCTCGCTGTGAAAACAAGAATAGTGACTGTGAGCCAAGGAACGTAGACACATTCTCAATCTGGTGGCTCTTCCCTGGAGTCGCCAGAGGGAACACACCCTCGCCAACACCTTGATTTCTGCACAGTAAGCCCCATTCCAGACTTCTGACCTCCAGACCTAAAAGATACTAAGTTTGTGTTTTCAGCCACTAAATGTGGGGTAACTTATTACAACAGCAATAGAAAACGACTATAAGTACCTTTAGGTGAGGGGAAACAGCACTGGCCTCGTTTATTCCCATTCACTTAACCAGTACTGAGAACTCTCCAGGGCAAAGAATTTTATTGGGCACAGGGTACATACAAGTGAAATGAAATTTGCGTCCGGCGCCCTGGAGTGTGTGAGACCCAACGGGAAGAGACTGATTGGATAAGAAGCAATGAGAGGTGGGACCTAGACTAGGACCAAGAATTAGGGATTTTAAGTCCTCTTTGGCCAAGAATCCTATAGGCCCTGCCCTTCTCCTCCGTCTACAAAGTGCCATGTTTCGCGTCCCAGACTTCGGTGAGGGTTTTGCATCTCACTTCCCTGCTGTCTCAGTGAAATGGAAGGTGCTTCTCCCACGCGCATGTGGGGTGAGGCTTCAAACCCTTTGCTCCGGTTCTAAATGTGCAAAGCATTAGCGAGCCTCAGCCAAAGCCATAAACTTCAACCGGCCACAAGAGTGTGCACGTGAGATGACTGCAATTTTTTCCTGCCAAACCAGAATTAGCCGGTATAGGAATGAACGAGCGTGGAGATTTGAAATTGCACCGATTGGAAGAAAGCCCAGGTTAGGTTTGGGCACCTCCAAACGTACCCTTTTTAAAGCCACACGAACTGAGGCCTGGAGCTCAAAGCTCCACGAAACGCTCACCTGGCCCGACAGCGAGCGGCAGAGGAGCCCGGGCCGGGGGCACCGAGCGCACGGAGCCGGCCGGAGAGCCGAGCCGCAGCCCCCGGCATCTCCATCCAGGATGCTGGGCGACATTGCAACAGCTCTCCACGCCCAGCCGCTCAGGGGGCTCCGGGGCAAACAGCAAGTTCGGGGATCCGGACCGGGAGCTGAGTGAGGCCGCAGCCCCGCGCGCCGCGGGCGGTGAGTATCCCGAGGCCGTGCGGCCCCGGGAGGCACCCTGGACCGCACGGGTGGCCGCTACTCCCCGGGGACCTGGGCCAGGCGCGGCGCAGGCCGGGGGCATGGCCGGGAAGGCTGCTGGGCGATCTCCCGCAGCGCTGCGCCGAGGCGCTGGGGTAGCGGGCTGCGGGCGAGGCCACCGCGGAGCTGGCAGGGAGCTTCGGGCCAGGGGGGAGCGTGAGGACGCGCGCCTCTCTTCCCCGGCGGCCGGGACCCCCCCCCCACCCCACCCGGTGCGTCCCGCAGAGCACACGGCACCCCCGGGACCCCGGCCGCGCGCCTCTCCAGCCTCCTCGAGTCCAGCTTGGAACTCGAAACAGGCCGTGGCGGAGCGGAGAGGGGGAGACCGGGGCCTGCGGTTAGGGGACGTCCGGGGGTGCGGAAGCCTCCCCGCGCAGGCGGCCGGGACTGCGCTCGGCCCGCTTCCCCGCGGAGCTGGCAGGTTCCGAGCCCGCGGAGGACCCGGGTGCGCGGGATGGGGCTCTCGCGGTGTCGGGGAAGCGGGCAGAACGCTGAGCCCCGGAGCGGGGCGCGCGCAAGCCCAGCGGGCTCGGATGCGGGTCCTGCCGTGGGGAGGAAAGGGAGACCAACCGGGGCGAGGGATGCGGGGCAGCCATTACCCGGCCGGACGCCGCCAAGGCCATTGGCGAGGTTTTAGGAGACTGAATCGTGCTTACCAATTAAGTCGTTTTCTTTCCGCTGGAAAGTTGATTCAGGTTAATTAGCAAGGATAAATGAGGATTATTATTGAGAATTAGAAAGATTCCTTTTCGCCTTGTCTGGCGTGTGTGTGAGTGTGTGTGTGTGTGTGTGTGTAAGAGTGTAAGAGAGAGAGAGAGAGAAAGAGAGAGAGAGATAGGGAGAGGGTGAATAAAGTAGGCTTTGGAATCCCTCAGGCCTGGCTCCACCACCTGCTAGTTTGACCTCTAAGCTTCACTGTCCACATTCTACCGTAGCCTCAGTTTCCTCGTCTGTGAAATGGGACATTAATGCCAACTGGACAAGATCGGTGTGGAGAAACCACTCAGCACAGCCCCTGACCCATAGAAGGCATTTATATATTCAGTTCTTTCCAGTACAGCGTGAACCCAGGGGACGTTTCCTTTTCTCCTGCACTGGCCTCTGTGCACTTGCTCCGCTTCCCAACCATCGAGGTTCTAACCTCTCAGCCTGTTGGGCTCAAGTGCGCTCCCTAAGGCCCAAGATTGCCTTGCACACCAATTCTAGAGGGCAAAAGAACCCACAGCCCAATTGCAGGCGGCCGGGCCACTCCCCTGCATCTGATGAGAACCAGTTACCATCCTACCCTGTCCACCTGTAATTTGTTTTCACTGGGCACTCTCCCCTTTGCTCGCCATTTATAAAGCACTCGCTGCATGCTAACATAATCATAGTAGCCAAATTAAAATGAATGAGTTGCTTATAAAACTTACTCCGGTAAGAGAGCTGTGGGAATTTAATTTGGTTTTAATCTCTGATACACTCCAGCTGGATCTAAATTGTTTTCACCTCAACCTAGTGGCACATAAATATGCAGCTGGCCTCCATCTCATAGCTTTCATGGGTTACATCATTTCCCTTCCATTACGATGGTTCTTCCACCATTTATGAACCCGCATTTGGGGCAAAGGAAGGTTGACTGTTGGTCCCATAATCTACCTATTGCCTTCCTTCACTTCCTTCAGTGCAAGGCCCTAATGTTATATGCTGAGCTTCCAACAGGCCAGCCTAGAATGGGTTCCATCTTACCTGATGATCGTAGAGGAAGCCCCACACTCCATGCCTCATTTACCCCAGTGTACCCCATGCCTGTCGATGTTTTACATGTATGTCAGGATGTGGAGAAGGTGGGAGAGCTTGAAGGCCATGTGATGGAGAAAGACAGGGAGCCTGGGGACAGGGTGGTCCAGAACCATCTCTGGTTCACTTGTATGTACTCTCTCCCTCTCTCCCTCTCTCTCTCACAGAGTGTAGACTAGGATACAATACTCAAAGAGTTATTTTGTATCTTATAATTATGTAAATGTTAAAAAGCAAACTTGGGAGTGGAGGGGGTAGAAATTTATTTTTCTGTTGTGTTTTTTTGTTTGTTTTAGTGAACCTGGTTGGACAGTAAGTTAACTGTGATTAGTCCAAACGGGTATTGCTTACAGAGAGATTTAGATAGGAAATGCTGATGGCTCTGCTGCCAGGTGTATCTTTAGGATGGGACAGAACTTCATTTTAGCTCCTCCTGCACTCACCCAGTCTCCGCACTGGCTACTGGTTGCTACATACACCCTCGCACCTCTTGGATAAAACTTGCCAATTAAATCCTATTCGATGTCATTTATTTATGAACAAATAATGGAAATGCCGAGAGCAGTTCAATGACAACTGCATCTCTCAACCCATAGAATAAATAATTCAGTGAGAATATCAAGTTCTTAACATTGCTTAGGAAAATGCCTGCTATTTCAACTCATGGGTTGAAAAACCATAACCTTTGTGATATTATTATTTGACACATTTTCAGAGATGTAAGTGGGCTTTAGGAAAATGCCAAGTTGTGTTGTTTTGTCTGACTAAACAGAGCTGAGCATTATCCCACAGATTTTATGTGCATGATGTTATTACATCATGTGCCCTCCTTAATGCCCATCACCCAGTTGCACTGGGTGTTATAAGCAACTGATGAATCATTAAATTCTATCTCTGAAACTAATTTTAAAAATTTAATTTTGGGACGCCTGGGTGGCTCAGTTGGTTAAGCCGCTGCCTTCGGCTCAGGTCATGATCCCAGAGTCCTGGGATCGAGTCCCACATCAGGCTCCTTGCTCGGCGGGAAGCCTGCTTCTCCCTCTGCCTCTGCTGCCACTCTGTCTGCCTGTTCTCTCTCTCTCTCTCTGGCAAATAAATAAATAAATAAAATCTTTTTTAAAAATTTTAATTTTAAAAAATAAAAAATAAGAGCGCCTGGGTGGCTCAGTGGGTTAAGCCGCTGCCTTCGGCTCAGGTCATGATCTCGGGGTCCTGGGATTGAGTCCCGCATCAGGCTCTCTGCTCAGCAGGGGGCCTGCTTCCCTCTCTCTCTCTCTCTCTGCCTGCCTCTCTGCCTGCTTGTGATCTCTCTCTGTCAAATAAATAAATAAAATCTTTTTAAAAATAAAATAACATAAAATAAAAAATAAAATAAAATGAGGTTATTATTACTTATATAGGTCATTCGCTCCCCCAATTCTTCACTTTCTGGCTTCTTGGAATTTTACATACAAGTAGTAGAGACAGAGGAAAGATAACCACTGAACAGCCCTTCTGATCCTTCTGTAGGTTTATCCTCTGGGCCTTGTGCCAATGCAGCTCTTTTCTGGGCTGCAGGATCTGGAAAGCAAGGGCTACCCCAATACTTCCTGTCCCCAGGCAGGCTGTCCTCTCGCTAGGGGAAAGCAGGTTAGTGGCAGGCTAGACTTCCCCAGGAAAGTGGCTCTTGAATCATCTTCATTCTTTTTTTACCAACCCGGTCACTCATCTACCAGATGCAAAGAGCTGATCCAAATGGCATTTAAGAGATAGAGAGAGGGACTTTTATTTTGTTATCATAAAGTTAACATGTATTTATTATGATTTTTTTTAAGATTTTATTTATTTATTTGACAGATAGAGATCACAAGTAGGCAGAGAGGCAGGCAGAGAGAGAGAGGAGGAGGCAGGTTCCCTGCTGAGCAGAGAGCCCGATGTGGGGCTCGATCCCAGGACACTGGGACCATGACCTGAGCCGAAGGCAGAGGCTTTAACCCACTGAGCCACCCAGGCGCCCCTATTATGATTTTTTTTTTTTTTACCAACAAGGTAGATTAAAGGAGGAAAATTACTTTAAGACCATCATCCAAAGAATAATCTCCCTTAAAATTTTTTTGTTTAACTTCAGTCTTGGAGTGAATGGTTACCTATTTCTAACAAAAACAACAAAGGGATTATTGCCCACATCCAGTTTTGTAACCCGCCCATGTATAATACACATCTTCTTTCCGTGTCTTCAAACAGCCTTGTGCAATGAGTGATTGATTTAACATATACTCTAATGTTGGAGATTAAAAATGTTTACAGGGGAGGGGAGTTCTCACCGTGTCAAGGTTTCATTACTATATTTACCTGAATCTTGAAGGAGGAGCAGAAGAGGAGCGGGAAGTTAGGAGAGAAGCGTGTTCCCAAAAGAGAGAAGAGAAGGTCATGCCCCAAAGTTCAGGACACTGTGTCAAGGTCAAGGAGATGTAGGTGCTTTAGCAGGGCTGGAGCACAGGGACCGGGGGGCAGATAATCTATGGAGAACCTGGCAATGGCAAAGAGGGTCTGGGCTTCATCCTAAGGATATCTTGACAGTGTGGAGAAGTCACATGACAAGATAACATTTTATCCCTCCCAGCTGTCTGCAGAGCAGGGAGGTGGAAAAGGACCCGGGCAGAGAGGAGCAATCTGGGCAGGAAGTGTAGTGGTTGAGAATTGGGTGGGTGTTTAGGACATAGAATCACTTAAAAGATAAAAATAATAACGAGGACCAGGTATGAGAGAAAGGGAAAGTCAGGATGAGCCCCAGGACAGATCCATTAAACTAATCTTCCACTGACGTCCTTGGTTCCCCAATGCCCATTTCTTCCCAATAAATTCTTAGCTGGAACCAATGCCACAGTCCAGGGATCAGCCAGCTTTTCCTAGGAAGGGTCAGAGAATAAGTATTTTAAGTTTCACGGACCACATAACCTTTAAGAAAGGTAAAAACAATTCTTAACTTGGGGGTGTGCAGAAAGAGGCTGTGGGCACTGTGCAATCCACCAGAGTCCACTTCTCTGACCCCCGCCCTCCCAACCTGTCCACACTGGAACACTGCTGAGAAAAGCCTCACCTTTGGAGGGGGTCCGCATGTATTTGGGATTATTTTTTAGACCTCCTTCCTCCATTGCAATGACATGATTTTCAATAACAACCATGTAATGGTTTGTAATAATCAGTATTTTCTTATTTTTTCTTTTGTTTTAAAATAATTGGAAAAAAGAACAGATTTCTGTCTTGAAGATGTTATTCAAATTGAGTAAAACATTTCCTGTATTGATTGCACACTTCACTTTACAAACAAAAGGTTTTCACCTCACCATCTTACCCTGTTTCACTATTTTACACGTTAAACAAAATAAAATCTCCAGGCAGGCGTACAGAGTGACAGAAGTAAAGAAGTCAAGTTCTGGTTCTTCCTCTCTACAGGGACTGTGCCGTTCATCCATCTCGAACGTGCTGCTGAAGGTGGAAACATGAGACACCTTGGGGGCTGCGGACCAAACTGGGCCACAGAGAGTTCTAGTAATTCTCAGCTCCTGGGAACTTACTCTCAAGTGTGTAGCTGGGGCCACACAGGTGTGGGGGGTCAACGGTAGAACCAGGAATTCTCTGAAATAGCTCCTTACGAAATAGTGCTTACGAAATAGTGCTTACGAAAGGATAAGTAATAGCACCATGCTGCTTTGAAGCTTACAGATAGAAAATTAAAAACATCATAGTTTGGAACTTCGGCCAGCAAAAGATTTTTTTCAGAAGAGGAGTATTTTATCAGTGACGTCTAGATTTGCTGGCACATAGTGATCATAATAAAAAGCAGACCAACTTTTAGCTGTTCTTGTCTTAACGTTCTCTGATGATGATGCTCGAATTGCGCGCTTCCGGGTCTGAGGGCTCCCAGCGCTCTGTCCCTGGTGCTGCTCGCCCAGGGCTCTGTCCTGCTGTCTTGCAGGGCTCAGCTCCACCTTCAGAACCACCCAACAATAGTTTCCACTTGTCGTGGGCAACAGTCTCTTCCAACAGTCTCTTCCTGAATGTGGAGGGCCCTTCACAACCACCACCCTCTTCATTCTCAGCCAGTGACCTCACTTCTACTTGACCCAAGAATTAGACCATCGGGTGTAACTTCTCCTCCCACTACTTGACATCGTCATCTCCATCCACCGGCTGCTTTGCTCCTCCTGATCAAGACGAATCCTGCTGTTCCCCCACCTCCAGGATTACTATCTCTATCTCTGTCTACCCTTCTTTTACTCCTTATCCTCAGTTCTCTTACATATACTTAATTCTCATCCTAAGAAATAAAAATGAAACCGGAGTCCTTGCCTGATCTGGCATCACTGCCTCCCCTCCAGCTCGAGCCAGCCTCCAAGCCTCT
Source organism: Lontra canadensis (assembly GCF_010015895.1). Taxonomy (NCBI): domain Eukaryota; kingdom Metazoa; phylum Chordata; class Mammalia; order Carnivora; family Mustelidae; genus Lontra; species Lontra canadensis. The sequence goes on along the minus strand of NW_022631007.1, from coordinate 10,005,451 downwards.
TTTCTGTGTCTTGTGTATTCGACCTGAATATCACCATTATTAGAAAGCTCTAGCTCCCATTGTAATAATAATAATAATAATTGGCCTTCTAGTTTACCATCTCTCCTGAGTTGTGTTCATAGAGGTTGGTCTTCCAAGGTGAATCCACTCTTTTGTACCGAAAAAAACCAACGTTTGGACCCACAAAATGAGGACCAGATACCCTGCCAAAAGCTCTACCAAGGCAAAGCTCCCCTGGAAGGTTGTTTAGAGCCAGCTGTCTTCCTTCTGTGAGATCTTTGTTGTCACCTGTCAGTATGCATCCCAATGCTGGAAACAAGGCACGGGCTTGGAGTCAGGAATACCGGGGTTCGATTCCTTGGGTTCCTGGTAGCCGTACTTCCTGGTCATGGGAACTTGGGAAAGGCACTTCACTTCTCTGAGTCTATTTCCATTTCTTTAAAATATGCATAGTAATGGTTACATACAGGATGACTGTAGAGATGAAACAGGCTTCACAAAAGCACTTGCCAGTAAAAAGGCAGGAGTATTCCCAAATCTGCATAATGACAAGATGAATCTGAAGGCCAGTTTGGTTACGGTGGGGAGGTAGAGCTGTCCAAAGAAGAAAAACTACTTTTGGCTTGATGTTCAAGGAAATTATTTGTCATGTGTATTTCAGAAAATCTTGGAAAATGTACACAAGTCATGAAGATATTGGGTATGATTTTGAAGATGACCCCAAAGATAAGAAGACACTTAAGCCCCACCCAAACATTGACAGTGGATGGGCTTGGATGGTGGTTCTTTCCTCCTTCTTTGTGCACATCCTCATCATGGGCTCCCAGATGGCCCTGGGAGTCCTCAACGTGGAATGGCTCGAAGAATTCCATCAGAGCCGTGGCCTGACTGCATGGGTCAGCTCCCTCAGCATGGGCATCACCTTGATTGTGGGTATGTTCGCATGTGACCTGTTATAAAACTGAATTATTACAAGTTGACAATTCCCTGCTGTAAGGTTTTATATGGTCAAAACATTAGATACTCGATGTTAATGAAATCTAGTACTATTTTTTTATCATGGGACAATATATATAAGATCACATTTACTGTTTTAGCCATTTTTTAGGTATACAGTTCATTGCCACTAAGTGCATTCATTCCCACCATCCGTCTCCAGAACCTTTTCATCGTCCCAAACTGAAACTCTACACCCATGAAACAGCAACTCTCCTTTCCCACCTTCTCTTCACCCCTGACCATCACCATTCTATCTTTGGTCTCTATGAAAGTACCTCATATAAGTGCAGTCATACAATATGTGTCTTTTTGTGTGATATTATTATTTGGATATTATAAAAAATTTGGAGTGTTTTAAAATTTGATCATTTAAAAAAATCTCTTTTACCCCAAACTCTTTTCTTGACTGCTCTAATTCATTACATATTATTACAGATCTGTTTATTTAATATTTGGAAATACTTGTAAAAGATAAAAATTTTAGAGAAAACACCACAAAAGGCAAGTGACGATCTTATTTCAGAGTTTCTATGATTTAATTTGAAATACTGATCATACGCTGTTGAAAAATCTATTGAACTGCTTTTAGAAAAGTTACTGATGTAGCTAACAGGAAGGAATAATAATGTATTTTCTAATTAAACCTAACCACACACCAGTCCGTGAAAGTCATTCTCATGCAGTTGGAAATGCCAAGCTAGAAAGTTATCATAAATAACTGTTATTATGGCCTATGTGTTTCCTTTTGGGAACTAAAAACACTTTTTACTATCAACTAATATTTAATAAGCATCTATTATATACCAGGTGTTTTCCCTTACATTATCTCTTGAAAGTAAAAGCCACAATTTTACATCGAAATTTGTTATATTTATTTTTATTTATTATTTTAGAGAGCATGCACACAAGTCGGTGGGGGACAGAGAGAATCTTAAGCAGCCTCCATGCGGAGCACCAGAGCCCCACTCAGAGCTGGATCTCAGGACTCTGAAATCATGACCTGAGCCAAAACCAAGAGTCCAACACTTAACAAACTGAGCCAACCAGCACCCCTATATCGACTTTTTTTAAAAATTTCAAGTATTCACGAAATTACACTGGAAACGTAAATAGCCTCGAATCATTTTCTGGTTCTGTGAGAGTCTGTGTATGACAGGCATCTCTGTGTTTGATGGGAGTCTCCCTGAAAAGTGATTTCCACATTGGTAATTAACTCCTTGAATCCAATTCCAAGATTTGTTGATCTTGGCTGGCATTCAGTCAATGTTATTTTGGATAATACAAAAAACGTTAATAACAGTGGTAGTGCTGATGGAAAACAAGGACAAAGTATTATTTCTCAAGATGTGTGTGGAGTATGTGTGTTTATCAAAGGGAATTAATAGTAATCTGGTTTTAAAATTACATAAGGGCACCATTACGTGTGGGAGGGAATTGCCAGTAAATCATCTGGCCTGCAACATTTAGGAACTGACTCCTTCAACCCTATGTTAACCTTGTTAAAACTAGGATATCATTGTTAAGAAGTAGGAAGGTTTACTTGAGTGTAGGCAATGTGTTAGTTTTATGTTGGATGTGAGTCAACCTTCTCAATAAGTCAGTGAAGGAAAACTGCTTCTAGAATACCTAACATCCAGGTTTTTACCTTTTTTTTTTAAGATTTTATTCATTTATTTGAGAGAGAGAGAGTAGAGTACAAGAGAGAAGAGTACAAGTTGGGGGAGGGGCAAAGGGAGAGGGAGGAGCAAACTCCAGGACTCTGGGATTACCACCCAAGCCAATGGCAGATGCCTAACCGACTGAGCCACCCAGGCGTCCAATTTTTACCTTTTTAAAAATAAATCTTTAAGGGGCGCCTGGCTGGCTCAGTCCATGGAGCATGTGACTCTTGATCTTGGGGTTATGAGTTCGAGCCCCACATTGGGTGTAGAGAGTACTTAAAAATAAAATCTTTTTTAAAAAATCTTTAAGGGGTAGAACAAGATACTTACAGATTCAATCTAGGAAGTATGTGTCCACCACAAAAAAGAAGACTCATTGAAAAGCCAGGATAGGAAATGTCCCATTATTTTCCAAATCACCCAGTGAGGTTGTCTCATACGTTATTATGTGTTTCACAAGCTCTACCAAAATAAGCAGTGGGAACCAGTCCTGAAAGTCTTGGAAATGATTTTGAATATGACCCCCAAAATAAGAACACCTAACTCATAGCAATGGTGAAATGTAATGGTCCTCCTTGATTTAATTAGGAGGTAACTATATATTCAAAATTCTGTTTGAGAGTCCATACATCCCGGACAGTGTCATTTCAGCTTGTAGACTAACCTCTCTACAGGAAAGGCACCTGCTCGATAAATATCTTGGGTCTTAGAAATCATAACACAGCAAGGTTCATAGTTATATAAATAAAAGGTCTTTTATCCTATCATGATCCTAAATTGCTGTTTGTTATCTTAAGCTGCCTGATAAAGGATTGCTGCAGAGCTGTTGGGTGTTTTCCAAGCCAGAAGCCTGCAGTACATCTCTCCTTTATTTGCTGCTTAACCATATGCCACGTGCACGTTATGTCCATGATCTCCTTTGATCCCACAGCCCCACCAGCACCAGCCCAGTGTCTCTATCTCACAGAAGAAGAACACGCAATGTCCACAGACTTCAAGGAACTTACTGGAGGTTGAACAACCAATGAGCGTGAGGGAGTCTCCAAAGCTGGTCCACTGGACTCAGAATTATGTCTACTACACCCTACTGCCCATCACTCCATCAGATGAGAACTGAGAATATGTGTGAAGTAAATAAATAGAAATTGTTCTCATTTTCCAATCATTGTGAGCCCATTTGGGTTTTCTCTTTTAAACTAAAAAAAAAAAAAAAATTCCGTGAACTACGTTGCAGAGTTGAAAGCCCTCCCTCTCTCTTGGGCAGCGGCTTGCATGTAAGAAACTTGATAATTTCATTCTTTGCTAGCACAGACTTTGCCAGTTTCCTGCTGAAGGTCCCACTTTTTAACAAAGTGGAATCACCTCTGTCATCCCTACAGCAGCCTCGGTGATAGCAATGGGAAGCATTCTTGGTGGAAGCCATGTTAGGGGCATCTACGGGCTGCAAGAGGTCACTGTCTTGCTAAGCAGAGTTAGAGTGGTGGTTGCCAGTCCTCGCTGCACATCAGATCCACATGGGGAACTTTAAAAACCCTGCCTCTCACGCTGCACCTCAACCATCAAATTAAAATCGACCATCAAATCGAAATCTCGTGGGATGGGATCCGAGCATCAGGTTTTTTTTAAGATCCTAAGTGACTCCAGTGCTCAGCCGAGGCAGAGAGTAATTGAGGTAGAGGCTCTGAACTACTTACCACAGGGAAGGGTGAGCCCTGGTGGCCAGGAGTTCAATGAACTATGTACTTTCTTTTTTTTTTTTTTTTTTTAAGATTTTATTTATTTATTTGAGAGCAAGACAGTGAGAGAGAGCATGAGCGAGGAGAAGGTCAGAGGGAGAAGCAGACTCCCCGTGGAGCTGGGAGCCCGATGTGAGACTCGATCCCGGGACTCCAGGATCATGACCTGAGCTGAAGGCAGTCGTCCAACCAACTGAGCCACCCAGGCGTCCCTGAACTATGTACTTTCACCCGTGACTGTATGTCAAGTTCACCGGGACAGGAAAGAAATTAGAATTTCCTCATGGTGTTCCCTGAAGCTCTATTATGTGGGAAATGGGCCAAAATTAGATTCCTTCTGCAGAGGAGGGAGTCTGTGTCTCATCCCAGAACACTGAATTGCTCTGCAGAAGTGGGAATCATAGCCAGACGACTGTCCCTGCACCTGCCTTGCCCCTTGTCCTTAGACTGCATGGGCAGTTCGTTGCGTTTTGGCAAAATGCTAATTTGATCTTGGAGATTCCAGCTGAGCATCCGTAATGATGCGAAAATGGAGCAGAATCAGAACGCTTGGGTCCGGCTTCCTTATTTTGACTGATCTGTGTTTTGCAGTCGTGGAGGGCTCACAGCATTTCCGGGGACTAACTTTGCCGGTCAGGGCTGACTTTGCCTGTCTTCGAGTCGTAAATGACAAAGGCTCCACCCTGTGAGAGATGATGAACTGAAAAGCCAGAAAGTGTCATCATCTTACCTTATTATCAGTAAAGCAATTCATCCTTTCTTTTTGATATACAACATTTCTCCAGACAGGAGTATCTGCTCATACTTGGGGGAATTCCACCTCCCTCCTTTTTCCCCACATGCTTTCTTAATGCAGTGTTTCAGAAACGTGCAGTATCACAGAAAAACTTGCTTCTGGGCCCTTTCTATAACATGGAAAACATGATCATGTTCCTGAACTGCGATCTGGTGAACTGTCATCGCTTAAATGGTCGATTAACAGCCAAATGATGAGTCGTGCCTTTTTCTCTTTTTTATCCACTCATCAGAGATTCCAATAGTGAAGTGACTGTGGGTTTAGGAAAATAAAAATCTTTGTGGGGCGCCTGGGTGGCTCAGTTGGTTAAGCATCTGACTTTTGATTTTGGGCTCAGGTCATTATGTCAGGGTTGTGGGATCGAACCCCGTCTGGGGCTCCACACTCATCTGCTTGAGATTCTCTCCCTCTGCCCCTCCCCCCACCCAGGCACATGCTCTCGCGCTCTCTCGCTCTCTCTCAAATAAAAATATTTTTTAAAAAATATTTATGGGGGCACCTGGGTGGCTCAGTTGGTTAAGTGGCTGCCTTTGGCTCAGGTCATGATCTCAGGGTCCTGGGCTCAAGCCCCGCATCTGGCTCCCTGCTCAGCAAGGAAACCTGCTTTTCCCTTTCCCTCTGCCTGCCACTCTGCCTACTTGTGCTCTCACTCTCTGTCAAATAAATAAAATCTTCTAAAAAAATAAATAAGAAATTAAAAAGTATTTGTGAAGAAATCAAAGACACACTTTCAACTTATGGTTTCTGAATTTCAGTTGCCCCCAATAATTCCCTCCGATGTTTATATCAATGTGTTTGGTTTATATATTATTTATATAGTATGCTCATTTTATAATATATAACAGTATATTTATGTAAAATATATTTACTATACTGTCTATTTTAAGAGGTTTACCTGCTAAGTTATTTTCTAATGCACCAGGGTTCATTAAATTAATAAATCATTACCTTCATAATTTTTAAGATTAGGCTTGCTCAAGAAAAAAAATTCATTAGCAAACTGTGCATCCAAATATGTACATGCATATAGGTAGAACTTTAAAGGAAGATTTTATTTCAGTTTGAACTAAAAGGGGAAGCTCCTTAGAGTTTAACAAACTTTTAACCTGAAATACTCCCACCAGAATATAGGGTTTCATAACTATGAAAAGTAATAATGATCAAAAATAAGATGATTTTTTAAATGTACCCTCTTACTGAATATTGACTACAGCCTCCCATTTTATTGCTAAAATATAGATTGCTTTTTGCACAGGGAATCATGGATCCCAACGCAAGCATTAAGCTTCTGTGACATCAGAAGTTACCACAGGATCGCCAGGGTGGCTCAGCCGGTTCAGCGTCTGGCTCCTGATCTCAGCTCAGGTTTTGATCTCAGGGTGGGGTGTTCAAATCCCGCACTGGGCTCCATGCTGGGCATAGAGCCTAGTAATAAAAATGAATGAATGAATGAATGAATGAATGACTATCAGGAAGAAAACAAAGAGGTTGACAAAAACCAGAGTGTCATAAGCAAGTAAGCAGCCAGGACATAACGTCATACAATACTATACTGCTGTGAGCCCGGCACAGTCTGTGGACCGAGGTGTATTTCTGAGTCTCCCCACACTGTCATAAAAATCCATAGCCTGATGGGGCCGGCCTGGGACTGAGATTCAGCAGGGGCTGAAGTACAGTATGAAGCAATGAGAAGTTCTTTGCAACACGGTTTGCATCCAGGTGTCCTCATGGAAATAAGCTATCAGTTCTTTGCTGAAAGCATGGGAGTCCTGAGAGCCCCCTTGCTGTACTCCCCCCTAGGTCTGGAGTCAAAAACTCAAATAACTAGTAATGTAAGTGAGGGCAAGAGGCCAAGTACGGGACCAAAGGGAGGGGTGATGACTACAGCAAACTAAGAGTGTGGGCATAGGGAGTCGGAAAGCGATGGCACTGCTCCAGCCCATCTTGGCTGTGTGGGAAACTGCGGGATTCTGTGTTGCCATTGGATTTCTTGGGAATGCTCTTAATTTTTAAATGCTGGCAACTGATTCAAAACATCTTTTAAAGATTTTATTTACTTACTTCAGAAAGAGAGAGTGAGAGCAGGAGTGGTGGGGAGTGGCAGGCAGAGGGAGAGAGAGAAATAGGTTCCCCGCTGAGCAGGGAGCCCAACATGGGGCTAGATCCCAAGACCCCAGGATCATGACCTGAGCTGATGGCAGACGCCCAACCAACCGAGCCACCCAGGTGCCCCAAAACATCTTTTAAACTATGTTCTGGATAAACAAAATACATCCACAGGCTGAATAAGCCCATAGACCACTAGTTTTCAGACCTACCTGTGCTATAGACAAGAGAACGAACTAACTCATTTGTCTGTTTATTTCAGGTCTGCCTTTCTTGAAAACCTAGAACCTTGTGCTCTCCAGCGAAATTACTGAAACCCATCTTTGCATGCTAAAAGCTATTTGTATATAACGCAATGGGGGTTTGGGTTCACTTTATTTAATAGCCCTACTAATGTTTTATTCTTGTCTTCACGTGCAGATTTTAGAGGAAAGCATGAAAATAAAACACCATCAGTCAATTCCCTTTCCAATGTCCCATGACAGGACCTTTCATCGGCTTGTTTATTAACACTTGTGGGTGTCGCCGGACCGCAATAATCGGAGGGCTGGTGAACTCGCTGGGCTGGGTACTGAGCGCCTACGCCGAAAACGTGCATTATCTCTTTATTACCTTTGGAGTGACAGCTGGTAAGCATATTGATTTTTTTAGCCTTAATTTTAAATATATTTGTTGGGCATTTTGACAATGAATAATTGTGGTGGAAAGAAAGCCATTAAAATAGTTTGTCCTTTTTTTCTTTTAAGATGGTATTTATTTGGGAGAATGTGCAAGAGAGCACAAGGGGGCGGGAGGGTAGAGAGGGACAGGGAGAAGAAGACTCCCTGCTGAGCAGGGAGCCTGGTGGTGCGGCCCCATCCCAGGAACCTGGGATCATGACCTGAGCGGAAGGCAGACACTTAACCCACTGAGCCACCCAGGCACCCCATATTTTGTCCTTCTTTTCTTCCACCCCACCACCCCGTATACTCCAGGAAATACTTTTTAACATAAGATATTAAATATGCCTTCCATGTGGAAAAACAACCTAACAAATATACTTGTCCTTCCTATTAGAATTTAATTAAATTTTTTATGATTTGTTCCAAGTGCTTGTCTTCTCTCTTATGAGGAATAGGAAAAGGAAAGTAATAATACAGACGTAGATGAATGGACTGAATATTAAAAAAACTAATAACATTCTCTCATTTAATAACTACAGAATGGAGCATGAATCATAGAATAATTATTTTCTCCTTCAGCCCTATTCAAATGAATGAAATAGCAGCAAAATTCACATATATGTAGGCTCTTAGAAAGCAAATCTAGGTCACTGGCTACGAGGCAGCATGGTTTACAAATCCATTCTGCAAAATACATTCCCAGCTATAATTCCCTTTATCAACAGGTAGCAGGATTCACATAGATAAGAAGCAGTTTCTTACTTGTACAATTGGATTGCCGTGAACCAGATCCAGCCTGACTTTCTTTTTGAGTACAGAGCTACCATCCTAATAATGACACATTGGCAGAAGTGTTGGTATAAGAGGTAAAAGTTAGAATTTGGAAACCTTGCTCCCCCCCCACCACTTATTATCTGGTGACTTTGGGCAAATTACTTAACCTACTCATACCTCAGTTTACTTATCTGCAAAATGGGATCATTAAGAGTGCTTGGTTTACAGGGTTGTTGAAATGATTAGAAGATCATCTGTATAAAGCACTTAGCATGATGCTTGTCACAAAATAGAGTTCTCAGTTAGTGTTAGCTAATATGCAATTGTCATATAGAATGTAACATTCTTATAATGAGCTTAAGGGCATGCTTTATGATAGCAGGAGACGTGAACACACCGGCTCACCAAAAAGTTGGCAAGTTGGTTCTCCGTAATTTACACCGATCCACATCTACACATAAAGCTCTTCTTTGTCCTTTGAAGCATAGTTTGGAAACCATTGATCTGAAGGACTTGGTAACAGATCTTCAAGAGTAATTTAAGATGTTTCCCGTGAGTGTTTTAGAAACTTTCCCCCAAGCACTCCAATGCGTAGAGTCCACACAGGGGTTTTCATACTAAAGGTGAGGAAATGAACACTCCTGCTGAGCCTATGGAGCCACACTGGGGTCCCTGCACAGACCCCTGGCACCCCGTGAACGGGATGTGGTAGTGGTTGATTATACAGATTGACTTGATCCTACAAACTGGGACTTGAGATTAAGTCTCATCATTTAGACATTCCTATGATTAGCGTCTTTGTTTACATGAACTTTATTTCTTGCAGTTGTTTATTGACCTGCAATTAATATTGTTTCCATATTCTTTTTTTAATTTTTTTAAATTTTTTAAATTAAATTTTTTAAAAAGAATATTGTTTCCATATTACTTTTTTATTCTTTTTTCTTAAGATTTTATTTATTTATTTGTCAGAGAGAAAGAGAGCACAAGTGGGGGTAGCAGCAGGCAGAGGCAGAGGGAGAAGCAGGCTCCCCGCTGAGCAGGGAGCCCAATGTGGGTCTCGATCCCAGGACCCCGGGATCATGACCTGAGCAGAAGGCAGATGCTTAACCGACTGAGCCACCTAGGTGTCCCATTTTATTGTTTCCATATTCATTCACTTATATATTTAACAAATATTTCTGGACCCAAGAACGTAGGAGAAAAATCAGAGGGCTGGTGAAAGGAAAGTGTGTCTTGAAACAGTCTATTGCTTCCCACTTTTTATACACAAAAACCCAAAGAAATTCTCGGAAAATAAATGTATCCACCTCCCACACAAACATATATCTAACTATATGTAACTGGAAAATCCAGCTAAATCAGTTAGCTTATACAGACAAAATCCTAGGCTGTCATTAGGGAGGCATGTGGAAACTGATTGGCAATCTAGCCCCTATTTAACAGAAAAGAAAGATGGGAAGATCTTAAAAAAGCAAGTGCTTAAGAGATATATTTCACTGTAAAATTTGCATTTAGGAAAAAAAAAAAACTTTATTGATATCCTTCTTCCTTCCAAAAAGCATTTGAGACAGTTTTGTTTGTATCTCTCTCTCTCTCTCTCTCTCTTTTTTTTTAACACCTAGACAATTAAAACTGTGTAAGAGTATCCTTCTATTAAGCAGGAAAAGAATGTCTGTTTGAGCAAACTTAGTTAGCCAAGGAAGTCTGGACTGAATTTCTTCAGCCTTAGCAGAGCTCCATTTTCTTAAGACTGTCTCCTGAAGACATCTTTTCTGCCATCCACACTGACCCAAGATCACAGGATTTTTTTTTCTCTCCCCATCTGGACCTCTTTCCTCTACTTGACTGGGAGGGCTATGGTGAAGAATTGTTCTAGGACCCTGCCCAGGGCTAGACATTAATGGGTCCTTGACTAACCACTTGGCTAAAACCCATATCCCCTGGGACACCTGGGTGGCTCAGTTGGTTGGACGACTGCTCAGTTGGTTGGACGACTGCTCAGGTCATGATCCTGGAGTCCCTGGATCGAGTCCTGCATCGGGCTCCCGGCTCCGTGGGGAGTCTGCTTCTCTCTCTGACCTTCTCCTCGCTCATGCTCTCTCTCACTGTCTCTCTCTCAAATAAATAAATAAAATCTTAAAAAAAAAAACAAAAACATATCCCCAAGCTCATGAATAATTGTGCCCATAACAGACAGTATAAACCACATGAGGAAGGGGATTCTGTAAAGGGCATGAATAGTGTAACAGGGAAATAGATACTTATAACATCGGGCATGGATTTCTTTTTTCCTCACACATGGGACCATCCATTATTCACACTAAGTTAGAATGAGTGCTGCTTTTAGGTTTGGGTACCTCAGTTCTCTTCCTATTAATCTTTTTATTCTGCTGTTGTTTAGAAATCCATAACCACATTAAATTTAGAATGTTGGTTATTGTCAGTAACAAAGCAAGATTTTTTAAAAATTAAACTTATCTTGTGCTCTCAGCAAAATCCAGATGACAAACTTCACAGACAAATGACCCAGTTTCGTCAACAAATTTCAAGAAAAAAGAGAGTTAAATTTCAAGAAAAAAAAATTTAAAGAGGATTAAGATTCAATAGGGGCAACTGGGTGGGCCTTATTTGGATCATGATTAAAGAGACGGGTTTTTTAAAAATATAGTCATTTATGAGACATTTCGAAATGTGAACACCTTCTAGATATTTCATGATATCAAGGAATTGTTCATTTTATCAGTTAAGATATAATGATTATGCTGGTTAAAAAATTCTTCTATTAGAGATTTATACTAAAATATTTGCACTTGAAATGATGTACATGAAATTTGCTTTACAATTGGAGGAAAGAGTATGTTTATGGGCTAGTAAATACTTTTCTCTGCCTCTTTAGATATTAGAAATGAGAAATTCTGTTTTTTTGTGGACATCAACATCATAAAAATTAATCCAGAGTTCAGTTCAAAATTACCAATAGCTGTTTTCTTCATGCTTATTTCTCCCATAATGCAAGTATTATTACCCTCACTGAGGTTTGCAAAGGGGCTTAGGGACCTGACCCCACCTCTGCTAGAAATCACTTAGAAGCTTAATTGTTCTCAAAACAAGGGTATCCACCCTCACGACTGGTTGAGGATCATTGACTTCTGACAGTTGCTGTAAATATCACTGCTTTCAGGTAAATAAAGGAGGTGGGTTGCTTCTGGAGGTTTCTTTTAGAAATTCGGGCTGAAGCAAAATCCTTCTTCAAAATCCTACGGGCCTGAGGTGGGGGGAGGGCTTATGAGCTGTTTAGTGGGGAAGGCAGTGAGCAGCGGAAAAGGAACAGGCTGGGCAGTGGGGTCTGAATTCCACCCAGGATTCTCCAGTTTCCTGCAGCAGGGTCTTGGGAAAATAACTTAACTCCTCATGAGGTTCAAAAGAAGGGCATAGGGATGCCTGGCTGGCTCAGTCTGAAAAGCATGCAACTCTTGATCTGTGGTTTGTGAGTTCAAGCCCCACGTTGGGTGTAGAGATTACTTAAATAAATAAAACTTAAAAAAAAAAAAAAGTAGAACCACAGCTAACTCCCGGGTTATTGTGAATACCCAAATACATAAAACCTATGAAGCAAGTAGCCCAACATTGGTCCTCAATTAATGGTAATGACTTTTATAATTGTATATACGATGGTTCTGGTCTTTTTTAAAAATCAAGTATTTCTGAAACTATTCAATGATAATGAACTAAGGAGGCTTCGGCTCTGGGAAACAAGATTGGTCAAAGTCTCTTTTGTACTCTCATGCTGCCGTTCTGTTGTCAGGAAGTCTTAAGAATTAGAACCATATGGCCGCATGATCACTGAAGTGGGTCTCAGGGTTTACCTCTGTCTGTACCTAGAAGTTGAGAATGCAACCCACAACCTCTTGGCCAGCATTTTATATTATTTTATTTCATTTCATTTTTTAAAATAGGTTTCATTTTTTTTAGAGCAGTTTTAGGTTCACAGCAAAATTGAGCAAAAAGTACAGAGTTTTGTTATGTCCCCTGCCCCCAACGCACACAGTCTCCCCCACCAGCCTTTTAATTTTGTCAACGGACATTACAAACTGTTCCAATTTTCTAAGAAAGATACAAGTGAAAATCAGAGCTGCCAATTAGCATTAGGTGGTTCTGACATCCAGTCACTGGGTATATTTATAGGTACCTTACTTTTATTCTTCCTATTAATTTGTGAACAAATGAACCCATTCCTGAGGCTTCTGCAAATTGTCCGGAATTCCTCTCCATCCGCTGGTACAAAAATACTTTCCTGGGCAGTTAAGGCAATTAGCACGGACAGCAGGGTCCCAACATCCGTTCATTCTTCCATTCATCTACCTTCTCATCTGTTCATTCATTCTGATATTCTGATGTGAGGATGCTGGCTTATTTTATTATTGGAGGAGCCCATGCTGGAGGGAGATGATGGGCTGGAAGCTTCCGTGAATGACCCTAACTGTGCTTACCCACAAGGCTGCTTTTTTACCAATATTATTTCTCTGTGTAATTAAAAGAAAGAAAGAAAGCAAGCAAGCAAGCAAGCATAGGGACGAATGTAATAAATGGCAGATGACCTCCACATGCTGCAAATGCCGGATATGGCCATTTAATGTTGTGCTGTTTGCTTTTTCTTCCAATCCAAACCGCGCAGGCTTTGGAAGCGGGATGGCCTACCTGCCGGCGGTGGTCATGGTGGGGAGGTACTTCCAGAAGAGACGCGCCCTCGCCCAGGGCCTCAGCACCACGGGGACGGGGTTCGGCACCTTCCTCATGACGGTTTTGCTCAAGTACCTGTGCGCGGAGTACGGATGGCGCAATGCCATGTTCATCCAAGGCGCCGTGTCCTTAAACTTGTGTGTCTGCGGGGCGCTCATGAGGCCCCTCTCTCCGGGGAAAGACCCGAATGACCCGGGAGGGAAAGATCCGCGGGTCGTGCTGGCTCACTCCCCTGGATCTAGGTCCAGTGGGCCGCTGGGCGGAGCGGGAGAGAAGGGTGGCGGGCCCGGGAACGAGGAGACCAGCGCTGACGCCCCGGCCCGGGCGAGCCAGGAGAAGGCGGGGCACAGACAGACCACCTGCGCCTTCGGGGTTCTGAAGACCGCCAGCCAGCTGACCGTGAGAGTCCGGAAGGGCTTCCGGGACTGGTACTCCGGCTACTTTGGGGCGGCCTCGCTCTTTACCAATCGAATGTTCGTCGCCTTTATTTTCTGGGCTCTGTTTGCCTACAGCAGCTTCGTCATCCCTTTCATCCACCTCCCGGAAATCGTCAATTTGTATAATTTATCGGAGCAAAATGATGTTTTCCCTCTGACTTCAATTATAGCAATAGTGCATATCTTTGCAAAAGTGATCCTGGGCATTGTAGCCGACTTACCTTGCATCAGTGTTTGGAATGTCTTCCTGATGGCCAACTTCACCCTTGTGCTCAGTATTTTTATTCTGCCCCTGATGCACACGTACGCTGGCCTGGCCGTCATCTGCGCGCTGATAGGCTTTTCCAGCGGTTATTTTTCCCTCATGCCGGTAGTGACTGAAGACTTGGTGGGGATTGAGCACCTGGCGAACGCCTACGGCATCATCATCTGTGCCAATGGCATCTCGGCGCTGCTGGGACCACCTTTCGCAGGTAAACCACACAAGGTTTTAAGAGCTTAGAGTACCCGTGGAGAGCGAGGTTGCGTTCTCATTCGTATTTTGAAGTCCAAGATAAATAAGAAGTTCCCATTTGTGTATATGCTCCTTTTTGTTCCCATTCCAGTCCCCCAACTTCTCATTTGTAAATGTTAGCAAGGTAATGGTCATTCTTTCAAGCAGAATGTACAGGAACGTTTGGTCTCTATCTCCAAGGGAAGTTGGCCAGGCTGGTAAAGTGGACAGTGGAATGGTGCAGAACCCCTGCCCCAGTCGGGAAGAGGCAGCTTCTACCCAACTCTAGCTGATTTCTGTCACTAAGAAACACGGAAAATTATTACCAAATCCTCTATTGTTAGCTCCCCCCCACCAAGAAAAACTAGGAACTCTGGGCTCTTCCGTGACCATTTCCAGATTTTTTAAATTTAATTTAATTTATATAGTTGACATACATTACATTAGTTTCAGGTGTACAACATAGGGGTTCAACAATCATGTGCATAATGAATTGCTCACCATGAGAACCATGACAGTTCCAGATCTTTAAAACACTGTGTGTGGGTCCCACACAACACATCTATGAGCTGGATCTAGCCCCATAGGAGTTTCTTGCCTCTGCTATCATCATTGCCACAAACTTAGCGGCTTAAAACAATACACATTTATAATCTTATAGTTCTAGGGGTTAGGAGGCTAAGCTAGATCACAATGAGCTAAAATCAAGGTGTCCACAGAACTGCGTTCTTTCTGGAGGCTCTATGAAGGATTTCTTTCCTTTCTTTCTTTCTTTCCTTTCTTTCTTCCTTCCTTCCTTCCTTTCTTTCTTTCTTTCTTTTTTTTTTTTTTTCCTTTTCAGCTTCTAGAGACTGCCTGCATCTGGGGTTCCTAGGTTCTTCCAGCCTCTTCTAAGCCGGTGATGCAGCAGTGGTCACAGACCTCTCTCTGATTTTGATTCTCTGCCTCCTTCTTTCATTGATAAAGACGCCCGGGTTACACTGGGTCTGCAGGACAACCGTGATAACCCCCATCACATCATATCTGCAGAGTCTCTTTGGCCACCTAACGTAACCTTCACAGGTTTCGGGGATTAAGACATGAGCAGCTTGGGAGTGTTGGGGCATTCTGCCCACCAAAGGCCCAGAGCCTGCCAGGTGACCACAGCCGGGACAAGCTCTCTCAGAAGTGTTCACCTCAGTTCGGTGGAGAACCTGATTCTTGCAATGGGCGTACCAGCAATCCCAAGCACCCAGGGGTCCTGCAGCAGCTAGGACATCTCTGAACCTGGGGTTTGTGGAAAGAACACAGGATCAGCAGGTAGGCTTAATCCCCAAGAGGCCAGGTACTGAGCAAAGGTGACAAGGTCCCCCCCTCTGTCAAAGATTGGAGGCAGGAGTTCACATAGTGTGGCTGGGGCTGGAGCCATGCAAAAGTGCTGTCCCAAGGTGTCCCTCCAGGCTGCCCAGCCAGGACCAGTGGCCGTTTTGATTCTCCGCCTCCTTCTTTCATTGATAAAGAGTTTATGGAGGCTGCTGGAGGTTTTGTGCAGTGTTGTAAGCTGACTCGGCAGAGCCTGACATGTTCAAATGCCCATACTCCCTGCCCATCTGGCCCCTCCTGGCCCTTCATTCTCATATCCTTTGCAGGAATATCTCTTCCAGGGAACCCCATGGGTGCAGGACAAAGCCTTCCCCGCCCCTTCCTTTCCGGTCTCTCGAGGGATCATAGAGTCATCTCCCATCCGAAGACCCCACTGGCAGAAGGCTTGTTTCAACACATTTACTTTGAAGTGCCCCGCAGAATTTGATGTTCAAGACATCATGGTTTTTTGTCTATACAGCTGACAGTTTGACAGCTGGTTGACTAAAGGCTTAAGAACCAAGGTGCATTTTAGGAAATCCAGTGGCCGCCTATGGGGGCCCCTCCTGGGCTAAGCTGCTCCTGTTCTCTCCCTGTGCACAGAGACGTAGGCTCAGAATTTCTAGATGAGAGTGAATAACTATAGCTGTGCAGCAAACTATATTGGCAGCTGTAAGGTCAGAACTTGTTCAGTGATTGCGTGTAGAATTTTCTCTCAGGGATACATTTGGCTATAGGACAACACCCCACCAATGGTAGCTTAAACAGAGATTTAATTGTGTCACATAATCTGAGATCTATATTCAGAGATACTGGATGGTATTGGGACAGTGTCTCCAAGACCTTCCTGGCCTTTTCCTCATGCTAGTTGCCTCATGGCCACACAATGGCTGCTAAAGCTCCAGCCCCTACATCTTAATTTATACCAAAGAGGAGAATGGGAAGAAAGGCTCAGTTGCAGCCGACTTCCATTTTCATCTGATTGGCTAGAACTGCATCACACAGCTAGTCCAAGCTTCAAGGGGAACTGCATTTAGCTTCCTAGCCTCTGTACTAAAGGGAAGAAAAGAGAAAAGAATGGAGATTGGGGGTTGGTCAGGCAACCAATGGTACCTTCCAGAGATGTTAAACTGAAATATCCATTAAGGGGATGCAGACATTACCAGTGGCTCATCTACTCTCTTCTTAAGCTATATTGTCTGTGGGAATGGAATCTGTCACCGATGGTTCTTTTCATGATCCAGGCGTACTTTCTGCTTCTAACGGTACGTCTGGGGTTATTTTTACACTGATCTACCAGATTTCAGTAGCAACATCACAACACAGCTGTGAGGTGCGGCTTAAGCAATTCAAGATACATGTTCATTAAAGTACCAAAGTTGGCCAGTATGGCTTCCTTATCTCATTCCCATGTCACGTCCTTCTCACTGAATAGCATTTCAGTGCACTTTTTGGAGTGGAAAAGAAGGGAATTAGAATAAGAAGCAGGGGGGCGCCTGGGTGGCTCAGTGGGTTAAATCCTCTGCCTTCAGCTCAGGTCATGATCCCAGGGTCCTGGGATAGAGCCCCGCATCGGCCTCCCTGCTCAGCAGCGAGCCTGCTTCCCCCATCTCTGCATGCCTCTCTGCCTACTTGCGATCTCTCTCTGTCAAATAAATAAAATCTTTAAAAAAAAAAAAAAAGAATAAGAAGCAGGGAGTTATCGCCAAATCCCCCGTCATCAGGCGTTACCCCTGCCTGCTTAGTGTTCCTCCCTAGAAGTGGATCTGGAGCTGAATGTCATCCACCGTGGAGGGTAGAAACCATTGTATTAATGGTGAGGAACCGTCTATGAATGAGTGTCAGAGGCTGCCATGAGGACTTGAAGATCAGTGTTGTGTTATGTGTCTTTAAGCCAGCAACCTCAGAGGACTCTCCTTTGTGTCTTTCTCCTCCTTGCACTGAAGTCATGAGCTAGAAGAATGCTCAAGAGCATCATTGCCTGACTGCGTTGCATTTAATTCATTGACTTTCCAGACCAAGGAGCCAATGTTGCCATGAGACGAGGCCCGCCTTTTACGCCTTATAGTTCAGAAGTGACTTACAGTACGAGAGACCAAATTACCACATCACATTCTTGCTAGAAATTCAAAATGGGCTAGGAATTATTACTTGCAGTGTTTGCTACAGGGAAAATTATTGTTCACATTACCTTTTTCTTTTCTAATGGGTTCAGAAATGAATGTGTTTTCCATTTTTCAAAGTGGCTTCTACTGGCATTAAGAAATCTGGCACCATTTACCAGCGTGTTAGACAATCACAGAGTTCCATTTAGGCGAAGAATATACAATCAGATAGTGAAACAGACATTGCAGCTGTGTCATTTAGCAACATGAACTTCTTGATCTAATTCATTTATAATATTGTTGGGCATTCAGTTCCTCTCCTGTAAAGATGTAATAATAGTGCCTACTTTTCTAGATGTTTCCAGTGTAAAATATAGCAAAACGTGGCCACCGGATTTGACTAAGAATCTGCCCATACCTCCTCTCTTTGCCTAAAATGTAACAGCCTAGCAAAAATTTGCAGTGTTTTCCATCAAAGGCTGGGAAGACCTATTTAATAAATAAGAAAAACAGCCATCATTCCTCATTTGACAGACTCAAAGGAAAAGTAAATGCAATGTAATAGGGAACCAGATTTTTCTTGGAAGCTGTTGATTTAAATTGATGGTTGGATCGGGCTTGCCAAGGATGCCAGGCTCTGAACCAAGGAGCCAAAATCAGATCTGTAGGGAGAAGTGGTGAAGGATGAATGAGGTGGGCAGCTTGTCAGAAACATCGTTTCTCTGAAGACTTATATCCATGCGTGCTGAGGATCAAAGCACGGAGTGAAGTCCTGTCTCTCCTGACCCGCTTTACCTCTGACCCAGGAATGGAATCAATTCAAACTGGCAGAAATGTTAAAATGGGCACCAAAGAAAAAGGGCAGGATCCAGAGTCTTTTAAAAATAAATCTGAGGGACGCCTGGGTAGCTCAGTGGGTTAAAGCCTCTGCCTTTGGCTCAGGTCATGATCCCAGGGTCCTGGGATTGAACCCTGCATCGGGCTCTCTGCTCAGCAGGGAGCCTGCTTCCCTTCCTCTCTCTCTGCCTGCTTCTCTGCCTACTTGTGATCTCTGTCTGTCAAATAAATAAATAAAATCTTTAAAAATAAATAAATAAATAAATAAATAAATAAATAAATCTGAAAGGTAGACTAGAGAAACCTATGGTGTTAATTTAACATAAAATTTAGGATTACTCCCCCCCACACACATCCTTTACTATGAAATTGTTTGGTCAAGTTGGGGCATTTTTTGAAAAAAGGACACATGAGTTACTAAGACACCCTTTTCCAAACATTTATACATTTAGAGGAAAGAAAATATTTTAAAATATAATGAACTCAGTTAACAGCTGTAACAAAGTATAATATACTTAGGGTGTTCCAAAGTCTGCAGAGACAAGAGGGAAGATGGAGTGGAGGGAAGGGCATGTTAGGTTGTGCTAAGAGTGATGGTGTTTTTACATAAGGGGGAACTGTGTATGTACAGACAAGGAGCCAAGAGAAAACGTGTTTGAAACTCTAAAATCTTGCGACTTGTGCTCATGGTTAAGCTGGGGGCTTCAGGGGAAAGAGGTAAGGGCCACTTCACAGACCCCCAGAGCTTATATTCAACCACTTCAAAAAAGTCAATAAACACTGAACTAAGTACAAATTAATTTTCCAATCAGGTAAGACTTTGTCCTATTTCTGGGATCCGTGTTCAGCAGCAAGGATAGTTCTGCTCATTCCAGCTGTCAGTGTTTGTGATTTATAGGATCGTTTATTCTGTCACTCGATCATAAGAAAAGCACAGATTCCGGGCACCTGGGTGGCTCAGCCAGTTAAGTGTCTGCGTTTGGCTCAGGTCATGATCCCAGGGTTCTGGGATCAAGCTAAGCAGGGAGTCTGCTTCTCCCTCTCCCTCTGTCCTCCATCCCTACTCCTGTGGTCTCTCCCTCTCGCTTGGCTCTCTCTCTGAAATAAATAAAATCTTAAAAAAAAAAAAAAACAGTTTTAACTGTTGCAGTGACAAGATTGGCTTTCATAGGGGATGAGTGGAGTATGAGAACCTCATTTGTATTTACTGATTGTTTTTAATGGTAGCTTCTAGATAATCCCGCCCCACACTCTGCTTGTAGACACGACCTTGCTGCATTATCTCCACACGGACAGCCTCGTCTTGGTAATTCACAGCAGAGCGCAATGGTCACATGGTGCCTCTGACCCAAGCTAGGTGTGTTCCTGTTCAGATGTCAGTGTCGCAGCGCCTTTCCCATTCAGTTCTGAAGCCAGGGTCTTTGCTTTTTGGATTAGATGGCTCATCTCCCTTGTTCTTGTCTCAAATTGGAGAGTGGGAAAAACTGATAGAGACTTTTACTAAAGTTACATCTCAGGAGTCCGGTGTTTTCTTCGTTTGTGTGTATCAAACAACACACTCAGAAAAGTTGGTTAACTTTTAAAGGAGATCTGGAGTCTACAGATTTGAGTGGTTACAATATATAAATGTTTCAGGCTGTCCAGTGTTTTCTTTATGACTACTTTGACTCACCCTGGTGCATTAATTATGCACAAGACACAATAAACAAAGATGACACACAATTGCTAGGAAGTCAGAGCAAAAAGCAATGGCTTTCCTGTAGCGATTTGCTGCTGGGGGAAGGTTGAGTTGCATTTATGCGTTCGTTTGCCAGTTGGATATTTTTTAAAAGACGTTATTTGAAAAGTGGTCATGGAATGCGACGTTTGGTCCTTAAATCCTTCCTATTTTCCTTGTATCTTTGCTAATGAATATACTTGTTGATATGAACAAAAGTGAATGTTCAAAATTTACGTTTTTACTGTAAATGAAATTCCTGTGCATAGCTTAATCCTCTCAGTTCACATGGTTTGGCTGCATGGGGACCCTGAGCTGTGACTGATTCTTTGATTTAATCGCTGAAACCTAATCACATTTCATAGTTTCTGAGGCTTTTCTTTCACATTTTAACATCTCTGAAACTGGAATGCATTTTACAAAGTCCCGGGAAAACATGGAGTCATATTTTCATTGACAAGGACATCTCTTTCTTATTGCCACAGAAGATAATGATGCATCATGCAGTTCATGATATCTTAGAACCCATGAAATATAATCGTTTTTTCCAGAGTGCCTAGTAAGATTATTATATGAAAGTTTTAGATTATAGTATTAAAAACTGATCATTCAGTCAGCACTGAAAGCTCTACCCTTGACAGTGTAAAGTTCTTTGTATATAGAAATATTAAAGTTTCATAGCTGTCAATGTGAATTTTGTAAAACATGGAAAATTTTATTCTTTCTAGAACTGATGTTTACTCTCAAGTATTCCACAGGGAATGTATTTTCAAATGTCTTCCACTCAGCTTCTTTTGATATACCCTAGAAACTTCTTCAGATGAGTTTTGAAGGTTTTAGAAAAGATCTGTGGTTACATTTGTGAAAAAAGAAAATCATTAGGTTCACTTTTCCCTGCTGGCTTTGTGCCAGCCTGAGAGAATCTGAAGTCTGCCAACCAGATCCTCCCAAGGGTCGGCCAGCTCCTGTTTCCCTACCTTAAGCACTTTGTAAGGTACCCTAGCATCTTGGGAGATAAATGCCTGCCATTCTCAGGCACTGCGAGACTCTGGCTTATATAGCCTGGGCTTAAAAAATGGCAAACTGACATATTTGGGGGATGACATGACATAGAAATAAATTCCTATAGAAATATTTACAGTTGCAATAATTGTGTTCTTGACTCTTACCAACTATGTTACACTGAATATATTCCTTTTTGTTTTGCAGGCTGGATCTATGACATCACAGAAAAATATGATTTTTCCTTCTATATTTGTGGTCTACTTTACATGGTAGGGATACTCTTTTTACTTGTTCAGCCGTGTATTCAAATGATAGAACAATCCAGAAAAAAATACATGGATGGTGCACATGTGTAGCGTCATGTTCTGTTTCCTGTAAGATTTCTTTGGGGGACCCATGCCTACCTCACATGGTTGCTGTGAGGAGCCCATGACATCGTTGGGAAACGCTTTGTCTGGTAGCCGGCACTGTCGTTTGTAAATGACATGGACTTCATTTGAAAGCAGCACTGCCTTTCCGTTTGGGGAGAAACAATGTCGGAAGGGATGAAAGACGACATACATTTTAAAGATGACAACGTCCTTCAGGACGGCCTGTTAAATAATTGGTAGAAAAGCCCTTACAAAATCTATTCTGTCTCATCATCCACTGGGACTAAGGTTTTTAGAAACAGCTTCTGAAACAAAGACAAGGAATAAAGTCTTGTCAACTCATCTACTCTTTGTACAGTGAAAATAAATTCTCTAAATGCTTCTGGAAAGCTTACAGGTAAATGGGTTTCAAGCACAAGAATTTGATTAGCCTTCAGGCTTATTACAGGGAGCTGTTGATCTACTAGGGAAAAGCAAAGGCAGGCTCTAATTTCACAGGTGATACATTTAGTACAATGAAAAAAACATAGTTTATATTTTTATGAAAGAATTCTGCAGCTAGTGAGTATAGTTTTTCAACCCTCCTCTAAGAAAAGCATCTGTCCTCAATCCTAGTTTAGTACTAATTAGTTATAAACTGAATCTTAATTCAAAATCTAGATAAATAATAATAATTTCCTTAGCAAAAAGTCATATTTTTTCACACAAACATTGAATCAAGGGCTAGGATTCAAGCACTTTCATTTGTATCATTAACCTCTTCGTTTATGAGCATAATCGGGGGTTATACAATTTTTTCTGAGTTTCTCCTGCATAGTAAAACAGAGATGAAACTGCTGGTTGTGTATTGGCAGTTAAATCATCTGAAGTGTGTTACTGATCCAAAATGTGAGACTATCAAGTCGTGAGGGTCAGAAATGGAATGCCCTTGGTCTAGACCTCTGTGCACCTAACGTTGGAGTAGGTGGTAACTGACAGCACTTCTCCAAGGCCTCTTGTCATATAGACCATACATTTACCTGAGCTCAATACGGTTTTGGAAATTGGTCTCTTGACTCATTTCATACACAACATAACTGTAATCTGTGACATCAGATGATGTTCTTCCTTTATCTGAGATCTCTATTTTTCTAAGCCAAACAGTTTTCAGCCTGCAGAATGTTCTTCCCCAGAATCATTTGGAAATTCCTGGCTGCCTTACTTGTTTACACACATTTTAGAACTATTTCAATTTCTACTCACAATTTGCGCATCACATACACACAGATCCTTTCATATCATTGCCAACATCTTGGGTCAAATTTATCTGAAGTGAGCACAGACCATTCTCAATTACCCTTGGTAATTAGAGACAAGAATAGTCCTAACAATTGGAATCACAGAGTGTTACCCCAAGCTTTGTTTTAGCCAGCAGTTTCAGACTTAACCTCCACCGAACGCTTTAGAGCTGTTAACAAGGAATTACAGGGACAAGCTTCCTTTTTCTTCCATCTCCATTATTTCCTGATCTCATGTCTAGTGGGAAAGGTTTGTATAATCAAAGGGACCATGAAAATCCCAATAATAATAAAAGGCAGCTAATGGAAAAGAGAAACAAAAGCATGATTAGTGTACACACTCAATATTACCTCTAATAACTCGAGAACCGCCTGTAAATTGTTATAGGTAATAAATTGCATGTCATCCTCTGTTTGGTTCAACACAATGACCTATTTGTTATCATTACAGCTTTGGCTGCTGTTTAAGAATCCAGCTGTCTATTTTGATAAAGGTACTCTTAAATCCTGCAACAATGCTGTCTTTCTATATATATTTACTGTAAACTCAGATAATGAGACCGAGAAAACATGTGTGTTTTAAAACTGACTACATGACTTCCATGACTTTCATTTTCAGACAACACCAAACGAAGTATTTTCAATGGTGCTCTAGTCAATGCATTCTGATGTTCACGCTGCTGGCTGTGCATCTTAAACAGGAATTTTTTTTTCTAGTTCCCTGGCTTTCGTTATACCGAAGTTAGATCTGCAATTTATACAGGTGTTCGTTGACTCTGCATTGATGGAATAGTGATTTCTACCGAATCAGAAGATCCTATTTTACAAAAAACAGTAAAACTTGCTTGCAGTATTCATGTTGACAACAGAATAAAAGAGAATGCTCTGAGGAATTACAGCAAATATATGCATACTTCCTGTTTAAACTATGTTATTCTTTACAGTTCTTTGACGATATTATTAAGGGTTAATTGTATATTTATCCCGTGTGCTTTATCGTGTTCCCCTCGCATATCTAAGTCATTTTTATTTACATACAATGAAATAAATTTTGTCCTCTTTAAAGATGGTCAGTGTGTTTTTGTGTAAAATCTCTATTTTCTTGGCTTTAAGTGGGGAAAGTCCTAAGACATAACTGATGTTTATCTGTGTGGTTCTTTCCGCTGGAACAGTTTTTCTCTAAATGTGGTCATAGAACCACCTGGAGAGGATCCCATAGGGTGGTTGTTAGAAGTGCTAAGTTCAGCAATTAAATTTGAAATGTACACACTTTTTAATCCAGCAATTGCATTTCTAAAATTTTTCCCTACATATGAACAGAGACAAATGAACAAAGATTCTTAGATTTGTTGTTTGTTATTTAAAAAAACTAGAAACAAGTTAAATGTCCATCAATGGGGAACTATAAAATAAAATATGGTACTTATGCAACTATTTTTTTTTTTTTTAAAGACCCATCTAGGGCGCCTGGGTGGCTTAGTCAGTTAAACATCTGCCATTGGCTCAGGTCATGATCTCAGGGTCCTGGGGTCGGGTCCCATGTCTGGCTCCCTGCTCAGCAGGGAGTCTGCTTCTTCCTCTGCCCTGTCCCCCAGCTTGTGTGCTCTCTGTCTCTCTCAACCATAAATAAATAAAATCTTTAAAAAATGAATAGTGGCATTATTTTACATTTTTGTGAATTTCTTTAATATCTGACTTCATAGAAGAGAGCTGGATTCTCATCTTCACTTCTGCATTCAATGTGCTGTGATATGTGGTTTTGATTGACATGCAAGAAAAAAAGTTCAGCCTTATACCAATATGTAGTTGGAAAGGGGAGGAGTATTTTAATAGTCTTTTCAGAGAGTTGTAGGTTTTTTTTATTTTATACCATGCCAAAACTCAACACACTTGTATTTCTTAAAGGTCTGTTGCAATGTGGAATATGACATAGTATCAGTGAACTCTTTGAACAGTCTTCACTTAGAGGCCATTGATCTGTCTTGCACTTTGGATGGATCTTTCGCCCAATTATAATTTGGTAACAGCACTTTAGTCATTAGGAGAATATTGGTCTACTGAGTCTTATAGATCTTCCAGATGTTTTTATATTTCATACAGTGTGGTTAAAAATCATGTGATCTTTGTGTGATTCCATTTCTACGAAACATCCGGAATAGACAAATGTATAAAGACAAAGCATATTGGTGGTTGCCAGAGGCTGGGAGGAGAGGGGGAATGAAGAGTGACTGCTAGTGGCCATTGCCAATGGGGTATCCTTTTGGACTGATGAAAATGTCCTGGAACTAGATACTTGTTGCATAATTTTGTGAATCTATAAAAACCACCGAATTATATGCTCTAAAAGGGTGAACTTCATGGTATGTAAATGCTATATCAGTTGGCAAGTGGACAAGCTCATGGAGGTTGATATAAATTACCCAAAATTCTGATTTCCTTTGGAAAGCTTAAATATTATCATTGGCAACAAATACTGCAGTTATTTTCCTTGAAGTGACAGCCTCATTTTCAATAATGTGTCTGCCAAATATAAACACGGCTTTTCATGCAAAAGGCACAAGTGAACTTCACTTGGTTATGGAAGTTCTTTGCCCCAAGACAACCCTGGACTTTGATTTGCAGCAACTATGCTTTGTGCCCACTTCCCATTTTGTCACACAGAATATTAAAAAGATGTGGACTCACGAAGAAAGGCTTAATAAAGAAAAGGTGATCATGTTTAAGATTTCATCAAAGATAAGTGAGTCTGGCCATTATTTGACTGCAAGCGCATGGCCGTGAAAAATACAATGGCTTCCGGGACATTTTGGTGTTCCTTCTTTGACCTGTGCTAAGGTGCTTTGACGCCCCCACCATCCTTCTGCACCATCCGTGCAGGCATCCACACAGTTGCTCCAGGATCAACCATGAGAGTGAATAAAATAGTTCAATGCTGTGAATGTTTCAGCGCCATTTCAGTTTATCCCCAAGCATTCACATAAAAGATCGGTGCAGGGGTGTAGGGCAGCAGAGGGGCAAGGGAGGGCGCCTGGGTGGCTCAGCTGGTTAAGCATCTGCCTTCGCTCAGGTCATGATCTTAGGATCTTGGGATTGAGCCCCGCATTGTACTCACTGCTCAGTGGAGAGTCTGCTTCTCCTTCTCCCTCCCCCTGCCTGTGTACTCTCTCTCTCTCTCTCTCTCTCTCTCAAATGAATAAAAAAATCTTTTTTTAAAAAAGAAGAATTTCTTAGATTAGCTGGTGCTGATATCAGATGAGCACAAGCAAGACGGCGAGTCTAGCCACTTCTATTGACTTGTCCGTGTGTGAGACAAAAGTACAATACTGCAGAGAAGACACTAACTCAGCCTTCATGTTTGCAGCTAAATCTTTAATATGACAAGCTACTGTATCATTAGAAAGTGGTGCTGCTGTGATTCGTTTTGCTGACTCTCCATCCAGCAGGCATTCAGCAGCGTCAGCCAAACGGGCTCCTGTGTCTGTCTCCCGCCAGTTGGGTGCAGTCACTTCCCTGAGCTGTACTTCAATGGCTTTTGCATTTCTCGCTTGAAAGGCTGTAATGATCAATTTGGGGCTTTTAATGAACTCATCACATCTACATTTAAAATACTCAGTTCCCTTTTCTTTAAACTCTACATTATTATTCTCAAAATGGTGCCACAACTTAAGAGGCACCAGAAAGGTAGGATTTTAACATCCTAAAGCTGAGGAAGAGATAAATCTTGGGAAAGATTTTCTTTCATGTTCCTGCTTTTTTTTTTTTCTTAAGCAGATTTCAGTTTCCTCTTTTTCAGCATCTTTAGGTTTAGACAGTGCAGCTGTGGGCTAGGAAAGCAAACTCTCTAATGTGCTTTTTTAAAGCAAATCGTCCATCCTTAATATAATAAAAACATAAGTAAATTTTTAAGTTTTAGAATAAAAGACTATTAAATTCTAAAATCGTGATTTTTATATTAAGTTTAAAATGTATAAACCATCTAGAAGGATATTTTTAAGTTATATTGTAAAATAAGCCAACAAAGTATACCTACCTCTTGCTTGAGTTTCCACATAGGAAAACTTAAGGATATCAAATGGCTTATCCCATGATAATGAGGTTGCATAAATTACAGCAAGTATAACAAAGCCAGCTAGCAAGAGCACAGTAGAAGCACTGAGAATGAATTGAGGCAGCCTCTGAACACTGAACATATTTATACCCTAAGCCTAAACCTGAATAACATTTTAGAAAATACAAAAATAAACAAGCATACTTTCCACTAGTCATCAGAGCACTGACCTCACGACAGGTTATGGATCCTCTGAAACATTCCACTGTTCACTTGTGAAAGAATGAGAGGAAAAGGCCAATAACGTCTTAGGATCATTATGAAAATATTTTTGACCTCACAAACTGCCAAAAGTGTAACAGGGACACCCTAAGAGGGCCAACAGAACACTTTGAGAACTGCTATGCTAGAGGAATCTGAAGGAGAGGGTCACTGGAGGTTGAAGCAGCCTTGAAGGCTGGGCACGATTTGGTTAGAGGGCTGGCACTGTGATGGGGACATGAGCAGAAACACGAATCACGAAAGCCCAGGAAGAGCTCAAGTTCAACAGTTGTCTGAAGTGATCGGTGAGGGTGGGACAGGACCTTGACAGACAAGCTAATAAAAGAAGCTGTGAAGTTCACACTATTAGGCTCAGCCTCTGCAAAATGGGAGGCAAGGCTGGCTGTCAGGCTGTGGGTCTCAACTGTCCTTTCTACCGGAATCACATGTCCCAGAAGAACAGAATGGAGCAGAGAATACCCCCATCTCCCTGTGGAGCATATCAGAATCTCTAAAGGGGGATTTTTAAACTATTACCCTCCAACCCTCGATACACTCCTCCACTGCCATCAACAGGCAAGCTCTGTTACAAACAGGGCCCTGGTCCATCTTCTTCAAGGTGTCGCCAAGCCCTCGGCCCAGTGTCTCCCACTGGGCGCAAAGCAGGAGCCTGAGAAGCACCTGATAAAAGCCCCCTTGTGGTGCTGTGTTTGGTGGTGGTGAGCGTGAGCTCCAGCAGCCTCTCTCTCTCCGGCAGCACCACACCACACAGGCCTGAAGACCTAGCATGGAGGTAAGTAGAGGCACACCTGCAGGATGTTTAGGGGTGGGAGGATAGGAGCAGAGAGCTAAGAAGCAAGCCCACTACTGGAGAACTTCGGACATTACAGGAGAAAAGAGCTGAACATTTACTGCCTGTGAATGTGCTGGCAGGTCGAGCTGGGTTCTGGTTCCATGTGCATCCCCAGTGTGGAGTCCAGGGCTTGGTGCAAGTAACTAATACAGAAACAGTGCTTGGAAATGAATTAACAAGGAGAAACAGGGTAGCAGCTAAGGTATTCGCTTCAGAAGACTGACAGAGGCAAGAAGACCGGAGGACAGAGTGGGAGCCGGGGTGGGGGGCGGTGGTGGTGAATGAAGAGGGAAAGAGTTTGGGCAGCTGCCAAGGAGAGAAACAGGATGGCACTTAGAACAGTAGGATGAAGTGAAGTTTCTTTCAAGGAGCGATGGATGCAGGTAAGGAAAGAAAACGGATGGGCATCTGCAAAGAGGAGAGCCTGAAGGTGCAGGAGAGCAAGGAGACGGGAAGGACCATGGTCCCTGCGGATGGGAGGGAGAGAGCGTGGGAAATAAGGTGTCACCTACCTCTGAAGGTAGAAAGAAGAGAAGGCAGGGCCGAGGTCGGGGAGATTTATTTAAAGCCGGAGAGAAAAGCAGCTGTGAAGTTTATGCTGATAACTTAATTTCTGCAAAGTGGGAGGCAAGTTTTGAAGATCCACTGTGAGGAGTCCAGGAAATGGATGAGACAATAAGTGGGCTGTTAAGGGGGTGGCGGGAAGCCAGATGAACTTGGCCGGATTCTGTGGTGCACCAAGGCTCATCTGAGCATGTTCTGAGCAGATGCTCTGTGCTCTGCCGCAGGGAAGAGTAAGTTGTCCGCCAGCCCGGCAGACACTGA
This sequence comes from Lontra canadensis, assembly GCF_010015895.1. Lineage (NCBI taxonomy): Eukaryota > Metazoa > Chordata > Mammalia > Carnivora > Mustelidae > Lontra > Lontra canadensis. The sequence continues at coordinate 9,976,404 of NW_022631007.1, read as the reverse complement.
AGGGGGAGGGGGAGGGCGAGGGCCGTCAGGTGTCATCGAGGGTGTCGCTGATCACAGGGACTGGAGAGCGTGGGCTGCCAAGTACAGCCAGTAAAGGGCTACTGCCGGAACTGGAAGACACGGTCTGCGGAGCCCCAGGTTAGAGCAGAGAGCAAATGCTTGCAGCAAGGGACGGATAAGGAGACTTCCCTCCAAAGGGAGTCTGGCCTCCCCCAGAAATCTCAGATGGGAACAATACAAAAGAGCCAGCCATGTTGGCCATGTGTGAGTGTGGCTTCCAGGGGCCGGAGGTCTCCAAAGTCAAAACGACCACAAACAGTGGAGTGAGGAGAGAATGCTCATGCTGGATTAGGAAGTCTAGGAAGCAGCACATTCGTCACCCAGGAAAGGAAAAGGGCAGAGGTCCCTGGAAAAGCATTAAAGGTGCCGGAGATGAACTCTACGGACCTCCAACAAGGAAGTAGGGAGGGTTGCGTTGAGGGTCTCAAACGGGCACTAGGAGCCCTTTCTATGGTCAGATGAAGTAGAAGAAGATAAGAGTCTTTGAGAGGGGTTGGTTCCTAAGTGGAGGAAGTGGCAGGAAGAAGAAGGGACTGAGTCTGAAAGTCCCAGTGAACCATATTCAACCATCCACTCAATCCCTTACTTAGTTTTCCTGAAAAGTGTGTGAGGGTTTAGAAAAAGAAGTAACTCCTTATTATTAAATGAACTTAAATACTTATTTATGGGGGAGGTGAAGGGCAATAATTTAATTCATCAAGAACCTAATGGAAAAATCCTCAACAAAATATTGGCAAACCAAATCCTATAATACGTTAAAAAAATCATTCACCACAATCAAGAGGGATTTATTCCCGGGATGCAAGGATGGTTTGACATTTGCAAATTAGTCAGTGTGGTACATTGCATCAACAAGAGAAAAGATAAAAATTATATGATCATTTTAATGGATACAAAAAAAAGAAGAAGAAGAAAAGCACTTGACAAAGTACGACACCTATTCATGATAAAACCCCTCAACAAAGTAGGCGTAGAGGGAACATAGTTCAACATTATAAAGCCCATATATGAAAACCCCACAGCTAATGTCATACTCAATGGGGAGAAACTGAGAGCTTTTCCCCTAAGGTCAGGAACAAGACAAGGATGTCCACTCTCACCACTTTTATTCAACATAGTACCAGAAGTCCTAGCCAAAGCAATCAGACAACAAAAAGAAATAAAAAACGTCCAACTTGGTAAGGAAGAAGTAAAACTTTAACTACTTGCAAATGACATGATACTATATATAGAAAACCCTAGAGACTCCCAAAAAACTACTAGACCGGATAAATGAATTCAGTAAAGTTGCAAGATAACAAAATCAGTGCACAGAAATCCATTGCATTTCCAAACACCAATAATGAAGTGGCAAAGAGAGAAATTAAGGAAACAATCTTGTTTATAATTGCACCAAAAATAATAAAATATCTAGGAATAAATTTAACCAAGAGGTGAAAAACCTATACTCTGAAAATTATAAAACAATGATGAAAGAAATTGAAGATGACACAAATGGAAAGACATTCCATGCTCATGCACTGGAAGAACAAATATTGTTAAAATGTTTATACTATTTGATAAGGTCTTTGTCTGGTTTTGGGATCAGGGTAATGCTGGCCTCATAGAACAAGTCTGGAAGTTTTCTTTCTATCTTTTGGAAAAGTTTGGGTAGAATATGTATGACTTTTTTAAGTTTTAAAAAACATTTTTTAAATGTTTGGTAGAGGGGCGCCTGGGTGGCTCAGTCAGTTAAGCGTCTGCCTTTAGCTCAGGGTCCTGGGATCCAGCCCCATATCGGGCTCCTTGCTCAGTGAGGAGCCTGCTTCTTCCTCTCCCTCTGCCTGCTGCTCCCCCTGCTTGTGTTCTCTCTGTGTCAATAAATAAATAAGATATTTTAAAAAATAAATAAATGTTTGGTAGAATTCCCCTGGGAAGCCATCTGGCCCCAGACTCTTGTTTTTTGGGAGGGTTTTGATTACTGTTTCAATTTCCTTGCTGGCTATTGGTCTGTTTAGATGCCTATTTCTTCCTGTTCTGTCTTGGTAGTTTATAAGTGTCCAGGAATGCACCCATTTCTTCTAGATCACCTTGTTTGTTGGCACACAGCTATTGGTAATAAGTTCTAATAATTGTCTCTATTTCTTTAGTATTGGTCGTGATTTTCTGCCCTTTCATTTATGAATTTATTAACTTGGGTCCTTTCTCTCCCCTCCTCTCTCTCTCTCTCTCTCTCTCTCTCTTTTGGATAAGTCTGGCCAGTTCATAGCAACAATGTAGTTTATAGCAACAATGTCCACAATAGCCAAACTGTGGAAGGAACCGAGATGCCCTTCAACAGATGAATGGATAAAGAAGATGTGGTCCATATATTCAATGGAATATTACTCAAGCATCAGAAAGGATGAATACTCACCATTTGCACTGACATGGATGGAACTGGAGGGGATTATGTTATGTGAAATAAGCCAGGCAGAGAAAGACAACTGTCATATGGTTTCACTCATATGTGGAACATAAGGAATAGAGCAGAGGACCACAGGGGAAGAGGGGGAAAACCAAATGGAAAGAAATCAGAGAGGGAGAAAACCATGAAAGACTCTGGACTCCAGGAAATAAACTGAGGGCCACAAACTGAAGGTTACAGAAGGGAGGTGGTGGGATGGGGTAATAGGGGGGTAATAGGGTGATAGGTATTAAGGAGGGCATGTAAGGTGATGAACCCTAACCACTGCTCATTAAATGCAACTAATGAATCATTGAACACTACATCAAAAACAAATGATGTATTATATGTTGGCTAATTGTATATGTATTATATGTTGGTTAATTGAATATTTTTTTTAAAAAGTCTATATTACCCAAAGAAATCTAGAGATTGAAAGCAATCCTTATCAAAATACCAACAGCATTTTTCACAGAACTAGAACAAGTAATCCTAAAATTTGTATGGAACCACAGAAGATCCCAATTAGCCTAAGCAATCTTTTTTTTTTTTTTAAGATTTTATTTACTTATTTGACAAAGAGAGAGAAAGTGCACAAGCAGGCAGAGAGGCAGATGGAGAACCAGGCTCCCTGCTCAGCAAGGAGCCTCACACAGGGCTCGATCCCAGGATTCCAAGATCATGACCTGAGCCAAAGACAGGTGCTTCATCAACTGAGCCACCCAGATGACCCTAGCCAAAGCAATCTTGAAAAAGAAAAACAAAAATAGAGGTACCACAATTCCAGACTTCAAGTTATATCACAAAGCTAAAATAATCAAAACAGATTGGTACTGGCACGAAAAATAGACACACAGATCAACAGAACAGGATAGAAAGCCTAGAAATAAACCTACAGTTACATGGTCAATTTATCTTTGATAAAGGGGGCAAGAATATGAAATGAAAAAAGACAGTCTCTTCAACAAATGGTGTTGGGAAAACTGGACAGCTACATGCAAAAGAATAAAACTGAACCACTTTCTTACACCACACACAGACATAAACTCAAAATGGATTAGGGACCCAAATGTGGGCACCTGGGTGGCTCAGTGGGTTAAGCCTCTGCCTTCAGCTCAGGTCATGATCTCAGTGTTCTGGAATCGAGCCCCGCATTGGACTCTTTGCTCAGCAGGAAGCCTGCTTCCCTCTCTCTCTCTCTCTCTGCCTGCCTTTCTCTGCCTGCTTGTGATCTCTGTCAAATAAATAAACAAAATCTTAAAAAAAAAAAAAAAAGACCTAAATGTGAGACCTTAAACCATAAAAGTCCTGGAAGAGGGCATAGGCAGAAATTTCTCTGACATCAGATGTAGCAACATTTTTCCAAATATGTCCTCTGAGGCAAGAGAAATAAAAGCGAAAATAAACTATTAGGACTACATTAAAATAAAAAGCTTCTGTAAGCAAAGGAAACAACCAACAAAACTAAACTGAATGAGAGAAGATATTTGCCAACAATATATCCAATAAGAGGTTGGTATTCCAAATATATTCTAAATGGTATTCTAAATATATAATTTATACAACTCAACACACACACACACATACACACACACACACCAGGTAATCCAATGAAAAAATGGGTAGATGACATGAACAGACATTTCTCCAAAGACATTCAGATGGCCAACAGACACATGATGTCTTTATGTGCATGAAGACATGCTCTTCATATCTCAATATCACTCCTCACCGGGGAAATGCAAATCAAGACTACAATGAGCTATCACTCCACAACTGTCAGAATGGCTAAAATCAACAACACGAGAACAAGTGTTGATGAGGATGTGGAGGAAAAGGCATCCTGGTGTATAGTTGGTGAGAGTGCGAACTGGTACAGCCACAGGGGAAAACAGTATGGAGGGGCCTCAAAATTTAAAAATAGATCTATTCTAAGTTCCAGTAATCACACTACTGGGTATTTATCCAAAGAATACAAAAACACTAATTTGAAGGGATACATGGACCCCAATGTTTATTGCAACATTATTTACAATAACCAAATTATGGAAGCAGCTCAAGTGTCCACTGATAGATGAATGGGTAAAGAAGATGTGATATATATATATATATATATATATATATATATATATATATACCAGAAGAAAGAATGAAATCTTGCCCTTTGCAACATGGACGGATCTAGAGATTATAATGCTAAGCAAAATAAGCCAATCAGAGAGAGACAAATACCATATGATTTCACTCATATGTGGAATTTAAGAAACAAAATAGCAAACAAAGGGGAGAAAAGAGAGATGAACCAAAAAACAAATGCTTAACTATGGAAAACAATCAGATAGTTACCAGAAGGAGGTGGAGGGGAGGGATGGGGGAAATAGGTGAAGGGATTAAGAAGACACTTAATCCTGATGAGCACTAAGTAATAGATAGAATTGTTGAATCACTAGGGATGCCTGGGTGGCTCAGTCAGTTAAGTGTCTGCCTTGGCTCAGGTCAGGATCTTGGAGTCCCGGGATGGAGTTCACATCAGGCTCTCTGCTCAGCAGGGAACCTGCTTCTCCCTCTGCCTTCCTATCTCCCTGTTTGTGCTCACTCTCTCTCTCTCTGATAAATAAATAAAATCTTTTAAAATAATAATAATTAAAAAAATTAAAAAGGAATTATTGAATCACTATACTGTATACCCAAAACTAATATAACACTGTATGTTAACTGCACTGGAATTAAAATTTTAAAAATAAAAAATAAAGGACAACTGGGTGGCTCAGTCAGTTAGGTGTCTGCCTTTGGCTCAGGTCATGACCCCAGAGTCCTGGGATCAAGTCTTGTGTCAGGCTCCCTGCTCAGTGGGGAGTCTACTTCTCCCTCTACCCTGCCCCCTGATCGTGATCTCTCTCTTTCTCACTCTCTCTCTCAGATAACTAAATAAAATATTTTAAAAATATATATTAATAAATAAATAATAAAAAATAAATAATTTAGTTCATCAAAAGCTTGGAATATTCTCTGGACAACTAAATTGGAATGTTCTCTTATACTGTGCTCAGGGCCTAATAATTTCAAATGACCTTGGGTAAATCCTATCACCTTTTCAAATTCCATTGGTCAAACGTGGTGTTGGCTCCAAAAAAAGTGATATGTGGCACTTGTGGTTAAGATCACAGACTTTCGGTATAGATTTAAACCTCAGCTTTACCACTTATTTGTCATGAAATCTAGGGGAAATTGTCCTCTTTGAGAAGAACTTCAGTTCTGCAGGCCATACAGTCTGTATTGTGATTACCTAATACTGCCATTGTCCTGTGAAGGTTGGCCATAAACAATACATAGACCGTGTGTCAATAAAACGTTATTCCATAGACACAGGTGGCTGGTCCAATTAGGCCTACGCCATAGCTTAGAGATGTCTGATCTATGAGACAGAAATAATAAATAATCACTTACCTTCAAGGGTTGTTGTAAGAATGAAGTTGGTTACTACCTGTTTCTTGGCACCTGATAGACACTCAACAAATAGAAGCTGTTATCCTTCTTCTTATTATTATTATCTTCACTATTTCTAAGTTTATTCTAACTCCGTATGTGACCATGGATCTATGGCTGTAAGACTTACTGGATGTGCAGAACAAATTTCACAATGGAATATTACTTTTCTGAATGGAGATCTACGTGGAAGGAACACAGATCTGGGAACATAATAAACAGGAAACGTGGGGGTTCTCTGTGGCTCCCGGCCCTGAGGGTTCCATGTTAGGAGGACAAACCCCTGCTATTTCGCTTCAAAGCAATAAATATGTAAAGCTAAGATATCAGTTTTCCTTTGTAAAGTGACCTGGTACATGGCATTATGTTCCTAACTACTGGGGCATGTTTTTCTTTCATGTGGTGGTAGCTTGTCTACACAGCGTTGTTTGTTGTTGTTGTTGTTTTTAATTTTTATTTATTTATTTGACAGAGAGAGATCACAAGTAGGCAGAGAGGCAGGCAGAGAGAGAGGAGGAGGAAGCAGGCTCCCTGCCAAGCAGAGAGCCCAATGCGGGGCTCGATCCCAGGACCCTGGGATCATGACCTAAGCCGAAGGCAGAGACTTTAACCCACTGAGCCACCCAGGAGCCCTACACATCGTTTTTAACATCTAATTGAAGACACTCATTGTCATTTGAAACCAACTGTTCAGAGTTGAAAAATTAGGATATTCTCCCACAGTATATTATCTTAACACAAACTGAGATAAATGTCATTCCACCAAATCTCAGAGCAGAAAACTATGCCATGCAAATATTTATGTTTTTAGTAAGGTTGTTCTGTATTAGTCTTGGCATCTTGGGAGTCAGTCTGGGGTAATTAATGAGGGCTGGTGACTGTTTTGGACAGAAGCAGCTGGGAAAACAATGATAAGTGGCAGCTAGTGAGTTGTCCCTATCCCGCTTCCCATCCTTCACTCCAATCAAAATCTCAGTGTGGGGCGCCTGGGTGGCTTAGGTCAACGACTGACTCTTGATTATGGATCAGGTCATGATCTCATGGTCATGGAACCAAGCCCCACATTGGGCTCCACACTTAGCACAGAGTCTGCTTGTCCCTCTCCATCTTCTCCTCCCCCTGCTTTCTCTCTCTCTCAAATAAATAAATAAAATCTTTTTAAAAATTCATAATCTCAGTCTAAACTCTTGAGTCAAGGGGTGCCTGGGTGGCTCAGTGGGTTAAGTCTCTGTCTTCAGCTCAGGTCTTAGGGTCCTGGGATCGAGCCCCATATCAGGCTTTCTGCTCAGCAGGGAACCTGCTTCCCCCTTTCTCTGCCTGCCTCTTTGCCTACTTGTGATCTCTCTCTCTGTCAAATAAATAAATAAAATCTTAAAAAAAAAAAAAAAACAACCTTGAGTCGACTCAGTGCACAACATTTTGGATTCCCTATAACTGGGGTTGAATGTACCTGCTGTGCTAACTTCTTCAAAAAAAGAAAAAAACAAAAACCAATAACGGAACTTGATATTAAGTAAAATATATTTATTTTTGTTTATAAATTTTCACACTTGCTCTTAAGAAGCTGGTCTTATAACACTAAACATATAAATTATCAGAAGATATCAGCATTTTGCTTTTCCTATTACAATGGGAAACAAGAGCAAAGTAGAAACACTTCTGACTTAAAAGATAGGAGAGGCGGCGGCTCAGGTCATGATCTCAGGGTCCAGGGATCAAGCCCCGCATCAGGCTCTCTGCTCAGTGGGGAGCCTGCTTCCTCCTCTCTCTTTCTCTCTCTGCCTGACTCTCCACCTACTTGAGATCTCTATCTGTCAAATAAATAAATAAATAAAAATCTTAAAAAAAAAAAAAAAAGAAAGATAGGAGAGGACAAGGCTATAAAGTGCTGTGGCATTTCGCTGTGAAATGGTATGTCAGGCACAGAGCAGAGTAATTCGTCCACATGAAAGCTGTCCATCGGGGCAGAGAGACAACACCATAGCTATCTATTTCCAGCGGATGGGATTGCCACGTGGGATCTAACATGGAAAATGAGTGGGAAGAGGGGCAAAGTGTTTCAAGGGCTGAGGGTACCAGTCCCCTGCAGGATTTTAGGTTGGTGGTATTGGTTGGTTAGTTGGTTTTTTTGCTTGTTTTGACCAAAAAATATAATTGGGTAATAAGGCACCCAAATTATTAGGGCTAATAATCACGGGAATAATCTAATAACCTGTGTTATTTTAACTGTTATCAGCAATAGTCAACATATCAGTAACTCATTTTTCATTGTTATTTACCGTTAGCATCTATTTTTATGTTATATTTTCCGTAGATAGTAAGCGTTTTCAAATGGCCTTGTTTGTGTTCCTGCTGATTCATGCTGACTCTAGAACGCCGTGCCTGCCCATTAGCTTTCAGTCTCAGTTGATTAAACACGACATACGAAATGCTTCAGCCGCTGACATATTTGCATCGATGTTGCGAAGGAGCTGGGGCTATTTATGCAGTCGTGTTGCTCACCAACTGCGCGTACACACGGTCGTGGTGCACACGTGGTGTCAAGCCATGTTCCCGCCCTGAGTGAAGTCGGGGACTTCGGGGAGAAACAAGGCTGCAGGACCTGTGCAAGAGCGCGCGCTCCCAGCCTGCTAGCCGCTCCCCTGCGTCACCCCGGCAGAGACCCTCCTGGGTGGCGAGGGCAGCCCGGCTCTCTCACCAGTTAAACCTTCACTCTGTGCTTGGACTAAATCCAGAACAACGCTGACAGGCTCCTCAGCTGCCAGGAAGCAGACTGTGCTCACTTTCACAGATGTCGCTGGAAATCTATGAGTGAGTTTTAAGGGAGTGAGTTTTAAGGGATGGGGGGTTAAAACCTAGGTGGGTCCGAACACAGGGTCAGCAAAAAGGAAAAAAAGAACCCAGCACTAAAGTCGTGGCTTTGAGCCGCTCAGGAGGACTTGAGTGGGGAGATCAGCGCCTGCAGACGCTCAGGGCATCACAGGAAAATCCCCTGCTTGGGATGCAGGGGGTCATGGATTATTTCTTCCAGGCACTGAAGTGCAGGATGCAGGAAAGAAGAAATGGTAACTGTTCATAAAGTGATGGGAGGTTGACAGCTACATTTTTCTGTAGCATAAGAGTCATCAGATAATTCCCTGTTTTGAGTGTGATGGGAGTGGGGGTTGGGGTGGGGGAATTCTTCATCCTCTAGAAAGCACAGGAAGAAAACAATTTGCAAATTGCCCATCTCAGGGATGTAGAGTTTCCACCTCTCAAATGGTACTGTTTTTACCCCCTCTTCCAGGTTAACAGATCACAAAGGGCACTTGGGTTATCACTCAGTTACCCACAGCTTGTAGTCTTAAAAATCCCCAGGGTAGAAGGCGTAGCTGTTCACGTTCTTAGAGGGAGGACCAGATCCCAGGCTGTCCACAAGCAGGGACAAAGCCTGGCACCCAGGGGCCACATGACAGGGCCCTGAGTTCAAATGGAGGAGAAGAGAGCTGGGAAGGCAGCTGTGCCCCCGGGACTCCTGCGGCCCCTGCCCCTCCCCGTTGCCCATGGGGATGCCGAGCCACCTCTATCAGGCAGAAATCCTTCCAAATGCCTACAGAAAATCAGATATGTAGTAAAAATCTGCAAGTTATCATTTATTGTTTGTTTCTGTACAGCAGAAGCCTCTTTTCTTACAGGTGTCTCGGCTTCCTGTCCCGCAGCCCTTTGTGGGGGCCACGAATTGGACCCTCCTACAGGGGGACTGTGGTTCAGGCAAGGCCCTGCCTCGTCGGGTTGGGTGGCCTGTGTGTGCAAACCCAGGAGGCTTTCCCGATGGCTCCTTGAAGCAACAAGTTCAAATCCGAGTTCTTAGTCGAAGGAAACGGGAAGAGATTTGGACACAAAAGGGAACTACCGCCAGGCCTCAACCCCCACCCCCGCTGCAGGTAAGAAAACGTGTCCCTAAAATTGACTGTCTCTCTGGCTTCCTTGTCTATGTTTCCTCTTGCGAAGCCGTCGCTGGAGCTGCAGCTTACTGGTGAAGAACATCTGTCTCCAGCCCACGTCCTCGGCCAGGGCACGCATGTCCGGTGTGATGGTGTCGCAGGCGGACTCCACTATCTTCTCCCACAGTTTGTCCGATGTGCACAGCTGTGGGCGGGAAGAGCCAGAGGTGGGTTATGTCAGACCCGGGATAAGGACAACTCACTTACTCACTCACAGAATCACTCCAGTTCCTGTCGTCTGTGAGATACTGGAGGAGATGTGACGTGGGCACGAAGGCGCACCAGACACGGTTCCCACCTCCTTCCTCTCCTCTTGGAGGAAAGGCAAGTGCACGAATCCCTGAAGGACGAAGCCATATTTGATTCATGGAATAAACCAAGTCATGATCTCATTTAAGAATAAAAATGTGGGCGCCTGGGTGGCTCAGTGGTTTAAAGCCTCTGCCTTCAGCTCAGGTCATGAACTCAGGGTCCTGGAATGGAGTCCCACATTCATTGTGAATGAATTAGATGAGAGGTGAGAACAAAGAGAAGAATTAACGATGAGCTGTTTGGCTTGAGCAGCTGGGTGGATGGTGTTGCCAGTGACTGAGAAAATAAGACTGTGGGAGAAGCAGAATTGATCAGTAGGTATGTGGCAGGGGGCAGGCGGTCGGGGAGATGTCAAGAGGTCTGGTTTTGGCATGTCAAAGCAGCGATGTCTATACTCCTTCTAGGTGGAAGTACTGAGTATGCAATTAGACTTAAAAGTAAGGAGTTCAGGGGTGCCTGGGTAGCACAATGGTTAAACATCTGCCTTTGGCTCAGGTCATGATCTCAGGGTCCTGGGATCAAGCCCTGCGTTGGGCTCCCTGCTCAGGTAGGAGCACAGGTGGGGAGCCTGCTCCTCCCTCCCCCATTCCACCTGCTTATGTTCCCTCTCTTGCTGTCTCTCTCTCTCTCTATAAAATAAATAAATATAATTTAATTTAATTTTTAATTAAAAGTCAGAAGTTCAAGGAGACAACCTGGCCTGGAAACACACGTCTGGAAATTATCAGTGTGTAAATACTGTTTAAAGCCCTGGGGGCGCCTGGGTGGCTCAGTGGGTTAAGCCTCTGCTTTCCGCTCAAGTCATGATCTCAGGGTCCTGGGATTGATCCCCGCATCGGGCTCTGCTCAACAGGGAGCCTGCTTCCCCCCTCTCTCTCTGCCTGCCTCTCTCCCTACTTGTGATCTCTCTCTCTGTCAAATAAATAAATATTTTAAAAAAATAATAATAAATCCCTGGGATTAGATGCTATCACATAGGTGTGACTGTAGAGAGAGAAAATGCCCAGGGAAGAGCTCTAGGACATTCCAACATGAAAGCAGTCCGAAAATAAAACAGTTTCCAGCAAGGGAGTCTGAGAATAAGGAAGAAAACCCAGACAGCAATCCAGTGTCTCAAGGCTGCTGAAAAGACAGGAGTTTACAACTGATTGGTGTTTTTGTAATATCGTGGGCAAATGATAACCTTGACAAGAGGTTCCCATGGCAGAGTGGGGACTGAATGCCTGGCTAGAGTGGGTCCAGGAAGGGACAGGAGAAGACAAAGTGGATATAGCACTTATGGTCACTCTTTTGAGGGAATTTTGCTTGAAGAGCAGAATAGGGAATCAGGTCAAGGCATTTTTTTTTTTTTATGTGCTGATGGAAATGACCCAGTAGTGGGGGTAGAACTAGTGGCAGGGACAGCTGCATGTGCAAAGTAGCTGAGCAGAGGAGCTGAAACACACAGGTGGAAATGTGACCTTGGGTAATAAGGAGGAGAACTTCTTACCTGGGACAGGAAGTTTACAGAGTTGATGGACAGAGGGATGAGGGGAAAGGACAGTAGGGCAGTCCTCTGGTGACTCCTTCCAATTCCTCCATGAAATAAGAGGCCACAATATCAACTAAGAGTGAGGAAGCAGGGGACTTCAGGAGAGAGAAGAGGGTGTAACATAGACATCTTGGAGGGTAAAGGAGAGTAAGAAACTCAGTTTCTAAGACAAAAGGTATTTTATGTATAATGTCGTCTTTGGTTCTGAGTTGGTTTTTAATGCCAGACACGTTAAAAAAATATGGTCCCAAGAAACACGGAAAAAGAGAAGTGAAAGAATGAAGGCCTCTTGTTTCTAATGCTGAAGATGGGAAAGCAGGGCTCTGTGTTCAAGACAGCACACTATTACGATCCTGCCCGTGGGTAGATGCATCTTGATGTGTGTGCAGCTCCGTTCTGGATAGCCGGTTTGTACAGCGCAAGACGGCAGCATCTCCAGTCCCATATGGTCCCCTGAGCAACTGGCTCTGGCCAGTGGGAGGTGAGGAAAGCAGTAGCCTTCACCCCCTAACCTGTGGGCTCAGACTAGTATGAATAGCGCAACATCGAAGGGTTGAGGCTCCAAACATTGGGTCATGGGGAAGCCCAACTGCCTCCCTATCTCTGGGAGAAAGGCCTGAACGATTACCAGGCAGCCCCCTCCCCCAACACACACACACACACACACACACACACACACACACACACACAGAGCAGAGCTGGTGTCAGCTCCAGCCCTGGACACAGCCCTGCTCTGCCTGTTACTACCGCCATTTCTACCTGTCCCTCACAAGACGCACCCCGCCCTGAGTATTAGAATTGGAACCCACCCCAGCATTCAACAGCCATCTAAAGGGGAACAGTGGGTGCCCCTGATTTCTGTCCTCCTATTATGGGTCACCATTTCAGCCCACCTGGCCTATAGCTGACACCCACTCCCCTCCCCATCCCTAGCCCCAGGCAACCAAGCATTCTCACTAGCACCACCCAGGGCCTGGCCTTGGCTCTGCCCTGCCTTGCTCTCCTGCATCCTAACTTCCTTCTACGGAGAGGGAGACACGTCAGTGTCATGTCTATTTCAGGACACCATTACATTCATTTTAAGCAGAAATCAGCCAGGACTTTTTACTTTTATACTTTTCTATATTTTTCTGCTACTCTAAAAGTACTCTAATAAGGGAAAAGAAGGAATTACAAATAGAAATGAATAGTAAAAGAACGCATAAGAACTTAAGATCCTTTCTGCATAAATATCAAAACAAAAAGTATTACACATTCACATAAAGGTTACCGGGACACAGCAACACTGAATCTTCTGATATTGACAGCCCCCCAAGCATTCTGATATTGGTCAAATCGTTGTTATCTTAGCCCGTCTTCAACAATCCTTCAAGGTCTAATTTCTCTACTCAGATCACAGCATATTCTAAATATAAGCAACAAAGGGAAACTCTTAGAAAATGTCTTAATATTTAAAAATGAATGGATCTTCCGATCCTCCTTTAAAAAATTTGAACTCTTAACACCAAAGTAGATGACTACCCCTTTACCAGCACGATACATCTCAGGATATCAGTGTGCCTCATATAATGAAGAATTATTGAAAAGAACTATGAGATTTGGAGGGAAAGAAAATAATTCTCAAAAGGGAGCTTAAACTTTCACCAGTGTAACTTCATTTGTGACTCGTATTTTATACTGGAAATACTTACAGCTTGTTTTATATTATAAATTTGTCTACATAATGCCCCCATTTAAGATGCCCAAACCCTGGGGCTCTTTGCTTGGTAGATGCCAGGCTGAGAAACATGAGATATGCGTCCTGGCTATGGTTCCTGGGACTGTGAGCCAAGGCACAGCTAATTGTGGATTTAGCTCCCCCTGGCGGTGGTGCATGAACCTAACACACATGATGCTATCTAAAAGTTGAAGGGGATCCGAGGGCTTATCTAGATAAGAACTCTCCTTTTAAAAATGGAGAAATTAAGGGTCTGTAAGAATAGGGTGGGGGCGCCTGGGTGGCCCAGTAGGGTGGGCATCTGCCTTCGGCTCAGGTCCTGATCTCAGGGTCCTGGGATGGAGCCCTGCATCGGGCTCCCTGCTGAGCAGGGAATCTATTTCTCCCTCTCCCTCTTCCTCTGTGTTCTCTCTCCCTCAGATAAATAAATAATCTTAAAAAAAAAAAAAAGAATAAGAATGCTGTCCAAGGCTCCTGGTGGGGAGTGGCTGACTGGGGAACAGAACCCAGCTCTCTGTCTTCGTCCAATTTAAACACCTCCCCATACCTGTACACAGCGAAGCTAGGAAAACACCCCACCACCCCAACCCCCAAACTTCCAACCTTTTACAGTCTCGTGAGACCTTTTATCTGTACCATTTTAATATCAAATTCTTGGACTGGATTCAGAATTGGGTTGCTGTAAACACAAGCAAACACACAGATGCTGGCTCCGACTCAGACCCGCCCACCGACCAGGGTGTGGGCCTCCCATCTCTATTTTCACCTGCTCCCCAGGTGCTTCGTCTCCTTGGCCAGACATGGGAACCACAGTCATAGGGAGTCTGCAGCTGTCCCTGAGTCACGAACAAGATGAGTATGTTTATATGCCAATCACCGTCATCGTCCTGCCGTGTCTGGGCTTTACCCTTTCATCTAACTACTGAGGTTCTTTCGGGTCTACTCTGCTGTAGTTTTCTGGAAAGGGATAGGATCAAGGCCTGGTTCTTCCTGGGCCAAGACAGGTTCCCTCCTGGCAGATTACCTGGCAGGACTTTGGGTCAATCACAGAGCTGGCCCTCAGCAGCCTTTCTCGTATCCCATGACACGAGATTCACCTTTTGAGGGTGTGCTCATCTTAGCAAAGCTCCCAGAGGATGCCTCTTTGTTGTTCACCCTGAGAAATACAACCACCCAATATCCAGGCTTTCAGGAACTCATCCATGGAGGCTCCACTGTTGGGTCAACATGGAATGAGAGCAAGAGCAGAGGGTGGGAGCTAAGAGAGGTGGGTCGGAAGCAGGACATTCCTAGGGAAGGAAACAGTATAAGCAAATGCCAAAAGCCCAAAAGAGACTGCCCAGTGCATGAGAGACGGCCAGGAGAAAAGCCAGCAGAGAATCCTGGAAACAAAGATGGGTCAGGGAGTAGAAGGCCTAAACAGGCCCTTTAGGTGTGACAACGAAGAGGTTACTGTGAACAAGGCCGGGGACATTTAGTTATATTTCTGAGGCATGGCAGAGGAGGAAAAGAAGATGAGGAGGTTGAGAGTAGACTAGTGGCTTTGGGAATTTAGGACGTCATAAGACCAGTGAAATTTTTGGAAATCAAACAAAACAAAAATTAAGAACCAAAATAAGATTGCTAACTTTTTCAATTTTTCCAAGTTTGGATAATTTGTTAAAATGATCAGGTTTTAAGGCCATTATTTCATAAAAGAAGGGGCATTTGGGGGGCACCTGGGAGGCTCAGTCAGGTCATGATCCTGGAGTCCCAAATTGAGTCCTGCATTGGGCTCCCTGTTCAGCAGGGAGTCTGCTTCTCCCTTTCCCTCAGCCTCTCCCCTGGCTTGTGCTCTCTCGTCCTCTAACTTGCTCACTCCCTCTCAAATAAATACAATCTTAAAAAGAAGAAGAAGAAGAAGAAGAAGAAGAAGAAGAAGAAGAAGAAGGAGAAGGAGAAGGAGAAGGAGAAGGAGAAGGAGAAGGAGAAGAAGAAGAAGAAGAAGAAGAAGGAGAAGGAGGAACATTTTAACTCTTCCCAAAATAGGAAGGCCTAACCTCCAATAAAGGATGGTCATTTAGACTAGCTCATTTGGTAAAGCATGAAACCCTCGGTCACAGGGTCGTGAGTTCAAGCCCCACACTGAATATGGAGCCTACTATTAAAAAAAAAAAAAAAAAAGGATGATGATGATGATCATTTAAATGGAATAAACTTGGTTTGATAACAAACCCTTCATATCTCATTTACTTACTGTTTTCATGTCATCGTGGATTATAAAATTCCACTCCCACTGATGATGCTAGTTTCCTGAGGGTGAACTACCCTGTAAACTTGTTTTGTTCTGTTTTATTTTCCCAAGGAGAAAAGGAAAGAGATTGGCTGCAAATCGAGTCTAGAGTTTTTGAGTTCTTAAGGATGAGGCTGATTTGAAAAAATTTCCGAGAGGAAAAAACAAATGAAAGATTTAAAAATAGGAACTAACGGGTCCTGCTTCCCCACCTCTCCGCCGGCCTCTCTGCCTACCTGGGATCTCTGTCTGTCAAATAAATAAATAAAATATTTTAAAAAAATAAAAAATTAATTAAAATAAAAATAGGAACTAAATGCAATATAGTATGCCAGACTGGTTCCTGAAACAGCAAAAGGACATTAGTGGAAAAACTGATGAAATATGAATAAAGTCTGTGGCTTAGTTAATAATAGTATTTTATCAGTATTAATTGCTGAGTTTTGATAAATATCCCTGGTTATATAAGATGTCAGTGTTAGGGAAAGCTGTGAAGGGTATATGCAAACTGTGTGTATTATCTTTGCAACACTTACAAATCTAAAATTATTTGTAGGGGCGCCTGGGTGGCTCAGTCATTACACGTCTGCCTTTAGCTCAGGTCATGATCCCAGAGTCCTGGGACGAAGCCCTGTCTTGGGCTCCCTGCTCAGTAAGGAATCTGCTTCTCCCTCTACCTCTGCCATCCCCCCTCCCCTGCC
The DNA here is from genome assembly GCF_010015895.1 of Lontra canadensis. Classification (NCBI taxonomy): domain Eukaryota; kingdom Metazoa; phylum Chordata; class Mammalia; order Carnivora; family Mustelidae; genus Lontra; species Lontra canadensis. The sequence continues at coordinate 9,959,917 of NW_022631007.1, read as the reverse complement.
CCTCATGCTTGTTCTCTCTCTCTTTCTCTCAAATAAATAAATAAAATCTCTTTTAAAAAATAAAACTATTTGTAAACAAAAAGGTTTTTAAGGCCACCTAGGTGGCTCTGACTCTTAATCTCAGCTCAGGTCGTGATCTCAGGGTCGTGAGTTCAAGCCTCACATTGGGCTCTGCACTGGGTATGGAGCCTACTTAAAAAAAAAAAAAAAAGCTTTTTAAAAATAACAACAACCCAAAAGAGAAAGGAGATAAGTGGCAGACTAAATTCCCTTGGCTCAGACCTTGGAGCCAGGTGGCAGGCAGCACTGGCCTCTCAGAGGAGAGGAACACCTCCCTCCCAAAGGTCAGAGGAAAGGGTTAGACTTGGACACAAATAATTTGCTAATAAATTTGCCTGCAGAAATTTGAAATGGAAATTTTTTTCTTTTCTTTTCATTTGAAATGGAAATTTTTTTCAAGGTAGCAAATGGCAAGACAAAACAAAGTAATTGATAAATGTAGGTGAAAACTAAGTAAACAGTATACAGATAAAATATAGACTGCAGACAGAAATGAGCAGTAACTATTACATGGAGAGAAAAAGGCACAGCAGTCCTGGACCATTCTCCATCTTCAAAAAATTCTGCTCTGCAAGGATACCGAGAGCTGAAATCAGCAACCCAGAAAAGGCTTCCTTTAGAGCAGCAGGTAAATTATGGAGGGTATTTCCAAGACAGCCCTGAAGGGACGCTAAGAGGGAGCCATCGAGAGCGGAAGGGAGCAACACCTGGGGAGAAGACAGTTGCTCAGCGTCAGGAATAAATTGCACAAGACACTGCGGTTGCTGCCACTCTCTGACAAATCCTTCCATTTCATTTTGGGAACAAGCGCGGGCCCTAGCAGAAGTTTTCAATAGATCCTGACTAGTATATTCATGTATTTAAAATTCTTTTTCATTGACAGTAGGAATAATCAGCTTCTTATCAGCAGCAAATCTTTAATACATATTTTAATGGAAAAAATATATAGCGATTAATTATAATACTCCCTTCTGGCTCTCCATTTTTAGGGGGAAAACCAAGTAAAAACATAAGCTTTTATCCTCAAAGAGGATACATGAAATAATATAGGTCATATTATTTTAAATGTATATATATCAAGAAATATGACGGCATGATTGTGAAAAAAAGTGTTGACCTTTTAGGTAATGAGATTATGAATTAGGGGCACCTGGCTGGCTCAATCAGTAGAGCATGTGACTCCTGATCTCAGGGTCCTGAATTCAAGCCCCACATTGGGTCTGGAGCTTACCTAAAAATACATAAATAAATATAAATAAAATAAAGGGGCGCCTGGGTGCCTCAGTGGGTTAAGCCTCTGCCTTCGGCTCAGGTCATGATCTCAGGGTCCTGGGATCGAGCCCCGCATCGGGCTCTCTGTTCATTGGGGAGCCTGCTTCCCCCTCTCTTCTCTGCCTGCCTTTCTGCCTACTTATGAACTCCCTCTCTCTCTCTCTGTCAAATAAAATCTTAATAAATAAATATATATATATATACATATATATGTATATATGTATATATATATATATATATGGGTGAATACAGTCTTAAAGATTTTTTTAAGGGTCCCAGGACCCTGGGATCATGACCTGAGCCAAAGGCAGACGCTTAACCAACTAAACCACCCAGGAGCCCCAATATTTATTTATTTTTAGAGAGAGATGGATCTGATGCATGTGAGGGGAGCGGGAGAGTGAGAAAGAGAAAGGCAAGCAGACTTTTGCTGAGAGTGGAGCCCTACTCAATATCATGACCCTGAGATCACAACCTGAGCTAAAACCAAGAGTCAGATGCTTAACTGACTGTGCCACCCAGGCACCCCATGAATAAATGTCTTTAAAAAAAAAGATTATGATTTAATTCATCTTGGGAAATGTTGCATGCTCTTTTACAAATGGACATTCCCCCAGTATATTACAACTAAATACCAAGTTAGGTTTCTTCTGTTTCAAACAAAGTCCAACTCTAATTAATTTAAGCCAAAAAAGCATTGAATGGGAGAACGATATGTGCATTTAGGAATAACTAAAGGGGCAGGAACGAAGGCACCTTCCAGGATACAGGGAGAGGAACCAACAATGTTCTCCTCAAGGCCCTGTCATTGGGTGAAATCCGCACCAAGTGCATCTTCCGATCTCATCATTCTGCTGAGGATTCAAAACAGTGTGAGAGAGTCTATTTCTTCAGCCTGGGGCATGGAGGAGGACAGGGCACTATGATGAGCAGATTTCCCCAAAACCATCAACATTGTGATTAGATAATTCTGCAAAGGGCTGTTAATGGAAGAAAGGGAGACAGATAGAAGACTCACTACTCGATGCCTTCTTTCGTGTGGCCACACCCCCGCCTGAACTGTTGCCTGAACTTGGAGTTCCCCTCGACCTGAAATGCCCCTAGTCTTCCAGACCACCTCGTGAGCTCCTATTTTACCTTGAAAACCCAGAAAAAATAACTCCTTCTGTGAAGCCTGGCAGAGGAAATCACCTTGCACTCTTTGTACCTCATACACACATCCTTTGTTGAACTGCTCACATTATACTGTAATAATCTGTATCTGTTAGGACCTCTCCTGTTAGACTGTAAGTTTCTTGAGGGCAGGAATAATGTCTTTTCATGTCTGCTACCTCTGTGCATAGAACAGTGCTCATGATCAAGTAAGTATTCAACAGATGTTTGCTGAAATGAATGCAAACAATAAACTATGAGGAAGGAAGGAAGGAAAGAAGGAAGGAGGAAAGGGAAGGAGGGAGGGAGAGAGGGAGGGAGGGAGGAAGATGAACTTTGAGGAAGCACAAGGAAAAACCCGCATAGACACAAAATAATTATCTGTTACCTGCGCAAATCTGCGTGATGTTTGAGAAAGCCTGGCAATATCTTCAAGATCCAGATAAGAAATGATATTCAGGAGCAGATTGTCTGAGAGCCGTTCAAGGAAGTCAAATTTACCTTCACATAAATTGAAGACATAGTCTAATATTCTTGCACCAAATATTAAGGCAATTTGGACTGTAATTCAAAGAAACCAACAAACCAACAAAGTTACCATGTGCAGACAGGTAAAAACTATGAACTTTATCAGTAAATTGTGCTATAAGGCATTCTTCCCCAGGGAGTAATGTTGGATTATGCCGAGTTATTCCCACCTTCACCAAGCTGTCTTTGGTGACACACATTTGTGAGACATTTGTTTTCAAGCACTGTCCCTGCCATGAGATTGGAACCTTTGAGGGACACTCACTGTTTTAACCCAGTGATGAACCACATCCCCTTGACTTCATCAACACCAAATTCCAGTCCAGACAACTGACTTAACTAGTCCCAGCTCCATCCTCACTGTCACACCCGAATGGCCAAAGATGTTGGTCCCTGTGGGTTTTCTACTACCCTCCTTCTCCCCAAATTGGTCTGAAACATATTAATATCTCTTAATTTTAGCTGATTTTTGTTCCCTTATTGTTATACATTGTTTCTGCACCAAACTTTCTTTTTCCCTCTTTACCTTCTTTCATCCCTACCTTTACATAATGGAAAAAAAAAAAAATAGAAGCAATGAGGAAAATAAGTGGCTAGTTCATGAAAATTGAGTTAACTTTTGCCTAATATTTTCTATACTTTTCAGTTATTTCCAAATTGGAAAACAGTTCCAAAGAATCAACCAATTATAATGGTCTATGTTAAATATGTTCAATGCAAGAAAGTTAGTTTGTTTCTTTTTTTAACTCAGTTCTCTTAAAAAAAAAAAACAAGAAATGGTTAATAAATGGGAAAACATGTTTGGAAGGATACATATTCAAATTTTAATAGTGGTTAAATCTGGGTGGTGACTTTTTTTTTTTTTTGGGTGGTGACTTTCATTTTCTTCCTTTTGTTCATCTGTATTTTCTCATCTTTCTACAATAAACCTGTATAACCAGTGTAATTTTTTTAGATCCAGGAAGGAAGGAAGGGGGAGAGGAAGGAAGGAAGGGAAGCCCACTACCTCCTCAAATGAGAGAGGAAGACAGGGTGATGATGGAGTAAGCATGTGGATTCCAGTGATCCCAAAGCTGGGAACTTTCTTGGTTTCTTGAAGCTCCTTTTTTCCCTTCTGACTCTGAAAGCATCACTAAAACTAGCCTTTCTAGAGACCTGTTCTTAGAAAAGAGAGCTCTCTATTCTACATGGACTAAATAATCGTTCATGTATTTACTCTCTCTCTTAGAAAAGAGAGCTCTCTATTCTGCATGGACTAAATTGCTCGTTCCTGCAATACCCAAGATTTGGGAACCATCTTCCTTCCTCAGCCTGGAGCATTCCCTCCGGAGCAAGTAGAATGGCGCTGTCAGGAACCCTGGGCTCTGTGCAGAAGTCAGCAGAACCGTGATTCAGCTGGTTGATGGGTCTCTGATTTCAGGATGGATGTGGGGTGAGGGCCATGTTTATGTCAAAGCTCTAATTGTGCAACTCAGGAGAGCCAGGTATATAAGATTTCTCTCCAAAACTGGTTAGTCCAGCATTCCAAAGGCATTAAGGGTTTTAGTGGCTTCTGAATTCCAAGTGCTTCCAATTCAAAGCACTTTTGAAGTCCAAGGGCTTTCCAGAGGGAAAAAGAACCCTGTCAAAAGTTCAACTCTAAAGAATAGGTATCATGGAGAACTCCCAGCCCACCAGCAGAATAAGAAGAAAAGGCAATACTTAGTTAATGGAGGGAGAAAAAAGCCCTTAGTATAAAAACATCCCTTAATAGAACTGGAGATGTTTGTTCATTTTTAAATGCCAGGAAAACATGTTCAATGCATCTTCAGATGTATTTTATGAAGCCTCTACCAGTAAAGGCCTTAAAATGTAAAAATTATAAAAGGAAGCATACACCTACGGATGTAATGTGACAGTTTCAAAGTGTATGGGTATTGGGGTATCTAGAAAAATATTTTTTGTTTACTTGTATATTTTATGTGACCAACATTTATTTCTTTTGAAATAAGAATCAAAGAAGTTAAAACAAAACCCATTTTGAAAAGTAAAATCACTGCCTTCCTGTTGGACTATGTGTTCACCAACCTCCAAGACGGCTCCACAGAATCTCTTCTCCTGGACTTATTTTTCTGTGTTTCCATCCCACACTGAGTTAGGGCTGGTCTATGTAACCACTAAGATATTGTCTAAATGACATTCCAAGTCTTTGTCATAAAAGACAGTGGGGATTCTGCCTTGCTGCTGCCTCTTGGATCACTCCCCCTGGGAGAAGCCAACACCATATGCTAACAATGCTCAGCAGCCCTCTGGAGAGTTCCATGGGCTAAGAAATTGAAACTTCCTTCCTGGCTACAACTGCCACTTTTTCGTCAGCCATGTTTGTGAGTCATCATGGAATCAGAGCCTCCAGATGACTGAGGCTCCATGCAACACCATACGAGACCCAAAGACTGAGCTAAGCTGCTCCCAAATTCCAGACCCACAGAAACCGTTTGAACTAATAAACATTTATTATGGTTTTAAGCCATTAAGTTTCTGGGCAGTTTGTTACACAACGGGAGACAATACGGATTTGGGTACTTCCAAGTGTTGTGGTGCCATAATGGATGTGGGAGTATCTTTGACATTGGAGAGCGTATGGAAAATTTGAATGAGTTTGAGGAGGTTGTTAAGTGCAAGGCTGAAGAGCTTTGAACAAATAGTATAATAAATAAGTAAATGGCTGGTTAGTAGAAGCTTGGTAGACTCTGAGGAGGCTTTACAGGCAAGGGCTTAAAGGAAAGTGAAGAAAATATGATTGAAAACTGGAAGGTGGGAGACCCTTGTCATGTAGTGGCAGAAACATTAATGCCTACTGAGATATGTGAAGTAAGAAATAGACTTCAGGGGAGGTGATTCAGCTACGTAGAATTCCAAGTGTTGAACATGCTATCTGACTTCTTGCTGCTTAAAGTAAAATGTGAAAGCAAAGAGAGAAGCTAAAGGAGGTTTCTTAAAAAGCTGCCAGGATCTGCTGGCTTTGAATTTTCTCTGCCTCATCAGATGGCAAACAATGCTAAAATTAAGAAATGGTTCCAAGGCAAAGATCAAATCCTGAACAAGCTCAGGAAAACCTGGTATGAAGATGAAGCTGAGTGCATGGCTGGAAAATGCTTTGTTAAGAACCATTCAGTCAAATTTTAGTGCTTCCAAGAAGCTGAAGGGTATTGCCACTTGGGAGTCGAGAGCAGAAACCAAGGTAGAGAAGGGCTTGTCTCAAAAAGGTGTGCAGGCGTGGTTTTGCTTAACGGAGTGAACCCCAAAAAAGTCAAAGACAACTATGACGTTTTTAAGAGAATTCTATGGGTAGGAACACTGCTTGCCAGCTTGAACTGAAAGGGTCAGAAGCAGTGCAAAAGGAAAAAGACTCCAGACACTCAAACTCCTACAGGCAGGAAGTAGGCTGAGAAAACTAAACCTACAAAGATGGGTTACCTTTTGTGGACAAGGAGGATGACTCAGGATGGATCCAAGGTTCCAGGAGGTAAAACCAAGAGCCATGAAGAATTAGTAGAGCTCTTGAGTTCTCATCAAGAACTGATAACCTCACTGAACTCTACCTCTGGAACTAATAATACACTGTATGTTAATTAATTATGTTAATTAAGTTGTCTCATGCCTGTCCCACCATTACACGTCAGGTGGAGAGGGACAGAAAACTTGTCTAATTCACAGGCTTCGTATCTATAGGAGCTATCCCTGTCATTAACTGCACTTAAGGCCTTGTACCTGAGGCACCCATCCACCTATGGACTTGGTCTATGTGATGAGATTTTGAACAACTAAAGATACACCACAAGAAGAAAGAAATTTACATAGGGAATTCCTGGGTGGCTCAGTCAGTTAAGCGTCTGCCTATGGCTCAGGTCATAATTCCAGGGTCTGAGGACTGAGTCCCTCATCAGGCTCCCCACTTGGCAGGGAGCCTGCTTCTCCCTTTCTCTTTGCCTCTCCCCCTGCTTGTGATCTCTCTCCCTCTCTCTGGCAAATAAATAAATAAAATCTTTTAAAAAAAAAAAGAAAGAAAAGAAAAGAAACTTACATAAAAGGAAGGAATAGAATTTCAGAAGCAATGATGAAGACAGAAATGGCAGTAAACATGGGCAAATCTGTATTAATCATGTTTGAAATAACAAACTGCCAGAGTTGTCAAACAAGGCAAATCGAAATTCCATTTCACAATTATAATTTAAGGCAAAGGTTTAGAATGTAAATATTCTAAGGTTCTTGATATTCCAGAGGCAGATAGAAATACCAGCACAAAGGAAGGAAGGGAGGGAGGGATAGAGAGAGGAAAGAAGAGAAAGAGAAAGAAGGAAAAAATATACAAGGATAACTTCCAAAATAGCTGCTCTATAATCAGCTGGAAATTGGTTCACAGTGGAACGAAACAGAAAACTCATTTTAAGGTGACTTAACAATTAGGGGTTTATTTTTTCCTCAGTTAGTGTGTGGAGGTGAGCAGTAAAGGCTGGTGCAGGAGCTCCATTATGTCATTAATATCCCCGGGTTCTTTTATCTTTCTGTTCCATGTTCTTAGGATGTGGCTGTCACCCTCAGCGTCACTCTAAGATGGTCTCTGTCCCGTAGACATCATAATCATGCCAGTTAAAAAACTCTCAGATAAAAAACACTTGCATACACACACACACACACACACACACACACACACACACACACACAATTCTGGCTATACTATTTATAAGAGACATACTTAAAAATAGTAATATGGAGAAGCAAAGGTAATAGAATGGGGAAACATAGACCAATTCAAACCAAAAGAAAGCTGATACCGTTATATTACCAGACAAAACATATGTTACAGTAAAATTCTCCATTGGAGAAAAAGAGGAACCACCAAGGAGTAATTCACCAGGATGATTTAATACTTCTAAACTGGTATACCCCTGTGGCCCCTGGATGGCGCAGTTGGCTAAGCCTCTAACTCTTTGTTCTGGCTCAGGTCATGATCTCAGGGTCGCAAGATCAGGCCCCACATCAGTCTCCAGGAGCCGCGGAGCATCCAGGAGTCTGCTGAAGTTTCCCCCCTCACTCTGCCCCTTCCTGTGCACACTCTCTTTCTCTAAAATAAATAAATAAATATCTAAAAATAAATAAATAAACTAGTATACCCCAAACAAAATACAGAGCAAACACCGATAGAATTATGAAGAAAAAATGATAACCCTCCACTACAGTGGGAGCTTTTATAACTCTCCTATCGATACTTGATACATCACACAGAAGTGAAGTTATAGAATATTTGAGTAACACTATTTAAAAGAGTTATTCAGTGGACATTGCTGTCAAAAGACAAAGATCAAATATTAGTGAGCTATGCATCCAAATTAAAAAGAAAAGGTTACCTCCCTCAATTAGAAGAAAATATAAAGATAAGAGCAAAGATTAATAAAATAGAAAAGAAACAGTGGAGGTGGTCATAGAAACAGAAGGGTTGATTTTTTGAAAGATTAATAAAGTAGATAAACTTCCAAGAATAAATAAGAAGAAAAGGACAAAAGCATAACTCAGTCCTATTAGGAATAAAAAAAGAATGTAACTAACTTCAGCACTTGCTTTTAAAGAGCAAGGTATAGGATACAATGTACAAGATTCTTCTTTTTGTGTTAACGTATTTCACCGTTTCTGGAAGGATATATAAGAAAACTGTTAATGATCGTTGTCGCGGCAACTGGGACATGGGGCCAGAGAAAAACTTAACTTCTATTCTAAAACCTCTTTAAACTGATTTAATTTTTGTATTACTATGTGTGTGTGTTCATTTTTTTAAATCTCAGATATTAGTTAATAAAAAAGTGATAAAATACAAGAGTGTTGCTGAGATCTGCCTTCCCTGCTCTGTAGCCCAGAGCCAGGCTCCCACACTTCCTCGAAGTGCTTCTGCCTCCAACACTCTCCCAGTCTACCTTCACCCACAGGCCCCCATCCATCATGGGCAAAAACTAGAAATTCAGGCTGAAGTCAAGGAGTAGCTGATTCGAGAGGACAAAAAGAAGGAGGGGAGTAGGCTAAGAGGTGGTGGGTGGCCCCGAGAAAACAAAGTTCCAGGTCAAAGGCTAAAGTACGGGCTAAGTGAAGAAGGGACCCAGAGAAAATGGATCATGGGTCCATGGCATGGGGCTGACACAGATTTGGGAATAAGGGAAACCCAGTAGTTTCCCACTCTCTTATTTCTGTTGTACCAACATCCCCAGGATCTAGAACTCAAGCCAATATTCCAGGATTATTAGTATTGATAGTATTACCAATTCTCTGTTATTGTCCCCCATTTCAAACATGCAGTCCTGTTTTTTTTTTTTTTTCATAAATTATCTAAATGTCCAAGAAAATTTCAGTTCTTTGCATCTGAACTATATCACCCACGCTTCCTTTTACAAGCAGGAGCAGAAATTAAAAAAAAAAAAAAACCTTGTCAGTCAGTTCAGAAGATACGGTTGTTGAAGTCATTTGGTTTTATCACAGGGATTTTTGTGGATTGGCCTAAATACTTAACCACCACTTATAACTCATTCAAAGATCAAAGCAATCAACTTTAGAGTGGACTTAAGTTGGAAAACAACTTATTTTTAGGTTGGATTCAACCTCAACTCATGAGTCAGCACTTTCAACTGAGTTTACACAGGCACATTTTTGCTTTAAACTCAATTTTAACAATATTTCCAATAGCTAATTTTCTGGCAATTCCTACTTCTTTAACTTAGGGGGAAAAAATCCATAGATGTTTCTTCAGATTTTAAAAGGTCTCAGAGGAAAAAAAAATTAAACTTCATAGACAAGTGGACAAAGAATACAAACGGGCAAATTACAGAAACAATATAAATGGTAATTAAACATAACAGGATGCTCAACTTACTAGTTATCAGGAAAATGCTAATTAAATATGACACTATTTTCACCATCTGACTGGAAAAGATGAAAAAGAATAGTAATACCTAATTAGTGATGGCAAAGGTGCAAGAAAACCATATCCTGTCGGATAGAGTATAATTAATACAGCAGTTTTTTGGAGCCCCATCTGTGAGGACAGTGAAGTAATTGGCATTTTATGCAAATTTTGGATTACTCAAAGTTAAAATAGGGTGCCATCAAAATATTAATGAAGTCTCATTTTATGAATAAATGCTGAAATAATATAAGTTGCCCACTTTAAAATTCTTTCAAAACTAGCATAATTAGGGGCCCCTGGGTGGCTCAGTCAGTAAGGTGTCTGCCTTTGGCTCAGGTCATTATCCCAGGGTCCTGGGATCAAGTCCTGCATCAGGCTCCTTGCTCAGCAGGGATCCTGCTTCTCCCTCTGCCTGCTTCTCCCCCTGCTAGTGCTCTCTCTCTCTCTGACAAATAAATAAATAAAATCTTAAAAAAAAAAAAACTAGCATAATTATAAAGGTCAAACAAATTAGAGATCATGGCATCCATCTCATGGCAGGCCTACTCAAGCTAGCTAACAGAAATACCATTGCTGGCCAAGTGAGCCTTGGGCTATAGATTCAGTAACAAAATAAAATACTCAAAATAAAATACTCTATCAAAATTTATAATGTATATTTTTTTGGTCCCAGTAATTCCATGATGAGGAATCTATGTTACTGATATTCTCACCTAAGTGTGCAAAGATAAATATGCCCCAGAATGTGCCTAAAGGCTTCTGAAAATGCCCATCAATGGAGAACTGTCTATTTCTACCAAGAAACACCACACAGCCTTGGAAATGGACAAGGTATTTCTTTATGCATGCTAACAAAAAAAAAATTTCACAATATATAGCAAGTGCAAAAATTAAAGAATTCAAGATTGTATTTTTGTAAACAAACACGCACAATCCCAAACAGAAAGAATTCAAATGCAAGAGAAACTATTTACAGCGGTTATCTCTGGGGAGTAGAGCTTGGAGGAAGAGAGAAGGAGTTTTCACTTTAAAAATTTTAAAAACTATAATAGCTAGGTATTAGGCAAATTCTTAGCCTTCATTCAATTACTCCTCATAAGGACCCTATGAGCTAATGCTGTTATTATTCCCATTATCAAAAGTTGAGGAAACTGATACCCAAAGAGATTAAATTAGGGGTATCTGGCTGGCTCCGATGCTGGAGCATGCTGCTCTTGATCTCAGGGTTGTGAGTTCAAGCCCCACTGGGTATAGAGATTATTTAAAAAAAAAAAACAAAAAAAACAACAGACTAAATCATTTGCCCAAGGTCACACATGTAGTGCGTTTGAAGCCAAGATTTGAATAGAAATAATCTTTATTAAGCAACACTCGACTGCCTGCTAATAGTTTTCTGTGTACGTAAGTATGAATGGCTTTTTAAATAAATATATGAATTTTGTCTCTTAAAAAATACAAATCTAGGGGCACCTGGGTGGCTCAGTCATTAAGCATCTGCCTTCGGCTCAGGTCATGATCCTGGGGGTCCTGGGATCGAGCCCCGAGTCAGGCTCCCTGCTCAGCGGGGAGCCTGTTTCTCCCTCTCCCTCTCCCCCCTGCTTGTGTTCCCTCTCTCACTGTCTCTCTCTCCCTGTCAAATAAAAAAATAAAATCTTTAAAAAAAAAAATGCAAATCTAGGGGTGCCTGGCAAGAAGGGCGGAGTCAGAGAAGAGTCCGAGATATGACCACGGAAGCAGTATGAGAGCAAGAAGGGCTGGACAGGCCATCATCATGGCCTTGGAGGACGGAGGAAGAAGCCAGAAGTCAAGGGATGCAGGCTCCTCTAGAAGCTGGAAGGGACAAGGAAACAGATTCTCCCCTAGAGCCTCCAGAAAGAAGGCAGTCCTACTCACACCTTGAGTTTAGCCTGATGAGACTTCTGATCTCCAGAAATATAAGACAATAAATCATTATTATTTAAGCCACTACACTGGTGGTAGTTTGTTACAGGAGCAATAGGAAACCACTACAATTATTAATTACTAATCTAGTAATGATACACTCTGTTTACAAGATTACAGGAATTCCCCTACCTGAAAAGTATGTATTTTGCTATGGGTTGAACTATGTCCTCCTGACCACCCCCAAATCTATACACTGAAATCGTAAACCCCAGAACCTCTGGAGTATGACTGCACTGGGAGAAAGGACCTTTATTTATTTTTGAAGGTAGGCACCACGGCCAATGTGGGGCTTGAACTCATGACCCTGAGATCAAGAGTCAACATGCTCTACCAACCGAGTCAGCCAGGGCCCCCCGGGCCCCCCGCCGGGAGAAAGGACCTTGAAAGGTGAGGCTAACTGGGTCATATGGGTGGCTCTAATCCATTCTGACTGTTGTTCTTAAAAGAGGAGGAAATGTGGACACATGGAGAGACACCAGAAGTGGGCACACACACACAGAGGACAGGCCCTGTGAAGACACAGTGGGTGGCCATCTGCAAGCCAAGGAGTGAGGCCTCAGAAGAAACCAACCTTGCCAGCACCTTGAGCCTGAACTAGCCTCCAGAACTAGGAGAAGGTCTATTCCTGGTATTTCAGTCATCCATTCTGTAGTACTCTCATTGCAGCCAAGCACACTCATGCAGATTTATGTGATGTGTTCCTCCAGAGCTGCTTAAAACTACCATAAGTATAAATATACTAGTAAGTTCTAGAATTTACTCCTTGTGTTCTTATATGAATTTAGAGCCATGAAAATAAAGTTTGATCACAGTAATTTTGTTATTTAAACAATATTCCTTCATCAGAAAATGTATTTTCATTCATTTTAACAAGCATATACTAACTGCCTACCACGTACCTGATCTTGAAAAAGGAATGATTAATAAGATGTAGTCCCTGGGCTTGAAAAACCATCTTAAAAGTATCAGTCTGGTAGTGTGACCAGACTTGGTGTAAGGGTTTTTTTCCCCCTCTGGAAGAAACCATTGATCAGAAACCTGAACTCTGTTAGGACCAGATTTGTAATTAAGAAGGATCTGTTGTAGAATTTACCTTGTCACACTCCCTAAGAGTTCCTCTCAAATAATTCATACAGCAACTATTTATGGCTATGTATTGCTCTAGGTAGGTGCCAAAGACCCACTGGTAAGTAAAGCAAAGTTTTTACCATAGTGGAATTTACATTCTAGTGATGGAGACCAACAATAAATGAACAAATAACATAGATTATATCATTGGTAAAAAGTGTTATGAGAGATCCGGTCTTCCAGGTTAAGGAAGAGGGGATTGTTATTTTATGTGGTAGTCAGGGAAACACTCTCTAATAAGGTAGTTTCAGCAGAGACCTGAATGAAGAGCAAATCATGGGGACAACTGGGAAAATATACTCTTTTTTTTTTTTAAAGATTTTATTTACTTATTTGACAGAGAGAGAGATCACAAGTAGGCAGAGAGAGAGGGGGAAGCAGGCTCCCTGCTGAGCAGAGAGCCTGATGTGGGGCTTGATCCCAGGACCCTGAGATCATGACCTGAGCCGAAGGCAGAGGCTTAACCCACTGAGCCACCCAGGCGCCCCTGGGAAAATATATTCTTAACAAAGGGAATAGCAAGTGCAAAGGCCCTGAGGTAGGAGCATGCTTGGTTTATTCAAGAAGCACCAGGGAGGCCAGTGTGCCTAAAGTAGAGTATGCAAGAGAGGAGAGTGGCTTGAAGATCACTACAAGATATGGATTTTTACCCTAAGTGAGATGGGAAGCCACTGAAAGTCTTAAAGCAGACAAGTAATGTGACCTGATATATGTCTTGAAGGGCTGGTACTGGCTACTGTGACAAGACCACACTATTGTAGGGCAAGGGTAGGAAAAGTGAGACCAGTTAGAAGATTAACTCAATAATCTGGTTGAAAAAAAAAAATTAAAAAAAAAAAAAAAAGGCAGACAATAATCTGGTTGAGAGGTTGTTGTTGATTGGACCAGAGTTGGAATTGGTGAGAAATGTTCTGTATTAGTTATCTACTGTTGAGTAACAAATGATTACCAAATTTACCAGCTTAAAACAACATACATTTATTTTCTCACAGTTTCTGAGATTCAGGAATGTGGGAGTGGGTGGTTCTGGCTCAGAGTCTGTTTCTCCTGAGGTTTAGTCAAGACCTTATATGGGTCTGCATGACTTGAAGTCTTGACAGTGGTTCTAGGGTCCACATTCAAGAAAGCTCCTGAAGATGGCAGCTGACTGAAGGCCTCAGTTCCTCATCATACAGGCCTCTCCACAGGACTGCCTTGAGCCACAGCAGCCAGCTTCCCCCAGAGCAAGTGATGAGAGAAAGAGGGAAAGGAGAAAAGTCAGTAGTGTCATTTATAACCTAACCTCCAAAGTGACACAACATCACTCCTGCCAGATTGTACTGGTCACACAGGCTGACCAAGTACAGTGCGGGAGGGGATGACACAAGACTGTGAACACTGAGAGGTGGGCATGTTTAGGAACCATCTTGGAGGCTGTGAACCACCGTTCAGATTCTGGTTTTGTTGATGGGTGACATCTAGCGTGTGACAGAAAGAAAGGGACCAAAGCTAACTATAGGACTTGGGCCTTCTTTTTTTTTTTTTTTTTTTTTTTTTTTTGGCAGGAGGGAAGATCAGGAGCTATTTTTGGACATGTTACATTTGAGAGCCCATTAGAAGTAACTCAAGTGGAGATGTCAAGGGAGCAGCCAGATAAAAATCTGAGTGGGGAGTTTCTAGGGAGATGGGCCAGCTGGAGATATCATTTTGGGACTTGTCAGTGTATGATGGCATTTAAAGTCAGAGCCCAGATCCAATCCCCCAGGAGTTAAGCCCAGACAGACAAGAGAACAGGCACTGGAGCTAACCCTAGGCCCCCAACGGTTAGATTTGCAGAGAAGAGGAGGAGCCGACAAGGATGCTGAGAAGGGACCAGTGAGGCAGGAAGAGAACCAAGAGCTTGGTGCTCCTGGAAGCCAGGAGAAGAAAATGTCCCCTCCAAGTTCAGTGCTGCTGAGAGGTCAAGGAAGTAAGAGTAACATGGTTCCGGTCCTCTGCCAGGACACCAAGGCGTGACCCAGATTCTAGAGACCTATCGCCAGTGTGTACCATATGAGTTAGAGAGGAACTTTAGGTGAGAAAAACCTTGGGGGGGATCTTGGGAATATGATAAGAAGCGAATGGGAAAAATCAAACCAAGTCAAACATTAATACTTAAAAACAGCAAATAATGATTACGAGTTGATTATGTAGTGTGTGTGGCTCTAAATATGGTTCAGGTGTCAGATCACTGAATGCCCACAGCGACCACATGGAATAACCGTTTTTTCCCCAGGTATGAGGAGAAAGTGGGTTTACAGAGGGAATCAGGGTCAGCCTGTGGTCACACAGCTGGGTAGGAGCAGCAACGGTTCAAATTCTGGCCACTGGCCCCTGAGCCTCTCTCTGGGCCCAGCGCATGCCTCTTCTTCTGTAGGGATGCCTTCTGAGGGATTCCTTAAGGACCAAGGAGGAAAAAGAGGCCAAATAATATCACTGTCTGGAGTTTTCTCCTCTGCCAGAGACCCGGATGCTGTAGAAGTCTAAAAAGTGAAACACAGGTGCCTTTGAACTTGCCAGGTGATTTAATTCAGTGTCTCAGTGCTACTCCTGTCCAGAGGCCACCAGCCAGTCCTGAGACTGCAGCTCTCAGACTGCTGTTCTATTTTATTTATTTTTATTTGTTTTGTTTTATTTTATTTTTAAAAGATTTTATTTATTTACTTGAGAGAGAGCAAGAGTGAGAGAGGGCACAGAGGGAGAGGGAAAGGCAGACTCCCTGCTGAGCAGAGAACCCTACGTGGGGCTCGATTCCAGGACTCTCGGAAATTACTACCTGAACGGAAGGTAGATGCTTAACTGACTGAGCCCCTCCAACTGCAATTTTAAAAGTCCCACCTTATTGCCTATTTTCCCAGGATCAGGAACCCCACAAGTGTTATCCCCAAGCCACTATTGCCCCACCCCCCACCCCTATATCCTAGCAGGAGGCAGGGGTGTGGGAGGTGTCTGGGGCAAGCAAGAGACTATACTCAGAACACAAGCAATGCCAATGTCCCTTGCCAGATTTTGTGATTGGAAAATCACATGGTCTGTCCTTGAATATTTCTTGCTTAGATATAAGCTTTGCGGTAGTTACTACAATGCTCAGAAAGTAAATTAGATTCTGACCTAAAAATGAAACGTGTTATATAGCAGTTTACTTTATTTTTAAGATTTTATTTATAAGTCATCTCTATAACCAACGTGGAATAGAGTCACTCCAAGACCAAGAGTCATCTGCTCCAATGACTGAGCCAATCAGGCTCCCCTATAGCAGTTGACTTCATCACTGCAGAAACCTGTCTATTTTACAGTTAAATAAGCAAGGAGTGCCTGGACTGATTTTTATTCTATGAAAAGTGGACAGCCTTTCCCCAACATGATTCTTTTTAAACCACTAATGTGTTAAGTACTTTCTATAAGGAGGTTAACTAAAGAAGATGTATGCAACAACAGGAATTGAAGTCAATCAATCCAGACTTTCAACTGTTTAAGGAAACAAAACCAAACCAAACCTACTCTCTGCCTAAAAAAACAACTATTACATGCTATAATTTAAACAGTAGAATATCTTTTAAGAGTGTTGATTATCAAAGATCCACCCAGAATGTGTCTTTAAGAATAAGATTAATGTACTTGTGGGGCGACTGGGTGGCTCAGTTGGTTAGGCCACTGCCTTTGGCTTGGGTCATGGTCCCCGAGTCCTGGGATCGAGTCCCCTATCGGGGTCTCTGTGCAGGGATTCTGCTTCTCTCTCTGACCCTCTCCCCTCTCATGATCTCTCTCATTCTCTCTCTCAAATAAATAAGTAAAATCTTTAAAAAAAATAAATAAATAAATAAAATAAATAGAACTTCTAAACTTAAAAAGAAATTAAAAAAAGGTTCATGCACTTGATTTTTCCACTCTTGGTGTTTCCTGGCAATGCCCGTAATTAGCTGTGGCACCCTGGAAAGGCGTATCTATTCTTAACCTCATTAGTGAAATGGGGATAATACTGGTTATTTCACAAGGATATTGTAATGATAAAATGAGAACGCATATATAAAAGTTTGATATTAACTCCTAATAAAATAAAAATTTCTAAAATGGCTTCTAGTTTTCCATTTTTGTACTGAAGGTAAATAATCATTAAGGAGGTTAGTTAAAGGGACTCCTTTTAAGAGACGCATACTGAAGTGGTTTAGCATGAAATGATGTAACAACTGAGATTTGCTTCCAACTAATCCAGTGGGAACAGTGGCTTAGTGTGGAGATTTGGGCCACATTTTGATATCATTGAAGCCAGGTGATAGGTATCTAGGAGTTTGTTAAAGACCATTTGCTTTTTATTTTTAAAGATTTTATTTATTTATGTGACAGAGAGAGAGCTCAAGAGAGCATAAGCAGGGGGAGCAGCAGCAGAGGGAGAGGCTGGCTCTCCGCTGAGCGAGGAACCCAAATGCAGGACTTGATCCTAGGACCCTGGGATCATAACCTGAGCTGAAGGCAGATGCTTTAACCCACTGAGCCACCCAGGCGCCCCAGCTTTTTATTGGAAATTTTCATATTATGAAAGTAAAAAGCACAGGGGAAACCGGAGGGCAAACCATATGCTTCCTGATTAAGGCTACTTCTGAAGCAAACCTTGATGTTAAAAAGAAGTGGCAGCAATTTTGCCAAAATGCATGAGAGTCCAAGGATTTGAGAAGTTGACTGTGTTTTCAAATAACCTTTCAATTTATTGTTAACTAAAGGAAACCCATTTTAATTCAATGTTGTAGGAAAAAAATTATATTTATGCGATTTAAGATTATTAATGGAACCGACACATTAACCTGGAATCTCAAACACTTGAAGATTTTTCACAAGAGAATTTCGGGATATGTTAGCAATTATCTGTCTTTGAGTACGTAATAACATATCGGTATTTCAAATGACGATATGCTGGCTATTTCTGTGACAAAATCTGTCATTAATTAAAGGAAACTGAGCAGGAAGTACATAACGTGCTCCCTTCCTTACCTTGAAGGTGGGAATTCTCTAGGAACTCTTCATGAGAGTCTTTTGCTTCTCCAGGCTTTGCTGATCGATACTCACTCCTCAGAGAGATCTTCCACCATCTAAAGACTACCTGTGATTGAATAGAGACGGATGGGAATAAAACTGATTCCGAAACCCAATCCCAACAAGTACAGCTTGGTGTGGGATTTTGCAAATTCCCTGCAGTAGCCACTAAGGCTACGTGTCCAACGTCAGCTGTAACTTTGCCATCTGGTGTCACATCACATCAGAAGTGAGGTCTGCGCATCAGTCAACATTCTCCTCAGAGATTGGGATCACAAAATCGAAGTGCTGGAAGGGATCTTAAAAATCTATCATGTCAATCGATGTTAAAATCACGCAGACCAAAATGGCCATTTGTCTCTTGAGGGTCTCTGAGAGTAGGCGTTCTCTAACTTGGGGAGCCAGTTCCAAAGTAATTGCTCCACTCTCTGCCTCCCTTCCTGTCTGCAGGGCGGACACAATGAGTGGATACTTTCCTACCTGACCAGCACCGGGGAAAGCACCATTATGCTTTGCCTGATGCATGTAAGGGTCGTTACACAGGGCGCTTCTTGGTAATGGACCTGCTCATGGCCCATTGGACTTCTAGGAGCCTGTTGGTTTATCTGGAGCAAACCTAATTTCCATGGTTACAGACTGCATGTAAGTTCTGTGCTGATTTCACTGCAGTGTCAACTCCTGGCCCCGACGAGGAGGCC
Organism: Lontra canadensis; assembly: GCF_010015895.1. Taxonomy (NCBI): domain Eukaryota; kingdom Metazoa; phylum Chordata; class Mammalia; order Carnivora; family Mustelidae; genus Lontra; species Lontra canadensis. Next base: position 9,941,161 of record NW_022631007.1, on the reverse strand, counting down.
CCTGAAGCCTATCCAATTTGTCTCACGTCCTTCAGCCTGCAATGGAACTGGGGAATTATTGAGATGACAAAGCTTCCACCAACTTGACAAACAAACCAGATTTTTTCCACACTTAAATGAGGGCTACGTGGGAACAGATGGGTAAGGGGACGGTGCAGAGAAACTGGTTGGCTTCCTCTCTCACTAGCATCGCCGTGTAAGGTTACAGCGATAGTCCGGAAGGCTCTGCCCGAGGCAGAATTGTTAAGCAGGTGCAACTTGCCATGGGCCCTGCCCTCGTTTATAGTTCCTCTCTCCCATCCCCACCTACCTATCACTCCCTGGGGTCCTTACAGGTCCTGGGTATGCCTTTTTGGGCCACTGCCCTGGTCCCTACAAACTCTTTGCCCGGTGCCCAGGCCCTTCTTGGTGTGGTTCTAGAACCTCTCCTCCCCAGCCTTCGAACTGCCTGACCACCTCATCGCTCGTCACTCCTTTCTCTCTGCTTACAGGCCTGGGCTTCAGCCAGCTTTCCTCTCCTTGTAGAGCTGCCTTCCTGTGCCCTGTCGTCTCCTGAGGTCCTTCTCCCAACCTCCTCCCCTTCCCAGATATCTGAAAGGTAACCACCCAACTCTCAGGGCTGTGGAGACTCTTTATACCATCTTACCTGGCACCCTGCACAACAGAAAGTAGGACTTTTAATTAAAGGCTTACTATTCATATAGGTTTACATATAAAATATGTAAGTTACAAACACCTCGTCTCACAAAACTTGCAGAAAATCCCTTACCCTGCCACTTTTGATTTTCCTGAGCAGGAGCCTCACCAAAATGGTTCTCTTAAACATCTTTCCACCCCATCCCCACAGAGGTGAGGGTGTTTTGGTCCCTAGGGCTGCTGTAACAAAAGACTAAGGGCTTAAATGACAGAATTTATTGCTTCACAGTTCTGGAAAGCTGTTGACAAGTTTGGCATCTCAGAAGCCTCTCTCCTGGGCTGGCTTGCTGGGGCCTTATATGGCCTTTCCTCTGTCCGTGTGAATCCCTGGTGTCTGTCTCTTCTTATAAGGATACCGGTCATATTGCATCAGGGCCCCACCTTTATGACCTCATTTAACCTTAATGACCTGTTCAAAGGCCCTATCACCAAATCCCAACCCTGGGGATTAGGACTTGGACATAGGAATTTTAGGAGGACACAATTTAGTCCCTAGCAGAGTCATCCGTTACAGTATCGTATACTGTATCTCTATGATACACAGGGACATCAGTAGAAAGAGCACAGATTCTGGAGAGAGAACTTTGCTATTTAATCGCTCTAAACTTCAGTTTCCTTTTTTATTCACTTTCTATTAGACAGCATTGAAATTAACATTAAATATGATAAAGATTTCTTTTCTATTGAGGAAAGATGCCAGGCAATCCGAATCTAATGCTGTCTCTGTACCACATGATCTGGAATTTTTGAACTAATGGGGAGGTCAGAAATAATTTAGTCCACCTCTTGCAACTCATACAGCGGAGCAAAATGTTTCCAAGAGGTTATGTTAAAAGTGGTGTGTTGTCTCTCTCTACGACCACATCACTGGAAGTACGTTACCGTGAAAGCAAGTCTTGGGTTGAATTCTGCCACAGGAAAGACACCACCAAGCAGGTACCACAAGAGTCCACACTACATTTCTGGAAGCTAAATGGAATCCCCTCCTCGCCATGCACTTGGGCACGCTGTGGGAGCCTTCACAGGGAATTATCTCTCTGGGGCAAGTGGGCCCATATTACAATGACGTAATCAGTTACCCTCTAGCCAAATCAAGCAACTAAATCCCTGGGGAAGTGGAGGATTCCAGAACAAATGGAGCTCTAGATGAGGCACTACTCCAGCAAAGTTGTTACCAAGCTTATTTCTTCCGTTGTTTGAAAAAAGGCATAGAGATGTACACAATTGTTAAAATATTTTAAATAAAATATTTTAAATTTTAAATATTTTAAAAATATTTTCTAAAAAATATATTTAAAAATATTTTTAAATATTTTTAAATTTTTAATATCTTTATTTTAAATTTATTTTAATATTATTATTATTTTTAAGTTCTTAATATTTTTAAATATTTTTAAAATATTTTTTAAATATTTTAAAATATTTTAAATAAAGTAAAAAATTTTTTAAAAGGCAGGGAAACACTTCTATAATCTTACTTGTATCCTATCTTGCACATTACTCATTTCATCAGTGAAAAATTATTCCCGATATTCATTAGACTAATTAATTAGCCCTTCAGGACTGATGTAGGAGGCAGTTCTTGAAGTGCTTGCAATACTGTCCTCTAGAGGGAGGATTCTCAGGGCACAGACTCAGGTTAACTTGCACACAGACAAACATCCTACTGGCTCCCCTGAGGTATTTAAGGCAAATTACTGAGAATATAACACTTGCCTAAGGAAAGATGACTGGCTAGAACCAGAATCCAAGCTTCCTTACTTCCCACTCAGAAACACAGGGTTTGTTCTGAGGCACAAAGCTTTCTTCAAATATGACCTTTATGCTACGGGTCGGCAGATCAGTTCTACACAGCAGAACACAGCAGTCAGAATCACTACTAAGCCTTGTTAAGACTCAATTATGCTCCATATACTATACTTATTAAAAGAGAAAATTAGGTATTTTCTACCACTTATTGTCTCTCAGATTGGTAAAGTTGTGTTTTCTTTTTTTTTTTTTTAAGTGATAAAGCCTAATATTGGTAAGGACAAGGAAAAATAAAACCCTTTAATAATCATTGAGAAGGGCGTAAATTAATTTGGCAATACTCCTCAAAAACCTGATGTTCATTCCTACCCTTGGACTCAAACATTCTACTTGTTAAGAATTTATCCTCAGGGGACGCCTGGGTGGCTCAGTTGGTTAAACAGCTGCCTTCGGCTCAGGTCATGATCCCAGGGTCCTGGGATCAAGTCTCACATCGGGCTCCTTGTTCGGCAGGGAGCCTGCTTCTCCCTCTGACTCTGCCTGCCACTCTGTCTGCCTGTGCTCCCACACACTCTCTCTCTCTCTCTAACAAATAAATAAAATCTTTAGAAAAAAAAAAAAAAGAATTTATCCTCAGGGTGTCTGGGTGGCTCAGTAGGTTAAGCTTCTGCCTTCAGCTCGGGTCATGATCTCAGGGTCCTGGGATCGAGCCCCGCATCGGGCTTTCTGCTCCACGGGGAACCTGCTTCCCCCTCTCTCTCTGCCTGCCTCTCTGCCTGCCTGTGATCTCTCTCTTTGTCAAATAAATAAATAAAATCTTTAAAAAAAAAAAAAAGAAGAATTTATCCTCAGGAATTTATCAGAAATGTGTACATCATGTTTAATGAAGGATAGTTGGGAGAAAGGTAGGCAGGGACAAGAGCTCCCTGCCCTAAGAGGTCACCACACTTAAAAGGATTTGACACCACCCCGGAAGGACCCCACCCTTTCCCACATGATAGGTGGATGACAAAAACCTGATTGGATGACAGGCACACGGAGTTAATCAGATTAAGACACCCAAACCATAAAACCCCTAGATCTTGGGGCACCTGGTCAGTTGGTTAAACATCTGCCTTCATCTGAGGTCATGATACCAGGGTCCCGGGATTGAGCCTTGCATGGAGCCTGGCATTGGACTCCCTGCTGAGTGGGGAGTTGGCTTCTCCCTCTCCCTCTGCAGCTCCCTCTGCTGGTGCATTTTCTCTCTCTCTCTCTCTCCCCCTCTGCTGGTGCATTCTCTCTCTCTCTCTCTCTCTCTCTCTCTCTGTAAAATAAAGAAATAAAATCTTTAAAACAAAACAAATAAAACAACTCAAGATCTAAACACCAAATCGGCAACCCTCATGTCCCCTCCCTCTTCAGGAGCTTTGTACTATGGCTCAACAAACTTTGCTTTGCTGCCCACCACTGTTCGTCTGTCTGGTCTACTTCATTCTTCTAAGCAGCATGACCCAGAACCATGGGCACTAAAGAAGAAATCCTGTAACATTTTGATAGAAGAATGTTTGTCATAGGGGCACCTGGGTGGCTCAGTGGGTTAAGCCTCTGCCTTTGGCTCAGGTCATGATCCCAGGGTCCTGGGATGGAGCCCCGCGTCGGGCTCTCTGCTCATCGGGGAACTGCTTCCTCCTTTCTCTCTGCCTGCCTCTCCGGCCTACTTGTGATCTCTGTCTGTCAAATAAATAAATAAAATCTTAAAAAAAAAAGAAAGAATGTTTGTCATAGGTTAATTATGACAATGAAAAATCAGAACTGACCTAAGGATTTGATAGTTGGGACTAATTGAATAATTATGGCACACTTAGAAGATGGAATACTTTGCAGCCAATAAAAGAATACGTGAAAAAATAACACAGAACAATGTTAATGATCATTCGCGAAAAGGATCAAAATATATACCATTAATCCAAATATCAAAAAAAAAATTTATATATGCAGAGGGAATGAACATCAGTGTAGCAGTAAATGCAACTGTTTCACATGACAGATCCAGCTTGAAGAAAGCTGAGCTAAGAGGTATCCCCCCAAATATTTGTAAAGTGGTTGCTAACAATTCTGGTTATTAGCTCATTTTATGCCAAGTCATATATTTATATATAGTTATTCATATATAGTTATTGTAATGTATTTATCTCTATTTTTAAAATCTTAAAATCTATAAATACTGTTTTTTTTAATTTTTTATTTTTTTTAAAGATTTTATTTATTTATTTATTTGACAGAGATCACAAGTAGGCCAAGAGGCAGGCAGAGAGAGAGGAGGAAGCAGGCTCCCCGTGGAGCAGAGAGCCTGATGAGGGGCTCAATCCCAGGACCCTGAGATCATGACCTGAGACGAAGGCAGAGGCTTTAACCCACTAAGCCACCCAGGTGCCCTATAAATACTGTTTTAAACACTGTTCTTATTTCTCTGCTACAAGAGTGTGCATGTAGGCACAGGATGGAGGGAGGGGCAGAAGGAAAGATCTCAAGCCGACTCCACACTGAGCACGGAGCCCAAGCAGGGCTCATCCCAGGACCCTGAGATCATGACCTGAGCTAAAATCACGAGTCAGAGGCTCAACAGACTGAGCCACCCAGGCACCCAGAGCATCTTGTTCTTATTAAGTGTGAATGTTTTGTTAATGAACATTCTGGCAAGAAAAGCTGCAGAGGAGTTTGCACTGTTTTCACAGGACTGTTGAGATTTGGCTGGAAAACGGGCTTTACTGTGCTCCCCCCAGGTCTCCTGAATCTCCCAAAGGCCTGTGAGCCGTAGGCGACTCTTTACGAATGAAAAAACTGACCTTAATGGCTTAGAGATCTTGTGTCTACTCCGCCGCGGAGGCATCTGCTGACCTTGCCGGTCTAGTTGTCGTGCATTGCTTCATACCTGCTCCAGGAAGGATGGGCAGTGAGCCTTGTTAGAAGGTACCTGCCACTATTTGGTAGTTTAGTAGAAATCAAGTGACCATTGGTGGAATTCTTAAAAATTTTTTATTTATATTTACCATCTTTTTAGATCTCTTATGTATTTCCAGTAAATCTTTGTAATAAACTTGGAAATTGAGTTTCCTTTTGAAAAAGAGGTCGAAGGCTTCTCACTAATCCCTTGGCACCTCTTCTTTACCATTTATGAAGGCAAGATGATGAGGCATTTGTTGTTCATCTGGCGAAGGTCCCTAAACGTTAGGTCCTTTCCCCCACTGGGCACGCAACTCACTAGACAGCTCTTGAGGGGTCACTGGGAAAGAAATGGGCCCAGCTGGGCATCTCAGCATCTGACAATATTTGGACAATGCACATCTCGGTCCTCACCCCGGGCTGATATTGTGCTAATCCCACCACTCCCCTAATTGAAAAATCCTTCCACTGGGACAAAAACCAGAGAGAGTCTGTGATTAGACAGGTGTGGGTTTAAACCCTGTTCTTTGTCTTTTACCTTGGACAAGTGTCTTCATCTTTTCCGGCCTCAGTTTTATCTCCAAAATGGACATAATGATGATGTCCCCTCACTGACTTGTGGATGGATGACATGAGTTAAATCCAAAGAACCCAGCTGGATGCCAGATATGGGGTACACCCCAAAGAAGGAGATCCTTGCCTCTTTCTCCCTTCCCCTCTTGTTCACCTGCTGACTAGTCCCTCATACCTATAATAGCCAACTCAGCCTCAAATACCAAGTATCTCTTTCCTCCTCAACTATCTAACAATATTTGGTTCTTGATCGTATTCTTCAAAAACATTTATTTCGGCTTTTCACTCTGACCGGGTATTTGATTTATTAATCATCAATAATCATTAAGAATTGCATGCTCTTTGCTGTATTTCCTCAACAGTTTAATTATCATCCATCCAGTTAAAAAACAAAGTTGCTCATGCAGGCTTGGAATGACTTGCTAGATACCACACACTCAATGGGGGATTCCAAATTTCTAAGCGTCTAAGAAATAGGTTTGTAAGTTAGCACATGGCTGTTTCTGCTTTCTCTTGCAGACCACTGTTATTTTACCAGATCAAATTTCTCCCTGCTTTGGAAATCATATATAATTAGGGGATTTCACACAGTGGAACTGAGATACTGTGTCATGGAGAGTTTGTGGAATCAGATCTTTTATGAGGGGAAGAAGGATTTTGTTTTTAACAGGCCACGGAGAAATGGAGATGTGAGGACTGCAAGGTAAACCCCACATGTAACTTTAGCTCTCGTTATTACTCAAAAGCTCACAAAGCACTGGCTTTCTGAAAGGCAGAAAGATGTTATTTTTTAAATGAATTATGAAGATAATTTTACTTCACCTTATCTAAATCAGACAGTTATGAAGATTTCTATGCAAATTTACAACATCAAGTATGTGCTCCTCTCTGTTTCTGTGTTTGGTTCAACTTGTCTAACTACAGCAAAACTTAAATATTCAACTATCCAAAATTTCACTCTGGAATAGTAGTAATTTTTATACATTAGGAATAAAAGAAACATTATTATTAATATTAGTAGTAGTAGTATTTAAAGAGAGAGAGGAAGGGGCAGAGGGTGGGGGAGAGGGAGAGAATCTTAAGCAGGGTCCATGCTCAGTGCAGAGCCCAACATTATTAATGGATAAAATGAGTCTGAGGCTAAGATGAAAATGAAATAAAAAGAAATTTATAGTAAGAGCTGGCTGCATTGAAATATTTCATCAAGAATTCAGAAATGCAGTTGCCCTTGGAGAGTCCAGGTAGTAAATTTCAAACACAATGAATGTGATTAGGAATTGATAGCAGACAATGTCGGTTGCCACCCATCTGCCTTTCCTAGTAAAGCCGGGTTTGTCCAGCAGTCTCTCTCTTCTGCATAGCTTATGCACAGAGTGCAGACCTCATCTCTGGCTCCAAGAGGCAGGACATGATGGGTCCAGTGATTCTTGGCAGTTTTTCCCCTTTGCCAGGGATTGGTATGGGCATGTGATAAAATTTTGCCCAATGAGACACCAGGAGAAGGCTCCAGAAGCTTTGGGAAGATTTTATCACTTACAAGGAGAAACAGGGCACCTTTTTGGGCACTGATCATTGTGCTTTGATGTGATTGCTGGAGTTGCTGTAGCCATTTTGTGACTAGGAGGGGAGCCAGGCTGAGATGACAGCTGTTACCTAGAGGAGACAGAAGCAGTATATTGTGGAGAAGAGGAGTTTGAACACTCTCACTGTGCTGGGAACCTCTTTTTCTTTGGATGTGTTTCATGTGAAATAATACCATATTTCATCAGATCTAATACACTATCCATTGTATGTCATGTCACAGCATTATTTTATGTGCGATGCGGAAAGAAATAACACCAGCAAAAAAACTGACATACAATTTTTTTTTTTTGAGATTTTATTTATTTATTTGACAGCAGGAGAGAGCATAAGCTTGGGGAATGGCAGAGGGAAAGGGAGAAGCACGTTCCCTGCTGAGTAGGAAGCCTAATGAGAGCTCAGTCCCAAGACCCTGAGACCATGACCTGAGCAGAAGGTAGATGCTTAACAGACTGAGCCACCCAGATGCCCAGCATGTTTTTTTCATCACTTATTTTATATTTATTGAAAGGCTCTCTTATTCATCACTAGACGTGTATTTTGTTACGTTATTTTTAGCATTTGTTACTTCATTAATTTTATAAATTATATTGACACAATATATGTATTTTGTTAATTCTGATATAATACATTTATACTGTCCTTGCATGTATCTAAAAAAGGAAAATATAAGTGGAATAAATAGATGAATGTATTCCTGAAACTTCCCCCGATTCAGAGTATGAGTCTTCTGGATCACACTGCGGATGAGAGCCTTCGTTGTTTTATTCAGAGTATTGTCCTCTGTGACATCAGTAACATGATGATAACCACAATAAAATGGAGCTCTTTTTTTTTTTTTGAAGATTTTATTTATTTATTTGAGAGACAGAGAGAGAGACTGCAAGCGAGAGAACACAAGTGGGGGATGTGGGGCTCGATCCCAGAACCCTGAGATGATGATCTGAGTGGAAGGGAAACACTTAGCCCATGGAGCCACCCAGGTGCCCCTAAAGTACTGAACTCTTAAGCTGACTTTGGGGCTATGGAGAGCTTGCCTCCTTTTGGCTTCTACTTTGGGAATGCTGTAAACATGTCTGATTCACCCCCGCACTCTCATAGCTTCTGGATTTTCTTCCGAGCTGCTGCTCTGATGCTTGGGTTTCTGAGTTGTTTTCAGTTTCTAGCTCTTATGAACAAAGTTTCATAAACATTTGTGTACTGGTTGTTGCCCTCTTTTACTCCTTTTAAGTTGTTAACCATCCTCTGTTCATTAACAATTCTTTAAAATAAACTGTCCCTGGTAAAAGAGCAGTATGGTTTCTGTCTCAGTGGACCTTGCTTGAGATATCTGATTAGAATCTTCCATCACTCATTATGTAGGGCACTTAGTAAGAGCTTTTAATTGGGGGCTACTTCACGTCTAGGACATTTTTTTGTATAATTTTTTTCCAGATTTTTTTTTTCCTAGCTACTGGATGTCCTGGTCAGATTCCTTTCTTTTCTTTTTTCCCTATTTTTTTTTTTTTATAAGGATTCCTCAATTTTATCTTCCAGCCCTTCTGTTGAGTTTTTCATTTTTCCTATCCAGTTTTTTCTTTTCTAAAAGTTCTGGTTAATTTTCTGAAAATTTTTTAATGGCGTGCTCTTCTTGTTTCATGGTTATCATACCTCGTCTTACCCTGCCGAGGCTATTACTGATGAATATTTTGTTCTGTGTGCATTGTCTTTATTATCTCCAAAATTTTATTTTCTGGGTCTTGGTGGTGGTGGTGGTGGCCCTGATGATTCGTTTTGCCTTTCCAGCCTGAGAACTCTTAGCTGTCCCTGCGTATTCAGGAGTGGGGTGCTAGGAAGAGGATTGGCAGTTCTAGCATTAAGCAGGGCTTGTCCAGAGGAGGACCTCATTATAGGGTGGTCTGATGGGGTTCTTTGGTTGGAGGATCCTCAGTATGAGTATCTTTTGATGTCTTCACCTGGCCTGGTCTGATTCTCCAGAGAAGAATTTTCCAGCTTTCTGCCTAGAGGGCAGGAGGCTGGCTGCCTACAGCATCATGTGAGCCTCGGGAGAGTCAGAGTGAGTCTCTTAAATCAGGTTGTGGATTTTCCTTTCATCTCTTGCCATATTCAACACTGAGTCCCTCGGTCCCAGTGACCTGGGGCTTGAGGCCATGGTATCCCTCCTTACCACTCCAGAGACCAAATCTCCAGTCTTTTGGAGGGTGAAGCAAACTGTTCATGGTTGTAGAGGAGGGGAGGAGATGAGGAAGGTGGTTCTAACCACATCTCAAATAGAATTTTGATCATTCCTATTGTTTTCAGGTCCTTCTTTACCCTTGCTTTCAAAAGAACCCATTTTTACCCATTCTTGAGCCTCCCTGCTGAGTTTCTGGGGCACAAATTTGATTGCTTCCTGACTTGCCCACCTCTGGCTTAGATTTCAACTTTCCAGGGGCTGTTGAACCTAGCTACCAGTAGATCATCTGCCTTCTAGTTTGCAAAATTGTTGCCTTTCCTATTCTCTTTGTCTTTGCGGGTTATGCTTAGAAAAACCCTGTAATTGTCATTTTAGTGGTGTTGCCAGAGGGAAGGAAGGTATATCACAGTTCTTTTTTTTTTTTTTTAAGATTGTATTTATTTGTCAGAGAGAGAGAGAGCACAAGCGGGTAGTGGCAGGCCCAGTGAGAAGCAGGCTCCCTGCTGAGAAAGGAGTCCAATGTGGGACTCAATTCCAGGACCCTGAGATCATGACCTGAGCAGAAGGCAGACACTTAGCCAACTAAGCCACCCAGGTATCCCTATATAATAGTTCTTTAACTAGAAGCTGTGCTTTGTGTATTCTTTTTTTTTAAAGATTTTATTTATTTATTTGACAGATAGAGATCACAAGTAGGCAGAGAGGCAGGCAGAGAGAGAGGAGGAAGCAGGCTCCCTGCTGAGCAGAGAGCCCGATGTGGGGCTCGATCCCAGAACCCTGGGATCATGACCCGAGCCAAAGGCAGAGGCTTTAACCCACTGAGCCACCCAGGCGCCCCATGCTTTGTGTATTCTTAAGATGCTTAAAATGCCACCATAGAGAATCTGAGATACTATATTTCTCAACTTAAATACACAGAATAATGTAAATAATTGAGTTGGTAGTCAATGTTTAAACTTGGGAGTATCTGTTACATTTATAATGATTTTAAGATATTTAAAAGAATGTGATCTACATTTTTTTTTTTTAGATTTTATTTATTTACTTAGTTGACAGAGAGAGAGAGAGAGAGAGCACAAGCAGGGGGAGCAGCAGAGGGAGAGGGAGAAGCAGGCTCCCCCGCTGAGCAGGTAGCCCCATGTGGGACTTGATCCCAGGACTCCGGGACCCATGACCCGAGCTGAAGGCAGAGGCTTAACCATCTAAGCCACCCAGGTCCCCCCAGAATGTGATCTACATTTTTACATTCGTTTCATTACAGTTTTGCACACACTTGGTTTGATTTTCTTAGATTTGTTATTTTGTCTCTTCAGATTTTAGAAATGCTTGAGAAAGTCAAATACATTAAATTTGTGGTATAGATTAAAGGGTTTAAGACGATTTAATTAAGTTTGTAGATAGTATTTATATTTAAGATAATTTAATTTGTTAAATTTATAAGTTTCATAGCTTTAATTAATAATTTCTAAAATAATCTGATTAAGTCTGTAAACAGTGCTTAAAAGTTTAGAGGATTATGATTTGTTAACTCTAGTAAATTCATTAACCGTTCATCAAAGGATAACGAAACTGTTTTGCATTGTCATTCAAAATTACATGATTTACAATTGCATTTGCTAGGTTTGTATTTGACTGTTTAAAGAAAAATAGATTTGGGGTGCCTGGCTGGCTCAGTCAGTGGAGCACTGGCTTGCCGGACTCTTGATCTCAGGATTCTGAGTTCAAGCCCCATCTTAGGTTTAAGGATTATAAATAAATACACTTTAAAGAAAAATAGGTTTTTAATTTTTAACTTTAATTGAATAGCAGTGATAAACAAAAATAACTAATAAATCAAAATAAATCAAAATATTTGTATTAATTTACAAATTATAAATAATTATAAAATAGTTCTCTAAATCCAATTTAAAAGATTGATTTAGGGCGCCTGGGTGGCTCAGTGGGTTAAAGCCTCTGCCTTCGGCTCAGGTCACGATCCCAGGGTCCTGGGATCGAGCCCCACATCGGGCTCTCTGCTCGGCAGGGAGCCTGCTTCCTCCTCTCTCTCTGCCTGCTTGTGATCTCTCTCTGTCAAATGAATAAAATATTAAAAAAAAAAAAGATTGATTTAGGTGTTTGGGGACAACTTAGCCATTTGGAAAAAAAAAAAATTTGATTTATGCCTAACACCAGGACAAACTCTAAACAGATCAGAGATTTGCAAGTAAAAAATGAGACCATACAGGAGCTAAAAGGAAAAAATGGTGAATTCCTTTATTGTCTTTCTATGTCTCAAAATCCAAAAGCCTAAAAGAGAGGATTGATAAATTCGACTATATAAATATAAAAAACTTGGAAACATGAGAATGTTTAAAGCAATTTATTCATAACAGCTCTGGGTTGAAAACAACCAAAATATTCATCAACTGGTAAAGAGACAAAGTCATCAACTGGTAAAGAGACAAAGACATCCATATGACAAAATATTACTCAGCAATCAAAGGAACCGCTGATACCTGCATCACAGAAAGGCGAACAGAAATCAGGTGAGTGGTACCCAAGGGATGAGGGTGGGAGAGAGGAATGACCGCAAAGGGACATGAGGGAAACCTTGGGTCGACAGAAATGGTCTCTCTCTTTAGTTCAGTGCTGGTATTAGGGTGATTTTTACTATTTTGAAAGTGTATCTTGAGAATCCTGATTTTCTTTTCTTTTTTTTTTTTTAAAGATTTTATTTATTTATTTGAGAGACAGGGATCACAAGTAGGCAGAGAGGCAGACAGAGAGAGAGGAGGAAGCAGGCTCCCCGCTGAGCAGAGAGCCTGATGCGGGGCTTGATCCCAGGACTGGGATCATGACCTGAGCCAAAGGCAGAGGCTTTAACCCACTGAGCCACCCAGGCGCCCCGAGAATCCTGATTTTCTTAAAGTTTATTTATTTTTTTTTTATAATCTCTACACCCAACGTGAGGCTCAAACTCCCAACCCCAAGATCAATAGTAGGATGTTTTTCCAACTGAGCCAGACAGGTGCTCATAATAAGCCTGGTTTTTTAAAAAATATATTAGACAAAGTCAAAAGAAAAACAATACTCTGAAAAGAACATCTGCAGTTAAGATTGCGACAATAGGCTAATCTCCCTAAAAAATTTGTAGAAACAGAGAAAAGGCCAACAAATTAATTTTTTAAAAGAATTTTATTTATTTATTTATTTGACAGAGAGAGAGAGACAACGAGAGCAGGAACACAAGCAGGGGGAGTGGAAGAGGGAAAGCAGGCTTCCCACTGGGCAGGGAGCCCGATGCAGGGCTAGATCCTAGGACCCCAGGATCATGACCTAAGCTGAAGGCAGATGCCCAACCATCTGAGCCACCCAGGTGCCCCAAATTAATTTTAAAATGAGCCAAAGACATGAAAACAATGTTCACAGGACAAAACATTTACATGGCCCAGAAACATATGAAACGATGCTCCATTTCACTCATAATAATAGAAAAGCATATCAAAATCACATTGAGATATCATTTTTCATCTATCCAGACTGGCAACATCCAACAGACTGAAAATTCCCGCTGTTAGCAAGAACGTGGGGAAACAGGTACTCTCAATGTGGTACAAAAGCTATAGAGGGAAATCTAGCATAATCTAATAAAATTACAGAGAGGAAGAGATGGATGACTATTTATTTATTTACTTTAAAAGATTTGATTTATTTGACAGATAGAAAGCAAGCACAATCAGGAGGAGCAGTACAGGGAGAGGGAGAAGCAGGCTCCCGGCCGATTAGGGAGCCTGATGTAGGACTGGATCCCAGCACCTGGGATCACGACCTCAGCCGAATGCAGACGCCTACCTGAGCCACCCAGGTGCTCCAGGATGGTTTATTTAATAAATAATGTTGACATGGGGCGTCTGGGTGGCTCAGTGGGTTAAACATCCACCTCTTGATTTCAGCTCAGGTCATGATCTCAGAGTAAGATAGGTTGAAATCTAGCCGTCTCCGACGCTGCTGGGCATGGAGCTCTCTCCCTTGGGGCGCCTGGCTGGCTCAGTGGGTTAAAGCCTCTGCCTTCAGCTCAGGTCATGATCCCAGAGTCCTCGGATCGAGCCCCACATCGGGCGCTCTGCTCCACGGGGAGCCTGCTTCCTCCTCTCTCTCTCTCTGCCTGCCTTTCTGCCTACTTGTGATCTCTGTCTGTCAAATAAATAAATAAAATCTTAAAAAAAAAAAAAATTCTCTCTCCCTCTTTGTCTGTCCCTGCCAGCATGCACAAGCTCTCCTAAAAAAAAAAAAAAAATGTTGACTTGATAAGCCATCCATCTAAAAGAAATAAATTTAAACCCCTACCTCCAACTACATTCAAAAATAAATCTAGATAAATGAATATAATAAATGCAAAAAGTAATAATGTAAAATGTATTACTTTAAGAATAATAAAAAATATCATCTTCATTTTAGAAAATGGTACAGGAACCAGGGATAGTATCACACTAAGCATGATTATGCATGCTTTTTTATTATTTATTATTGCAGTGTAGATGACATATACTATTTTATTAGTTTCAGGTGCACGACATAGAGCAATTTTAAACATTAAGCAACGCTTGCCAAATGTAGTTATCATCTGTCACCACACAACGTTATTACAATATTATTGACTGTGTAGCCTATGCTGTACTTTTTCATCTCTGTGATTCATTATTTTAATACTGGAAGTTTATACCTCTTAATCCTTCACCTATTTCACCCCCCCATCACCTTCCTCCCCTCTGGCCACCACCCGTATGTTCTCTGAGTTCAAGAGTTTGTTTTTTAATTGTACATGCTTTTAATATCATCCTATTCTCTCGCTAAAACCTTGGGATCAGAATTCCAGATTTTGACTGATTAGAAGCTGCTATTTTAACTCAGTAATTCACTACAGAGGTTGTAGCTTTTAGTTTTGCTCCCGCAACTCGGTTTTGAGACCCAGAAGTGCAACTTTAAGCAGTATTCTTTAGAGAAAAAAATTCTACTACAATAGAGCAAATTGGTCGTCCTACAGAATTTATAATGACTGTAATTGTCTCCTTACCGTCCTTAAAGACCTGGGTGTTTATACACCAGACACAATATCACATTATGAAGATTTTCTGCAAGCAAAACTTTCATGAGATTTTGCACAAAGGAGGATATGTAAGAAAACCACACATACTAACAGTAGGACTCTTGGCAGAAGAGGGGCGGCTGGGTGGCTCTGTCAGTTAGGCATCGGGTCACGATTCCAGGGTCCCCTGCATCAGCCTCCCGGCTCACCAGGGAGTCTGCTTCTCCCTCTTGCTCTGCCTACCTGTGTTCTCTCTCTCTATCAAATAAATAAATGAAATCTGTTTTTTAAAAAGTATCATTGTGAAACAAAATGGGTAGGACGCCGGGCTGCCTCAGTCAGTTCAGCATCCAGCTCTTGTCTTCTGTTCAGGTCATGATCTGAACGTGGGATTGAGCCCTGTGTCAGGCTCCACGCTGGGCATGGGGCCTGCTTAAGATTCTGTCTCCCTGGGGCGCCTGGGTGGCTCAGTGGGCTAAAGCCTCTCCCTTCGGCTCAGGTCATGATCCCAGGGTCCTGGGTTCGAGCCCCGCATCCGGCTTTCTGCTCAGCAGGGAGCCTGCTTCCCTCTCACTCTCTGCCTGCCTCTCTGCTTACTTGTGATCTCTGTCAAATAAATAAATAAAATCTTAAAAAAAAAAAAATTCTGTCTCCCTTTCACTCTGCCCCCCCCAAAAGAAAAAAATAATAAATTGTTTAAAAAAAAAAGAAGAAGACAGTAAGATCCCACATGAGTCCTTACAATCCAGGAGAAAATAAGTCATATAAAGCAGTAAGAGGTTAAAACATATGTCACACCAAAGTAGGGGGGGATGTCACTGACTGTTCCTACCATGTGAAGGCACAATGTCAAGGGGGTGCAAGCAGTTGTTTTGGACCCAGAGGGATATTCCAGTGCTAGAACTTAGTATCAGGATGACCTTGGGCCCGTCTCATAATCTCCACTTGCTCACTCCTATTAGTCCCATCTTCTGGGAGGATTAAAATGAAATGATACATATAAATGTGCTTAGCAGAGCACCAGATAGGTTTTCATTTTCCTAGTCTACTAAATTATCACTGGGATTTGTTTACACAAGAGGTCAAAAATGGGGCGCCTGCATGGCTCAGTGGATTAAAGCCTCTGCCTTCGGCTCAGGTCATGATCCCAGGGTCCTAGGATCGAGCCCCAAATTGGGCTCTCTGCTCAGCGGGGAGCCTGCTTCCTCCTCTCTCTCTCTGCCTGCCTCTCTGCCTACTTGTCATCTCTATCTGTCAAATAAATAAATAAAATCTTTAAAAAAAAAAAAAAAAGAGGTCAAAAATACAGGTGCAGTTACCCAGGTTTAGAAGCACAGATCAGCTCTTGCACCCTGGTTAAGAATGTGATGAAAGCCACAGTTTCCTCAGGCTGGAGACGGTGGTCTCCTTGTCAAGGGTAGCGAGACAGTGTGAGTCAGGGCTCCACCAGTCAGTTCTAACACACACACTGACCCCAAAACACTAAGTGTGCCTGTCAGATGCGCATGCAGAAAATCTTAAAAGAAATTCAAAGTACTCAGAACACTGGGTGGCTCAGTCAGTGAAGTGTCTGCCTTTGGCTCAGTTCATGATCCCGGGGTCCTGCTCAGCAGGGAGCCTGCTTCTCCCTGTGCCTCTGCTGCTCCCCCTGCTTATGCTCTTTGTCTCTCTCTCTCTTTGACAAATAAATAAAATCTTAAAAAAAAAATCATCAAAGTACTCAATAAACAATAAGATCAAACCAAAACAAAAAACAAAAACCAAACATAGATGCAATTGCTTCTTTAAATTTTATTATTTTTGAATCAGTACATTATTATCTTCTGGAACAACACCCAGAAAAAATAATACAATCTGGAATCCTCTCTCCCAAACCTTCCAGGTAAGGGCAGAAGTGACCAAGCAGGAAGAAGGCCCAGGTGTCCACGGCTCCACTTCACGGACCCCATCTCGGGACGTACGTGCCTCCAGCTGGCAACCTGCCTTCTTGATAAAATTACTATTTACAGCTTGAAAGTGTCTTTGCTTTGGCTTCCGGTTACAAAATAGTAATCTGCTTGTACAAAATCTATTTTTTTTTTTAAATTTCCCCCAGCTTTCTTGGGTGTGTAGTTAGAAGGAAGTCTGCTTGTACCTCATTCCCTGGAGGGGAAGGAGGAAACGTAGACCCAAGTGGTGAAGAAAAGGACAGTTTCTATCTTGAGGAGGCAAACATCTGCTATCAGAAGTATGGTCGCCTTCTCTCTCTCTTTCTCTCTCAGCTTGCTCTCAATAGCCACTGCTAGTTCTCTCTCCTCTGGGGTGATTGACCCATTCTGTGTTACTGCTCCTTCAAATGCATCCCCAGGGGGAGGGCAACCCCTCAGGAAGGAGCTTTCAGGCTCTGCCCATGCAATGTTTCCCCCTTCCCAATGGTTTCCTTTCTTCCTGTTTGTAGAATGAACACCTGCTACTGAATGCTTTGATCTCTTCCCTTACTTCTCAGTGCCTATCTGCTAGTCAAAACACAGCCACCAAAATCCCTTCGTTTCTGGGAAATAAAGATAACCTAATTACCGAATGTATCAAAATTGGAGGTCCTCTGTCAAAACCTTCCTCACCTTCTGTTATGGACTGAACAGTGTTGCTCCAAAATTCCAATGCTGGAGCCCTCACCTGGGGACAGGGCCTTTGAACAGGTAAAGGTTGAACAGGTAAATGAGGTCGTAAGGGTGGGTCCTAATCCCGTTCGACTGATGTCCTTAAGGAGGAGAGGAAGAAGCAGGGGGGATACACATTTTCAGAGGAAAGACCACGTGAGGCCCCCCGTGAGAAGGTGGCCACCTGCAAGGCCAGGAGCGAGGCCTTACCAGGCACCCAACCTGCCAATACCTTGATCTTGGACTTCTAGCCTTCAAATCCATGAGAAAAAAAAATAAATAAATAATAAATATTTATTTATTTATAATTATTATTATATTTTTTATTATATCCTATTATTTATTATAAATAAATAATAATAATAAATATATATATATATATTTTTTTTTTTTTAAGCCACCCAGTCTGTAGTATCTTGTTATGGCAGCCCTAGCAGATTCATACAGATCCCCAAATGATGACAAAATAATAACAGATGTTTTCAAGTGTTTGCCACGTGCCACAGGCCGTGTACTTTGGACTTTTCCCCATTTCAACTTTACAACAACCCTGGGAGCTTAACATCATTGACATTTCACAGATGAAGAACTGGTTCTGACTCACTCGCTGTTCAGTGAATCTGAATCCGAGTCTACCTGACCTCAAAGCGTCTACATCTGCTCACCATGTCGCTGCACTGGAATGGCGGAAGGCCTTAACTTCTCCAAGTCCGTGATATGCAGGGAAGCTGTAGTGGCGTTAATCCCCAAATTCTGAAGATTTCGTGCTGGATGGGTTTTTCACTTACTTCTGGTGGGTGGTATGACTGATGGGCTAAGTCACAGCATCTCATGTACTCCCTCCCCATTCCACGAGCACATAGGGCATCTCACTATTCTAGAAAAACTGACCAAGGGGTGCCTGGATGGCTCAGTCATTAAGGATCTGCCTTCAGCTCAGGTCATGGTCCCAGAGTCCTGGGATCAAGCCCCACATCGGGCTCTCTGCTCAGTGGGAAGCATGCTTCTCCCTCTCCCACTCCCCCTGCTTCTGTTCCCTCTCTCGCTGTGTCTCTCTCTGTCAAATACATAAATAAAATCTTAAAAAAAAAAAAAAAAACCTGACTAAGCCCTATGCCCTTGAAGCTTGCATTCCATGGGTGTGCGTGTGCAGGAGATGGACAGTAAACAAAACAAGTAAATATATGTCCTGGTGTGTTAGAATGTGAGATAAATGCTGTGAAGAGGGGCACCTGGGTTCAGTTGGTTAAGTGTCTGCCTTTGGCTCAGGTGGTCCTGGGATTGAGCCCAGCCTCAGCTCCCTGCTCAGCGGGAAGTCTGCTTCTCCCTTTCCCCCTTCTCTTGCTCTCCCTCTCTTGCTCTCCCTCTCTCATGTGTGCACTCTAATAAATAACTAAAATCTTTTTTTTTTTTTTTTTAAATGCTGTGAATAAAAACAAACTAGGGAAGCCAGACAGGGAGTGCTGAGCCTGGGATGAGGGTTCCATATTAAACAGGGTGTTTGGAACAGGTGTCATTTGAGCCCTTCCGAAGCCAGATGGTGAGAGGAGCCAGTAAACTGCTTTGCTTCTCACCCAGCATGCCCCATGTAACACTTCCAAACATGCAGGTGATAAGCAAAATCCCTTTCTAGCAACCGACCCTAAAGCTGAGTTGCTCACTGGAGACAAATGGCCCCTGTAGCCTATCACGGAACCGCAGGATGACATCTAACAGACTTTCCTGCTCAAATGCAGACTGTAAGAGAGAATAAGAACAAAAAGGCAATTTTGGACGCTTTCTTCAAGTGCTTTGCTATTCACTCATGCATTTGTTTTCACACTGTATGCCAGCCCCTTGGAAGATCTTATCTGGAGCCCAACGCCTTGTCCACTTGGAAGATGCTAGCAAACGCAATGAGAAATTGGCCTGGGCAGGATCGGCAGCCTATCTTGCTGTCCAGTATCATTTCTCATCATCACCCCAGCGAGTTGTGTGCGCCATGTCTGGGTTATACCACGATGCATTTGCACGCGCATGCCCAATGCCTAGAGTGTCCTCCTCCGCCTTGTCCTCCTGAAAACTCATTCTTCAGACTTAGTTTGAGTCACTTTCTTTGGGTCATCACAGTCTGTAAAAGGTCTTACTTGTCTGCTACTCAAATGACCTGTCGCGTAAAGAAATGTTCTCTTGTCTCTCTGGAGAACAGTTAAGCCTCCATATATGGTCAAAATTCCAACAGGATTTGAATCAAATCTTCAAAAGGTCTGTAGTGATGGTCACAAATCCATGTCCTTGAGTCAATCGACTGATCAATCAAATAAATACTGTGTCCCTACTACTTGCAAAGCAGTGAGCCAACCAACTGTTTGTGTATGGAGATAGGGTAGTGTAAAAAATGAGTAAGTCTTGTTTAAGAAGATCCTACCTGTAGAGCCAGAACATGAATTCAAAGTGATATAAAGCAATTATTTATCCTGGATTGTAAAACGAATATACAGCTTTAATTCCTTAGAATTTATACTGTTATAACAATATAGTAAATAGGACACTCACTTGCTTAACACGCATGTGCAAGAAATAACATCTTTTCTGTAAGTGAATATTATTTTATTTTTGTATAGATAATAAATGCACATGGTAAAATGAACAGGATAAACAGGGAAAAGTATCTATCTCCATCTGGACCCCACCGGAACGCGTTTCCTAAACCTAATCTCGGTCCCTTTGGCACCTCCTTTCTCTCTGCTGACGTCGAGTCCAAGATCCTGGGGAGCAATGAGGGCTCTGTGCCACTAATGGTGAGCCAGCAACAGGTGAAATGCCCTCCATGCCGTCTGTTCTTGGGTTATCCCAGCGCAGGACACAGGTAAGGGCTGTAGCCGTGTCCTCCTGGTCCCCTTATGCCAACTTTTCCCGCCACTGCCCCCAACTCCCACCCCCACCCCCAATGGTGGCTCGCAGAAGAAGGTGTTCTATGACCTAGGTGGCCAGGAGGCTGTCAAGAAGCTGGTGGGGCCGGCACCTTCTCAGGCCACCTGCTGGGATGGGAAGGCACTTGAAACCTCTCAGCACTCTCCCCTATTCATCTGCCTTTCCTATGCCTCACTGGTGGGGAGGAGGAGGGCAAAGTTCTGCTCAGTTCCTAGAACTTCAGTCTACCGGGGAGTCCACTGGGTTTTTGACCTTCACCCCCAAACTATAGTGGAAGGAAATGGGCAAGGGCTCTTCTGGTGAGCCAGCAGCAACTAACTCCTCTTTCTCTCCTCTCTGAAGCCCCCACCCCCGCTTCTCTCTGCAATCTGGGAGGTTTCCTCGACTGGAGAATGGGGGTGGGGGGCGCAGCCGGGAGAACCACTTTCATTGTAACTGTGGTCTGTGCCAAAAGCTCTAGGCGCCCAGCCCCCACCCAGTTTGGGCTTTTGAAATTTAAATTCCCAGGGCCTTGCATCTCAAAGCCTGATCTTGGGAAAGTCCCCAAAGGCAATGCATGAAGCTGCTTTGAGGGAGGAAAGCAGGTCCTGAAGGGAAAACAAGATAAGAAAATTCAAGAAGTCCTCAGTCAAATTTAAGGTTTTGCGTGGCCTATAGTCTGGTGTGATAGTGTAACCTTCCAAATATACAGTTTAAAATAAAATAATCCCTAAAAATATTTATATTAGGTAGAGTAATTAATATGATTTATAAAATGTTCTCTTGGGCAGAAAAAACATTTTCTTGAAAAAGTATAAATGAAAAACACTTGATTCAAAGAGTTCTCTACCCACCCCAAAAGGAGTTCTTTCCCAAGTTACATTAATGCCCACAGGGCAAAACTTGGCAAGTTTTCTTGTCCATATAGACGAGGTTCCATTTAACAGCCAGGTTTAACAGCTGGCCAAGCATCCCATGGTCCTTTCTGTTTAAGCTACACTGGAATCTGGCAAAAATCATTTGTACACATTTGGCAAGCTACACAAGCCAGATTTTTCTGGTTCCAGTCTCTGACTTCTAGCCTCGGACAGAACCCGCCTTATCTCCTGTTAAAAAGAAACCACAAGTCCAAAATGGAGTCACTTAGGCCAGATCAAGTCACCAAACCAGAGCTTACAACTTAACCTAATTAGAGTTTTATTCTCCCCCACATATGTGGTCTTAACCAGTCAGGCATTCTCTGGTCAGCACAGGCACAAATGAGGTAACCTGTCACCGGGGCCTTCTCCATCCTCCTCCGCAGTGAAGATGAGGTAATCACCAAATAAGACCACCCTCCCTCCCTCTCAGGGAAGGTGACCTTGCCTGAAATAATCCTTTCTTTTCTTTTGTTAATTGTCTTGCCACTTTTCTATCAATAAAATCCTTCCATGCTGGTTGGATCTCCTCTCCACTTGCTAGGTGGGATGGGGCCTGATGCATGAATTGATTAATAAAGTCTATGAGATCTTTAAAAATGACTCGGTTGAATTTTTTATATTTAACACTCCATACCTCCTCCCCCCCTTCCCTCTCCTGCAGGCTCAGCTCTTGACTTTTTCTTTTTCTTTTTTTAAAAGATTTTATTTATTTATTTGACAGAGAGAAAGCATCAGTAGGCAGAGCAGAAGGCAGAGAGGGAGAGGAGAAAGCAGGCTCCCTGCTGAGTAGAGAGCCCAACGTGGGGCTCGATTCCAGGACCCTGAGATCATGACCTGAGCCGAAGGTAGAGGCTTAACCCACTGAGCCACCCAGGTGCCCCTCTTGACTTTTTCTTTGAGCCATGATTTTCATGCGAGGTCTTGGTCCCTCAGCTCTCATCCACTGCCCTGGGGCTAGTCCTCAAGCTACATGCTAAGATTCTTTCTTCCTGAGACAGTAATATACAATTTCCTCCAGATATATCCTGTTCTTCGGAGTCTTTTCCAAGTGTAGTCTATGCATTGGGTCAAATTCCTCATCCTACCACTTTTCAGCCCAGTGTATAAGGCTCTGCACAGCTTCAGGGACACGGTTTAAACCAGCAGTGATCTCAAGTGGTTTAATGGGGAAACATTCATTCATTCAACAAATACTTATCGAGGGCCAACAATATACCATGCACTGTTCTGGGTGCTAGGGATACAGCAGCGTACGGAAATGATGAAAAGTCCCTTCGTCCATGGAACATTCTAGCAGGGAGAGAGGGACCATATAGGCTTGCTTATTTCTTTATTGTCCCCATTTCAGTGATACACCAGTCACCAACTCAGAAAACAGAAATCTAAAAGAGCCTCTAGTTCCTCACCTTCCATTCAACTGGTCACCAACTTTCAATTCAACTCCTAAATCTTTCTCTTAATCCACCCTTTCTCTGTATTCCTACTACTGGCTTTAGTTTAGGCATGACAGAAATATTTACACACAAAAAGTGGCAACTGCCACAAATCAGGGTTCCCCCCATCCAGAGTCAGTCTTAAAGCATCTCCTAGCACATTATTGATTAAGCCCTTAAATGTCTTCCCCTTGGTCAGATACAGAGGATTTTCTTTTTAAAGATTTTTATTTATTTATTTGACAGACAGAGATCACAAGTAGGCAGAGAGGCAGGCAGAGAGAGAAGAGGAAGCAGGTTCCCTGCTGAGCAGAGAGCCCAATTTGGGGCTTGATCCCAGGACCCTGAGATCATGACCTGAGCAGAAGGCAGAGGTTTAACCCACTGAGCCACCCAGGCGCCCCGTGGGTTTTCTGTTCTCCACCCTTCCTCCCCATGGCACTCTCCCAGAAGTCAGTCTTCACACATCTGCTGCTAGGATGCCTACTAGGCTTCTAAGACATCCCCATGATCGTGTCTATCCTCTGCCTGAAACTCTTGCAGAGATCCTCACTCCTTTCAAAGCCTTGGTGTTGCACATAAAACATTCCTGATCTGGTTCTTCTTATCTCTCCAGCCTATATGTGATGTTACCTTTTGGTCTACCTACATACCAGCACTTTTTTTTTTTTAATTTGTTTTTTAAGATTTCATTTATTTATTTGTCAGAGAGTGAGCACAAGCAGGAGGAGGGGCAGGTAGAAGGAAAAGCAGGCTCCCTGCTGAGCCAGGAGCCTGAGACCAGACTCATCTGAGATCCGAGGACCCTGAGATCATCACCTGAGCCCAAGGCAGATGCTTAATCAACTGAGCCACTCAGGCGTCTCTAACTGCGTACCAGCCCTGGTATTTGTCTCCCACTCCTCTGTGCTTTTGTATAGGCTGTTCCATCTGCCTGGGATACATGGCTAATTCCCAGGCATCTCACAAGACTGTGAAGGCATGACATCTTGAGCTCCCTTTCCAAGCTCAAGGTGGTCAGATGCCTCTCAGTGTGCACTCACAGGAGCCTTTGCATAAGTCCCTCAGACACATAAACCACTGCATTGAGACTGGTTTCCTTTTTGTTGAGCTCTTGGTTAACCTGTGTGGGACTGTGACCCTCACTCCGATTGTGGACGAAAGAACTTTTTGTAGGTTCTTCCTTAGCTTTTTCCTTATCTTACTCGTAGATTACACAGTCTTCCTGGATGATCTAATCCATCCCTGACTTCCTTGGCTTTCTACCATCTGTGTGTTAATGATTCACCATTTATATCTCCAGCCCAGATCTCTTGGCTTAATAAGCATCTCTACCTGGATATGCTGCCTTAATATATTTAAAACAGAATTCAATTATCTTCTCCAAGCCTCCTCCTCCCAGGTTCTTGTGTCAGTGAATGGCATTACGAGGGGTCGGCAAACTCCAGCCAATAAGCCAGCTATGCCCACAGCTTAGGCAAGAATGAATCCTACATTTTTTAAAAAAAGAAAAAACAAAGCACAAAGAAGAATACAGAATACAGACCATATGTGGCCCACAATGCCTATAATATCTCCTATCTGCCCTATATACAGTTTGCCAACTCATGGGTATTCCCATTTGCCAAAGAACCTGGGTATCAATAATAGTATTAATTAATTAAATAATTAATAGTAATAATTAGCAGAAATTGACTTTACGCTTTTGAAACACTGGGTGTTGTATATATTTCACTTTATTCTCCTATCAACCTCTAACAATGCCTTAGGATACTTCTGTCTACATTTAACCAGAAACCCTGACGAGCAGGCTGAAATGGGAGTTTAGGGAGAGGGAAGATTCAGACACGTGTGATCAGTGGTTCAATTTTATCATCAGGGACCTAGATTTTTCCATCGTTCTGCTTTCTGGAGTTCAGGCAATATGGCAGCAGCTAAAGTCCGTTTCTCATATGGTCATGGATTTGGCTGTCTGGGGCACACAGGTAGCAACTGAGGCTACGTGTGTTCTCATGAACATCTGCTGAGAGCGGGAGAGACTCCTCAACCATGGAATCGGAGGACTTCCATAGGACTGAGCCAAACAGGATAACTTGCCCCACCACACTGTCTACTGTATAACCTTCTCCCTTACCCCAGATCCAAATAGTAACTGAGTCTTCAAAACAATCTCTTGAATTTATTTCTGTTCTTCACAACTTTATCCACCAGTCTGTAACAGCCTAGAAAGCGAGGACAACTGTCTTCGCTGCATGTCCAGCATCTGCCATCATAGTGAGTTATAGGAATGAATGAAGAAATTTCATGCATGTATCAGGTTATAGTAGAGGAAAGTGAGTTTCAGGGGGCCAAGTTCACACAGCTACCAAGATTTACTTTCGGTCTGTCTGACACGGAAGCTCATCTTGAATTACATACCATGGTCCCCTTCCTCTTGTTTTGTCCTTTTCCATTGGCTCTTTCTTCTTAGCCTTAAACTTGCTCAAATCTCTCCTTCCTAAAAATCCCTTTGGCCATGCTTTCCCTACAATCTGAATCTTCTCTGACCCTTCCCTTTATAAACAAGTTTCTTGGAAAAATGTCCACTTGCCTGGTCTTTACTTCCCCCTTTTCCATTCACACCCATTATGTCACTAAATCCATTTTGCAAATGTTACTGGGATCTTCCCAGCTCCATACCAAAGGGCAACCCTCCCATCTTTATTTCACTATACTCTGCAGCATTTGACTCCTCCTCTTCATCCCTCTTCTTCCCAGAATCCTCCCTGATTTCTTAGGTTAAGTTCTCTTAGGATTCCTTGTCTTGTAATGTCTCCCTGTCTTTGCAGAGGATGGCCCAGAATCCCCTCAGCTTCTATGGCCCCAGTTTCACCCAAGCTTCATGATATCTACTGTCTTTGTATATAGCCCACCGAACCACAACTATTTGTTTATCTTTTGTGACTATTACTGCCCTCCAAGACAATCTCCAAGTCTTAGTTGGAGACTTTTTTGTAGCCTGCAGAGAGCCTCTGGTGAAAGACACAGAATGGCTATCAGTAGCTTGCTGAATGAATTAATGAATGAATGAACACACCGACTTATCCAACAGCACATAGTCAGAAAATGGCAGAAATCAAATCAAGAGGGGCGCCTGGGTGGCTCAGAGGGTTAAGTCTGGCTTTTGGCTCAGGTCATGATCTCAGGGTCCTGGAATCAAGCCTCGCATCCCGCTCTCTGCTCAGTGGGGAGCCTGCATCCCCCGCCCCCACCTGCCTACTTGTGATCTCTCTCTCTCTGTCTCAAATAAATAAATAAAATCCAAAAAAAAAAAGAGAGAGAGAAAGAGAGAGAGAAATCAAATCAAGAGAGATCAGAGATTTCTCCAGGAGATGATACTGTTGAAAATGACAGTAAGGGGGCGCCTGGATGTGATCTCAGGGCCCTGGGATTGAGC
This sequence comes from Lontra canadensis, assembly GCF_010015895.1. NCBI lineage: Eukaryota > Metazoa > Chordata > Mammalia > Carnivora > Mustelidae > Lontra > Lontra canadensis. Next base: position 9,915,076 of record NW_022631007.1, on the reverse strand, counting down.
ACCAAGTCGGGCTCCCTGCTTCTCCCTCTTCCACTCCCTCTGCTGTGCTCCCTTTTTCACTGTGTCTCTTTCCATCAAATAAATAAACAGAATCTTAAAAAAAAAAAAAATGAAAGAAAAATAAGTTTCTTAGGTTTTAGAAGTCATCAATGTGTGGGATATAAACTCCATAAAGTTATACTTTGGAAGATACAAAATTCAAGTAACCTTTCCATTTATAGATTTATATTCACAAACATTTAGATTTACTTTGCATTAATTTACTTCTGTTTAAACAAAGCTTAGTATGTACACTCATTGCGCATTTACGTATTTCATTTAAAAGTCAAAAAGAATAGACTAGGGATACCAAGCAAGGGAAATCTAAGCAACTGAGAAATTCTTACTGTTAACGAAAATACCAGAAAAGCACTTTTCTATAAATGAGCAAACTATTTTCTGTTAAGTAAAATTAAGTACTTTAATCATACTTAAGCATATTAAATAATTTAAAAATTAAGACAGCAATTCAGCCACATCTTCTGATTTTACAGCCTAGGGAGCAATAGAGAAGGGGCGGGGGGAGTGTTACCAAATAATGACTGCCTGCTGCTTTTCTTCCTTTTGAAATGCTAAGTAAGGGCAAGTGCTGGGGAAATCAACGTGAGGAAAACGAGGACAGGATTCTCCTGCAGTGTCACTCAAATGGCCATAAAAGAGGAAAAGATTAAGCTCCACAAAAGGGCTAAAACTTTTGCAGACTGGACTCCAGCCTATCTCCAGTCAAAGTGGCAAGCACTCCCTCAAAAAAAGAGGTGATATATTAGAATTGTAAAATCGGGAGGTACTACAGTGAATAGGTCTATAATAGATTAACATTAACAATAGATTACCTCTTTAGGGAGTTACCCTATTTTATTCGCATTTAACTGCTATGAATTGCATAAGTGCATTGCATTTCTTTGTAAATAAGTTTTTCATACCAAAAAATAAAATGACATAAAACATAAAATATAATAAATAACCCGAGATTGCGGTGAGGTGACAAACTATACAGAGTTACTCTGGGGTAGGAGCCCATCTTTAAAAACCCATACTGTGTGCATAAAAAAGTATCTTCCTAGATTTACTAAAAATTACTGTGGATACATTTCTGAAGAAAAAATAAAAATAAGGAATCCTAAATGAATAAAGTTTACACTGAAACCATAAATATATTTCCTTTCCCCATCCCAATTCCCCAGATCTACAAAAAGTAAAATGGAAGAATTGAAATATATTCTCCATTGAGGAGGTAATCAACTAAGATCCAACTATTTTTTTCAGTAGAAAGCTTTAAAAATCTGCCAGTTAGGATGTCTCCACCTACTATAGATAACCCACCAAAAGCTGAGTCAGTTTCCCTGGAGAGTGTTTTCATTTATTCGGCTTTTAGCAACAATGGCCACACCTCTTTTTGAACAGTTTGCTGGCAACAACTCCCCATATTACTTTCTTAATAATATTAATTGTTTAAAGAGAACATTTTTAAAACATCAAAAAGCCCTTATGGTTTTTATAACAGTAATAAAGCTGATTGCAAACAGTTCCAATAATAACACAAAGCACAGTGGGTAAGTTAAAAAAAAAAAAAGACAAAATCTAAAATCTCATTTCCAGGTATTAAGCAGACTCTACAAACACAGATTAATCTGTGTGTGTGTGCCTGTGTGTATACGTATCAGTTTTACACAAATGGGATAATAGTGAACATGCTCATTTGTGAACTCTTCTTTTATTCTATGTCATAGACATCTATTCATGCAATATCTAAATATAACATCATTTCTAGTGGCTTCACAGTGTTCCCTTATACAGAAGTATTCATGATTTATTTAACCAATTTGCTACTGGAGGGCTTTTAGTTTGCTCCATCTTATTTTTGGTTATTATAAACAATGCTGTGATGAATATCCAGTTTACGTGCATTTCAAATGTGGGCAATTATCTCCTGAAGGTAAATTCCCTACGTGGAGTGGTAGGCTTGAGGACACACACACTGCGCTCACTTGGGCAGCACATATACTAAAATTGGAACGATACAGAGAAGACTAGCATGGCCCCTGAGCAAGGATGACATCCAAATTCGTGAAGCGTTCCATATTTTAAAAAAAAGAGAGAAAGAAAGAAAAGAACACACACACTACTTGACTAAATATTGCCAAACTGTCTTTGGGAAGCAAATCGGTAAGGACGAGGTTCAGTGGACTTCAAGAGAACACCCAACAAGATGGCTTACATAAGACAGAGGGTTATGTAGAAGATGAGGCAATTTTTGACACAGGGGACAAGGCACCTTCCATTTTGGTACTCCATCATCTTCAGAACTTGGCTGCTTCTGTATGGTGTGAGGGGGCTACTTAAATTCTAGCCATTGAATCTGCATTCCAGCCAGCAGGAAGAAGGAAGAGACAAGAAGGGTCCAACTCCCAATGGCTCTCGTGTGAAGTCACACTCTCCACTTCCAGTGACGTCCATTGGCCAGAATTTGGTCCTGTGGCTATATCTAGCTATAGGGCAGACTGGGAATGTAGTCTTTTTTCCTGGGAAGCCCTTATGTTCAGTTAAAAGTCAGGTGTTCTTTTACTGAGGACAAGGGAAAGTAGTAGATACTGGGGACAACCAACAGTTTCTGCCATAGGAAGGAGGAACCAATTCACACCCTTGTGAATATCGCACAACAGGCGCCATTTCCCAAGCCTTTACCAACCCTGTTACCCAACTGTTCCCACTGCCATTGTATTTTGTTAGTTACAAGGACAAATATTTAGTGTATTCTCAAATAGCCTGTGTAGTTCATGCTACTAGTATCAGTGATGTACACGGCCCCACCCTTTTGCCCCTCCCCACAAAAGTACAAAGAACACACAAATGTGGGGATATATGTGTTACTCTGCCTTGATTTGTGCTTCAATGTTAAAGCTCTGTCCTTAGCTGACTTCTCTCCTCCCTCCAGGTCATCTCATCCATAGCTTTAATGCTGCTGAGTCAAAATCTTTATTTTCATTCCTGATCTCCAGAGACTTAGCAAATGAGCCAGTTGATGACTGTGTATACCCATCTGGGTAATCTACTAGCACGTTAACAATCAACTACAAAAAAAATGGGTCCCATCATCTTGTCTTACGAACACTTCTTTCTGCATTCCTTACCTTGGTAGCACCAGCTGAGTCATTGTAGACTCTTAACTTTCTCTCATTAGAACATTGACTTCATGACCAAATTCTATTGATTTCACTTCCATAACAACTGCTAACATTCCCCTCATCTCCAGTGTGCTCTTGAGGATCAAGATCAAATCTCATGACTCTCTGCCTCCATGCTTGGACCAATCCAGGCTACCCTCAACATGGAAGCCAAAGGCTTCTTACTAAAATGCGAGGTGAATGTGATGGCTCTCTCTCACTCTCCCCCCACCCCCACAAAATCCTTTAAAGGCTCTCCATAGTCAAAATTCTTGGTATGGCACATGAGGTCTCCCAGCCAGTGACCTTTATCAGCATCGCCTTGCATTAACCCCCTGACAGTGCCCCACATTTCAATGTATCACTTGCAGTTCCACAATGCAGTGACTTTGCTAAAGAGGATCCCTCCTGCCTAGAATTCCTGGAGATCTATTCCTTTCTCTCTCTCTCTCTTTTTTAAGATTCAGATCCTATAGACACATCCATAAAACCTTTCCCGACCATACTCTCCGCCTTGTGGCCACTTCTTTGTTTTGTGCCATTTTTGTGTTCCATACTTCCTTCTAAAATATCACAGTTAAGAGGGTTAATATTTATTAACCCAACATATATTTACTTAATTCCCACTGTGTGCTCAGCATTAAACTAAGCACCAGATTCGGGAGCATGTGTAAGCTGAACACAGACCTTAGGCATTTGCAACTTTTAGTCTACACAGCTTATATTAGCAAAGCTACTTTCCATTCATCATCTTGGTTTGCTAGAAAAGAAATTACTTCTCTCTCCCATTAGTCTCCATGGGAGCCTAAGAAACTGATGTTGCCCTGCTGCTGATATCATGTCAAGAGATATTTTCTTCAGTGTCTTTTTGCTTACTCAAATACTCATTTATTTGTGCTTTTATGACTGCACGCTGTTGGCTGCCACTATCCAGAGTCACTTGGATGTTTAAGAAGGAAAAATTGGGGGACGCCTGGGTGGCTCAGTTGGTTGGACGACTGCTTTCAGCTCAGGTCATGATCCTGGAGTCCCGGGATCGAGTCCCGCATCGGGCTCCCAGCTCCACGGGGAGTCTGCTTCTCCCTCTGACCTTCTTCTCGCTCATGCTCTCTCTCACTGCCTCTCTCTCAAATAAATAAATAAAATCTTAAAAAAAAAAAAAGGAAAAATTGGGGGTAACCTTATTTGACCTATTATTTCTCAAGCTCTTTCCTCAAACTTAGTGCCTGACAAAGGCCCAGTTAAGGGGATTCCTGGCAGAGATGCAGATAGACCTAAGAACAGGATGAGTACGCAAAGATTGGGGTAAAGGGTGGCTGGGGTGTGTGCATTGGGGGGGCAGTGTAAGCAAAGGCTGAAGGACAGAAGTGATGAGATGATGTCTGTAGGAGGACAGGAGCCCCCTAAACAAGCTGTACAGGGTTAGCTCATAGCACGTCTCAGACACAGCAGGGCACTGAGATTTGGCCGCACCCACGTGGATCATATAGGACCCACGGAATGCAGTTCTAAGGCCTGAGTCACAGGCCTCTGCTTCCTTTCTCCCTCCTAGGGCTGCACTGCAAGCTTGCTCCTCCTGTGTTCCTTCTTTCCCTTTCAGATCTTCCCAATTCCCAGCTTCCTCTTTTACCATGTATCCAAAAGAGGAATAGATTTGAACTGAAAAATCTTACAGAGAAGATTTACAGAAGGCAATCCAGGTACACTCAGTTTTGCACAAAAAAGAAATCCCCGTTAGGGAGAAACCTATGATTTAGAGTAGAGTACTAGAATGCATTCCAGATAGATAAAAAGTGTCTGGGTGTATTACTCAGGACTGCCTGAGTCTCAAGAGACAGAAATTCAATCTGGAGAAGTTTAAATAAGAAAGCAGTTGTGTCGGGTTATATAACTTGGAAAGACAGTGGTGTGGCCAGCCTCAGGGATCCCACCCACGATGGGATCCAGGGGTGCAAAATGACAGCCTCAGATTATCAACGCTCTCCCTTTCCTTCTGTTTCTGATCCTCTCTGTTGTCGGCCTCATGATCTTCTATTGCAAGTGTGTGTCACTCATGCAAGTGGGGAGCCTGGCAGCTAGAAACTCCAAGTCTACATCACCCCGTTGGAGTATCCCCAAATAATAGAAACTAACTCTTTCTAATTGAGGGTGAAAAATCCCAGGGAATAATTGCATGGGGCCTGTCTGTCAAGTATGCACAGGTGTCCTGGAGGTGGGGGTGGGGGAACAGTTTGTGATGGGCCCGGCCTGGGTCCTGTGGCCATCCATCTGTTTGCCACTCAGTGGATTCCTCACAGGTGTGGAGGTAGAAATAGTGGGGAGGAGCAGTGGCTGAAATGAATTCTGGGCAGAAAAAAAAAAAAAATTGTGGCAAAGATCAGGAGACGCGTTAAGAGTGGAAAATGGGGCCGGATTGTACAGGTCAATATCCCATAAGTGAAACGGAGCACTAAATACTCCAAAAAGTCTGCGTGTGTGTATGTGGACAGCTGATTCTTGTTATGCACAGTACTTAGGTTCTAGAAAGTCCACTGCTGTTGCTGAATTAGTGAATCACTGCCCTATGGGAAAGACAAGGACAGTTCCTATGAGCCTCTGGTCACATTTTCATCAACTGATCAATACATAACCTTGTTTTATGTGTGCTTCTACTTAAAGACACTTTAATATATATTGTTGATTCATTAACACAGACCTCACAGCCAAAAGCACTACCACTCACGTTTGAAGGAAGCTTGTCTAACATATATTTTCTGCATCAGGCACATCGCGGCCTTCTTGCACTTAGGAACACTGGGCCGCCCTTCAGCACAAAGCTTGGGGCCAATTTAAATAGCGAAATCACCAAGAAAAAGCACAAAAATAAGAAAACCATGGCACTGAATGGACCACGAAATGCACCCTGGGTTGTTTACAGAATGAGAGCTGACACATGAAGGCAGGTGTTGCCCTATTCTGCCTCAGGTGGGATCATGCCAGTGACTGGACTCGGTTTCTCTCTCTGCTCTGCAGGGATCCAAGAATGACTACGGAAGTGTCAGGAGAACATCAATTTGGGGGTTATACAAATTTCAGTGAACAGGCAAATTCACAAATACGGGATCTATGAATAATGAGGATGGACTGCATTTTCCCCCTCAGTATTTAGGAAGAGTCCCCTGGCAGTGGGGGGCAGGTGGGAGGATGGCACTGGGTGCGGAGATCAAATGGGAGAAGCAGCAGAGCTGGTGGGAGGCACTGAAGGAGCAACGCGTAGGTAGTGACAGATGAACACGAGAGGAAGGGAGAACAAACTTGATTTCCAACCGGACATAAAGGGGTTGGGGGCGGAGGGCCACGTCAAGGAGGAGGGAGCACTCAGCAGCCTGAGTGTAGAAAAACAAAGAACCAAGTCTGGACCAGAATCTGATTTCAAGGGGCAGAATATGACTTCATTTTTTCCCCCACTAATTTATTTATTCATTTGTTTTTTCAAAAAGATTTTATTTATTTATTTGACAAAGAAATAGCACAAGTAAGTAGAGCGGCAGGTAGAGGGAGAGAGAGAAGCAGGCTCTCTGCCTGGCAGAGAGCCCAATGCAGGACTCGATCCCAGGATCCTCGCTGGAATCATGACCTGAGCTGAAGGCAGCAGCTTAACCAACTGGGCCACCCAGATGCCCCTTAACTTATTTATTTTAAAGCAGACTCCACACCCCATCTGGGGCTTGAACTCATGAACCCTGAGATTAAGTCACACACTCTCCCCATTGAGCCAGCCAGGCACCTGACTTCAGTTCTGTAATGATCCATTTGTTGGTCCTATCAGATGCTTTGTGTTCCTTCCTTCAGGGTGTTTAAAAAAGCATACTTCAACTGACTTAAAAATAGGGAACAAGTACTGTTCTAGTATTAAATGTCTCCACTTCCAATCAACCAACCAACCTCACTAATAGTAATAGTAATAAGAAACCACACATAGCACTTACTATATGCCAAGCATTGTTCTAGGCTCTTTATTTGCCCATTTATTTCTAACAGACTATGAGGTATCATTATTAGACCCATTTTTAGATGAACAAACTGAAGTAGAGGGTAGTAACTTGCCTCCAATCCAGCAGCTAGTAAATGGTGGAATCTGCTTATAGAATCCGTGTTTTTAACTACCATGTTATATTGGCGGTATCGATTATGGTTTCCTTATAAGTCTTTTACCACACTGCTGTCTCCCTGCCTCCCTCACCGCCGTGCCAATTCCCCCCACCTCCCTTCTATCCAACGTGTGGCTTTGTCAATGTTGTTCACTATTTAGAGAGATCTAAAATAGAACAGTAATAAACCATGCCCATCCTAATTGCTTTCTTCTTCTTTTTCTCTTAAAAAACCCCAACAACGATCTTTAGCTATCTAAACCTAGGTCAATCCATAGCTCACAAATTCCTATCAAGTTTCTTTTCTGCATAAGCCTAAACTAAACTCTTTTTTTTTTTTTTTTTACAGGCTCCCCGCTGAGCAGAGAGACCAGTGTGGGACTCGATGCCAGAACTCCGGGATCATGACCTGAGCTGAAGACAGACGCCTAACTGACTGAGCCACTCAGGTGCCCCCAAACTCTTCATTTTCTTAAAAAATACCAGTCTGCTAGTCTCTCTCAGAAGTTTTTTTTTTCTTTTTTTAGTTTTTTAAGTAATCTCTACCCCCAATGTGAGGCTCGAATCTATGACCCTGAGATCAGGCATCCCATGACCCACCAACTGAACCAGCTGGGTGCCCCACTTTTTCTTTTATAGTTGAAGTAGTAATAGGGATGCATGGGTGGCTCTGTCAGTTAAGCGATCGAGCATCTCTCTTAGGTTTTTGTTGTGATCCCAGGGTTCTGGGATGGAGTTCTTCATGGTGGGTGGGGCCCTGAACAAGGAGCTTGCTTCTCCCTCTGCCTGCTTCTCCCCCTGCTTGTTCTCTCTCTCTGACAAATAAAATCTTAAGAAAAAAGTAGTAATAATCTGGACTTTTAGGTACTAATAATTTTTTTGCCTTAATCAACTCATTCTCGACAACCTCATGTTTAAAGGAGTAATACTGGCAAACCATAAGTTACTCTTAACCACAGAGAGCAAACTGAGGGTTGCTGGAGGGAACTGGGTGGGGGATGGGCTAGATGGGTGATGGCCATCAAGGAGGGCACTTGTCATCAATTATATGTAAGTGGTGGATCGTTAAATTCCTGAAGTCAATATTATGCTGTATGTTAACTAACTTGAATTTAAATTAAAAAAATAAAGAAGTGATACTGCAGTTCTCATTGGAATACTATAATAATTAGTATTTATAAAACAACTGGAAAGTTGGGGCACCGGGGTGGCATGTCTGTCTGACTCTTGATCTCAGCTCAGGTCTTGATCTCAGGGTTTTGAGTTCAAGCTTTGCATTGGGCTCCACACTTAATAAAACAAAAACTAAACCAAAAAAACCCTGGAAAGTTATAAATGGAACTGTTAAACAAATGCAAGGGTTTTAATGTGGGATTGCCTAGAACATCAACACAAACATCTCTTTGTTTGCCAGCTTTAGTTTTGATTTTGCTTTGATTTCTCAAAAACAGCTGGATTTTAGCTGTGGAGAATGTGGGAGAGGTCGTGTTCAAGAAAGGTGGGAAGTTTGGGGCGCCTGGGTGGCTCAGTGGGTTAAGCCTCTGCTTTCAGCTCGGGTCATGATCTCAGGGTCCTGGGATCGAGTCCTGCATCGGGCTCTCTGCTCGGCGGGGAGCCTGCTTCCTCCTCTCTCTTTCTCTGCTTGCCTCTCTGCCTACTTGTGATCTCTCTCTGTCAAATAAATAAATAAAATCTTAAAAAAAAAAAAGGTGAGAAGTATTTAATTCAACAAACACATATTACTCTGTGGCAGCCCTCTTTATTCAGCACACACAACCTCATGCAGTTTTTGTGAAAAAGATCTTGGGAGATGTCCACAACAGCAGTCTGTCTAGGTTCAAGTACATAACCACAGTGTGCCCGCAAAGTTGCCAATGGGCCAAGACTCCTGAATGCTTCACATACTTACTCAAGTGCTTTTCTTTTCTTTTCTTTTCCTTTTTTCTTTTCTTTCTTTCTAAGATTTTATGTATTTATTTGTTGGAGAGAGAGAGAGCACAAGCAGGGGGAGTGGCAGGCAAAGCCAGCAGAGAGAGAAGCAGGCTCCCTGCTGAGCAAGGAGCCTGATGTGGGACTCGATCCCAGTACTCTGGGATCATGAACTGAGCCAAAGGCAGCCACTTAACCAACTGAGCCACCCAGGCATCCCAAATGCCTCTCGAGGCTACTGTTGTATATTTTTGTTTCTTGTCCTATAACGATAGCCATCATAACTTAAGAACCCAATACTTTTTTTTTTTTAAGATTTTATTTATTTATTTGACAGACAGAGATCATAAGTAGGCAGAGAGGCAGGCAGAGAGAGAGGGGGAAGCAGGCTCCCTGCTGAGCAGAGAGCCCGATGGGGGGCTTGATTCCAGGACCCTGGGATCATGACCTGAGCTGAAGGTAGATGCTCAACGACTGAGCCACCCAGGCACTGCAAGAACCCAAAACTTTTAATCTTGCCTTGCATATCCTTCTTATTTATGTTTGGAGAAGCTGAGCATTGCACTTCCTATCTCACCCACATCTCCCATCTCTGGGGCAGAAATTCCTTGAGCACACTTTTTTCTGCAGGTGACATCTGGCCTGCTACCCCTGCCACGGCAGATTGGGCCAGGGTGACCATCTGACCTGGACCAGTGAGGATGTTTTCAGTTTTAGGTGATGGAAAACCCTGTCAGCCTGGTTTGGGTGAAAAAGAGAAGCTGATTGGCTTACACAGCCGTAGGCCCAGGTGGTTCCAGAAGCTAAAAAGGAGGCCACAGAGACCGGATCTCTCTTTACCTCTTGGCTTCTTCTTCCTCTGTGTTGGCTGCATTTGCAGGCAGGTTGTCCCTGGTGGTGACAAGCTAGCAGTTCCTCGGTGAGGACAAGATGGCTGCTGGTAGCTCTAGGCTCCTGTCATTACAGCTCTGAGTCCAGGGGTAAAGGGAATGTTCCCTTCTTGACAGGTGTTTTTTTTTTTTTTTTTTTTAAGATTTATTTATTTGACAGAGAGAGAGATAGCAAGTAGGCAGAGAGGCAGGCAGAGAGAGAGGGAGAAGCAGGCTCCCTGCTGAGCAGAGAGCCCGATGGAGGGCTTGATCCCAGGACCCTGAAATCATGACTTGAGCCAAAGGCAGATGCCCAACCCACTGAGCCACCCAGGCGCCCCTCGACAGTTTTAACATCAAATTGGCTTCAGCTGGGTTGTCAGCCCGTTTCCCAATAACCAATGCTACTTGATGAGGTCAGGTTCAGCTTTTTGGTCTGTGTTCATATACAATGAATATGAGGTAGGGTGATTTCCTGGAGGAAAATCAGGGCACTATTACCACAAGAAGGGAGATAGACACTGGTGGCAAAACCATCAGCTCTTCACACAAGACCCGAGGACAGGCAGTATAGAGGATTGACTGTGGCCAAGGAGAAGGCCTGTTGGAAAAAACTCCCCAACTGGGACAAGTGGCTCAATAAAAACACGAGATCCTCTCTCTGGAGAAAACGGAACTAGATCCAGAACTGAGTAGCAGATAGGGGCAGCATAAGCAGGACACAGAGACTAGAGCCAAGGAGGGAGATGCAGGGGCTGAGTCCTGTGGTAGGGCAGCAGGTCAGCCCCGACGAGCTTCGCCGAGTGGAACCAGGCTAGTCCTGTGGCCCTTGGGACCTCCTACGCCCTCCAGTCTCTGAAGCACAGCTGAGCCGCCGAGATTCCTACTATCACTAAGTCCAGGTCTTCTCGTGACAAAGACCCACTCACATTAAGTGGGCTGAAGAACCCCAAGGACCTTACCAACATGTAATTCAGGAAAGGTCAAGAAAAACAAGAAGGAAAAGAGATAAAGGGACAGAATGTGGCATACGGTGGGAAGGCAGAGAGCACTACACGCTGTGCTCTGTGCTGGGCCAGGATGTGGTGGGGGGTGGCGGGTAAGTTGTCTCCCATCATCCTTTCTACCCCTTCCTTGCCCTGGAGGTTTATTTCTAAGCAGCCAGCTGGAGAGGCCCCTCACCTCACCCCCCCCCCATGGAAAATGTCCTGGGAGTCTTGAATACTTAGCTTCAAGGTCATACCTGGCTACCAGGGAGGTGGGATGTGCAATCTTTTAGCTAGGCAGCTTTAAGCACAACTAAAAGTTCAGTTCTTTTCTAAAGGGTAACATTGGCCATAGACGGGTTGACCTGCCATCTCAGCCACATCCCCAAAACTGAGGTCCCCCTCCTCTGTGCCACCACAGCCATCCACGGTCATGTCCCTTCTTGTGATGTTTTTTCCTGCTCCTCTTGTCCAGTAGCTTTCATATGGTTCAGAATGGCCACCTTAAATCTCCTCTTTACTTTACTATTTCAGTTCCCTGCAGCTAGTTGGCTATATCCTTTCTTGTCCAAATTGTCAAATGAAGGATCACCTTTTCAGACCAGGCCCTACAAGTCATACAGTTGCTGGTCAGCCAATGAATTCTCTGGCCTAAAGACAGATGCCCATCTTGATCCAATTAACTGACAAGGGGAGGGACTAGGAGACTGTACATTTCAGATGGTGACTTACCTCAGATGGGGCTGAGACAGGGTATGTAATGACTGACATATCCAGACAACTATGTTTTCCCTTGATATATTCATGTGAATCAAGTAGGTGAACAACAGATGTCCTTACATATTGTATTAGTTTCCTAGTATTGTTTTGACAAAGTACCACAAACTGAGTGGCTTAAAACAACAGAATTTTCTTGCCTCAAAGTTCTGCAGCCTGGAAGTCTGAAATTATGGTGTTGGCAGAGCCATGCTCCCTCTGCACCCTTCCTCTTCTCTTCTAGCTCTTGTGGTTTGCTGATAATCTTTGGTCATCACGTGGCTGTCTTCTTATAGACGTTGGTCGTACTGGAGTAGTGTCTACCCTACTCCAGCATGACCTCATCTTAACTAATAATATCTGCAACAATCCCAATTCTTCTTCTTCTTCTTCTTCTTTTTTTTTTGTTAAGATGTTTAAGAGAGAGAGAGAGAAAAAAAAAATGAGCATGAGCAGGGGAATGGGCAGAGGGAGAGGGAGAAGCAGACTGAGAAGGGAGCCTGCTGACATGGGACTGGACTCCAGGACCCTGGGATCATGACCTGAGCCGAAGGAGACGCTTAACCAACTGCGCCACCCAGGTGCCCAACAATCCTATTTCTAAATAAGATCACTATATGAGGTAATGGGGGTTAGGACTTCATCATCTTTTTTGGGGAGGACACAGCTTAACTATAACACATACCTACTTGGGTTGCACAACCAATTTCTCCACAAATCAGAAAGACATCATTATAGCAGACTTAACTACCAGAAATGCAATCCTTACTCAAAAGTTATATGACTCTGTAGTGAGTATATGATAAAGATGTGTTTATTCCGTCTTTTTGTATTCATCAAATGTTCTTAGTTATGCCAGTAATACAGTATTCTTGGTGTTAGTAACCTCCCTCCAGAAAAGAAAAAAAGGTAAAAAGAAAATCAGTATTGAAAGGTAATATTGAAGGAATAATTTTTATTTATTTTATAAATATACAAAATATTTTGCTGTTTAAAATCTATTAATTGGAAAAAATAAATTTATCCAGTAGACAACATACAAAAGTACTAAAAATGCATCCAACTACCTCTTAGCTCCTGTAGTGTCTTACGTGGAGCCTTCGCAAAGGCCAAAATGGCTGCCGTCTTCACGGAAGAGAGAACCTGTGTTAACTGCAGTAAGTAATGACCATGTGGAAGAGAGTAATGGAGGAGCTAGAGGCAACCAATGAAATGCAGTTTGGCATAAAAGGATACGAATATGTAAATAACTTTCTCCTGTGGAATGCCAACTTCTCCCTTACCAAAAAAAAATGCCAAAGAGACATTTTAATAGTTTTAGAGAAGACAAAAACTCATCTTGGAACTAAAGGAATATGCCAGAATATAAGGTCAGGTAGGAAGGGAATTGTGCCAATAATTTGTATATGTAAAATCCTTAAAATATTACTATGAAGTAGGAAGTATTCTCTCTCTCTCTCTTTTTAAAGATCTTATTTGACAGAGAGACACACAGTGAGAGAGGAAACATAGTAGGAGGAGTGGGAGAGGGAGAAGCAGGCTTGCCGCTGAGCAAGGAGCCCAATGTGGAAATCCATCCCAGGATGCTGGGTCATGACCTGAGCTAAAGGCAGATGCTTAACTGAGCCACCCAGGCATCCCATCTTTTTTTTTTTTTTTTTTTTGGATAAGAAAATGAGACCATTTAAGAGTCTGACTGCCCATCTCTCCTCCATTCTCATGGAACCTTCCTCCCTCTCCCTCATGCTGTCCACAAAGCTGCGTTCATGCCATTCTCCTGGCAAGAAACCTTGCTGCATCCCTATTACCTAGAACAGACTTTTTCATAGTAGAACCCTTTTATTAAGGGAAACTATACAGATGTTATTTACAATGACTTATGTGGATTTATAGCAATTTATGTTCATCAAATAAACAAAAGGGGTATTTTATGAAGTTTTTTTTTTAATGTTTAGATTAATAGTATTACAAAGTTGACAAGAACAAAGAAACTATTCTCATAAAAACAGCATTCTGAAATTAGGCAGTGAAACACAGACGAAGATGAATATTAGTGTAACTCAGCACCCACAGTCAGCTAATTTCAGCATTTGGTGATAAAATAAAAAGAAACCCTGGGGCACCTGGTTAGCTCAGTGGGTGAAGCCTCTGCCTTCGGCTCAGGTCATGATCTCAGGGTCCTGAGATCGAACCCCAAGTCGGGCTCTCTGCTTAGTGGGAAGCCTGCTTCCCCCTCTCTCTCTGACTGCCTCTCTGCTTACTTCTGATCTCTCGCTCTGTCAAATAAGTAAATAAAATCTTTAAAAAAAAAAAAAAAGAAAATAAAAAGAAAACCCTGATCCATGCAGACAATCATAAATCTGTTCTCTACGTTATATCCTAGCGATTTTTAAAAAATGCAAACCCGATTAACATATTTCATCAACTCACTAAAATGCCATCGACTTTAAGTTGCATCATTTTTTATGTATAGTCCAAAAAGAAGAAAAAAATTAAATGTTGATTTGGGAGATATTAAGATGTAAAAAAAAAAGCGTGTCTCACAATTATCGAAATATCGAATGCCAGCCACTTCATCCTCTTAAACATATCCATGGTGTCTGCTTCTCTCAGAATTAGGACACTGCTCCTGATGTTCTAAGAAACCTCCACGGCTTCACCATCATGTTCTCTGCATTCGAGCTGCACTGGCCTTCTTTCCATTCACCCAATCTTCCAGGTGGCAGATCAAGCTTTACTTCCTCTGGAAAGCCTTCCCTGACCTCTCTGACCAGGCCATATCCTTGGGCACTTGGGCTCTTGACCGCACTTACTATGGTTGACATCTTTTTTTTTTTTTTTTTTTAAGATTTATTTGACAGAGCGAGCAAGCGAGATCATAAGGAGGCAGAGAGGCAGGCAGAGAGAGAGGGGGGAAGCAGGCTCCCTGCCAAGCAGAGAGCCTGGTCCAGGGCTTGATCCCAGGACCCTGGGATCATGACCTGAGCCAAAGGCAGAGGCTTAACCCACTGAGCCACCCAGGCGCCCCTATGGTTGACATCTTGTTTGGTTCCCATCTTAGCTTGGCTTATGTGTTTATATGATCAGCATCTAGCTCCGTGAGGGCAGAGAACATGAAGTTCTGCTCCCCACTGTAATCTTGGTGCTTGGCACAGCAACTGGTAACATTGGATACATAGAAAGTACTCAAACATTTGTTGAATAAATGAATTGAAATAAAAATTTTTAAAAATTCATGTTGCTGCTTTTAGGATACTTTTCAGTTCAGAGGATCTAGAAGATCCAAGAATGTGAGTAGTAAGACTTCTGTTTCATGGTTGAATCATTAACAGTATCTACCAAATTCTTTTTTTTTTTTAAGATTTTTTTTTTTTAAGATTTTATTTATTTATTTGACAGTCAGAAATCACAAGCAGGTAGAGGCAGGCAGAGAGAGGAGGAAGCAGGCTCCCCGCCGAGCAGAGAGCCCGATGCGGGGCTCGATCCCAGGACCCTGGGATCATGACCTGAGCCGAAGGCAGAGGCCTTAACCCACTGAGCCAGCCAGGTGCCCCTAAAGATTTTTAAAAATTTATTTGACAGAAAGAGAGAGAACAAGTAGGCAAAGAGGCAGGCAGAGAGAGAGGGAAGCAGGCTTCCTGCTGAGCAGAGAGCCTGATTCAGGGCTCGATCCCAGGACCCTGAGATCATGACCTGAGCCAAAGGCAGAGGCTTAACCCACTGAGCCACCTAGGTGCTCTATATCTACCAAATTCTTGTCTCCTTATCACAGATACCAAGTTTAGACAAAAAGCTTGAAAATTACTATGCGTTAAAACTCCCTCTAGCTCAATGATATTATCGCAAGGTGGTCAACGTGTTTTTGTAAACTCTCAGTTCCAGGATTCTGTGCTGAGATGGTATGTCTGAGTTTCTCCTGATTTTTCAGGCTCTCTCTCTGCTCTGATTATACCTGCCTTGTACAGGCATGAACCCAAAGAGGGTTGGTCAGAACTCAGCCTTCTGAAACAATGACACATTTGTAAGAAATTCTACTGTGTTCACAGTGATGATAGACGCTCTCCTGCCTCTGCCTGGAGATCTTTGGCCTGCACCAAAACATGTTCACCTAGATGATGGAAGCACAAGTTAAGGCTTTAAAATCTGGTGTATAAAAACATCTGAGGTTGTAGGTATTTCTTTTGTATACCAAGTTTTAAGTTAGTGAAAAATATTCAAAATATTTATTTGAATAAAATGCTAGTGGAACTTCAGAGGTAAATTTATTTGCAAAACCAAAGGGTATGTGAAAACCACTGACTGGTTCTATTGAGTCTTTTTTCTTACTTTTTCTTCTTTTTTTAATATTTTATTTTTTACAGCAAACTCTGTGGGACCTGAACTCATGACCCCAAGATCAAGAGTCGCATCTCTAATGACTGAGCCAGCCGGTACCCCTGGCTGTTTCGTTTTAATGCTTGATTTACCAGGGACTTCCTGATCTCTCCCCTGGCTGCTTCTCAGTGGGGCCAGCGCTCAGCTTCACATTTTTGCAAGAGTACAGTACTTATGACTCGTCCCTGGAATGAGCTCTGCCCTCACACACCTTTGGCCCAATGGACTGTACCTACTTTTTCTGTTTTGGTTTCCGCTCACATCTAGGCTTTGTGAGTCTTCCCTGACATGCTGCCATCCCAGGAGTCCCTCCAATGCTCTCACCAGACAGCTTGGATCTCTGGTGGATGTGACCTTGCTATAGTCCGTCTGTCTCCCCACTAGATTGCATGCTTCCTGAGGGAGGGGAACTCATCTTTGCTTTGTTGGCATGGTCTGGGACTTGGTGTGCAGTAGACACTGAAAGAAGCCCTTTCGGAGCCTTCCCAACCTAGGTAGTTTCAAATTTTGCCAGTGGAAAAATATTTATCTTGTGGTTTTAAATTGTATTTCCTTGATCACTAGTAAGAGTAAGCATCTTTTCACGTTTTTATTTATTTACTTTTTAGACAGGGAGACTGTGCATGAGGGGTGGGGGTGGTTGGGAGGCATAGAGGGAGAGAATCTTAGGCACACTGCATGCCCAGCTTGGAGCCTGACCTGGGGCTGGATCTCACAACCCTGAGATCATGACATGAGCCAGAATCGAAAGTTGGACCCTTAACCAACTGAGCCACCCAGGCACCCCTTTCGGTAACTTCATGTTCTTTGCCCACTTTTCCATGAGGCAATTTATCTTACTAATTCACCTTGAAACTTGCAAGACTATTGTTTTTTGAAGATCTTATTTGTTTGAGGGAGAGCGAGAGGGGTGGGGGGAGAGAGAGAGAGAGAGAGATATCAATAGGGTAGGAAGAGCAGAGGCAGAGGGAGAAGCAGCCTCTCCACTGAGCAGGGAGCCTAATGAGATTATGACCTGAGCTGAAGGCAAAAGCTCCACCAATTGAGGCACCCAGAGGACCTGAAACTTGCAAGGCTATTTTATTTTACTTTATTTTTAAAGATTTTATTTATTTATTTGACAGACGGAGATCCCAAGTAGGCAGAGAAGCAGGCAGGGAGAGAGCAGGAAGCAGGCTCCCTGCCGAGTGGAGAGCCCGATATGGGGCTCGATCCTAGGACCCTGGGATCATGACCTGAGCCAAAGGCAGAGGTTTAACCCACTGAGCCACCCAGGTGCCCCAAGGCTATTTTAAAAGATCTCCCAAGCAGTAAATTCCATATCCTTTCATAGTCCTTCATCCTGCAGCCAGTTCTTCCCTGTGTTTAACCTAAATCCCACACATGGCAGTGGGCGCTTGTTTCCTCTTGTGTTGACCCCTGCTGTGTAAATGGTGACTAGCTGATTATCAATTATGATGAAGTCATTCTTTAAAATAAAATGTATTAAATAACCCAGGCCTCTCTTGTGTAGTTAAATAATTGAAATTATTTCAACCTATACTCAAATATCTTATTTTCTAATTATTTTTCTCTTTACTACTGAACTCTTACATTCAAAGATTTTTTTTTTTATTTGACAGAGAGAGAGAGAGAGAGAGAGAGAACAAGCAGGGAGAGCTGTAGGCAAAGACAGAGTGAGAAACAGGCTCCCCGCTTAGCAAGGAGCATGATGTGGGACTCAATCTCAACACCCTGGGATCATGACCTGAGTTGAAGGCAGATGCTTAACCGACTGAGCCACCCAGTTGCCCCTGAACTCTACATTCTTTAGTCTAGAATCCAGAGACAAAAATGGGGCCCAGTGACTGGCTAGTGGTAGGCATAACTGGAAGACTACTTTATGGTTCCTAATGTCTGTACTTTTATTCCTGCCTCCCATATGGTGCCCCCACTCCTTACAGGGCTACTTTCTTATTTCATTGCTTAATAACCACTCCTAAAATATCCATCAACCAGACTGCAGAAGATTACAGAGCAAGGATTCCCTCTTAGTAGTTCTTGCTCTGTCCCAACTACTTGACACTCTTAACCAAAATTCTGTGAATCTCATACCATTTGTCCATAATAGTAAGGAATCTACATTAATAATGCTGAACTTATCCTCTAAAATGGACACCATTTTAGCAAATGAGTTTTAAGACCAATTTATAGCTATATTTCTTCTTTTTTCCCCCTAGCTTACTGGCTACTTTGTCCTCAACGCTCCATTCTCCAAGTTAGCATGTATTTTCATAACCATGCTCTGAGTTTGGTCCTCTGTCCAGTGAGCCTTGGTTGTATATATATCTGATACCTTAATACATGGGTGTTTTCTATAGAATGTAATTTTAAACATTTTAAAATCAAAATAGACTGCATCAAGTCTTCCAAACTCCCCTTTCAAGGTCATAAGGGATGAGTCTGACAAGGCTTTTCTCTTCATGAGTATTCATGTATCTGTCCAAGTTTTTTTTTTTAAAGCTTTAATTCAGGTCATCCTTTAACTTTAGAAATGTATTATTCTACTAGAGTTGTCCTTACACAGTACTACAGACTGGATGGCTTAAATGTGAATTTCTTTTCTCATAGTTCTGTAAGATAGAAGTCAAGGTGTTGGTATGTTGGCTTCTTCTGAATCCTTTCACCATGGCTTGTAAATGGCTATCTTCTCCCTCTGTCTTTACATCTCTTCTGTCTGTGCAAGTCTGTGTCCTAATCTCTTCTTATAAGGACACCATACTGGATTAGGGCCCACCCTAATGACTCCCTCCAGCCCCCCTTTTTTAACAAAAAATAGATTGAAAAAAACTAAGGCTGAGAAAAATCAACATTAATGTGGGCATAAAGGCAAGCAGCACTTGAGCTGCCATAACCCAAAAGAACCTGGAAATAAGAATCCAGGGGCTATAAAGAAGGGAAGCATTTCAAGAAAAGGCTGATCAACAGCATGAAACGTCAAGTATGCTGTCATAAGGGTGTCCTTTAGTTTTGGCGATTATAGAGTTACTGCGTAACACACCAGGAGTAAGAGGAAGGTAGGAGTTGTCTGAAGGAAGGAAGGAAGGAGAGAAAGGGTCATGGAGCAGTGAGTAGTTTGTGAAGGAAAAGATTAAACGATGAGAGACACAAAGGGACACAGGGTCAAGGATGTGATTTTTTTTTTTTTTAAGGTGGAAACTTGAAGGGGAGGAGTACTTCAAGAGCAATTTGTTGCATATTAATCTCTGAATCATTCTGAGTCATTCGTTGTTTTCATTGAAAAATTTTTTCCATTTCTTTTTTTAAAACAGAAATGGAGATGAGGAAGTAAGGCTGGCCAAAGGTTATTCTCTTCTTGGCAATGTACAGATTCCAGGCAATTTATTCAAACTCCCTAAATCCCAGTTTCTCATCTATATAACAATCTACTTTATAAGCTCGTTATAAGGATTAAATGCCTCACCTGTTATAAGCACTTAATAATGCTTACTATTATTATAATGATTAGGTTTGCTATTAAAAGGTGGCTTTAGAGGGATCGAAAAAATTCTATTTGACTGACTGGATTTTAAGATGCTTCTTAGGTGAATAATTGTTCATTGAGACCTTTAGTAAAAAAACAAACAACAAACTGATTTTTTACTAAAGTAATCATATCTATTTCTAAAGATTTTTATTTTATTTACTTATTTGACAGAGATCACAAGTAGGCAGAGATGCAGGCAGAGAGAGAGAGAGGGAAGCAGACTCCCTGCTGAGCAGAGAGCCTGATGTGGGACTCAATCCCAGGACCCTGAGATCATGACCTGAGCCGAAGGCAGCGGCTTAACCCACTGAGCCACTCAGGCGCCCCCAAAGTAATCATATCTATTTCAATGCTAATTCATAGTAAAGTTTTATTCTTTTTAAACCCACAGTAAATATTTATTCTTTTTAAAGATTTTATTTATTTATTTATTTATTTATTTATTTATTTATTTTTACTTTTGAGAGAGGGAGCACGAGCAGGGGAGAGGGGGAGAGGGAAAAGCAGACTTCCTGCTGAGCAGGGTGCCTGACACAGGACTCAACCTCAGGACCCTGAGAGATCATGACCTCAGCTGAAGGCAGATGCCCAACCGACTGAGTCACCCAGGTGCCCCTAGAAATTCTAAATATTAGAAAGATCTTAGAATACCAGCATAGTTATTTACTTTTTAAAAAAGTCAATTTATTTAAACTAAAAAAAAAAAAAAAAATCACCCATTTCTCCCAATCCCAACCCCCTCGTTCTGGCAACTACCAATCTGTTCTCTCTATATGAGTTTCATATATACATTCGTGCATGCACGCATGATACACACACATACATATATATGTATATACACATATATTAAATTTCACATGTAATGGAAATCATAAGGTATTTGTCTTTGTCTGCCTTATTTCATTTAGCATAATACCCTCTAGGTCCATCTATGTTGTTGCAAATACCAAGATTTCATTCTTTTTTATGGCTGAATAATATTTTGTGTGTGTGTGTGTGTGTATACTACACCTCTTTTTTTTTTTTAAGATTTTATTTATTTATTGACAGAGACAGACACATCGAGAGAGGGATTACAAGCAGGGGGAGTGGGAGAGGAGGAAGCAAGCTTCCTGCTGAGCAGGGAGCTCGATATGGGGCTTGATCCCAGGGCTCTGGGATCATGACTTGAGCCAAGGGCACATGCTTAACGACTGAGTCACCCAGGAACCTCTGTACTACCACATCTTTGTCCATTCATCTGATGGTGGACACTTAAGTTGTTTTCATATCTTGGCTACTATAAATAATGCTGCAATGAACATGAGGGTGCATAAATCTTTTAAATTAGTATTTTTGCTTTCCTTGGATAAATACCCTGAAGTCGAATTGCTGGATCATACAGTAGTTTTATTTTTAATTTTTTAAAAAGATTTTATTTATTTATTTGACAGAGAGAGATCACAAGTAGGCAGAGAGGCAGTCAGAGAGAGAAGAGGAAGCAGGCTCTCCTCAGGCAGAGAGCCCGATGCGGGGCTCCATCCCAGGATCCTGGGATCATGACCTGAGCCTAAGGCAGAGGCTTTAATCCACTGAGCCACCCAGGCGCCCTTATTTTTATTTTTAATTTTTTGAAGAATCTCTATACTGCTTCCCACCAACAGCACATGAAGGGCTTCTTTTCTGCACATCCTCACCAACACTTGTTGTATCTTTTTGAAACTAACCATTCAGACAGGTATGAGGTGGTATTTCATTGTTGTTTTGATTTGCATTTCTCTGATGATTAAATGTAGAGCATCTTTCTGTATCTCTTGCCCACTGGTATGTCTTCCTTGGAAAAATGTCTATTTATATCTTTTGCCCATTGAAAAATGGGATTTGTTTTTGTTTTTTGCTATTGAGTTGTATGAGTTCTTTATATATTGTGGATATTAGTCCCTTATCAGATATATCATTCGTAAATGTCTTCTCTCGTTCGGTACATTTCTCTTTCATTTTGTTGATGGCTTCTTTTGCTATGCTGAAGCTTTTAAGTTTGATGTGGTCCCACTTGTTTACATTTTTGCTGTTGTTGGTTTTGCTTTGGGTGTCAGATTGAAAAAATCATCACCAAGACTTCTGTCAAGAAGCTTACTGCCTGGGGCACCTGGGTAGCTCAGTGGGTTAAAGCCTCTGCCTTTGGCTCAGGTCATGATCCCAGGGTCTTGGGATCGAGCCCCACATTGGGCTCTTCTGCTCAGCAGGAAGCCTGCTTCCTCCTCTCTCTCTGCCTCTCTGCCTACTTGTGATCTCTCTCTGTCAAATAAATAAAATCTTTAAAAGAAAGAAAGAAAGAAATCATGGTGAAATGAGAAACTGAAAATATTAAAAAAAAAAAAAAAAGCTTACTGCCTGTTTTCTTCCAGGATTTTTACGGTTTCAGGTCTTAACATTCATCTTTAGGCCATTTTGAGTTTGTAAATGGTGTAAGATAGTGGTTCATTTTTATTCTTCTGTGAGTGACTGTCTAATTTTCCTAATATCATTTACAGAAGAAACTGTCCTTTCCTCAGTGTATATTCTTGGTTCCTTTGTCTTAAATTAAATGACCATACATATGTGGGTTTATTTCTGGGCTCTCTATTTTGTCCCATTGATCTATGTGTTTATTTTTGTGACAACAGCACACTAGTTAATTACTAAAGCTTTGCAATACACTTCGAAATCAGGGAGCATGACACTTCCAGCTTTGTTTTCTCATGATTGGTTTGGCCATTCAGGGTCTTTTATGAATTCATAAAAATTTTAGGACTGTTTGTTCTGTTTCTGTGAAAAATGCTTGTACAATTTTGATAGGGATTGCACTGAATCTGTAGCTTGCTTTGGGTAATATGTATATTTTAACAGTATTAATTCTTCCAGTCCATGAATATGGAATATCTTTCCATTTATTTGTGTCTTCTTCAAATTATTATTATTTTTTTTAAAGAGTTTATTTATTTGATAGAAAGAGAGCAAGAGACAGTGAGAGAGGGAACATAAGCCGGGGGAGTGGGAGAGGGAGAAGCAGGCTTCCTGCCAAGCAGGAAGCCTGAAGCCCGATGTGGGGCTTGATCCCAGGTACCTGGGATCATGATCTGAACTGAAGGCAGATGCTTAATGATTGAGCCACTCCGGCACCCCTTTAAATTCTTTCACTAATGTCTTGTAGTTTTCAATATACAGGTCTTTCACCTCCTTGGTTAAATTTATTTCTTGGTATTTTAAATCTTTTTGATATAATTATAAATGGAATTATTTTCTTAAATTCTTTTTCTAATAGCTCATTATCAGTGTACAGAAATGCCACAGGTTTTCGTGTATTGATTTTGTATCCTATAACCTTCCTGAATTCATTTACTAGTTCTAATAGTTATCTGATGGAATTTTTAGTTTTCTAGAATATGTCATCTGCAAATAGTGATAGTTTCACTTGTTCCTTTACAATATGGATACTTTTTATTTCTTTTTCTTGCTTAATTGCTCTGGCTAGGATTTCCAATACTATGTTGAATAAAACTAGTGAGTGGGCATCCTTGTCTCATTCGTGATTTTAGAAGAAAAACTTTCAGTTATCGCCACTGATTATGATGTTAGCTGCAGGCTTGTCATACATATAGTATATGACTTTATTATGCTGAGGTATGTTTCTTCTATATTGCCTTGCTGAGAGTTTTTGTCATAAATGAGAGTTAAATTTTGTCAAATTTGTAAAAATAATAATCTTTAGGTACTGAGTATGTTAACCCTTTGCCTACAAAATCTGTAGCCAACGTTTTCTCCCAGGCAATTTATTAATTTTAAGTATCATTCATGAAACAAACTTTGTTATTTAAAAAAAATATTTTATGCTTAAGTAATCTCTACACCCAACACGGGGCCTC
This sequence comes from Lontra canadensis, assembly GCF_010015895.1. Lineage (NCBI taxonomy): Eukaryota > Metazoa > Chordata > Mammalia > Carnivora > Mustelidae > Lontra > Lontra canadensis. The sequence goes on along the minus strand of NW_022631007.1, from coordinate 9,891,419 downwards.
AAATTTACAATTGCGAGATCAAGAGTCACATGCTCGAGTAAGCCAACCTGGCACCTACAAAACTGTATTTCATTTTATTTATATTTATTTATTTTTAAGATTTTATTTGTGTGAGAGAGAGAGCTCACAAGCAGGGGGAGCAATAGGCAGAGGGAGAAGCAGTTTCTCTGCTGAGCAAGGAACCCCATGGGACTCAGTCCCAGGACCAGAGCTGAAGGCAGATGCTTAACCAACTGAGCCACCAAGGCAAACTTTATTTTAAATGTACTTGATCTGCCATTCTTTTCTTTTATGGCTCCCAGATTCGAGTTTTGTGAAGACTCTACTTCCAGACTCAAATAATATTCTCCTTTATTTTCTTATGGTACTTTCCTAGTGTATGTTTGTGTGCATAACATGTACTTCTTCAATCCATATAAAATATTTTTAATGGACAGTATGAGATAGGGATTTAGTTAAATTTTTTTCTATTTTTGTGGTTGTTTGATAACCAGTTGTTACAATAATTAATGGTTCTTCACTTCCCCACTGATTTCAAATGTTAAGTGGGCATTTATTTATTCATTTTTATTAGAGAGATTGGGGAAGGAAGGGTAAAGGAAGATGGAGAGAGAGAGCATAAGAGAGGGGAGGGTCAGAGAAGCAGACTCCCGCTGAGCAGTGAGCCTGACGCAAGGCTGAATCCCAGGACGCTGAGATCATGACCTGAGCTGAAGGTACACACTTAACCACTGAGCCACCCAGGTGCCCTGGAGAGAGACAACCTTTTTTTTTTTTTTTTTAATTTTTTAAGATTATGTATTTATTTATTTGACAGAGAGATCACAAGTAGGCAGAGAGGCAGGCAGAGAAAGAAAGGGAAGCAGGCTCCCCACCGAGCAGAGAGCCCGATGTAGGGCTCGATCCCAGGACCTTGAGATCATGACCTGAGCCAAAGTCAGAGGCTTTAACCCACTGAGCCACCCAGGCGCCCCTGGAGAGAGACAATCTTAAGCAGGTTCTGTGACCAGTGCAGAGCTGGACACGGGGATAGATTTCACAACCTGAGATCATGACTTGAAAGGAAATCAAGAGTTGGATGCTTAACTGACTGAGCTACCCAGGTGCCCCTTAAGCAGGCATTTTAGATGAGACTCAAAGGAGGGGGAGAATTTGGATGTGGGGATATGACAGGAAGTGATTCTAGTGATTGGGGCCAAATTCACAGGGACAGCATGAGAAAATAATGGGTGTTCTTTAAGGAATGCGGAGTATGATGGTCCTGGAGCCAGGAAGCACTCAAGTTTATAATAACCTCAATAATAATTTAGAGAAAAACAGCAACCTTGAACTTTAGAATATAGCTGAAAGACCTCAGTGGGTTCTTTTAAATTTTTTTGAAATATAAAATTCATTATCCATTCAGAATAGAAACTTTTGGCAAACCTGAAATAAAAGGAAACACCTTAAACCTGATGTGAAAAAACCTACAGCACACATCACACTCTTTGGCAAAAAACTGAAAGCTTTCCCCATAAGTCTAGGAACAAGACAAGAATGCCTGGTGTCATCATCTTTCTTCAACATTTTAGTGGAAGTCTTAGCCAATGTCATACAGCAAGGACAAATGAGACATGAGGATTCGAAAGGAAGAAATATATCACTATGCACAGAGGACATGAATTTGTCATAAAATCTGAAAAAATATGAATCACTAAAATTAGTAAGTGACTTGGTAGAATCACCAGATAAAAGGATATTTACTAGAAGCAAAAATCAATTGTTTTTTGGGCATCTGGGTGGCCCAGTTGGTTAAGCAGCTGCCTTTGGCTTGGGTCATGATCCCAGAGTTCCGGAATCGAGTCCCACATTGGGCTCCCAGCTCCACGGGAAGTCTGTTTCTCCCTCTCCCCTTCTCCTCACTCATGCTCTCTCTCACTGTCTCTCTCTCTCTCAAATAAATAAAAAAAAAATCTTAAAAAAAAATCAATTATTAGTAGCTACAAATAGAAAATACAATTTTGAGAAGCAAGATAACTTAAAATAGTCAAACACCTAGAAATCTAACAATATATATATAAGATTTCTATACTATAAGAAATCCATAACCAAAATTAAGGAATACCTAAAAAAAACTTTTTTTAAAGACAGATATACTGTATTTGTGGATTGGAAACTTGATATTGTAGAGATGTCAATTCCTCAAAAATAGAGCTATATATTCATTGCAATCCCAATCAAAACACCAACAGGTATTTTTGTAGAAATACAAGCTAAGTGTAAAGATAAAAAAATAAAAATGAAATAGGATTCAAGAGTACCTATAATCATTTTCATGAAAAGGTGAAATTTAGGGGTGTCTGGGTGGTTCAGTTAGCTAAGTATCTACCTTTGGCTCAGAACATGATTCCGGAATGGGGAGGAGGGGGCAGGTCCTTGCTCAGCGGGGGGCCTGCTTCTTCCCTCTTCCCCTCCCCCTACTCATGCTTTCTCTCTCTCAAAAAAAAAAAAAAAATCTTAAAAAAAAAAAAGGTGAAATATGGCTGATTTGGCATTGGAAGAAGACCATGTAAATATTTAAACATTTCTTCAGTATTTGCTGCTCTTGTACCAGGCACACTGCTGGGTATTTTCCAGTTAGCATTCCCCAGAACCTTAGCTCTGGAGATGCTCAGAGAGGAAAAAGGGTCCCAAAGTCACCAGCCTACAGGAAAAGCCCCATGGTACAGTCTCCTCTTGGGAGATTCATGGTGGACAGCAGGATTTTAAAGGCTCTGACAAATGCAGGAGAAGAGAATAGATTGTGTTTAACCCAGGATTTTCCAATCTCATTTGATGATTCAAGCTCTCTTTGAGAAACCCTGGCCTGGAGTGCTTTTTATATGTATCTGTTCTTCCCATATCAGTGAAATAACCAAGAGTTGATTTTTTCATTGTTCATTTTATGGATGAAGAAATGGAACCTCAGGCAGGTAAAGACTTATATAGGTCACATAGCTACTAATACAGAATCTTCAATGCAAATCTAATTTTTCTTAAAAAAAAAAAAATCCATTACTTTTTCCAGGGTGAAACACTACTTTCATACAAAATAGCACTTAAGAAATGGAATAAACCTTTGTGATCTCTTAGAGTAGTAACCTTATAATGTTGATGAGACAATTGGGGCCCAGACAAATTAAGTGCCTTGCCCCAGGTCAAGAGCTTGCAGACTAGCAGGAGGAACAAAAGAATCCATGACTCAGTGACTCCCAATTCAGTGCTCTACTGCCCCATATAATTAGGAGACAAATATGTGTCAATGCAGGGTGAGACCAAATTAACTGCCCAGATTGAGGAGGTGCTCGCAGATGCTGAATGATTTACCTGAGAAAAGATGATATTGGAGCTCTGTCAAGCTGTCATGGAATTTTGAAATGAGGGGTTAGGAGCCACTTGACAATTGGGTAGAGCACTGAATATTGTCATTTTCAAGAATTTAACCTCTTATTTGTATTTTTATCCCTCTCTCCTGGAAAGTGCCACGTCACTTTGAAAAATTAAAGGGAATTTAAATTTCTGATCAAAAGCAATTTCACAGCTGGAAATGGGTGCATCCCGGAGTAGCACAGGTTAGGAATCATTTTTCTGAAGTGTGTCAGATCTGAGGAATAGAAGGATAATGCAGTAGGCAGGAATACCTGGCAGAACCTGTAGGGCAGGGAAGGGTGTTCACTGTGGGTACTGCTAAGAGCGGGAGGGAAAACCAAAACACTCCTGAGGAGGACCTGGGGAGGGCTGGGCTGAAGCTGAAAGTTCTAAGAGCGAAGAAGGGAAAAGCTTATATTTAACAGCAGAGGGAAAAATTAGGGACTTTCGGAGACAAAGAGCCAGCCCCCCAAAAGAGGAGGAGAAGTCAATCGTAAATAACAGGGAAGAGGAAAATAAGTGAATGCAAACATTCCACTGAATTCTGGACATTCTGTGCAGAAACATTTTGGTTGTGGATGGTGACCATTGGGCACAATGGGCGAAACAGATTGCAGAAACATTCAGTCCATTAGTGGGAGACAGTCCCTTAGGGACAAGGAAAGAGTAACCAGAAACAAAAAAGGAGTGTATGTTTTACTCTCCTTTGCTTTATCTTCTCTATGCCAGTGACTCTTGTGGACCTTATGTGGGGAGTGGGACTAGAGTAGAGCATGATTTAGGGGCTCCTGGGTCCCCTGGGGAAATACCATCATGATCTCTATTTGACTGCACCCCATCCGCCTTCTAAAATATGCAACCTGGTGTCTAGTTAATACAATTTTAATTCACTTGAGAAGTTCTGTTCCTTAATGGCGCCTTAGTACTATCTCACCCCCAACAAAGCAACAGAAGACAATCTTTTACTTTCTCAAAAGTATTACCTACATTAAAAAACTAAAAAGCGGGACACCTGGGTGGCTCAGTTCCTTGGACAACTGCCTTCGGCTCAGGTCATGATCCTGGAGTCCCGGGATCGAGTCCCGCATCGGGATCCCAGCTCCACGGGGAGTCTGCTTCTCTCTCTGACCTTCTCCTCACTCATGCTCTCTCTCACTGTCTCTCAAATAAATAAATAAAATCTTAAAAAAAAAAAACAAACCTAAAAAGCAAAAGACCCCATAAAATCAGGAATTTCTAGACATTAAAATTTCATAAGTAATCATCAATCCATTTTCACTCTCTGAATTTGTTGAATTAGAACCACTCCCTGCCCCCGGTCAGTAGTCTCTGGTGACACTTATTAATGCTGCCCATCATGTAATGGGAGGTGGCTCAGAGATGATACTGGTGCAACAGATGCAAGTTCAAGTACAGAGCAGTGCTATCTGCCCACCTTTTCATTTTCAATTTTTATTGCTTTTCTCGGATTATAAAAATAAATGTTCACTGTAGAAAAACTTGGAGCTTTCAAAAATATATAATGCTGGGGCGCCTGGGTGGCTCAGTGGGTAGCCTCTGCCTTTGGCTCAGGTCAGGATCCCAGGGTCCTGGGATCGAGTCCCGCAGTGGGCTCTCTCCTCAGCAGGGAGTCTGCTTCCCTTCCTCTCTCTCTGCCTGTCTCTTTGCCTACCTGTGATCTCTGTCTGTCAAATAAATAAATAAAATCTTAAAAAAAAAATATATATATATATATATATTGCAGAAAGTGAAAGCAATCCAAAATTCCAACCCTCAGAGTCAAGAGCTTCAACTGTTTCCTCTGACATTTATTTAAATTTCATTAACATTTATTCAAAATAAAATACAACTCTTGTGGTGGTCATTTTTTTCAAACAGGATCATCACCGTAATGTTTAACCCAGAAACTTACTTTTCTTGCTTAAGATCTGTTCTACTAAAGAGATCCATCACATTGTTGTTAAAAGGTTGTATAGTATTCGTTGGTATGAATGATTCAGTCTAACGAAATTTCCACTAATGGAAGTATGTTTTTACAATTATTTCACTCTGGTGAACTTCTTGCTCACATATCCTCGTACATAGATGAAAGCATTTTTGTGTATGAAATCCTAGAAATGGACTTGCAGGGTCAAAGGGTGCATGTATTAACATTTTTATTAGGCTGTGCTTGAATCTTAAATCTTTAAAATTGCTATGCAGTTTGAAACAGTATCGGCCAGATTCTTTGTTGCAAAGCCTAAAACATCAGCCACTAAGTCTAGTTTTAATTCCTTTTTCAGAAGTCTTTGGAGAGGACAGTTTCCTGTCACAGGCTGCCATGCGACCTCACATGTTTTCTGTCAGAGCTACAACTCTAAAGCACATCAAAAATATTTGTTATTTTTGAGGAGTGAGCTTTTGGAATTTCTTTTCTTTCTTCTTTTTCTTTCCAGATGACATTAGCTTTAGGTATCTTTTTGGAGTTTTTAGTAGGCTTAAGTAAAATAGGTAAATTAAGGTAATCTGTTACTCATTCTTCCTCCTTTTATTCGCTGGACCGACTATCACATGTTGGTACTCTTGGGATGACTTCCTAACACAGGTGCAAGAGGCCACTATCTGTCAATTTTCATCATACAGTTACTGTTTCTAGCAGTTTTCCATTGTTTGTCACATTAAACTTAAGTCACCAGGGGTGACCACCTTAAGCAATACTTCCACTTCAAGAGAACGAAGAAGACAGAGTTTCAAGAGTAAAAGACTGGTTATTGTACCCTCCCGAGCCTTCTACTCTAAAGTGATTTTTTTTTCCTCTGGTCTCAGATTTTAAATCATCTGTGCTATCCATTAATTTGGCTATGAACTTCCTTTGTTCTTGAAAAGCCATTTCAGTGTTTATATAAATCAAATCACTAACTATATTCTCTCACCTAGATTACATGCTCCACAAGAGGAGGGATTTTGTTTGGTCTACTGATGTTTTCCCAGCATCCAGAACAGTACCTGGCCATAAAAGGTGCTTAATACAGATTTGTGGAATGAAAGATGAATTCTTTGAAGCCAAAAATCTTGTATTTTGCATCTCCATAGTAAATGCCAACTTGCTGATTAAATTAAGGAAAGGATCTTCTTCATTCAGGAATACAATTTAAGATTTTCTTAGAAGCAAAGTGTGGAGTATCCTTTGCCTAAATAATATTCAAGGTTCTTTCCAGTTCTAATTTACTATGAATCTAGCAGTTTTCAAAGAATTAGAATCCAATATAAGAAAATATATATACTACTAAAACTAGAGTGAAAATAATTGCATAAATCTTTGATTTAGAAAGCAGTGCAGTGATTTTTCTAAGCCTTCAGATCATTATAAAGATCAAATGTGAGAAACTATATTGACCATAAATTATATTCTGTAAGTGCCTTTCTAGGGAAAAAAACAAAAAATCATGGTATCTAGTTGTTAATTGGGAATGTCTCTATAAGCATAAAAATATATATTTACTGTTACTGTATAAGTAAGAAGGCAAAAAAAATATTTATGTATAACATCTATATTCTGGACTATACCAACAGTGGTATGACCCTAATGAGAGATATCTGCCTTCACATCCATGTGAAATGTGCAGTTATTTCAATTTAAAGCCAATAAAAATAAAAGCAGTGAAAAAGAATAAAAAAGAGAATCAGAAGAACAGAAAGATCCATCTAAATCTGGGGCCTATTTCGAATAATGTACAACATTTTTGGAAATAAAGGAAGAAAGAGAGAGGAAAAATTTTAGAAAGTCACTTCAGAAAAAGTCCATCTTATAAAACTCATTTTAATTCTAGTGTTTTAGTACTTATTTATGTCAGACCACCTCTTAGTGGATGTTTGGTTTCCTGTGCTGAGCCTTAGAAAAATTGTCTTGTGGTCAGAAAATAGCATATTCTCAAGACAGTTGACTGAAAAGACTGTTTTTTTGGCTTACTATTTTTTACAACCAATTTTACTTTAAAAAGAGAGTGAATTAATCAGATTTGAGATGAACTTGCACTGGTTGAACTGTAGTGGATATATTCTGCCTGCTTAAAAAAGAAAATGAATCAGCTTGAAAAGGATTTTATATAGAAGCAATTGACACGAAGAATAGGGCCTCAAATGAAAGTCAGTTTTTGATCTGAGAAAGAGAGAAAGAAACAAAGAAAAGAGAAGAAAGAAAATGAAAGGAAAAAAAAAAAAGAAAAGAAAAAAGAAGAAGAGAGAGAAAGCTGTAAGAATACTTGGGTGGGGGAGGGGTGTTTCATAAAACACAGTGGCTAGAAGAAGGCGTGTGCCCAAGTTAGAGACTACAGAGCAAAGTCTGAACATCAACAACAGAAGCATTCTTGGGGAAAACTAATGGCCAGGAACACTCTTATGGTTAATTTACTAAAATAAAAAGCTAAACAAGTATTCATTCGTTGATGCTTAGGACATGATAGTACACATGACAGTACACTTGTAATAATGGACTTTCAAGAAAAAGAAATCCTCAAAAAAAATTTTTTTAAGAGACAAATTATGGAAAAAACTGTAAACATTAGAACATTTTAACTTAGGTGAGGTAGATGGAAATAGAAAACAAAGTATGAATATGGTAAGGTGTTATTGCTTTCAATCATTAGTGTTAGAAAGTGAAAAACTGTAGGATCATACATCTTAAGACGAATGGAAAATGGTTCTAAAAATGTCCAACAAGAAGAATTTCAGCGATTATGAAATTCCAATTAAATGTGTAAAAATCCCCCCGCCAAAATGTTCAATTCAATATCTAAGTTTGACAGGTTATCACACTTTTATTATTGATATACTTGCAATATTTATAAATATCAGGTTTAAAAATACATGTATTATTTTTAAAAGATGCTTTTGAAGCAATTAAAAAAGCATTCTTTGCCTACTTAAGGGCTCACGGGAAAACTGATGCCATATTCAATAGCTATACCAAAACAAATATATTCAAAATTCTAAATTTCATTTTATAGAAATACCATCTGTTAAAGTACAAGGAGCTTTATCTCAGAGACAGGCTTAAGCTCAGCCAGGAATCAGAAAATGTGTTCCGAGTGGAGGCCCAGTTCAACCTGATCATTTTATGAGCACAATAAATCAACCAAAAAGCCCACCTTAAATAGCTAAAGTAGTCATAAAAATAGGCTGATGGTTACTTTACTCCAGCGATAACATAATCCTCGGTCTTATTGTTGTGGAGCAGATGTCATTATGGGTGGGGCTGACGCGCAGAGCAGCTGAAACATTTTTGTACCACCCCCCGCACACTTTCAATGGGATAGAAGGGGCTCCAAAAAGGTAAGGGGAAAGCTCTCAACGATCAATTCCTACTAGAGATAAAGAAGTTTTGATGTGGTCGTGGTACCGGAAAGACCACAATGAGATTTTAAAAATCCCCCATGATTAGCTCCTACCCTGGAAAAGAGATCTTCCCTTTCTCCCCTCCCCTGCCGGCTCCTCCTTGGGACACTTGGCTGAGTCTTTCTTTCTCTCCTTCCCACGCTGAGGTGAGGTTGCACGCCAGCCAGGGACGCCTGTTTTTCTCTTCGCGCGGAGGGAACTCTGCGGGTAGGAGCCCCGGGTGGCAAGAAGGGAGCGGGCGGCGATGTGGGAAGGCAAAGAAAGCTCGCCAGAGACGAGCCGGGCTGGGGTTGGGAAAAGACACGCGGGCCACCGAGGAGCCGGCCGAGGAGGCCCAGGTGACGAGGAAAATCTTCCCGGCTCGGAGCTAGGACCGGACGCTTCCGGCGGGCCACAGTCGCTCTCGGCCTAGCGCGGCTCGCGTTCCGCGCTCCACCCGGGCGACAGGGTGTTAGAGAGGGTAAACCGCGCCTCGCACTTGCCTGGGACCGGGTGACCAATAACTGGTAATAGTCTTTGCTCGGCGCTGGGCCTTGTCCTACAATTTCGAACAGAGTCTCCGGCAGCCACGACGCCATCTTGGGACGCCACCGCCGTCGCTAAGACAACCAGGAAGGGGCGGGGCTTGATTGGGGTCATGGGGCCAAAGCCCTAGTTTAAATCGAACCCCGCTTTTGAGCTAGCTGGGGGTTTCTGCCTTGGGGTGGTCGACCTCTCTCCCAAGAGTCAGAGGGAACTCTGGTCCGTGAAATTTCAAACCTCAGGTCCCCGGTGACCCGAAAGGGAATTAGTTCCTGCTACCATGGAGGGGAGGGGGTGACCCCGGCGGAGGGATACCAAGCACAGTTCCACATTCCCCTTCCTGGTCCCTCGAAGGGATCAGGAGGAGATCTCCGGCCGCTGGGAGAGTCGCTCCGGGCGGTGGGGGAGGGAGGGGCGATGTGATGGGCCGCGAGTAGGCAGCGGGCCTTTCCCGCGGACGAGCTCGTCAGCTTAAGCCGACGAGCAAAATAGTTCCCGGAGGGTGTAGGAACGGGCGGGGAGGGAGGCGGCGCGGGCGGAGGCGCACGCCGGCCGCGGTGCTGCGGCTCAGCTGATAATTGAAGGGACCCGAGGAGCCGCCGCCGCCGCCGCCGCCGCCGCGGGGGGGGGGGGGGGGGAGCGAGTGGAAGTTACTGCCGCGCCACCGAGTCCGGACCGGAGACTTTGGGGCCCAACTAGGTAATTGGGGCTCAGTTCCGAGCGGCCGGGCCAGGCTTGGGGGAGGGGGTTGTGCCGAGGGGTTGGGGGGGCGGCAAGGGGGGTGGGGAGGAGCTGGAACAGAAAGTCCCAGGAAGCCCGGTTGTGTCATCGCCGCGATTCGGCCCCCGCTCGGCCTGCTCCCGGCGGCAGCGGCGGGGCCGCGGAAGGACCGGGCCGGGGGTTGACGGGCGAGGCGCTCGAGGGAGACCGGGGCCGGGTGGGAGCGGGGTGGTTCGCTGGGTCCCCCCTCTGGCCCCCGCGATGAGGAGGGCCCTTCACGGAACCGGGGTAAGGCGTGCGGGTCTTGGGGAGCCCGGTGGGGGCCGGGGGGGGCCGGAAGTGGGCTTTGGAGCTTGGAGGGCGTCTAGGAAGCGAGAAAGTGGGGGGCCGGAAGTGCAGGTGGGGGGTGTGAAGACGGCAAGGGTTCCCCGGAAATGGGACGGGGGGCCCGGAAACCGGGAGAGGGGAGGCTCCAGGACCGGGGACGGCCCGGAAATGGAAACTAGGGAGCAGCTCGAGTGACAACAGTTGTGGGAAGCGAGGGTCAGAGGAGGGAGAGGCCGGAGTGACTTTAGACCGCAGTAAGGGGTTTCCTGCCAAGGGGGGAGGGCTGTGGGCGGGCGAGGCCGGAGACAGGGGTCTGCGCTGGGCAGTTTCTTTAGCCGTGGGAAGTTGAGATTGAGGATGACGAAGAGACGGGCGTGCAGGGGGGGCTGGAAAAGAGGCCGAGAAACTTGACTGAGAGGAGCAGAGCATGCTTCTGAATAGATCAGAGTGGAAATCGGGGGTGGGGGTCCAGGACTTGGAAGGGAGGTGGACCAGTTGTCACTCCAATCGTATTAGCATTCAAAGCGAGTCAGGCGATTAATTTATTTATATGTGGATTACATAAAACCTATTATATCGTTTGTCCATTCAGTTCACCCTCTCCTCCATCCTCCTCCATGGTGAGTGGGTTTCTAGTTGAGAAACAAGTTAAGGGGAGTTCAAATAACGAAGGCTGGAAAAATCCCAAATCCTGTCCTTCGTGGCGTTTCCTTCCTTAGAGTAACAGGAATCCTTAATTTGCTACAGGGAAAAGAATAAAGATTTAAAAACACATGCAAATCGGGAGGAAATAACTTAACACATTTGAACTGCTGGGGGGACCTTGTGTGGTAAGGAGGAACGGAAGGGGCTGCTCCTAAACCCTTAAGACACGTTCGTTTGTCTTTGATAACGCCGTTTTACTTTGGGGACGTTTAGCTTGACCGTCGTGTCTGGAGGTGGGTAGAGTTTAATTGCTTCGTTAGTTAATTGAAGGAGGGACTGTGTCAGTGAGTAAACGTTCGTGTGTGAGGCGTTCAGGGGTATGCTTCTTAGTGCAGTGAATGTGTTCTGAGTGGACGTCTAACTGTTCCCCTGCTGTCTTCCTTTCCTAGTCGGCCTTTCCCGGATCTTGCCTGGGCTGCCAGGTCACCCGATCCCCGGGCTTTACTCCGTTTTGTAGGCCCTTTAGTGCTGTGTTCAACTTTCTTTTCCTCTCCAGTTTCTCTATAGATATTTCTGGCATTTCATTTTTTAAAGACCCAGAAAGTTGAGGCTGAGGATCTCCTCTCTAAAAGCAAAACAAAACAAAAAATACAGGGTAGAAAGTTGAAAGAGCTATTGAGTGGGGCAAAAAACCGACGCTTGGAACAAAGGTCCTAGTTGTTGGGGAAAAAGGCAAGAGGCCTATATATGAGGCCTGTGTGTGGTGTGTTTGTGTGTCGCATTTACTCGGGGTGGAGGGGGTGGGGGGGCGGTTAAGGTTGAGGAATGGCATCATCAGGTTAGAGACAGTTGCATGCAGATAGTTTTATTAAGGTTTATTTTCATTATGCAAAGAGATCAATACTAAGTGTGAATTTTGAAGTAAATTTTAAAGTAAATTTCTTTTGAAACAGCCCTGCTCCATTTTCAGGCCCAGAAACATTAATGAATTAGTGTGGCTTTTACACATCATTGTGAGATTGTTTGGAGAGTTTTTATTTCATTTATTTTACGCTTAAGAGAGCATATTAACATTGTTGGAGTTTGTGGGCTTTGTCTACATCTGCTTTTCTGTGAATGTGCCAGTATCCATAAGGATTTAAGAATTGCCATGTAATTAATGTAGAATATAAATAACGTTATCATCATTTCTATTGGATTCCCAGTTTTTAGAGAGTTTGAGGGGTTTGTAAGTCTGCTGAGCTCACGGTTATTGTTTAGTTTGTGTCCGTGAGCAGGCCTTTTGTTTCAGTTTTTCATTTCCTTTCTAAAAGTTTTAGAATTTGGCAGTTAGAGTTCCAGAAGCTGCTAAGCTAAAATAATTTTTTTTTTAAATTAAGGGGATGCTAAGTCAGTATAAAATCCGTGTTTTCACCGAGCAAAGTAAATTTGAATATTTACCTTTCCATTTTAACTTTTAAGATTACTGTATTTATGTTATCTAGGTAAGATTTTATGATCCTATTTAAGCACATCATTCCAGCAAAGAGGCAAACAATGGCTTGGGAATTCACACAGTGCCAGTAGTAGCTGTGTGACCTTGAGCTATTCACTTAACCTATCTGGTCTCCAGTATTTTTTTTTAAGTATTTGTTTTTTTGTTTTTTTGTTTTTTTCATTAGAGAGCTCCAGCATGAACAGGGGGGAGGATCAGAAGGAGAAGTAGATTGCTCCGCAGAGCAGGGAGCCTTTATGCAGGGTTCCGTCCCAGGACCTCAGGATCAAGACCTGACACTTAACCAAAGGCTGACTGAGCCACCCAGGTGCCCCTGGTCTCCAGTTATTTTATTTGTGAAATAGGAATGGGTAACCACTGTTTTACCTCACTGGGTGATTTTTGAGACCCAGTGGATATAATGGTTGTGAAAAACTACAAACTGCTAAATAAGTATAATACATTATCATTAGTTTTAGAAAATTATGTTAGCTATTTTGAGGTCACTGAAAACACAGAGCTTCTCAGCAGTGGTAGTGACAGGGTGGGGGTGATCTTGATGTGAGGTAGGTTGCAGATACGAAGTTACAGCAACTTATATTTTGAAACTATTAAATCGGTAGTGGAACTTGGGCCGAATTTCTGTTTTTTATTATTATTTTTTGCATCAGCATGGTAGATATTTTTTCACTATATCTCTTACAGAATAAATACGTTAATCATACTTAGAGATTTTCTTTACATTTTATTGTTGATGACATGTACCTGTTCTGGTCTGTGGCTCTTAAGAAATTGACTTTCCACCATTAAGAGAAAATATTGCCAAATCTTGATCTGTTTTCTTTACAGGGTTTAGGGGGATTTTTAAAAAATTATTAATATTTTTTTCTTTTAAGTGGGTGGGTGAGGATCTTTCTGAGCAAATAGGATACCACCAGTTGCCCCTTTATTTTTCCATTTGCTGAGGTACTTCAGCAGACTCAAGTTGAAAAAGCAACCTGTTTGTTGCTTTTCCTCTTCATTCACATTCTTTCTACTGCCAGTAACATGCACTTTTCCTTTATTTAAACCATTTCAGTTCACTTCAACTGGCCCCTTCATATCACTTCCTCAAAAATTTATACCCCATGACCTTTACTTTTTATTTCTTGGTTATCTAAATAAGCTCCATTTTGGGATTAGAGTGCTAAATTTGTTAACATCTGTTGCTTTTGTTTCCTCGACTGGATTATAGGCTTCTTGAAGTCAAGGATTATTTTGTATCATCCCTGTGTTTTGCATGAAGGTACACACGTATGCCTAATTGAAAATAATACCCATTTTTCCTTCCCACTCCAAACCAGTAATGTTAGCCTAGTCTTGCTGACTATGCAACCAGTCTTCCCACTTGGAAGGTTTCTTAGCCTCAACAGATTCTTTAGGATGCTATTTGGTTTTGTGATCACAGCCTCTTGTATTTCTGACTGCTGTGCCATCGAGTGCCTGGAAAGGGTGAAAGAGTAAGAAAGAAGTTGATATTATACAATAAATAGAATCTATAGATTGTTATATAATCCTGTTGTAGTTCTTAACATGTAATGTTAGCCTTACTTTTGTCTGTTTTCTTTTAGTGCATTTGTATAGTTCATACTGATTTCTTAAAGGCCTAAACCTCTATCAGTTCTCTGTAATCGCTACCTGGTCTGCTGTGTGACTCGAACACAGAGTAGGTGCTCATTGTTACAGTAAATAGATAAATACACTGATGCTGAACCAGCCTCTTGATTTTGAAGTAAAATTTAACTTGGCCAGTGTCCTGGATTTTTTAACAATACAGTTCTTTAAATTGAATACCCTAATTTACTGATTTTAGGTTATGGGCAAGAAAAGTTGTTTCCTAGGCTGAGATAAGTCTCTTAAGAGTACTTTGAGGCCTTTCAGATTTTGGTTGTGATTGTTACAGTTTCATTAAACTGGGTAGGCCAGAAGAAAAAGGAACTTGTCCATTATTCAGACATACCTGTTTCATCTTTTTTTTTTTTTTTTTTAAGATTTTATTTATTTATTTGTCAGAGAGAGAGAGGGAGAGAGAGCGAGCACAGGCAGACAGAATGGCAGGCAGAGGCAGAGGGAGAAGCAGGCTCCCTGATGAGCAAGGAGCCCGATGTGGGACTCGATCCCAGGACGCTGGGATCCTGACCTGAGCCGAAGGCAGCTGCTTAACCAACTGAGCCACCCAGGCGTCCCCATGCCTGTTTCATCTTGAGCACGCAGAAGCTTTTGGTAAACTTCTGCAGCTCTACTTGGAGTGGGGAAAGAAAATCTGCTTGCCACTCTGTCCTTTGATTAGAGAACAGCATTCATTGTTCATGCAAACACCTGATTAGAAGGTTGAAGACTTAGGTAGTTGTCTTGACTGCCTTTTCTGTCTTTGTGAACTTGGGCGAATAGTTGAACCTTTGTGAGTTTTAAGTGCCTAATCCGAAGTGTGGTTTTTGCCACCTAACCTAGGTTTGTCGTTTGTATGCTAGACACTGTATTTAGGAGATTAGGCTAGGTAGATTGGAACACAGGGCCCTTCCTCACTGGTTCATTGCAGCATTGACCGTTGCCTCATTTGTTAATATCCTTCTACCTAGAATATACTTTTGTTATATGTAGACACGAAAGGCTTGGAGGATAGATAGTGTTCCTTAACTGATGTTCCTTAATTGAAGTCTGTCCCCCCCCCCTTTTTTTTTAAAGATTTATTTATTTATTTGACACAGAGAGAGATCACAAGTAGACAGAGAGGCAGGCAGAGAGAGAGAGAGAGAGAGAGAGAGAGAAGCAGGCTCCCCGCTAAGCAGAGTCCGATGCGGGACTCGATCCCAGGACCCTGAAATCATGACCGGAGCCGAAGGCAGCGGCCCAACCCACTGAGCCACCCAGGCGCCCTGTCTTCCCCTTTTTTAAAGTCTCTCTAGCAGTGTCTGGCCTGCATTAAGGAATCTGAATGTTTATTAAAGGAACAAGTTTTGTGAGAATAAAATACTGCTGTAAGTGAAAATAATTTGTAACAGTTTAATGTCTTACTCGTTTTGACAAACTTTTTGAATCATAGTTGATGCTAAAAATTTTGTGTTTTCTTTTTAATCTTTTGGATATTTTTTAGGACTATGCGTTACTTTAAGTCATGTATAAAAAAAATGAGGACAAGCCATTTCATAGTCTTTAATCATCCTTTATTTACATATAATAGTTGATCATTTAAATTCCACACTGAGGCCCTAAATATATTTTGATACGATGAGATGCATGTATTTGTTAAGTATGCAGTTGAGTTTTATACAGCATTTTTGTTTAGTTTCTTTGTTTCTTTTTTAGAAAGGATATATTTATTTCTGTAAATAAAATGTTATTACCCATATGTGGATTTTGAAGACTATTTATAAGCTGAAGTGTCTATCAGCAAGTCTTTAAGACTTAAAGTTACAGAATTTCAGTGTGTATTTTAATCAACTTGTTGGCTGTCATAACCAATGAGTTCTACCCTGACTTCAAAACTCCTACTCATTCCACCCGTGGGCAGCATTCTGAATAAATAGATGTACCTTGTGCTGTATCTTCTTGAGGTCAAATTAACTCAGTTTGAAGTCCTTATACTGGTAAACATCTGTGATGCCCTGGAAACCCAAAATGAGTTTTTACAGATAACTGCCAGTCTGAAATTCACTGTTGAGTTGTAATTTAAGCTGCTTTGTGTCCTTAGAGAGCAGGTTCATGGAGATCATATGGAGGGCTTCTCTCCCCCCACCCCTGCTTTTTTTTTTTTTTTTTTTTAAGTCTTTCTGAAAACCTAGTGCTTGTAGTTGCCTTGTAAATAGTAAATACATGAACGTGCTGTAATGTCTGCTGTGTCCCAGTATGTTGTAATCTTGTCCGTTTTTGCACCCTTGGCTGCGTGCAGTCCAGCTGAGCTGCTTGGTCCTCTCTGAACACACTCCAGGAACTTCAGCTTCCTTGCTTGGACTTTGGTTAGTCGGCCTGGATCGACACCCTTCCTCGTCTTGCGTCTCTTGTAGCTACAGATACACACTTCACTTTTTTCTAGAACCTCCTGTAAGTTTTACTCCTCACTTCTTCCTTCCATGACGTCTTAGTAGTTTTAGTTAACTGCTTTCACCATCTGTCTTACATAATTAGTCACTTACTTCTTCTTAACTAGATCTTTGGCTTCTTGGAGATAAAGCTCTCATTTCTTCCATTGCCACGGTGGCTGGCACAAGGCTCCTGACCGGCATTGTGCATGGCGGTGACAGTTTATTTTGGTGACACATTGAGGAACTATATTGTGAAATAATAGTAGCACCATTTGCCATAGTTTCTGTCAGCTTGCTTATTTTCATTTCTCAGGGTTTGGTAGCTGAGTGTAGGATGCTAGAATATAAATTTTTCAGAATTAGGCTCATGAACATCCCCTTTGAGGGATTGTTAAGGCGCTACACTATTTTACTAACTTTGTTACCTTAGGTTTAGCATTTGGGGATTATGTTTACTACTAGGTAAAAACATGTTTATCTAGTATTTACTGTGTGCCAGGTCTCTGCTGGAAGGAATACAGAAGGTTCTTGTCCTGAGTTCCATGATTTCATTTAGTTGAAAATCACTTACCTTGTTGAACTTAGTGATAACTACATATGGTATGGGGTTTAGCATAGAGAAGTATCCTGTAGCTATGGTAAATGCAGGTTTTCTACATTTAGAAAACCTGATAGAAGAATCTTAATTAAGAAACTGATAAATTAGGGCACGAAATTTGGCTTTACTGAATAAACTGTTGGAAGTGCCTTCATTGTGCAAATATTTCCTCAGCAACTAATGCATGTGCATTTCTGGTTTCATACCCTCTTGAAAAATGCTGAGGAGAAATAGATTTATAAAATGAGATTTCTTAAGTTGAAGAGATGTGGTACTTTACTGTAGATGAGTTCAAACTATGACAGTAGAACACAACATTGAACATTGTGCATATTGTTAAGTATAAAGTTGAGTTTTACACAGTGGGTACTCAGAAGCTTAGAGAGAGGTTCCTAGGTTGAAGTTGACTAGGTTGAGGAGGACTTCATGGAGAGACTTCAAGTCTCTGGACTTGAACTGGCCTTATTTGTTTGGGTAGAGAGAAGGATGGGGAGCTTAAAAAGGTGTAATTGAGGTGAGGGTCTAATGGTCCCATAAACTGGCCCTTTGGAGTAGAGGGTCCACATCTATGAAATAGGGAATCAGGCGGAGATGATTGAGGTTTTCAAATGGGAGAAATTAAGAAGTTAGTTTTAACCAATAGACATGCTGAGTTTAGTGTTGGTCCGTGAATAAGTGGTGACAGCATAAAAAAGGGGACAGAAATAATTTGATTTGTAAATGATCTACAAAGAAAAAGTGCTTTCAGATCTTATATAGATCTTATCTTTTATGAAATGGCTTCCATTTCTAGGACTGTGTAAGGGGTTACTGTGGTAAGTTTTGGGGTGAAAGAAGCAGTAAAGGTAAAATATCTGGTTAAGTTTCCGTACTTAGTAGTTGGAATACTTCTGTTAAATGAGCAGGAGCTGTCTAAATGACTCCCATATCTCCTCTGTTCAGTCATAGTGTTCTTCCCCTTTAGTGGAAGCTGGCAGTCATTTTGTCTTAACACACTCCTCTATTGTTTATTCAGTTTTTTTTTTTTTTTAATTCAGAGTACTGTTGGAAAATTAGTATATAATTTTTTGTGAATTCCTCAGTAATGTCAGCCCTCTTTATAAGGGAAACTTCTGCTAAGCACCTAGTACAGTAAAATAACAAAACGTTTTAAGAATAGTAAATTGTGGCTTAAGTATTACATAATTTTTTTTTAAAGATTTTATTTATTATTTGTGAGAGACAATGAGTGAGAGCACGAGTGGGGTGGGGGTCAGAGAGAGGCTCCCCGCGGAGCTCAATCCCAGGACCCTGGGATTGTGACCTGAGCAAAAGGCGGACACTTACCCAGCTGAGCCATCCAGGCACCCCTACATACTTAAAAAAAAAAAAAGATTCCGTTATTAATTTTGAGAGAGCTCATGAGTGCAGAATCTCTGGAAGATTCTGGATCCCCAAGAGTGGGGAGTGGCTCCCCACTCCCCACAAGTGGGTCTTGGTTCCACAACCCCAAGATCATGATCAGAGCTGAAGTCGGTTGGTAACCAACTGAGCCACCCAGGCATTCCAGTATTTATATATATTTTTAAAAAGTGCAAGTTAATATTAGCCGTTTTTTGTTGGTGGTGGTTGGTTGTTTTCTGAGGGGGGGGGGGGGGCAGGGGGGGGCACAGGGAGAGGGGGAATGAGAATTTCAAGCAGGCTCCTTGCAGAGCATGGAACCTGATGTGGGGAACATGACCTGAGCCAAAATCAAGAGTTGGACACTTAACCAACTGAGTCACCCAGGTGCCCCAATATTGCCTGTTTAATCAAGTTAAATATCTTAGTAAAATATTTGCTTAGCACTCTGGCTTATGTCATGGTAGATTGTTTGTTATCCCTGTTACTTTTATAAAAGTACACAAAACAGGATTTCAAAATTAGGAAATGAGGTTAGCTGGTGGCTGAAGGGTA
The DNA here is from genome assembly GCF_010015895.1 of Lontra canadensis. Taxonomy (NCBI): domain Eukaryota; kingdom Metazoa; phylum Chordata; class Mammalia; order Carnivora; family Mustelidae; genus Lontra; species Lontra canadensis. Next base: position 9,872,377 of record NW_022631007.1, on the reverse strand, counting down.
ACTAAAGATACAAAGAATAATGCTTTATTCAGGTGTGGTAGCAGTCATATTTAGTTTTCTTACTGCAGCTTTTCTAGAGTATTCCTGTAGACTTTGCTGATTGCAGTTTGAATTCATTTTATTCTTAAGTAGAAACAGAGATGTTAGCAGTTAGTGCAAGATTGATGGTTTAGAGGAAGGCTTAACAGGTGACTTAACACCTGTTAAAGCTGTATAGCCCAAAATCTGTGAGGGTTCGTGGACTTTGAACTAAAAATGTTTGTGAAGGCTGTGTATTTTGCTACTACAAGAGACGAATGTCCTTTATTTTATTTTTTTAAAGATTTTATTTATTTGACAGACAAAGAGGAAGAGAGAGAGAGAGAGAGAGAGAGAGAGAGAGAAGCAGGCTCCCTGCTAAGCAGAGAGCCTGATGTGGTACTCCATTCCAGGACCCTGGGATCATGACCTGAGCTGAAGGCAAATGCTTAGCCAACTGAGTCACCCAGGCACCTCGACCAGACTTTTATTCAAGGCATTGGTGCAGCTTCCTAATTTTTCCTTTATTAAACCATGTTTCCTTGTCTTGTGTCCACCACCTAGGGAGAGCGGCCTAGTCTCAGTAGGGAATTAGACTTAAAGTCTACCCCACTCTGTCCCAGACCCACAAGCATTTCTGCCTTTCTCCCAGCAGATGGCAACAATTAGGCTGATTTTTGAGGAGATTTCAGTACTACTTAGCTTTGTGATCAGACTAGTTTCCTAATTATTTCTCAACTGTCATTAGGAACTTCACTGCTAATTTACACATCTTGACCTCTAAATACTTTTCTTAGGAAACTAGACTGTTAATTGCAGAGTTCATTCTTTTTTTATTTTACTCTTCACCCGCTCTTTTGAAAAGTTTGCCCTTGCAGTTGCTGCTGTGAGGTAAGACTTGGGGAATTTCAGCCTTTGGTGTGCCACTGTAAGATAATCTGCTTCTGCCTCTTTGAACCATCTAGTATTACTTTTCAGCTGCCTGTATATTAGGCCAGGCCATTTATTCTCCAGGTACCTTCTCATTACACTAACTATTCTGAAGGGAGTTACCGAAGAGATAGTTAACCATCATTTGGGATCATCGTTGTGGCACTGGTTTTAAGTGGTATGCAATTTATAGTTCTTGAATTAGCTAAGGAATCAGAAAACTCAATGTTTGCTGGAATAGCAGCATTTTCTTTTCTGTTGGCTGGACCTTCAACTTATGCATTTACTTCCATTCAGCCTGTGTTAGTTCTTTCTTGTTACTAAAAGAAAAAATAAGAAGATTCATAATGCACAATTAACTTTTCAGAGTTTACTATATTTAGAGATACTTAGAACTTTTTATAAGATGCCTGCTGAGTTTATTTAAATTTTTAATACGATAGTAAAGGATTTGGGAAGTTTTCATATTAAGAGTTTTAAAGTTAGGAATGGCTTAATCTGTGGTTCTCTTAAGGAACATATAGTCAGAGACTTAGTAAAACAATGGTTCTAAAAAGTCATTCTGGAATGATGTCTGTTTTATGGTCCGGTATTAGAGTCACAGTCCACTGGAAGGAATTAGGCTGGTTTCAGCAACTGCTGCATTTATGTTTTAGAGATGTTGCTTGAACTTCATTAGTAATACTCAGGCCTAGAAAAATGCTCCTGTAAGATGTCGGTGCTCTCAGCGTAAGTAGTCTGAAGTTAGCAGTGGACGTAGAATTTATATATAAATAATAAGCAAATGGTATGTATTATTAAAGATCTTTTTGAATACTTAAAGTCCTAAATCAAGATTTGGGATAAGGAAGAGTTGTAAGATGTCCTTGGCCTTGAGTTTATAGTCTCATTAGGGAAGGAGATAAAGTTGGAAACAAAAGTAACCATAAAAACTCTTAAACTGAGTTTAAGACACTATTCAGATGTCTTACCAGGTGACTAGGAACAGAGTTGTTAGGAACAGAGAATTACTCAGTTATTTCTCAGTATAGTTGTCTTCATCCATGTATACTTGATCACATTTAATTCCATATTCAGTTCCTTGTTATCTTTCTGATGTGGCTATCACTGTGAATATGTGTGATATAATCTAACAGTGCTGTAGACCAGGCTAGTGGTGTGGGAGATGAATGGGATAAGAATAATAAGAAAAGGTTCTTTGAATAATGGCAACAGCAACCAACCTCTCTTGAATCCTTCCCTTGGCTCACTGGTATACATAGGTTAGTCTCCACGAGAGGAGGGGTACGAAATGGAGAGGTAGTTGGGCTGGGGATGGATAGGTAAGTTGGTAAATAGATGAGAGTTGGACATTCTAGACAGGAAGGTGTAATGAGGGTAGATCAGAGTCTGCTTCAGAAGAGGGTAGAATTTTTCAGTGTTCAAGGAGAGTTAATTGTACCGAGTAAATAAATTCTAGATGCTGTGTTTATTTTCTGTGTTTACTTAAGTGAGTTTTTTGCCCAAAACTTCCCATAGGGAGAATATACCATATCCTTGCTTTGCTTTGAGTATCTCTGGGTTGTTCATAACCCCAACTGGAATAATAGGAAATACATAAATACAGTATAATGGAAAAATAAGATGAAAGTATGAGCCAATTAATATCTGTGCATACATTTACATGAATATTTTTCTTTTTAAAGTTGGCATTTTTATCCTGAAATTTTAGTTTTCTTAAACAGTTTTGCTTTTTCATGGGTATACACGTTTATATATTTTGAAGGCAGTGCCCTGTACAAAGGATATGGGCTTGAAGCCAGAAACTCTGATTTAAACAAGATCTTCCCTATGTGATCTTGGATAAGTCATTTAAACCCTCTGAGGCTTAGTTTTCTTTTGTATAAAATGGGTTGTCATGAGAATCTTGTGTAAGTAGTATATACTTGAATGGTAGCTGCTGTTGTTTTTATTTATAAATTTATTGTTAAATTTAAAAATGTCTGTTTGGATGGTTTAGAGGAAGGCTTATACACTGTCTTCCAGAACTGGGCTCAGCAAACTTTTTTTTATAAGGTGCCAAATAGCAAATATTTTTGGCTTTGTGGGTCCTGTAGTCTCTGTTGTAATTACTCAGCTGTTGTGGAGCAAAAGCAGCCATTGCCTTTGTTTTAATAAAACTTTATTTACAAAAGGGAGTGGTGGTCCAGATTTGGCCTGTGAGCCGTAAGTTTGCCAACCCCTGCCCCAGAGTATTACTTGCTGCCTTTACTTGGTTCACAGGATTTAGAAATGACATTTGTATGTCTTAAAAGATAGCATCATAATGTGTAAGTGATACAGGAGTTTGGTATAAGTGACTAAGAGCAGACTGGGATTTAACTTAAACCCTGGTTCTGATACAATTAACTTTGTGACCCTGGGTCAGTCACTTTATTTTGGCTTCAGTTTTTGCATCTGTATAATGGGAATGATAGTAATACCTATTTTAGGTTTGTTGTGAGGATTAAATCGGTTACCATGTAAAACTTTGAAACAATGGCTGGTAAAGGGTACGTGCTCCATGGGTAATTACGATTAATAACCATTCTTTTTGAGAGAAGGAAGGCATTTCATTTGTTGATAGTCTATCTAAAAAGACAGGTTTGAGAAGGTGGATTCCGTGAGTGGTAGACTTTAAGGAGAAGGGTTGAAGGAGATCATTTGACAGTATGGGTGGACTCATCAGCAGGATGAATTTGGGTTCCGGTTTCGTGGTTGTTTGATCTTGGGCAAGTTATTAAGGCATAAAGTATAGAAAAATTGTACTTTATGGGGCGTCTGGGTGGCTCAGTGGGTTAAAGCCTCTGCCTTCAGCTCAGGTCATGATCCCAGCGTCCTGGGATTGAGCCCCACATCGGACACTCTGTTCCGCGGGGAGCCTGCTTTCTCCTCTCTCTCTGCCTGCTTGTGATCTCTGTCTGTCAAATAAATTAATAAAATCTTCAAAAAAAAAATTGTACTTTATAAGATTCTTTTGAGTTTTTCGTGAGAGAGAAGTGCTAAACATAGTGCCTTGTTCCCGGTAAGGTGATCAAATGGTAGTTGCTATATTACACGTTTTTGATTAGGGTATTGACTTCTAGAAGGAGTTTAATAGTAGCTTTTACTCTATATAAAAGAACCATATAATAGTTCTTTTTAAATGACTTATTTTCACAGTTGCTATAAATGTATGAAATTATAGTCAACAGTGTGTGAATTTGTTTTTCTGATGTCATAATTTAGGTGTTAGTAAATTTAATGGATAATTAAAATGACACTTTAAAGATTGAAAGTAAAAATATTTCCTGACCTGGACTAACATTAAGTGTTTTGGTGAAAAGTTTTTTTGGAGAGAGTATCTGTATTTGATCCAGGTTCAAATGTTCTGTCATTGCTAATGATAGCCTTTTTGACTACTACTATTAGTTTCAATAAAATGTATGATATGGCTCAAGTTTTTTTTGATAAAACTTCAGACTTATAAAAATATAGTTAAAGTAGTATAAAGAATATCCCATATTCCCTTTATCTAGTTCTAAGGTCAAGTTTTTTGTTTTTGTTTTTTTTTTAATCATTAGAGGATAAATCTTCTCTCTTTTAGAAGTTTTCTTAGGGGCACTTCCGTGGCTCCAGAGGTTACCTGTCTGCCTTTAGCTCAGGTCATGATCCCAGAGTCCTGAGATGGAGGTGTTGGGCTCTCTGCTAAGTGGTGAGCCTGCTTCTCCCTCCCTCTCTGCCTGCGGCTCCCCCGCTTGTGCTCTTTTTCTCCCTCCCTCTCTCTCAAATAAAATCTAAAAAAAAAAAAAAAAAAAAAATTTTTTTACTCAATAAAAAGCTTAAAAACATCTTTTTTCGAGAAAAAGGAATACATGTAAAATCTTCTGAAAAAAGATCAGTGCAGTGAAAACCTTTTTTTTTTTTTCATGTGGCTCTTTACCAGTCATTGTACGTGTTGACTTTTCAGAGGATTGCGAATGTGTTTTGTGCCTGACTCTAGGCCATCATTAGTGAACATTATTATTGGCAGTTGGACACTCTGAAATGGCCTGCTTTTTAAGGGACTTAATTTGCTTTGTATAGTGAGTGAGCCTTGCCCTTTTCCTTACTGGTTGGTGGTCCTGTATGTTTGGGCACTCTGTGTGTCCCACCTTGCTTCCCCGAGCTTTTAAGGGGTTGAATTGCAAAACTACTTGCTAGAAGGCTTGTACCCTATGGCTTTAAGAAAGTGATAATTCTGGTAGCTTAAAGATACTTTAAAAAGTATATTCTCAGCACTTTCTGCTTAGTTGAGGGGATCATTAAGACCTTTAGAAAAAGATCCTTTAAACCTCCTGTATCTGAAAATAGTAAAATAAGTGAGAGCCTTATTCTGCAACAAGTGAGGGCCTGTTGTGTGCCTGGCAGACATGTACAAAACCTTTGGCCCTTAACTTTCAACATGCAATCTCTTTTCTCTCCTAAATGCTCTCCGCCTTTGCCTGCCATTCCTTAGTGATGACTACTATCTGTACTTTTGCCTACTTGAAGAGTCTTAGGTAAGTGGACTTAAACATTAAAAAAAAAAAAATGTTAAAGTGTAGGTTTGGATTCATAAAAAAAAATGTGCAGAGATGGTTACCCTATACTCCTCACCCAGCTTCTGTTTTGTTAAGATCTTTTTTTTTTTTTTTAAAGATTTTATTTATTTATTTGACAGAGATCACAAGTAGGCAGAGAGAGAGAGAAAGGAGGAAGCAGGCTCCCTGCCTAGCAGAGAGCTCGATATGGGGCTGGATCCAAGGACCCTGGGATCACGACCCGAGCCCAAGGCAGAGGCTTTAATAAACCACGGAGCGACCCAGGTGCCCCTGTTTTAAGATCTTAACATTAGTAAATTTTTTACTCAGCTAATGAACTAGGATTGATACATTAGTACTCCCTATACATTATTTGGATTTCCTTAGTTTTCTTCACCTAGTGGCCTTCTGTTCCAGGATCTCATCCAGGATGCCACATTACATTTAGTGAGCAACTTTTAATTTTTGAGGCATTTATTTCTGATTATGAAGTCCAGACTGAGTGATAGTTAAAACTTGAATAAAGAAAAACAAAGAGAAAGTTAAGAACTGATCCATAATTTCTTTACCTGACAGTATAGACATTTTTGTTCTTTCTTCTAGCTTTTGTTTTAATAAAAATGGGTCCATACCATGTGTTTTTTTTTTTTTTAAATATTTTATTTATTTATCTGACAGAGATCACAGGTAGGCAGAGGCAGGCAGAGAGAGAGGAGAAAGCAGGCTCCCCGCAGAGCAGAGAGCCTGATGTGGGGCTCGATCCCAGGACCCTGGGATCATGACCGGAGCCAAAGGCAGCGGCTTAACCCACTTAGCCGCCCAGGCGCCCCCAGCCTTTCTAATTCTTGTCAGATTTTAAAAAACCTGTTGTTAATAATGCTTCAAGGAACAGCTTTGTGTCTAAAGCCAAATTTTAATTTATTATGTTATTTTTTATTTTTTTAGAGAGTGCACATGTGGGCCAGCGGGGTGCAAGGGACAGAGAGAATCCTAGGCAGGCCCCATGTTCAGCCATGAGTCTAAGTCTCATGACCCTGAGACCACAGCCCAAGATGAAATCAAGAGTTGGACGCCTAATTGGCTGAGCCACCAGGTGCCCCTAAAGCCAAGTTTTTAAATGAGGGGTCTCTGTCTCTTACCTTTGTAGGAACTTGGAAAGCATTCTTGTGTGTGTGAGAGAGAGGTGTGTGTGCTCATAGCATTTGGTGGAAGAATTAGAATGCTCCATAGGACTCCTCTCTGTTCTGGCTCTTGTCCACCTCTCTGAGGACGTTCTCTCTTATTTTATCTTTTAGTAGTTCCCCCTATTGCCGGAAATGCTCTTCTAGATCTTACAGATCTGTCTCCTCATCGGTGAGGTCTTGGCTCAGATGTTACCCTCAAAGATGCCTTTCCTGGCTACCTTATCCATAATAATCCTTTTTCTGATAGGGACATTTTGCCTGCGAATAATAGAAAACTTGACTAACTGGATCTAAAACAGATCAGGGTTTCCTTTTCTTTATATGACGTGGTTCAGGTACACAGCGGTTCCAGCAAGGATTGCACTCTCTTTCTGCTCTGCTGCTCTCAGCAAGTAGTTCTTCAAGATGACCAGATAGCTCTGTCATGGCTTGAAGTCATTGAGTCCATCACATTTGAGGTAGGAAGGCCAGGAAGATGGGGCTTTTTTTTTTTTTTTTTTTTTTTTAAAAATAAGCTCTGTGCCCAGGGTGGGGTTTGAATTCCTAACCCCCAGATCAAGAGTTGCATGCTCTACCAACTAAGCCCGCAGGGCACCCCACAAGCCTTTTTTTTTTTTTTTTTTTTAAATTAAGAAAGCAAAAATATTCCTGAAGGATGCTCAGCATACCTCTTATTTGCTAGAGCTAGGGTCTACCTGTCGCGAAAATAAGAGTAATGGTGGTGGGGTATGAATATAGGTTTAAACCTCTGGCTTTTAAATTCTTTTGATGTTCAGTCCATGATTAGAAATGCCCTACTTTGCTTCACCAGTGTATGTGTAGAAATGTGTATGTAACAGAAGTAAATGTCAGGCACTATTTAAGCATTAGGCATGCTGTTTTCGATTTCATTTAAAATTTCTAGTTATGACCTTTTAAGTCTGAGAATTTTTAACCTTTTCTGTGGTGTGGACCCTTTCACAATCTTAAGTGGTGGACCCCTCAAAATAATTCTAAATTCCTAAAATAATTGTATAAGACAAAACCCCCAGAATATCAAATGTTGAAATCTAGTTTTTAAACTACTAAATCAGTATGTTGTAATCTAGTAATACATTTCTTTATTAGCACTTTCAATAACACGATCTAGCAGCTGTTCAAAGCAGTGATGGGTGTAAATGATATTTTGAGGTATCCGCAACAATTGTAATGTGATAGGAAAAAATCTGATTCCTCTTGGTGCAAAGCCAAAGGTACTGCCAATAATGCTGTGGTTTGTTGCCTATTTAGGATAGAAGGAAATGTTAAATTGCAATTAGAGGTTAGTGAAATTATTTTTTTCAATCTAAGTTCATGAACTGATTATGAACCCCTGGTCTAAATTGATTTCAAGCCTCTACTCTTATAGTTTGAGGATAAATACTGGCTTTGGCCCAATCATGACTCATCCCTTAGGGCCAGGGTAGTCCCTGCACCTTCCTCAGGGGTGAAGGGATTTGTACCTCCTATGTGGCAGGATTCTTTTAGCATGGAAGAGTGTGGGATAGATGGAAATTGGGTAGGGAATGTTATCTTCTACGTTCTCCTGTCTGTAGTGTTCCCCCGCTTAATTCTCTCTACCAACTGCTTAATTGTCCTCCCAGTACTATCCAGTGTTACTCTTGTCTACCCCACCAGTGGCAGGTAAATACCATTGGGGAGGGGCTGCCCCTTTGTTAAGTAATTGAATAGCTGAGTAAGACCTGGCACTGCCATATCCCAACTAGTAAGTCTTGGCCTTGGTGTCCCCTCATCCCCTCCTCCCCCAAAAAATAACACAGTGTGACCACTGTAAAGGTTTAAATGTCAGGAAATGTAGGTAAAGGCACTGCTCTGAAGTGCTCCATGGAGAGGAGGCAATTCTCCTGTCAGAGCGCTGTAAAATGACTTGTGTTCATGTGGTTCCCTACCCTTGAGTTTCAGATGTGTGGGTATATCTCATGCAGTTAATAAACCAGGAGCAGAGATTTATCTTTTTTAAATTTGTGTATGAGGAATAAAAAAATTAGTAAAGAATTCTAGTCTAAGAACATTAAGCCTCCCTGGAGTTAATAGTACATACAGTCCTACCCCATGCCCCACCCCCACCTTCATTTTTTTAGTTTTTAAATTTTTCGCTTCAGGGCAACCTGCTTTCCTTTAAGTGCGCATTCTTTCTTTTCCTTTTTAAAGTGGGTTGCACCAAACCTGACAAATGAAAATTCTTGAACTGCCTGCTATAGTTCTGGATTTTTTGTTTAAAAACTTGGGTGGTTAACTACAGTTGATTTTAAAGTTTCCTTAAAGCAGTATTTCTGACTTAAAAGACACATCAGTGCCTTTTGCGCAGTTGGGCTGCAAACATCTGTTGATTGAATACGTTTTAGGAGTCTGCATAGCTAGAATACCTGCCACTCAGTCTTAGGTTTTCTTCAAGTTTTGATAGAAACTAAACTAGTACTTCATTTGGATCACTGGACTTTCTGAGTCCTAGAAGAACTTCTTTTGGAACAGCTAAGTGATGCTATCCATGTTGGATTTAATTATTCTTGTTTTGTTTGCTTTAGAAAAAGTAAATATTTAAATTGATCCAATATCAGGTATTATGAAATATGGTCATTAGTTCCTTTGTAAATACTTCTGTTTTTGTTTTTGTTTTTTTTTTAAGATTTTATTTATTTGTTAGAGAGAGAGAGAGCACGTGGGAGCATAGGCAGACAGAGTATCAGGCAGAGGCAGAGGGAGAAGCAGGCTCCCTGCTGAGCCAGGAGCCCAATGCGGGACCTGATCCCAGGATGCTGGCATCATGACCTGAGCCGAAGGCAGCTGCTTAACCAACTGAGCTACCCAGGCATCCCAATACTTCTGGTTTTAATTTTATTTTTGTATTTAATGACAATGTTGGGAAACAAGAAGTTAACTGACTTTCTAATCAGTGTAAGGACTATGAAGTAGAAAAGGCCATCATTACTTTATTAGAGTAGAGAATAGGAAGACGTGTAAGTAGTGAAGAAATTGGATTATCAGTCAGGTTTAGTAAATGCATTAAAAAATATATTCCATTCTATGTAGGAGTCTTTTCATTCTTAACAGTTGGTTTATAGTACCTTTCAGTACCTGTTGGGGAGAGTCTGGTGTGTTACATTTTACTTGGTGACATAGTTGAAGATCTAAAAGCAACAGCTTTAGAATTTTCCTTTTTATGCAGTACTTTAGAAGGCAGGAAACACTTTTAAAGCAAAACAGTTTTTTTAAGTAGTTCTGTCTAGATACATAATTCCTATGCCTTACAATTCACCTGTTTAAAATCTACAGTGTTTTTAATACATTCACAGAGTTGTGCAACCATTGCCATGGTCTAATTTCAGAACATTTCATTGCTCCAAAATAAACCCTGTACTCATTGGATTTTGTAAACTTTTAAGTTAAGTTTTAAAATTGACAGTTCAGGGGCGCCTGGGTGGCTCAGTGGGTTAAACCTCTGCCTTCAGCTCAGGTCATGATCTCAGGGTCCTGGGATCGAGCCCCGCATCGGGCTCTCTCCTCAGCCTGCTTCCTCCTCTCTCTCTGCCTCCTCTCTGTCTAGTTGTGATCTCTCTCTCTGTCAAATAAATAAAGTCTTAAAAAAAAATAAAATTGACAGTTCAGATGTGATGTGCAGTCTTTGTGTTAAAATCATACCCATTTAAAAAAACAACTAGCGTTTCCCATTTTGTAGTGTGGGACTACAGATGGGAACTACTTGGTACTTGGATTTATCCTCCAAGGAGGGTTCATCCCGTTTGATAGTTTTTCTCCTTGAAATTATTATTATTATTTTTTAAGATTTTGTTTGTTTATTTGACAGATCACAAGTAGGCAGAGAGGCAGGCAGAGAGAGAAAGGGGGAAGCAGGCTCCCTGCTGAGCAGAGAGCCTCATGTGGGGCTCAATGCGGGACTCGATCCCAGGACCCTGGCTGGGATCATGACCTGAGCTGAAGGCGGAGGCTTTAAACCACTGAGCCACCCAGGCTGCCCCTCTACTTGAAATTATTATCATTTAAATTTAAACAGCCTGTTAACTAGAAACTATGCTTATTTGTTGGTGGTAACACTGTCACTTGGACAAAAAATAACACTGGATAGGAAACTTCTTGGAAGATGCCAAATTTACTTCAGAGCCAAACTCAGAGTGCTGGTTCTGCCTAGTAAGGAGTAATTTGCCAGTTCTTTTCGATATTTCAATGTAGAAGTCCAACAGGTAAAAACTGAATTTTTGATTGGCTTTTACAAACTTGCATTCATTTTCTTATCATTTAGAAGTTTTTACAGATGGGGCGCCTGGGTGGCTCAGTGGGATCAGGTCACGATCTCAGGGTCCTGGGATAGAGCCCCGAATCTGGCTCTCGCTCAGTGGGGAGCTTGCGTCCTCCTCTCTTTCTCTCTCCCTCTCTCTTCTCTCTCTCTGGCTGCCTCTCTGCCTACTTGTGATCTCTGTCAAATAAATAATAGTAATAAAAATCTTTAAAAAAATTAAAAGTTTATACAGAATGTTTTGGTTTGAAAGACATAATAGCACTGTCTACATTGTCTTTGATAAGCAGTTTGGTTGGCAGAGTTAGGTGTGAATTACATCTTAGGAGTTTCTTTTGTCATTTCATTTGTTGAGGAGCTTTCAGACTTTACTTAGATTTCCTGTCCACCCATTTCCTGTTCATTCATTCATTCATTCATTCATCTGAGTCCCCAGGCTTGCTGTCTTTCTGTCTCAAATGCCCTCTTTTGCCTTCCTGCCCACCACCCTCTTCTGGGCAGATCTTTTCATCAGTAAGAGTTTTCATATTTCCACACCTGAGTGGTTTATTGCCTCCCCTAAGGAAGGCTTGGATTGTTCTTCTGTAATAAGTGCCTTCCAGTAGTAGTCTCTGGGTTTTCACTCTAGTTACTTGTCCACAGTTTGGTCTTTCTCCCAGAGTTCCTTAGTGTTGCATGCATCCTACCCGAGATTCTAATGTTGTCATTATCTGCTCACCTCACTTTAAAAGAGGGCCTAAAAGAGGGCCAGGGCTAGCTGATGTCTCAGCACAAAACAAAATCTTCCCTAACCCTTTTGTCACTTCTGATTTATTCTTTCTTTCCAGAACAAATGCAACTGTCCTGTTTAATGTTTTGGTGTTGCTTCCTCTTTTTACTTCTCCTCTAGTTTGTTTTGGCTATCTTTTTAAATTATTTTTGGGCGAGAAGTGACTACACAGAAATTGGTGACTTTGGTTTCGTTCAGTTCTTTCTCTTTTACTGCTACTACAAGTTGGCACTTGCATTAGATGTATTTCATCTTAATATTTTTCTCTTTTAAATTTTAATAAAGGACGGGAAAAGAAGGCACTAAATTTTATGATTTCTTGATACTGATTTTAGTGTATTCGGCAATGCTCTTTGGTACGGGTTTTAGAGTGGCATCTTATTTTAGTGGTACTGTATGTGTTACCACTTAATGTTGAATTTTTTTCACTTAGGGTTATATGTAGAATTTTACAAATAGAAAATTACCAACTGGGTTTGATGCATATGAATTTATACTTAAAAAAAAAGATTTATGTATTTATCTTAGTGTTTGAGAGAGAGAGAGCGCACATGTGTGCGGGTTGGGGTGGGATAGAGGGAAAGAACCCCAAGCAGACTCCCTGCTGAATGTGGAGCCCAGTGTGGGACTTGATCCCTTTTCCCTGAGCCAGAATCAGGAGTCAGCTGCTCAACTGATTGAGCCACACAGGCGCCCCTGAATTTATACGTTTAAACGGCTTCATATAGGAAAATTAGTCTGAGAGTCAGGAGATTGGAGTTCTAATCTGATTGCAGTTTTAGATACTTGAGCATAGATGAATTTCCTTCGAATCTCTTCTGTTAAATATGAGTAATATTTGTTCTTGCTACAACTCTGGGATTGTTATGATTAAAGAGACATAAGCAAGATGTTCATATAGAATAACAGTATACAAAAAGTTTACATAGTTTTGTCTTTGTTATTGGAGGAAACAGTGATTTTCCATGAATGAGTCAGACTTAAAAGAACATCTGAATTTGGAGGCATTAAGAGAAAACTAGGACATAAAGATTTTATTTATTTGTCGGAGAGAGAGAGAGAGAGAGCGCGAGCATGAGCACGTGCGCACACTCACACAGAAGGAAGGAGAGTGGTAGGCAGAGCAGGCAGAGGGAGAAGCAGGCTCCCCATTGAGCAAGGAGCCTGATGCAGGACTCAACCCAGGATCCTGTGATCATGACCTGACCTGAAGGCAGATGCTTAACCGAGCCACCCACGTGTCGTCTCCTCCCCTTTTAAAGATTTTATTTAAAAAGCAAACTAGAACTTTAAAAAAAAAATTAAGCCTGGGGCCCCTGGGTGGCTCAGTGGGTTAAGCCTCTGCCTTTGGCTCAGGTCATGATCTTGGGGTCCTGAGATCAAGCCCCACATTGGGCTCTCTGCTCGGCAGGGAGCCTGCTTCCCCCTCTGCCTCTGCCTGCCTCTCTGCCTACTTGTGATCTGTCTCTGTCAAATAAGTAAATAAATCTTTAAAAAAACTTAAGCTTTAATTTTTAAACACCTAGAGTTATTACTTGAGATCAACTACCCATGTTTGTCTAATGAAATCTTTTAAGGATGGAATCAGGAAGCTGAGCCTCAGGAGCAATTAACTGAAATGAACCTTTCAGATATTCTTGCCTATTGTCTCTATTCTGTGTCTGCTTCTTCTTCTCTCTCTCTCTCTCTCTCTCAAGACTGCTTCCCAATACAGCTAGCTGTCTTAAACATAATACAGACTTCTGCACTTAACAGTCTAGGTACCTAATCTAGGTACCTTGGGGAGGGACTCTGAGTGGTCTAGCATAGGTCATTTACAAGTCCTGAACCCTAGTTAACTTGTGGTGGGTTTTGTAGGATACAGGGGATTGTCATGTAGTATGTTACAGCTTCTATAAGCACCTGTGAGACTACATTAAATAGAAATAGGTGAGACATGGTTGTCTAGTACGTATACCCCCTTGTAGTATTTAGTGATATATCTGAATTTGCAAAGTGCTGTGGGGCTCTTTAGAGTTGTAATATGCAGAAACACTGAGAGAGTTAAGGCAAGATTTTTTTTTTTTTTTCCAAACACTTGAATACACAATATTTCAGATGAACTTTAGTGGGGGCAAGTTCAAGGCAATGAATCAGAAAAATCAATCTAAACCTTGCCAATGGATAATGAACTTCGAGTTAATTGCCATTTGACTGGTAAAAAGTATTTAGATACTGCTGTGGAAGTGTGCTTACTTTTCCACTGTGGGATATTCTAGTCCTATTTTTGCTATTGATTTCTGTTCAGTTGTATTCGTTGTGGTCAAAGAATATGCTCTTTCATTTCTTTGAATTTGTTGGTTTATTTTATTTATGAGGCCCAGTGTATGGATAGTTTCTGTCAATATTCTCTGTGTGTTTGAAAATAATGTGTATTTGCAATGTTACATTTGTCCCTGTTACGTCTATTGATAATATTGTTCACATCTGTATCCAAACTAATTTATTTTTTGGTTGTCTTGTTAATACCAGTAGCTGAGAGAGGAGTTTTAAAGTTCTGGATTTGTATATTTTTCAGTTTTCCTTACAAGGTTTTAAAAGAGCTGTCTGGTGGTTCATTCGGTTGAGTATCTGACTCTTGTTCTGGCTCAGGTCAGATCTCAGGTGTTGGGATCTAGAGCCCCAGGTTGGGCTCTGTGCTTAACAGGGAGTCGGCTTGAGATTCTCTGCTTCTCCCTCTGCCCCCCCCTCTGCTTGTTCTCTCCCTCTGTCTTGCGAATAAATTAAAAAAAAATTCTTCTTAAAAAGGGGAATTGCTGTCTTCTTGAATTGAATCTTTTATGATTATGATGGAGCTATTTTAAAAAAATTATTTATTTACTTTTACTTTTTAAATTCTTTTAAAAATAAGCCCTATGCCCAGTGTGCGACTTGAACTCTTCATGACCCTGAGATCGAGTTGCATGCCCTGATTGAGCCAGCAAGGCACCCTGAAGAAACCATTTTTATCTCTAGTAATGTCTTTTTAAAAACTTGTAATGTCAGTTTTTTAAAAAAATATTTTATTTATTTATTTAACACAGAGATCACAGGTAGGCAGAGAGAAAGGCAGAGAGACGGGGGTGGGGTGGGGGGCGGGGAAGCAGGCTCCCCGCTGAGCAGAGCCTGACACGGGGCTAGATCCCAGGACCCTGAGACCACGATCTGAGCCAGAGGCAGAGGCTTAACCCACTGAGCCAAACAGGCGCCCCAGTTTTTTTAATGCTAATAAACGACACTAGCTTTTTTTGGTACAGTGTTTGCATGGTATGTCTAACTTCTTATTTTGTTTCTCTATCCTGGTGTTTTAGATCTGTCTCTTCTAGTTGAAATGTTTTGAAAATCTAACTAGAGATTGAGTTTTACCATTTTATTTTCTAATTTGTTGCCCGTATTTGAATTTACTGCTTTTAATAGATGGATGATTCCAGTCCTTGGTTACTTCAGCAACTAAAAGAATATATCTAACAAGGTCTATAATTAACTCATACGTTTACTTGCAGAAAACATGAAGACCTCAGAATAGTAACTCAGTTTACCAAGCTCCTCTGGGCTTTAAGATACTGTTGTCATTTTACTTAAATCATTTTTTATAACCTTTGGATAGTATAATTTCATAAAATTAACATTCATTTACATTTATCTGTTTGTCACCCTTATTTATTCTTGCATCTCGGTACTATGTCAGGGTCATTTTCTTTGTATTGCTGGTGGAAAAACTCAGTTTTTAATCTGACAAAAGCTTAATTCTCCCCCCGCCCCCCACACACTTTATTTATTTGAGAGGAGCGGGGAAAGAGGGGCAGAGGGAGAGAATCATAAGCAGGCTCCATGCCCCAGGGTGGGATTGGATGTGGGGCTGGATCCACGACCCTGAAATCATGACCTGAGGCGAAACCAAGAGTTATGTGCTTAACTGACTGAGCCTCCCTGGGGCCCCAGAGCCTTCTGAATTCTTCTGAAGATAATTTCATTTGGTATAGAATTCTCGATTGGCATATATCTTCAGTGTGCAGAAGAAAATAAATTCCACTGTCTTCTGGCTTCTGCTGTTGCTTTCAAGAGTTCAGCTGATAGTCTATAAAAAAATAATTCCCTCCTTTCCCTTGTGCTGTAAGATTTTCTGTCTTTGGTACTTAGTTTTATTTATTACATGGTTTCATTATGATATGTCTAAGTAAATGTCTTTTTATTTATCTTGTTAAAATAATCATCTGGGCTTCTTGAATTTAAGGGTTGGTATCTTTCACCAATGCAGAAAATTCCAAGCCAATAAATATTTAGATATTATCTATCTAATATCTAATAACAAAGAAATTATCACCATGTCTTTGTTCTTACACTTCTGAAATTGTGACTAAACATACGTTTGAACGTCTTAATTTTATCCTCATTATATCTTCTTTATTTTGAATCTTTTGGCTTCTGTGCTGCATTCTGTGTAATTTATATCTTAATACTTTGCCTAACTTTGTCTAGTATGCTGCAAGACCTGTCTATTGAGTTATTTTTATTCACGTATTAGAAATTCTTTCTGGTTCTCTTTTAAATCTGTCCCTTTGGACAATTTTTTGTTACCTTTAGTTTTTTTCAGTTTTGGCCTTTGTATCTTTAAACATAGAGAGCATTTTGTTTCAGATTTGTCTGATAACTCATATCTGAAATCTGTGTGATTGTTTTTTCAAATCCTTGTTCACAGGATTTGTTTACTTATGTGGTGTTCACTGTCTGTAGTTTATTTGCAGAGGTTTCCCGAAGCCTGGGATAGAGAAGATGGGCTTTGCTTCTGTCAGGTATTTAGGTGCACTCAAAGAATAGCCCTTAGGCTGGCAAGGGAGCTTGTTAGAAATGCAGCATTTCAGGCCCATACCTGTATTTTACTGAGAATCTGCATTTTAATGAGATCTCCAGGTCATTCTCAGGCAGGCTAAATATGGAGCAGCCCTGCATTAAAAAATTGACAAGATTTGGAAAACTCTGGCTTAAAGTTTCTTAGATTATTCAGATTATTGAAATTTCAGATTTTTCAGAATATGATTAGAAATCTTGGCCACGCATGTACAGATTTTCAGATACAGGTTTATTTATTTTCTCTTTCTCTCCTTTGGTGACTCCCTGTGTCCTCTCTGCTTAGCAGCAAAGTGATTTAGCAGTTGAGTGGGGTTGGGATTAGGCACGGTTCTGGCCATGTCAGTCCTCAAGGTATAGCCCAGAGTGGTGTTTTTTTGTTTCGTTTTAGTGATAAAGACTAAAATTTGAAATAAGATTGGGTTCTTGTAGTTTGGGTTTGGAGAGTCAAGTGGAAAAATCTTTATAAAGATGTGATCAACATCATTAGTAAGGAAATACAAATTCCAACAGTGAGATACCACTACACATCCATGAGAACTTTTAAAAGACCGGTAACACCATGTGTTGATGAGGTCATGGAGCAACTGGAAATTATATACTCACTGGTGAGAGTGTAAAATATAGCTGCTTTGGGAAAGGTCTGATGATTCCTTTAGAAGTTAATCATAGAGCACCTGGGTGGCTTGGTTAAGTGACTGCCTTTGGCTCAGGTCATGATCCTGGAGTCACAGGATGGAGCCTCACATAGGACTTCTGCTCAGCAGGGACCCTCTGACCCTCTGCCCTCTCATGTGCACCTTCTCTTTCTCAAATAAATAAATAAAATCTTCAAAAAAAAAATAGAAGCTAATCATAATCTTCACAGTGACCTAGGGAGTCTACTCTTAGTATTTATTGAAGAGAAACGAAAGCATATGTATTGAAAGACTTGTGGAAGAATGTTTGTAGCAGCTTTATTCATAATGGCCCAAACCTGGAAACAGTCCTTGTGCCCATCAGCAGAGGAAAGGATAAACAAAATGATAGGATCTCACAGTGGAATACTACTCAGCGGTATATACTGATTCGCTTAGCCACGTGACTGAATCTCAGGATATACTGAGTCAGAGAAGCTTTGTACAAAAGAGTATACACATTCTGTGGTTCAATTTATAGGAAATCGTGGAAGAGGTAAAATTAATCTCTGTAGAATGGTGGTCTTTAGAGTTAGGAGAAATGCAGGATTGACTGGCTAGGGGAACAAAGAACCTTTTTTGGGTGATACTCTAGCTTGATACAAGGGTTTAGGGTATACATTTATTTAGGATTTACTTGTATACATTTGACTGTCACATTCATTAAATTTTGTACATAAAATTTGTGTATTTCACTGTATGTAAATTTAACGGAAAACTTGAAATAAAATTTGCATTGTAGTTAATGATACATACAAAGTATAATGATGTCTGTAGCTTACTTCAAAATGCTTCAAAAGTAGGATGGATATTTGGCCAGACACACAGGGATGCATAGGTGAATAGTTAGGGATACATCTGATAGGGATACATCTATGATAAAGGAAATTAACATCCTGCTACTTGTAAAAGCTTAAGTGGTGGAATTGTGGATATTTATTGAATAATTCTCAAGTTTTTGTATTTTGAAAATTTTCGTAATTGTTGGGGAGAAGGTAGTGAGTGAGAAGTGAAAAAGATGACAGTGAGTTCAGGAAAGGAATTGGGTTTGTACAACTGGCCTGTTTTTATACATTTTGTTCAATTTGTATTTGTTCCATTTTAAGAGGGATAACTATTCTTTGATTTAAAAATGGCTTTTAATTTTTTTTAAAGGAATTTATTTATTTGACAGAGACAGAGAGGGAACACCAGCAGGGGGAGTGGGAGAACGAGAAGAAGCAGGCTTCCTGCCTAGCAGGGACCCCGACGTGGGGTTGGATCCCAGGACCCTGAGACCATGACCTGAGCTGAAGGCAGAGACCTAATGACTGAGCCATCCAGGCGCCCCTTAATTTTTTTATTTAATTTTGTTTCAGCTGAGAAAATTTTGTTGAGGCTAGAAAGCATGAGAACCACTGGTCCATAACTACTTCAGTGGGCCAAAGACTCTTTTTTTCAGCTCACCATTATTGCTCTCTGTATCCATTTACATACATGTAAAAGATCTGTTGCTCAGTTTAGAAGAAGGGCTTTTGTTAATATATTTCATTGGTCGACATGGGCTAGTTTCACCTTGTTCTCATTGTATTCCATGTTTACATGTTATTTACTTGTTCTTAAGGCTCTGTTAGTCGGTACTTGAGATGTAGCAGGATGCTGCCGTGCAGACTGCCTGAAGTGGAGGTGTTTTGTCTCTTGCCAGAATGGAGTTGTACGGATCGCTGTTTACCTCCGCTGAACATAAACTGGGTGAAGTGTTGAACTGCTGCTGCATCCTCTGGAGCTTACTGTTAGGCAGTTGGATCTTACAGTATCAGAAGGCTGTGCTTATTAGCCTCATATAAGGAAGGTGTACTTCGACACTTGGGAGCTATGGAAGCAGGACCGTGTGTAGGCAGATGTATAGGGTCACTGTGGCCATGTCGCATATCTTTACCTCAGAAGGGCATGTCTTTGATAATCTCACAGTGTGCTAAGAGTTGGGAAGCAAAGATTTAAAGGATGAATTAATGAAATGTAGGTTGACACATTCAGGTCAAGGATGATTTGTTCTATATCCAGAAGCTTAATTTTTCTCATTTCTGATAAAGTGAAATCCCTATGGACATATTTTTTAAAAAGCAAGTGGTGATGACTCTGTAAACAAAAGCCAAGTTTCCTTTCCCTTCCAAGATCATAACAACATGTATTTGAGTCCTTACTCTTTCTGTCAGAGACTTACGGAGGAGCTCACATATCCACAGAAATCAAACCGTCTCATGAACCCCTTGTGTACCCAAGACCCAGATCCTACACTGTCAACTCTTAGCCATTTTTTTCACTCATACTCTTAGCCTTGCCTCAATTATTTTGAAGCAAATTTTGGTTGTTACTTGATCTGTAAATATTTCAGTCTGCTTCTTTGAAAGATGAGAACTCTTTTTAAAGACATAAACTTAATCCCATGACTGTACAATAAAAAATAGTTCCTGAAGATCTGTAAATATCCAGTGTTCACAGTTTCCATACTGCATTTTGTTGCTGTGTCTCTTAAAACTTAATGTGTCTGTGCGGTCTTCTCCTCCCCCTTGTAGGTTGGTTTTTTGTTTTTTGAGAGAGAGCAAGAGAGCACACGGGTGGGAGGTTGGGGGGGTGGGGTAGAGAGGGAGAGAGAGTGTCTTAAGCAGGCTCCATGCTCAGTGCAGAGTCCAATGCAGGGCTTGATCTCAAGGACCCTGAGATCATGACGTGTGCTGAAATCAAGAGTTGGGTGCTTAACTGACTTGAGCTACCCAGGAGGAGCCCCTGCTTACTGTATTTTCTTAGTGTTTCATTTTCTTTTAATTTTCTTAATTTAATGAGATTTACTTATCTTCATTTTATAGATGAGGAAACTAAGCCTTTGATAAGTAACAAATTTCTCCCAGGTAGCATGGTTTATGGGTAGAGCCAGAATTCGAA
Organism: Lontra canadensis; assembly: GCF_010015895.1. NCBI lineage: Eukaryota > Metazoa > Chordata > Mammalia > Carnivora > Mustelidae > Lontra > Lontra canadensis. Next base: position 9,852,161 of record NW_022631007.1, on the reverse strand, counting down.
CTGATTAAAGAAATAGGTGCTCTTTACAAGCTTCCCTCTCTTCTCTCCTGTTGACTTTTAGTTATATTTTTCTGGGATTTTTTTTCCCCCTTACATATGTACAGACAAATACATATAGAACCCTCTCCTTTCATTCTTGTCCTCTAGTCTCAGAGAGGTATTACCTGATGAGTCAGCTTTTTCCTTCCCACTTCCTGTTATTCTCTGCTTTGTCCTATTTTTCTCCTATTCCATCTTCCATTACACTTACCGCAGTGTGCAAATAGCTTGATTATTTTTTGTTTTCCCAATTGAGCGTGAGCTCCATCCAGGCAAAGATTATGTCTGTTGATGCCTGTCAAGGCTCGCAAATATTTGTTGAGAGAATTAAAGAAGTTCTGCCCTTTGCAGGAGTGCATTATGTACAAATCTACCTCTTTGTTTTTAGGACCTCAAAGCATGCCATAGACTTGCTACAGTGTACTTATTTAACCATTCCCTGCTGAGAACATTTGGATTCTCTCCACTTATGCTCTATGATGGTACTGCAGCTAGCATCTTGATTACATATATCCTTGCAGACTTGTGCAAGTGTTTCTTTAGGTTAGATTCCCAGGAGATTCCTAGAAGTGGAATTGCTGGAATCTAAGAAGCTGAGTGGCAGTTTTTAATTATGGCATGGAGGAGAGTCCTGCAAAGATTGCAGAGGATTCTGTGGTACATGATAGCCCCCCCCACCCCAAAATGGTGTAACCTATATCAGTTCTGAAACCTAGCTGATACGAGGATCATGTAAGGAGCATTAAAAAAAAAAAAAAAAAAAGAAATCAGCTTGATTTCCCTTTACCCTCATTTGGTGGGGCCCAGGAACCTCTGTGGAAAAAAAACAAAAACAAACAAACAAACAAAAAAACCCCTTAGATTTGGGAGTAACAGCTTTAATATTACTCGTTTGTAGGTTTGTTACATGTTCTGGCTCATTATAGACACAGTCATTATACTTATTTTTGGTAAAAATGCTACTGTTTATAGGAATGTGGGGCACTGGTCTGTAGAGTATATGACATTTTAAATGTGAGGTGTTTTTTTTTTTAACTTGAAAAATATTTTCTGAGACTATTTCCAAATTTAGATACAAGTCCTGTGACATTTTAAACAAAAATTTGGGACTGTGCATTGTTCTATCTTGTACTAAAGTTACAGTCTATATCTTGTCTCTCCAACTTTGAGTTACATTTTAAAATTTTCTTTTCCTTGAGCCTAACTATAAACTTAGTAATATTTGTTCCTGAAAATTCTCCAGGATCTACACTGTTGATTACAGGTTACATATTGTTGCTTCGAGAGGTTGGTACCAGTCCATGATTATTATCACTGTGTTGAACTATTTTTTGTTATTGCAAGGAAGGCTAGGTATACTTTCTAATACAAGCGGTGTTAAAGAAATTAACCTCTTCCATTTCATTATTATGGTGGAGTTTGCAGCAGTGACAATATGTATTGAAAAAAATATTTTGAAAATAATTGCCTTATTATGAGTAAGCACCTCTGCTCTGAAGGTCACTTACCAAACAAAATTGTTTTTGTCCGCAGGGAACACCTTGCTGTAAACTACAGGATACTTTGTATTTTACTTTCAATAACTGTGATTCTTTTTTTTTTTTTTAAGATTTTATTTATTTATTTGACAGAGATCACAAGTAGGCAGAAGGCAGGCAGAGAGAGGAGGAAGCAGGCTCCCTGCTGAGCAGAGAGCCCGATGTGGGGCTCGATCCCAGGACCCTGGGATCATGACCTGAGCCGAAGGCAGAGGCTTTAACTCACTAGGCCACCCAGGCGCTCCAATAACTGTGATTCTTAATCAGCAGGCATCTTTCTGTCCCTTGGTGGAGAGAGGCATTTTACCAGTCATTCCCTCCTCCGTCAGTAGCTCTTCTCTTTTGATTATCATTGTGTGATCGTGGTGTTGCTAGGTTTTTATAAGGAAGAATTTACGCACTGTACTCTGTTTAAGAAAAGCCAAAATAAATGTTAGGTTAGAGTGTAAAATTTAGAGCAGAATCAGATTTTAGAGACTGTCTTCGAGTGCCTAACCTTTCCCTTTTGTCTCTTTCCATTCCTGGATAGGTGGAAAAGAACATCTTTAAGAGGATGTACTAAAAATGCTAGTGATAAGCTGACCTTCCACCCCGCCCCCCTACCGGATTGGCTAATTATGGTAGCTAGTAGGATGGAGACCTCTTAAAACTGGGTCTATGAGCCATCTTTGACACATGGGCTAAAACTTGCTGACTCTAGTCTGTAATTCTTGAGACCTTAACAATTAGAAGGAAACACTCTATTAAATGTGGTTAGTATTTTGAAGGATTATACAAGTGATAGGAACTAAGACAGGATTCGTATTAGGGAGTGAGGTGCTCTCTGTTTTAGAAGTAGCTGGGAAGATTGTATCTGTTTGTGATAATTGATCGTAGAACGATGTTACACAAAATAGACTTCTGGTGCAGTGATCGGTATGAGATTTCTGGCTGTTTCAGTGTGTCATTCTCTGTGGTCTGTTGTAGGGAATAAGTTCCATTTTCTTGGAAATTGGATTTAGATTCCGAAATAACTTTTTTTTTTTTTTTAAATACGTGTCTGGGGTATAGAAACCTTTGAAAATAATCAGTTTGAATTTTTCTGTAGTTTTTAGTAGACACCACGTGGTTTAAAAAATGAAAATGAGAAAATCTGCTAAAATGGTTTTCATGGGTTTTTTTTTTTTTTGGGTTATTTTTACCCACAAAGTGTCATCTTCTGTAGAGTTAAAATTACAACATATGGAATTGTGTACAGAATTTTTTGAATAGAGAAATAGGTACATGATTCAAACGGCAAAGGCCTCGAAAGGGTCCTGTTCTAAAAGGGTAGATGATTTAAAGTTTTTTTTAATGTATGCTCTATAGGTAATATTTAAGCCAATGATTATTACTTACACAAAATTATATATGTAGATGTATTCTGTGCCCAGCATTCTGTACCTGCTTTTTTGCTTAACAAGATCTTGACAGTGGTTCCATTTGTAGTGCATAGAGCATTTTCCCTCTCAAAATCTTAAGGTTGTTTCCCTGTTTTAAATCATCTGTTTTAAAATTGTGCAATAGCATTATTTTCCCTTCTGTTTATTAATTTTTATTAATTATTAACAATTTATTAATTTTATTTACTATAATTAATAATTTATTAATTTAATTATTAATTATTAATTATTTTCCGTCTTTTTATTAATCATGTCCTCCTTTTTCTCTCCTTCAGTTGTTTTGCCAGTTCTAATTTCTTCCTCTGACCTGCAGTTAATTTTCAGTTTTGCTTTTGGTTATTCTCCTTTTGAGCAGAGCTGATCATCTTGGTGCAAGGCCGTTGTGCTACCTTGGGCTTGGTGGTTTAGTGATTGTTTGCCCCAGCTGATCTTAATTTTGGAGTTGCTGTTTGCCTTAGCTGCTTCTCTCTCCCAGTTGTAGGCTCTTTTTTGTCTTGGTTAATCAGGGAGTTGTTAAATACAAATGGTGTGCCTGCCTCCTTTTTACTAGCCACGCCTGCCTGCCTTGCTATTTTGGCTTGTGAAACTGGCCCCTAAGGAGGAGGTACTTCATCTTCTGTTGCCCTTGCTCTAGGGTTCTTCGTTTTTTTCAAGGAAAGGGTCATTGATAGGAAACCTTAAGATATTCTTTCCACCTTTTTCTTTAAAAACTCTGTGGTCTTTACTTCCTTCCTGTTTTTGGTATAGGTTTTTGTTTGGGGGGTGGTTTGGATAGATCTTATATCTGGCAAATGGTCTTTCCACGATTTAGGGTGTATCCATTTTTACTCTAGTTTCAGTATAAATGGAATTTTCTTATGAATTTTTTTCTTAAGATTTTATTTATTTGACAGAGAGAGACAGCGAGAGGGGGGAGTCAGAGAGGGAGAAGCAGTCTACCTGCCAAGCAGGGAACCTGATGCGGGGCTCGATCCCAGAACTGTAAACTTACAAAGGCAGACGCTTCACAGCTGAGCCATACAGTCGCTCCTTTCTTAGGAATTTTTAAGATTTTATTCATTTTGCTTGATTTCAGGAAGGGAAATAAGGAAAACCTTTACCACGCAGTCTCCTGTTTCTAGGAGATAACTGTTAAGTGTCTCAGTTACATCCAAAAATCTTGTGAAAGAAGTGCGCTTTTAGACCCAAGAAATACTGGAGTCTCTTATGTGGTAATTAATGTATTAACAGTGTCAGTTGGGAATCCCAGGTCCTGCTGAATAGTATACTTTGTGAAAATAACGACGAGATTTTTGCTAGATGGGCACTTAAAATAGAGTCTCAAGGCATATTACAGTTGTAACATGTGGGTGTTGGCATCAGTGTGTGTCTCCAATGTCCTCAATCTGGTGAGGGCAAAATTAAGTCACTTTTTCTTTTCTCTTTACAATGTCACCTTTGATGCTGCTTCTCTGATCACTTAGTGCATTTTCTGACAATTCATTTACGTATTGGTCAGTTAAACTGATTTTTTTTCAAAGAACTGTGAAAGAATTAGAATCTTTAGGATATGCTCCATTCTTGGGATGTCATGGTTCTGTAATGTTTGACTCTTTAAAGAAGGTAAATGTATAATAATTCTTGTTTGTTCGGCCATAGAACATAGTCCTAAAGGGCATGGACTTTAGGTCCAATCTGTGTTTGAATGTGGCATGGTTACCTGTTGGCCTCGTGCTGTTAGGATTATTTTATCGAAGTTCCGCAGTTTCTCTGAAGGATGGTAATTTCCAGTACCTGTTTTTTATAAAGTTGTAGAAATTAGATGAAAAGGCACTTAGCTTCGTACACGGTAAGCACAGAGTAAATGTTACCCATAATTGTTTTTATTTTAGTTTTCACTTTAAAACCTGCATCTTTCCATTAAATAATTGTTTTCTAGTGTTTAAATAAATAATTTGAAAATATTACTTTTATATGTTGTACAACATTCACTATTCTATCATGACATTGGATTGGTTTTGATGCCCCTGAATTGGAATAAATGCTTCGCTGACCCAGTTCTCAAGTCATTTGGCCCTTTTCCCCTTACCCAGTGGCTCTTCCTCCTCCTTTCTGCTCCTTGTGGGCAGGGGATTGTTTCCTGTCTCTCAGCACCTCTCAACCCCTTGCTCTTAGGGAAGCTGAAAGGTTATTCATTCCTGTTTTAAAGATAGTCTTGTTTGAAGTTCTTGGCATTCTTACTTATGAAAAAAGGACTTCTTTTGTAAACAAGGGTGACTACTATGCCATTTTATTGTGGAGTTGTTTAATACTACCACTGGGATGTTTAACTCAACCACGCTTGTTCTTAAGTCTAGACTTTTTTTTTTTTTTTTTTTTTTGGATCTGGTGTATGGAGTTGTTCACATTTGCAGTTCTGGATGCCATTACTTGCAGCCTGAAAGTCCATATGCCATATCTTGTTGCATGCAGGCTACTTAATTTTGTAACCCTTCCCTTACCTTATTTGTAAAGTGGGAATAGTAAAATGGTTTATGAGGCTCATTGGCACGTTTATGCTTTGCTTAATAGAATAAACAGAGGAGTAACGTGTTACGCAGTTGTTCATTACTGTTGTGACTAAACTCTGGTTTCAGAATTGAACCCAAACCAAGTCACCTTTGAAGAACCACTTCTAAATAGAGGGCCTAAGAAATAGTTTTGGGGAAGACAGTGGATAAGTTCACTTTCAATGTCAGTTCTGGAAGCAGAAAACTTTGCTGCAGAGACGATGTGTGGATATAAGTGTTAGCTTTTTTTAGTGTTAATATCTTTACTGTGAAATAATGCAGGGTTTTTTTTTTTTCGGTTTTCGGTGTTGCCTCTTATGTAATAGGTTGTGATTACATAAATAAACACATTAGTTCGTTTGGGGGCTTTTCATGAACTTCGTTCTGTGTTACTAAATTGGAGATTTGCTTTCCATTCTATTAGATGTCCTTCATGTGATAAAAATTCTGCGTAAATACTAACCTCTGTGGTATTCCTTTCATACTTGGCCATTTGATTAGGAAGAACTACCACATCTTAAAGTTAATTTTTGCAATCTGTTTCTCTTGGTGTTCTGAGTTTTACACTAAATGAATGGTTGAATTTTTTAAGTTTTTTCTCCTAACCTTAACCTCTCTCCTGTGATTTTTGAATACAAAATTAGAAGGAAAATCAGTTTCCAAAATGACTGCATTTGAAATTTCTTTGAAAGAGTATCCTTTTTTATAAAATTCTAAGAATGAATTTTAAAATGTAGGTTAATAGCATTTCTGTTTTTCTTGAAAAAGTTGTTTGCCTGAAGAACTAAATACTTACCTGTTTGTTTATTTGTCAGAGAAAGTACAAGGGTGGGGGGGGTATGGCAGGCAGAGGGAGTCAGTAGGTTGGATCCCAGGATCTTGGGAACATGACCTGAGCTGAAGGGCGGGTACTTCACTGAATGAGCCACCCAGGCGTCCCAGAACTAAATACTTATTCACATAAAATTAAAATGCTATTTCACCTGAACAGTGAGTAAGTTGTTTGGACATTAGCTGTGAACAAAGTCACGAGTTTTAGTCTTGAACATTCCCATTAGTATTTCTATGCTTTTCCTATTGAGTTCAAAGTCCTATATGCCATCTATTTTATTTCATTTCTTTAGGAATTAATATCAGAAGTTTTTGGTGAAAAAAGCTCAGTGATTATTTTCTTTTTTAAAAAAAATATTTATTTATTTGACAGAGAGAGAGAGAGATCACAAGTAGGCAGAGAGGCAGACAGAAAGAGAGGGGGAAGCAGGCTCCCTTCTGAGCAGAGAGCCTGATATGGGGCTGGATCCCAGGACCCTGAGATCATGACCTGAGACAAAGACAGAGGCTTAACCCACTGAGCCACCCAGGTGCCCCCTCAGTGATTATTTTTACAGAAATGAAGCTAATGGAAGAGTTCTATGTTTCAGGACTTGGTAATTAGGGTTACTAATAAGCTGGGCTTAAAACTTCTAGTTTCAACATGAAGATGGAATCTTTTGAGTTCATATTCATTTCAGGTTATTAAAACAAATTCTAGCAATATAGATTTTATATTGGTATAACTCGAATGTGTTTTACAGTTTAATTAGTGAAATACATTTAGGCATAAGTAATTGGTTAAAACAGTACTGAATATTCATAGAAGAAGAAGGAAAAATGATTGGCAGAAAAATGATTGGCACAGTAAAAAATTTTGGGCCCTGATCTGGAACCAAACAGGAGTTAAATTTGATTGAAGTTGAGGTGGTGGTGATCTCCAGAAGGGACAGATCTCCTTAGTATCAGGATTCAGAGACTTGAACTTTTTAGGATTTGTCTGTAATATAAAGAGTTGAACTTAGTCTTCCTGGAGGGGGTCTCTTCCAGCTTTGGATTTACTGGTAACCTGGATGATGGGGGCGGGGGGTGGGGTCCTGTTTGTATCTTATACTAATCTTGTATTTACTTTCTGGGGTTTTAAACAAGTTAAACAGCCTTTTCTTTTCTTTCTTTTTTTTTTTTTTAAAGATTTTATTTATTTGACAGAGATCACAAGTAGGCAGAGAGGCAGGCAGAGAGAGAGGGGGAAGCAGGCTCCCCACTGAGCAGAGAGCCCGATGCAGGGCTCGATCCCAGGACCCTGAGATCTGACCTGAGCTGAAGGCAGAGGCTTTAACCCACTGAGCCGCTCAGACGCCCCTAAACAGCCTTTTCTTAAAGATCTGGCTCAGTCCGTGGAACATGCAATCCTGATCTTGTGGTTGTAAGTTCAAGTCCCATGTTGGGCATAGAGATTACTTAAAAATAAAATCTTTAAAAAAAGAAAAGAAGATTAGCTTTGGTAATAAGTGTCTTCTTTCTTGCCACCTGTTCTGTCTTAAATCTCAAGAATTATCCATGTGCAGCCCATGGGCTGATGATGGTATTGGTGGACAAGCTCTGAAGATAGTGGGGGTATTACTTAGATTACTTTGGTAACTATAGGTCAGAATAACCAGTGTGACTTAGACTCCTTTGAATGACTTAACACCCGGTGACAGGCAGTGTGCATTTAGTAGCAGGAACTAGGCAGGTGAGATCTTCCAGACTTGTTTAATAATAGTCTTTGCTTTTCAAGGTGAAAGCAGCAGTATCACACCGTTCTCCTGTACCCGTGCTTTTTAGGGTCCAGGTGAAATGGCATCGTGATGTCTGAATTGGTAAAGCTTCTTGGGTGAACTCTGAGATAGAACAGCTTTTACTTAATTCTGTAATAGGGTGCAGTTGTCCTCAGGCGTGGTCCAGTAGAGCTCTTTTAAAACATCTCCAGTTTCTGCACCCACAGAATTGGAATCTCCGAGGCATTCGTATTTTGACAGAGCTTCCCAGGTTATATTGTGAAGCTCATCCTTAATTAAAAATGCTGTTGTGTTTATAGCAAGATTCACTTGGAAACATATTGCCAGAAACATAAGACTCACCTTGACAGTGGTTTTTATAGCAAACACCATAAAAACACCACCCTCAGTGTGGTGTTTTGCCACAAGTATTCTTTTCTTTTGAGTAAGTGTTGTTAGTAATAAGAGTAACAGTTAACATGTACTGAGCCTTTGCAATACCAGAAGGCACTGTGTTATGTGGTTTGCATGGATTTCTCATTTAATCCTTCCAACTGCTCTAGGAGGTAAGTTCTTTATCCCCACAAACTTCTGGTAGACGGAAGCACAGGGAACAAGTTGTGTGGAGTCAGGATTCATAACTCTGGAGTCTGCATTTCTAACTCCTCTGCTAGAGTGACATACCTAATGGCTTACAAAAGGTAAATAAAAATAACTCCTTTCATCGCAGACTTCAGATTCCAGGTCCTCTTTCTTAACGGGAGGTAGGGTTTTTTTTGTTGTTTTGTTTTGTTTTTGTTTTCGTTTTAAAGGTTCTGTCTATTCATTTGAGAGAGAGAGAGAGTGTGTGTGTGTATAAGCAAGGGAATGGTAGGCAGGAGGAAGAAGCAGGCTCTCTGCTGAGCAGGAAGCCCAGTGCAGCACTAGATCCTGGCACCTTGATCATGACCTGAGCTGAAGGCAGATGCTTAACTGACTGAACCATCCAGGCGGCCCTCAGCATCAGGCAGTATTCACAAAGTGATTTACGATTCCTTCTGTCAGTTTGCAATGTATAGACAATATATAAGGATACATAAGTGACCTTTTAAATATACTACACACAGCTGGGAGTTTTATACTGTTTACCCTCTAACATATCTTGGGGCAGATCTTTCCATATTGCTACATGTAAATTTAAATTTTCTGTTTCTCAGTGTCTTCATACTATTTCCCATTTTTTCTTTCTAAAATTGATGATAATTACTTTAGTAATTTGAACTTTCTCACCAGTTTGTTTAGTATATTAATTGGTGATGGGGGCCTATTTGACAGAAACAATCCTTTTCTACTGATTTGGGTTAACCTGTAACTCCCAAGAAAACCCACTTCCTGTCACAGGGCATGGAGTCTCTTAAAACAAAGTCCAGTAATAGATTTAGTCACGATTAATTTGCATTCTCTTTAGCACCAGTTCCTGTAATGTCATATTCATTCTCTTCCCTCCCCGGTAAATGGAATTAAAGAACTCTACTTGGAGTTTGACTTGAGGCTTAAGAAAAGTTGTGAAGGTTTGATTTATACAAACTGTGATTCTTCGTTTGAACTGATTTTGAGTATCAGCTTTTTTTTCTGTATAATAATTAACATTTCTTATAGAAAGTTCACATTTATGATTAAGAACCATGCTTTGAGCTGAATTGTTAAACTTATGAATTATTCTCTCAATTTCTAACAACTCTTTGAGGTAGATGATACACTGATTTCATAGAAGAGATAAATGAAATCTAGAGAATAAGTGTTTTGTCCAAGATCACAGCCAGCATAGCTGAGGTTGAAATCTGGGATCTCTGGGACCATTTCTCAGTTCACTGTACTTAAGCCGCTTTTTCCTCATTTCTCCATAGTTTTAAGGTTTCTTTTGTATTTATGATGGTTTTGTTATTCACAGCAATACTGTGAAGTAAGGATCACGTGTTGTTTTTAATTCTGTGGTTGAGGAGTTGGAGGCTAGAGGCTCTGGTTTGTACCAAGGCAGATTCCTTCAATAAAACCTGTTCTATCACAGGACTTGACCTGTGGTATTCTGAGGTTGAGTGCAGTGCCCTTTCCTACACACCACGGGAAGTGGAGAAGCAAAGATGAATTTCTGCTTGTGCTCTGTTTTCTTTGAGAATTTCCTGGGTGTTCCATGTGAAATCTATGTTAATTTCATGTGCTGGGTTTGGACCACATGCCTTGAATTTGGTATATTCCTGACATCTTTCAAAATACGAATCAGATTTCAAATTAGATACTCTAGCATTGGTGAAGGCTGTACAGATTATTTACATAAAACTTCCCCTTCCTCTTGGGTGCCCTTCATTTGGTTTCTGTGTGGTACCACATAGAGCTGATCTTTCTCCCTCTCTGTTTTTTCCTTTTTAGTGAATGGTAGTGTCTAGAAAGGGTATGTCCCTTCAAGAGAGAGGTGCCAATGTCCAACCGGCCTAATAACAATCCAGGGGGGTCACTGCGACGTTCACAGAGGAACACTGCCGGGGCCCAACCACAAGACGACTCGATAGGAGGAAGGTATGTATTTGATCGTAATTTAAAAGTAATTGGTGAAAAAAAGCATTTTTAAAAATTCATTATGTGGACAGAAACTGAAATGGTTTGCTACCAATGGGTGAGCAAGTAACACAAATAAAACTGGAATTCAGAGCAGTCCTTTCGTCATTTCCCAAGTGTGCTAGGCTCAAAAAATAGTTGTCAGTCATTGACATTATTAGAAATCTGATTAAGGGTCATGAACATGGTATGTCCTGTTTGGTTTGCCCTCTTCACTCTCTCACACGCATGCTCTCACTGGGCTTTCAGTTGATCGTTTGTGGTGCCTTTGCTTTATGATGTGTGTCTTTATTTACTTTAGAGAGGAAGCATCATTTGTTTTAAGATCTTGAGATCTTGAGTCTAGCTTTTTGAGTTTTTACCCCATCTTGTTTGACAGCATATGGACGCTGACAGGCTGGTGAGACAGTCTGACTTCGTGGGCTATCACTTACTCATCATTTTCTTAGCGGTCTGCTGTTTAGCAGGTTTTTCATTGGAATACTTGTATAGGAGGTAGTGTGAAGAATCAGATGCGTTTCTCTGGAATAAAAATTCCTTGTCTCATTGAGCCAAGGACTGTCATTTTATGTATGAAATATTCTGAACTGTACTTGCAAGGCCAAGGCCTAATTCTCCGACCCACGTTTAGCTTGCGGTCAGTAATGGCAAGATCCTAATACGACTACCTGATACAACACTGGGGGGCATTACCATGTATATATTGCCCAGTAAATTATATTAAAAAAATGTCAATTGTGAAGAATATATCAACCTCTCCTGCCGATGTTGGGCTGTTCGGTAGTTAAACGTACGGACTTTGGATGAGGACCGCGTTCAGTGCAGTGACCGTCTCTGCCGTTAAATAGCTGTGTGTCCTTTGTTCTGTCTTTCAGGAAACCTCAAGTTCTTTGTCACAGTGGGGGGATATCTGTGTCATAGGGCTGTCCGTTAACTTCAGCAGTTTGTGCCACACTGGTAGCACGGTGCTTAGGACAGAGTTCTGTTCTGAACTTGTGTTTTACATTCAGATTATTCTTTGTAGCAGCCATACTTTATTTATCTGTTGATTAAAAAATATCCATTATAAAAACATGGCGTGTTTCTTTTAGAGAATTTGGAAAACACAGAAGAGTGTCAAGGAAAACATCCTAACCGTTGAGATATTATCACTGTTAACACTGGCGTAGTTTCCTTAGTTGTCTTTACCTCGTGAATATATAAGCCTGTATGTGCATGTGTTTACACATAAGTACTCATACCATTTTGGGGGTGCCTGGCTGGCCCAGCCTGGAGAGCATGTGACTCTTGATCTCAGTGTCATGAGTTTGAGCCCCATGTTGGGTTTAGAGATTACTTTAAAAAAACATTAAGAAAATGTGTAATTAACTTGAACCTTTTGCACGACTGCAGTTTTACATTGTACATACTCAGGTTCTGTTTGAACTCTTGCTCGTGACCGACAAACATTTTGGTCTTGATATAGTACCCTGGTTCTAAAATCCACAGTGATGTTTTAGCACCATTGTCTTCCTCTGTGTGTTGGTGTTGAATATTTTACTGTATTCCGTATTTTATTTTATTTTATTTTATTTTTTAAATTTATTTGACAGAGATCACGAGTAGGCAGAGACGCAGGCAGAGAGAGAGGAAGGAAAGCAGGCTCCCTGCTGAGCAGAGAGCCCGATGCGGGGCTCGATCCCAGGACCCTGGGATCATGACCTGAGCCGAAAGCAGAGGCTTTAACCCACTGAGCCACCCAGGCGCCCCCATATTCCGTATTTTAAAAATATGAGTGGGAAATAGAAATGGAAGTGGTTAATGTTATTAAGATGTATTAAAGTAACTAATAAAGTTGTAATCAAGATGGAACTAATTTGATTTGTAGATTGGCACACTTTTGCCATAGTTAATTTGCTTTAAGTCTGTCAGTCATATGTTCGGTTGGTGCAGCAACTGTGGAAAACAGTATGTAGATGCCTCAAAAAATTAAAAATAGGAACACCATGCAATTCAGTAATTCTCCTGCTGGATATTTACCCAAAGAAGACAAGAACACTAATTCCAAAAGATAGATGCACTCCTTCATTCATTTTAGCATAATTTATAATAGCCAAGTTATGGAAGCACCCTAACCATCCATCATTTAGTGATTAAGATTGAGAATCTAGATTTAGATTTAGCGATGGATCAAGAAGATGTGGTATATGTATACAGTGGAATAACACTCAGCCATTAAAAAAAAAAAATCTTACCATTTGCAGCAACATGGATAGAGCTAGAGGGACTTAAGCTAGTTGAATTAAGTCAGAAAGACAAATACCATATGATTTCACTAATATGTGTAATCTAAAAAGACAACAAACAAACTAAAAACAGAAACAGATTCATGCAGAGAACAACTTGGTAGTTGCCCAGAGGGGAGAGGGATGGATGGCAGGATGGGTGAAGTAGGTGAAGGGGATTAAGAATTCAGACTTTAAGTATTAAAATAAGTCACAGATGTGGAAAGTACAGCCTACAGAATATAGTCGGTAATGTTGTAATAATGTATGTTGACAGATGGTGACTACACTAATTGTGGTGAGCACTGAGTAATGTATAGTTAGTTAGATCACTGTGTTGTTCACCTGAAACTAATATGACATTGCCAACCATACTTCGATAACAATTTGAAAAAAAAAAATTGTATGCTCAGTTGTGAAGGATAAAATTTTAAAATGTGTTTGGAATGGCAGAAAACCTGCTAAAGAATATATAGCAGAGTATAATGAGGGTTTTAGTACTTAAATCCTTTCCCCCTTTCAGGAATGTAGCCTATTTCATTTCTTAAACAATTTCAACTTTTGCATGTTTTCAAAAAACATTCTGGCAAAATTAGCACATAAAAGAGGACCAAGTCCTACCCTCCTCCCCCTTAAAACTCAGTATCATTTGTGTCATTTGCTTTGCTTAAAACACATGGCTTTTAAAATCTTTTGTGTTCCATTGTGTGGCTATCCCATAATTTGTAGTAATTCTGAAAATATATATATATATTTTCTTCTTTTTATGTAGATAAGTATAATTATGGTCAGGACGTTCAAATTTAGGATATTAGCCAAAAACGTCTTACCAGTTTGACTAAGAATGTAAATTAGGAGATGCTCGTTCAAATTTATTTTCTCTTCTTAGCTTGATTCTTCGCTCATGAAAGACTCTCGAACCAGGGAAGGACCTTTTTATCAAAGCCCAGACTGACATTGAAAGCCCTGTAGAGTGTGCTCTACCAGAAGTGATCTAATCTCTGGAAACCTCTCTGGCGATTTTGGGAGTGAGAGATAGGGGAATGGGATAAGTTGAAAGGGAGCAGTTACAACTATATTTTCATTCTCTTTATCTGACTCTTCTTGATTAGCTTTCCTAAGTAAAATGCTGTTATTGTCAGCTTTTGATTCAGAGGTAATCCTTATCTTGAACATGACAACACACCACACATAGTGGGGTGGTTAAGCATCTGCCTCCAGGTCAGGTCATGATCTCAGAGTGTGGGATGGAGCCCTGTGTCCGTCCTGCCCTCTGCTTGGCAGGGAGCCTGCGGGAGCCTGCTTCTCCCTCTGCCTGCCATTCCCCCTGCTTGTGCTCCCTCTCTATGTCAAATAAATAAATAAAACCTTTAAACAAAAAGAAAAGAAAGAGAAAATGTACTCCTCGTGATACAGTGATTGGACTCATGGTCATAACAGCATCCATAGCAAGAGCAGTGCACTGTTGTGTGTTTTAAGTTAAAAATTTATTTATACATGTTCTTCCAGTGGAGAGTCACAGAAACTCCTGAGTGCAAAAAAGTGTGTTGTCCCTGTTCTCTGAATGTGGTAGTTTGCTCAACTTTATACAGTTAGTGTGGAGTCAGGACCTGATTTCCAACCACTTGACTCTGAAGTCAGTGATTTTTTTTCATTATGCTGAACTGTTGTTACTGCACAAACCACTTAATCCATACAATAGAGGACTTGGAGGAGGGTATGAAGTATTATAATAGAAGAATATTAGCTCATTCAGTTGAGGACATAAGTAGCAGTTTTTCCCTCCTAGAATTTTTAAAATCATTCATTTTTTAAATTCACTTTTTTTTTTTTTTTTAAACCTTCATCAGGCTCTCTTCTTTGCATAGCTTCCTTCCTGTGACCATTCCTTCCCCCAAATTGAGGTCACTTACCTTTCCTTTTCTTTTTCGAAGAATAGTTTTCATTCATGCTTCAGCTAATAGAAATTAGGATCTTTGGTATATATTTAATCTCCCCTGATTATTTTCTCTGCTCTGTTTTCCTCTATCCATAAATGAACTAGATTTCTTTCTCCTCTATGATTTCTCTCTTTACCTTCTATAGTTTTTTGGGCTGTAGCTGATCTGTTCTTCTCTTTTCTGTTCTCGGTCAGATTGGTTTTTGAGAGAGGGAGGGATAGAGAGGGATAGAGAGGGGTGGGGCGGGGGGAGGGGAGAGAATCTTAAGCAGGCTGTACGCCCAACATGGAGCCTGACACAGTCCTCTCACTACCTTGGGATCCTGACCTGAGCCAAAATCAAGATGCTTAACCTGACTGAGCCACTGCCCCTCTCTGTCAGAATTTTTGATGGAGTGAGGAAATGCTTGAATCCAGTCTACTCCACCTTCCCAGCCCCATTAAAAAAACTTGTATGCAAAGTTTAAATTACTTACTATGAACTCCGTTATAAGGCCTGTAGGTAATAACTTTTTTTAACGTTGTCAGAGCAGGGACTTTTTAAAAATTTTTTAGACAGTATTACTTTTACAGAAAGTAAATAGATTGGTGTTTTGCTTTAAAATCTGTTTCAATTGGAAGAGTTACAGAAAAGCACAAAAAGAGCATGAATATCTAGAGATAAAGTTTGTGTTAACATTTTGATTTTTATCTGTCTTGAAAATACAATTTAGCATGTAGCCTGTTACCCTGTAAATACAGTTTTGGATCCTGTTTCTTTTGAAAGCTCAGCATCCTAACAGGTTTTGTTGGTAATTGTTTACAAATGACCACTTGACTTACTGAATCAGTATATAACATTTTCCAAAATTACTTTTTAGTTTTTGGATAATTAAATATTTGCAGTGGGAAGGTTGTTGCTCATGCTTAAATGTTTGTATTTCAGGTGCCTTTTAGGGATAGGTTCCCGGAAGTGAAATTGCTTGGTCAAAGGGAGTTTTTTATGGTCAACTTGTTTCACAAGATGGTCAGCTTTTTCAGCCATTTACTTTCTTGTCATCATCAGGAAAAAGAGTGCTTTTCCTCATCATGCTGTTCATGTTATTTTCACCTTGTCAATTGGATACAGAAAAAAAATCATCTGTTTTATTTCATTGGCGTTTCTATATAATGAGGTTAAGCATTGGAAAAATAGGTTTAAGGAATGAGATGTGAGTGAGAACATTTTTCAACGTAAGTATACCAGTAAGTTAGTATGTGTTGTGAGTCTCCCCTCCTACAACTGTACAGTAGAACTGACCTTTAAAGTCACTCAGCTGATGTGAGCCCCTCTTGTAACAGCAGCCATCTTTTGTTGAATTGCCTCCCTCAGTTCTTCACCCCTGCGGTTTGAATGGTAGGTGTTCTTTTCCAACATGATCATACTCTCCTCTTGGCTGCCCGTTGCCTAGTCTTTTGCCAAAGCTGGGAGAATATGCAGTCCTCCATTGTTCTGAGCTCATTGGTGGGACTGGGGTGGTCACGTGATTCAAATTGGAAACTTTCTCCTTCCTGGTAGCAAAGAGAAGATGGGAATCTGAAGTTGCCAAATGGCACATCTCCTGCCTTAGGGAAGAAGATGGACAGGCAGAGAAAAGCAAACACACAATTTCTGGCAAGTTTGAGTTCTTAGTTCTTTAGAACTATGTTGACTTCTGTCTTCTCTATGTTTGATTGTTTAGCTGTTTTGCATCTGGAGATATGTGTGTATTATGTTTAAAGATTTTGTTTGAGAGAGAGAGAGAGAACATATGCAAGCAGAAGGAGGGGCGGGGGAGGAAGAACCACAAGTAGACTCTGCCCTCAGCTGGGAGCCCAACGTGGGGCTCAGTCCCAAGCCCCAAGATTACCAACTGAGCTGCCCACGTGCCCTGCATGTGTGTTATTTTAATAAAGCTTCTTTTGGCTTTAAAAAGCCCTGTCCTGCTTTAACCTACTTGTAATCCAAACTCCGTATAAGATTGTGTTCATCCATTTGTAGAACACCATGCTCGTAGGCCCCATCCATGCTAGAGGGTAGTTATAAAAATGAGAGTAGAAAGCCTTTATGACAAGCTGTTCCAACTCAGTAGGGGAAATGGGCATGTAGGTGATGATTAGAGTCAGGTGAGAGACATTTCTAGCGATGACCTCATTGATTTGGGTTCTGAAGGCTAAAGAAGCAGTTGCAAAGCAGGTGGTACATATCAGCTATATTTGTCTCTACTTGACATGTAGTGTGGATTTTATTTCTAATTTTTTGTACCACTTGCTGCTTTCCTCTGAAGTGATAGGTGTTCAACGAATACTAGTGTGGGTTTGAAATAAGGTTGACTTCCTTGGCATTTCTAGGCACAGAAATAGGACCGTCTTTTATGGAAATGGTCATGAAAAGATGATTGGAGTGAAGGCAGAGTTGAAATAGGACAGGGTCAAAATGGGCTACATAAGAGGATGGGTGAGAATATGCTACAGGAACTCTATTTAATGATCTAGCCACCAGAACACATGTCTGTCCTAGGTCAGCTGGTGGCTCTTCTCTGTGTCTGCACATTCAGGTATTAACGCAGATTGCTCCGGCAAGAGGCCATGGAGGAATTGCCCTCTGGCTCTCCAAGGCTTCCCCCAGAAGGGATTCATTTCCGCTCACATTCCCTTGACAGAACAAGTTGTATGGCTCTACATAACTTCCGAGTAGTTTGGCAAGTGCCACCCTACCATGTGTTCTGGTCAGAGAAGAAATAGAATATTTGTAAACTGCACATTAGAACTGTCAAAGGCCTTTGAAACATTTTTTTATTCATGTAACATGTCTACAACAGACCGTTTGTTTCCTTCCCGAAATTCTACTTGGCACAACATAGCCATGCATACAGTGTATTTTCTTTGCATCTCCTACTTAATTCACCAGTAGGATACCTTTTTTATATTGTGTGTGTGTGTGTGTGTGTGTGCGCGCGCGCGCGCACGCGCCTCCTGTCTTTTTTTTATCCTGACCTTTACAGGTGGAAGTTCAAGCTTTATTTATTCTCTTTGTGAGGACGAGAATGTTAATGGCAGACATTGTTAGAGTGGTGTGAAAATGACCTCATTGTTTCTTGAGACTAAATTGAAACCACGTTTATAAAAAACATATACTGGAGTTAGCCAGGTAACTGGTTAACTTGCTCCTTTCAGTAATGGTGAATCTTACTGGTATAGTTAGGTGCTTTGAGTTTCAGCCTCCCAACCATGTACGCATATACTCTTTCACTCCTAACATTGTTTTGGTAGTGCTGAGAAGGCTAGTCTGTCCCACCAGGTCTTTGGGCTGGGAGGCAAGATTTACAGTGTTGTGTTAAACAGTGGCACAGTTGCATTTGGTCTAAGGATGAACAGAGGCTGCTTTTTCGTAGTTGGAGGTTTTGCACATAGGATTTTATTTATTTATTTATTTATTTATTTGATAGTGAGTGAGATAGAGAGCACACATGGGGGGAGGACAGAGGGAGAGGGAGAAGCAGCTCTCCACTGAGCGGGGAGCCCAATGTGAGATTGGATCCCAGGACCCTGGGATCATGACCTGAGCTGAAGGCAGGCACTTAACTGACTGAGCCACCAGGTGCCCCTTACACATAGGGTTCTTCATAGTTAAGTTTTTTCTTGGACCAACAAAATAATATCTTAGGTGTTTTATAAATTTCTTTGCAGTATAGATTTCTTGCTTTAATCACTAAGTATGAGATTGTGTTTAAAAGTCACATGATAAGCATATTGGAAACCCGTAAGATGTCAGCTGCCATAGATTTTTCATTTCCTTTACTGAGGCTTTGCTTTGATTCTTCTGTCCCTCCATATTGAGTGAATCTGATGTTCCACACACCAGGTTTTACAAGTGCTTTCTCAGTATCGGAATGCTTTCCTAGAAGAGTATGGGCGGGAATGAAAAAAGGAATATATACAAATGCTCCTTCCGTAGTTAAACAGCAAGTTTAACATCCCACATGGAAGGCTGTTTCTTGGTAATAGGGAAAGCAAAAGAAAGCAGGAGGGCTCTTTTTTCGACACACTTTCTTCCATTTTTCTTGCATATCATTTGCAAAGCCTTAAGTCATTTAATTTGATGTGTATATAATCAGGGACAGAGATACCAAAATGGATAGGAAAAATTTCATAGCTGTAGATGCAGGCCTTTTCCTTTGACCCTGAATCCCTATGTATAGCTGCGGGGTTTCAGGTTCAGAGAGTCGGAATGCCTGGGCTCAGTCTTAGCTTTCCTGCCTAGGGGTTTACATCTTTAGAGTGGAAATAGACCTGCCTTGGGTGTCTTTTGAGGATTAAGTTGGATAATGCATTTAAAAAATGAATGTGAGGTTTATCACATAACCACACCTTTAAAAGTACATATTCTGGGGTCATCTTAAAAAGTTTTTACTCAGGTAATTACAAAAACCAATGTACCTTATGAAATACTAAAGACTCTATCACTAATCTACCACTGATCACTAACTTACTTTGGATTATGTTGGTGTATATATTCCCTTACCCAACTCCTTTGTGAAATGTGGGGGGTGAAAGCATATTGAGCTGTTTGGTCCCCACTTGGGGGCCATTTTTTCCCACAGTTTTGATTACATTCAGTCCCTCTGCCTTGTTTCTGTTACACAGTAAATAAAGTACAGACTGTAGTTTATTCATCCCTCCTCTGTATTGCTTGTGTCGTTGAACAGATAGAATTTTTTGCTTTTGCCGTGCTGTTTGTAATGCTGTAAATCTCCTACTGCAGACTGTTATCAAAGGACAAAATCTAGATCCTTTGACAAGGCATTTAAGCCCTAGCCTGTCCTTTCAACCTTGGTTCCTAATGGAGCTCTGTGCTCAGGGAAATTCATATCATTGGCTACGTGCCATGTGGGTTTCATATTTTCCTCTCTCTGCTTTTGCCTATAATCTGCTTTTGACTCAAATGTTCTTTTTCTTCAGCTTTTCATTCTTAGAATGTGGTTTAAATCCATGTAGTCTATTAAGCCTGGATTCTCCTGCTAGTAGTAATTTCTCCCTATGTTGGGAACTTTATAGCACCTGGTAGATCACTTTGTTTTATGAGGCACCGACCTGTTTGAGGACAGGAACTCAGCTGTGTGTTACCCATATTTATATGCCTTGTCATGACTTGCATGTATTTGAGTTGGCAAACCTAACAAATCTGTTGAAATGAGTAATTTGTTATAGTAGTTATCAAGTCTGTTTTATTGATCTAATGCTCCCATCCTGTAATGTGTATCATAGAGTGTAAACATCTTTATTATGATGCCCCTTTGTTAGCTTGAAATGAATTAAGAAATACAACATACATGCCTAAGCAGTTTAGAAACAAAGTGTTTCTAAATATATAGAATGTGTAAGCATTTTTATAAGGGTAAGAATAAGCAAGTAAAAGGAAAACAGTTGGTACCAAAAGATTTCAATAGGTAAATGCTTGGGCTCATTGACACAAGATGACAGTATATTCAGATGCTTGCATTTATATTTGAATTTATTGAATGTGGCAGCTACAGCAACATGCTTAAATGCCATAAGCAACATTTCTTTGTAGACTTTTCCTGAATGACACATGACCCTTGGTAAGGCTGCAAAAAATGTAATCTTTTGTTGATTCCCATAGATTGCTAGAGAAATTTATGTATATTAAAAACCATGCAAACCAAATATAAGCTGAGAAATTATGAGAATGTATTTTACTATATCGTGGCCAGATTTCAAGTTTTTTTCATAAGGTTTTCATGTGTTACCAAGGCTACTTGAAATCTGTGGGTCATGGGAGAGTTTTTCATTTTGTCTATTCTATATTGCATGACATTTTTTTTTTCATCTCTAGTCCACATCTGCTAAATGGTAATAGCATCTGGTTCCCTAACATGTTTTCATAATGTTCCCTACTGGGAGAACCACTGATGTTTAAAACATTGCTTTATTAAAAAAGTTCTTTACGGTAAATTACATAATCCATGGGTTAGCATTTTGCCATAACAAAACATAGGAACATTGGTCAGACTAATCAGCTTTTGTTTTGTGATTGAAAATAGGAAAACAGTACATTTTGCTGAGAACATTAGTGAGTTTTTTGTTTTGTTTTTGCTTTTAAAGATTTTATTTATTTGACAGAGAGAGAGAGCGCGCACGAGAGAGGGAACGCAAGCACAGGGAGTGGGAGAGGGAGAAGCCGGCTTCCCACATAGTAGGGAGCCCGATGTGGGGCTGTATCCCAGGACTCTGGGATCATGACCTGAGCCAAAGGCAGACGTGTAACGTAACGACTGAGCCACCCAGGCACCCCGAGTGTTTTGTTTAAAGTAATTTAAATGAACTTTCCACCCTCATTATTGAAAAATCAGTGACTTATTTAAAACATGCATTTAATTTAGAAAACAATTATAAGAATGCATTTAATGTAAAAAATTTTAAAAAAGCATAAAAATGTATGCACATCTGTATGCACATACAAAAACAAATTTGGATATTTAATTAAGCCCCAAATAATTTGTGTTTGGTAATATGTACATGTATTTGAACTGTGAATATGTCTGGCATGAAAATTAGTTTCAAACAAAATTTAATACCTGTGATATAAAGTGTTAAGTGGTTACTTATAATTGGGCACTCATTTCACATTAAGACAAGAATTAGTTCTTTGATAAAAGATTTTATCCTTAGGTGGCCTCTGGATTAGAGATGGTTTTTAACCCTTTGGACTACAAGTATTTTATTAAATAGTAGTAAAGGTAAATTGAAGTATCTAGAAGGGGCAGTCAACTCTGATTTGCCCAGAAGTCAGCAAGAGGCATTTAGGTCTTAAAGCCACACAACCCAGAGTAGATTAGTCTGTTCTGTTGTAACCTGGGTTTCTTTAATGTGAGTTGGACCACATATATTTGTTAAATAGGGAAATGATGTCATTATAACATGGAAATGGTGTTGATTCACAGGCAGTTTTTCCTGTCCTGTTAATACATGAGCTGAAGTGGAATAGACTTTAAATTAGCATGGAAGATTTGATAATCTATGAAGATCTTACGAAAAAAACTTAAAAATCTTATAGAAATGATTTACAGAAGTCACTTAGTGCAAGAAATAGCTAGCTCAGTGCCTTTCAGAACCACTACGCTTTGCACTGTTGAACACTTGAAGGAAGTTCAAAACCACTTACTCCTGTATTTATAACGAAAGAAAATGAGAAAAAGGAAAGCATCCCCCGGAATTGTATTTTTAATTCTGAAGCTGGTCTTAAGAGAAAATGTCTTTAAAAATTCACACTTAAAACGAGAAAGTACAAAAATAAGATTCCAAAGAGTGGGCCAACTGTGATTATTGGTGCAAATGTTAGTGGAGATTTAATCTTTAAAATTGGTGATGTTTTTGTTAGGAACGTGATTATAAAATAACATAGGTTTGAGTGCTCTGTGCCCAGTTGTATTTTCACCATTAGACTGGTTATTTTTAGTGAGTGATTTTGTAGAAAGTGAGGTTCCCCCCCCACCCGGGAATATGCATAGGATGATATAAACCTCCTGAATATATACCCACCCACTTTTCCACCTATCCTTGGGCTGCAGTTTACTAAATGGGCTTATTCTGGTGCTTTTCAAAAGAGTTTGTCATGAATTTGACTGTGTTATTTTTGCAAATTTGATTTGTAGTGGCTATAAATTTTACTGGCTCTTAGATTATGCTTTTTAATAAAAATTAATGTTGAGCATTAAGGTCTGATAAATGAGGGAATTGGTGAAATGAGCGAAAAGGCATCAAGGCTTGTTGAGTGTTGAATGCTGTGATACTCTAATTGGCTATTCTAGATTGGGCGTTACTATTTTATGGAGATTTACTTTACAGTATTCTAAGCATTAATAATTTATAAATGGGCATAATAAAACAGAGCCCTGCTTTGGGAGGTTACATATTGTTTCTTTATGGTACCATCTGGTTGCCTACTCTCTTCTGGTAAGCCAAGGGTTAGGTAAGCCAAGACCCCCTGGGATAGATCCAGCTTCCCGCTTGTTTTTGTAAATAAAAATTTGATTGGAACGTAGCCACGCCCATTTGTTTACATATTGTTTATAACTGCTTATGTGACACCCTAATATTGCCCACAAAGCCAAAAGTATTTACTACCCTTGACAGAAAATGTATTAAGACCCTGCTAAACACTGGGTGTAAGGGTAGTAATGATCACTATTTAATATTTTGGAATGTTTTAACCAGTCTTCAGTAGGAATGTTACACTTAATTTTAGGAAAGGTGCAGTCAGGTCAATGTGGGCATTGTTGGTTTTAAGCTAGTTTTGTGAGTTTTCAGTTTCTAAGCTGGGTAGCTTTTTTTTTTCCCCTATTGTGATGAAATTTTGAGTAGTTAGAGTATTTATCTGATAAATCCTTTTTAGGTCATTGAAGGTATAAGAACAATAGAAATCCAGGAGTTCATTTAAGTGGCTATAAAGTTAGGTTTGTTGAAGAGCCAGGAACAATTTTTGGGGGTAAAAAGAGGAGGGCTTCTGCCTCTACATCACTCTCAGCATTGGACTGATGTTGGTCAGATTCTGTTGACAAATAGAATGATTTTTCTCCTCCATCCTCTAGTTATTAACTAGAAATATATATATGATAAACATTTGTTAAGACTGCCATTTGAATATTTAATGTAACGGTTACCACAAAGTCATCTAACTCTAGAGGAAGTTTCCTTTTCTTTTCTTTTCTTTTCTTTTTTTTTTTAAGATTTTAGTTTTTTATTTGACAGAGATCACAAGAAGGCAGAGAGGCAGGCAGAGAGAGAGGGAAGCAGGCTCCCCGCTGAGCATAGAGCACGATGTGAGACTCGATCCCAAGACCCTGGGATCATGACCTGAGTCCAAGGCAGAGGCTTTAACCCACTGAGCCACCCAGGTGCCCCTGGAGGAAGTTTTCTTTTAAAATGATTTTAAAATTACGATCAAGGACTACAGCAAGGGATATTTTAAATTTTGTAATGAAGTAGAAATTGTGATTCAATTAAAAATGAAATCTTTGCAGACTTGACTAAAATAAAAATAGAACCTGAATGACATAACTTCTAGATACTGTTCTATGGATATTAAATTGTATACCTTGAAAATAGAACATTATACCTTTTAA
Organism: Lontra canadensis; assembly: GCF_010015895.1. Taxonomy (NCBI): domain Eukaryota; kingdom Metazoa; phylum Chordata; class Mammalia; order Carnivora; family Mustelidae; genus Lontra; species Lontra canadensis. The sequence continues at coordinate 9,828,127 of NW_022631007.1, read as the reverse complement.
AAAGTAATTAGGGTGACTTAAAAATTTACTCAGTTCCATTTCTTTTTTTTTTTTAATAGAACTCTGAGATCTGTTAGTAAAAATGTAACAAAAACAAAGCAGTTTCTAGAAATTAAATCTCTCTAATAGGAAACTCATGGGTTATAACAGAATTTCAGTCTGCATTGGAAGAATATCTAGGAAAGATGCAAACTAAATCACAGTGGATAAATCTTACAAGATTCAGCTTGGATACACTTCAAAAAAATATATGTATCTTGAAAAATGCTTATATTCATTACTACAGTCAAGACTAAGACACTATACTAGTAAGTCTTTAGAAAGTGCTTGCCTGTCATATATATATTAAAATCTTAAAAATGAAAATGATGTTACAGATCCAAAAATTTTTTTTCATTGAGAAGCTAATTTCATATCTTCTTTCAAGAATTCAGTAATGAACTCTTCTGGAAAAACGGAAGAAAAAAAGTAAGAGACGAGAAACCTTAAAGCATCTTTTTGAAGAAATGGAATTTTTATGATATGTTAAGAACTATAGGGCATCCTTACAGATTCAATTAGAATGGTCATGTGAGGTTTCAGGGACTTATTTTTAAGTTCCTTGGAGATGATGTTCAGAATGAAAGCCTTTAAAGAAATTTTTTTTAACAGCTTTGGTATTAATGAAACTTTGTTCTTCTTATCAGAATATGCTCTTTTAATGTTATTTGCATGAAGGATGGATGTTAGCTGTGAATTAAAATAGTTGGATCTTTTAACGTTACCATCTCTCACAGACTCTGTAACACCAGCTTTTCTGGGTATATATTAATGCATGCTCTCTTTTTATTGCTTATGTAAATGTAATGTAATCATTGTCTGAGATTAAAAAAAAAATCTAACAACTGAAACAGTTTATTCATGTCCTACCAACTTGCTTAGAACAGTGCTAACACAGAATTTGTATTATTACAAATACAGCCCAACCGTGTGTCAGTGATGGACTCTCTTGAATGTTTGGAATATTTTGTAGTCAATTTTTTATCTCTTTCTCTAGGACTTGGTTTTGGTGTGCTTTCTATTGACTAGTGCATTGCATTTTTAGCAAATATCATTCTATCGATTTCATGTAAGTTTATTTACTGTTTAGTGCTTCTAAGGATTTTCCGTGTAAAATCAGTTTGAGAATTGATTCCTTCTGCCTCTGCATTTACTGTGCTAACCTGAATTACAGTCTGCAAATTGGGAATCAGTATCCTTGTGGGATCACAGACTGCCTCTTCTGTAAAGCTTTTAAGCTGTTATACTCATATTATCTATTAAAAGTAGTGTTTAGATCTAAAGGTTGGATTTGCGTTTGCAAACATTTAGCATATGTGAGTGTGCAGTACAGTTGTTGAAAAATTCTTTATTGCTTAAGTAACTATAATATTGCTATTCAGTCATGAAACTTGGTAATAAAAGACCTGCACTCTTGGGTTTTGAGGTATTGGTTCTAGGCAGGTTTTTGGCAAAATTATTTGGTAGAACAATAATTTACTTATGGAAATATTTGGGGGAAAGGGTAGGGTGAACAGTAAAGAATTGGGAGACTTAAAAAAAAAAAAGAAACATAATTCACTTTTCAGTACTGTATTTGCATCTCAGTTTCCTGATAGATTTCTGTTTTGATTTTTCTGCTGACAGGTCACATTTAGGGCAGGCAAAACATAAGGGATATAGCCCTCCTGAGAGTAGAAAATCTAATTCTAAGGCACCCAAAGTGCAGTCTAATACTACTTCTGAACTGTCAAGGGGACACCTTTCTAAAAGGTAAATCTTCACATTGCTTGTACATTTTCAAGGCAGAATTATTTGCATTTGAATCATTGCATAATATTAAAATTTAGCAGGTCATCGCAAGATGTTGTGATATGTGTTTTCATTATTCCCTAATTGTAACTTTGAGGATTAATAGTTTACTTTGCAGTGGTGTCAATGCAGTAAGCTCTAGACAATGTATTTTTGCCCTTGGAGAGCTGTGAGGTTCCCCTTTTGATTAACAAACCTTTATGGGCATCTGAAATGCCATTTTACCTTTTTTTTTTTTTTTTAAGGTTTTGTTTTTAGTTTTTTCTTGGTAGAGCCAAAGGTCAGTGATTTCTTAAGATCTAATTGGCAGGAGTCTTTTAGAAAGGTATGGTACTATATAATTCTCTTACCTTCGTTTTGAAAGTGCATACATAAGTGGTTACGTATTTCAGGCTTTGACAAAGAAGTTGTATTTTTGAACAGCACCAATATTCTAGTTTCAGCTAGTTCTGAACTGCTAAGAATTCCTTTTCTTTTAATCTTAATTCTTGTTTTGTGATTAGGAGGGTTAGTGTCAGTAATCTTTGGGCTGAATAATTACTCTGATCTAATCAAATATTGATCTTCTAATCAAATATTTAACCATCCAGAGTCACACCTGCTTTTTTGACACCCCTCCCCCCATTTTGAACCATTTGAAAACCTGTGTTTATTTAGCCTGGACTTAATGACAAAGGCATTGCATTTTTTTTTTTTTAAAGCACTTATTTGCCCAGACTTGAGAAGTTACTAAGTACTGTACGACAGGTACAATAACGGCAGGCTGGTACTAACTCTCTTCTTATCTGACCTCTCAGAAGCTGCGGTTCGTCATCTGCTGTCCTAGTTCCACAACCAGAGGATCCAGACAGAGCCAATACTTCAGAAAGGCAAAAAACGGGGCAGGTGCCTAAGAAAGACAATTCTCGAGGAGTGAAACGCAGTGCTAGTCCAGACTACAACAGGACCAATTCTCCTAGCTCTGCCAAAAAACCAAAAGCACTTCAGCATACTGAATCTCCCTCTGACACCAGTAAGCCACATAGTAAGTCAAAGAAGAGACATTTAGACCAGGAGCAACAACTGAAATCTGCACAGTCGCCGTCAACAAGTAAGGCTCATACCAGAAAGAGTGGGGCCGCTGGCAGTTCACGGAGTCAGAAAAGAAAGAGGACAGAGAGTTCTTGTATAAAGAGTGGTTCTGTGTCTGAGTCAACGGGTGCCGAGGAGAGATCTGCAAAACCCACCAAGCTGGCTTCAAAATCCGCCGCCTCGGCCAAAGCTGGGTGCAGCGCCATCACTGATTCTTCCTCCGCTGCCTCGACTTCCTCCTCCTCTTCTGCTGTTGCCTCGGCCTCCTCCACTGTACCACCAGGGGCCAGGCTGAAACAAGGAAAAGACCAGAACAAGGCCAGGCGTTCCCGTTCAGCGTCCAGTCCCAGTCCGAGAAGAAGTAGCAGGGAAAAGGAACAGAGTAAAACTGGTGGCTCTTCAAAATTCGATTGGGCTGCTCGTTTCAGCCCTAAAGTTAGCCTTCCTAAAACCAAACTGTCTCTTCCAGGGTCTTCTAAGTCAGAGACATCAAAACCTGGACCTTCTGGATTACAGGCCAAATTAGCAAGTAAGTATATGGAAACAACTTCTTAGACTACTTCTTCCTTTTTTTTTTTTTTTTTTTAAATCCCCATGAAAGTTTTTCTTGCTTTGCCAAAAGTGATTACGTTTTCAGAGTAGTCAGATTTTTTTTTTCTTTTTTGCAGCTTGAGGCAGTCTTCTATTTATTATTATATCCGTTTGTAACATTATGTAATACTTGATACTACATTTAGTTTTAATGAGACCAGTCAGGAATGCCTTCTTATTTCTAAATGCCATTGTAGTGCCTGTATCTTTACCCTTTTAGCACCTGCTACTAAGTTATTTCCTATTGTCAGAGTGGGACGTTAAGTTGGATCTTTTTCCTTAACCAGACAACAGAATTACTTCAGTTATGAGTTGCATTTGAACACGATCAGAAGTGAATGGTGGGTTTTTTGTTTTTTTTTTTTTTTTTGCCGGAGGGGGCGGGGGGCACGTTGGTATGATACATTCATGATATATGGAAATATGACCTAAAGTTTCAAAATAAATGTATCCTAGTATAAATGAAATCTATTCACATGTCATACTTAATGGCCTTTAGAGAGCTTAGTCTGAAGATGAACACCCCTTACGTTCCGTACACTGGGCCACATAAATGGGAAAGAATGTTGCCCTCTTGAACAGTGGAGTAGAACTAACATTTCAGAATAATGCGTTTCAAGCAAAGAAACAAACTAGATGAGTGATAGGGTTCTTGAGGTACTTTCCTTTTTCTCTTTTGTTCAAAAGACTTCTTTAGGGAAGCGGCATGTTCTTGTGTCATTAGAATTGATTGGAGCTGGTGGTGGCCTTCTTCAGTTGCATGATTGCTGTAATGCTGAAGGCCGTTCTTTTCTTTTTTCTATCTTGAAAATTCTAAAAAATACAAAGAATAATAAAGCACTTAATGTACAGTTCCAGCATGTAATTTTTGTAATATTTGTCCATCTTTTTTACTTTTCCTTTTCCTTTTTTTTTTTTTTTTTTTTTTTGCCCCCATAGAACATTTTTAGATTTTGATAGGGGCAGAATCTTTTCTTGGTTATTAAAAAATTTATATAGTGTGGTAGTATTCTTGTCAAAGTTTAACTGATAGTGAATTAGCCTAACCTACTCTTGGATCAGAGATAGTTGTTAGCTGTTTCCTTTAACCCTATTATCTGTACTTCCACTTGATTCAATATTTGCTAAACTTTGACAAGAATACGAGTAGACCCTGTGTAAATCTTGTGTTTAACCTATACCGTAGGTTTATCATGAAGGTAACATCTTTTACGTTGTAGAATTTTGTTCAGTTGGGTATTTTAAATATATCTTATATCTGTGTTAAAATCTTTTTAATTTGAAGGTATAGATACTGAATTAAGATTGGTACCTTGAAGCCACTGTTTCCTTCTCTTCACTGCTTACTTTTCACTCCTGTCTTCTCTGTTGAACTGTCACACCATATTTGGGTTATTAGGAGATGAAATTCAATTTGATCTTTCTTTACTGGTATTGGTTCATGTTTAGGGATGAATATTGTGTGACCCCAAGGATTTATACCATTCCATTCACTACATATTTGCTTATTTTCAAATAAGTGAAAAATCTTCAAAACAAATAGTAACGAATATTTATAAGTAACATTCTTTCCAAGTGCCTGATAACTTGTAAATCCTTTACATGGATCATGTCATTTACTCCTCATCAGTGCTGTGTGGCAGGTACTGTTATTTCCATCTTACAAGTAAGGAAACTCCGGGTTAGTGGTCAGTTTGCCGCCTCAAGGTCACAGAACCAAGAAACCATAGAGCCAGGAGTCCTTCCAGTTTTAGTATATGTGCTGCCAAAGTGAGCACTATCGAGCCAAGATTCAAACCCAGACCAGCTGGTTCCAGAAGTCAGTCATGAAACTGGGATGCATAGGATTGAGTAGATCAGGTGAGCTAAATCTAGGAAGGCTTCTTGAGGTCAGACAGGGCAGGGTGGATTTTAGGCATGATTACTTAATGTATGTCTCTTGGGGGAAAAGGGAGTTAATATAGGAAGCAATACCACAATAGAACTGAAGGTACTTGGTAATTGTACTTAAGACTGTAGGGGCAAAATAAGGTATTTTTATGGGAATCTTTTTTGAGTTTCAAGTAATGGCATGTTGGGAATAGAAAACTTATTATAGAGGTGGAAAATCCTGGGTTGGAATCCTAGTTCTCCCATTGTATCAAGTGGCGACTATGGGAAAGTTTGTAACCTTTTCTTTCTAAATAGGTATAATAGCTTATTTGAGAATAAATGATTATATGAGGACACTTAGTATAGTAGTTAGTGCATGAGGGGCATCGTAGAATTTAGAGCAGCAGAAATTGAGTATGCTAAGATAGAAACCATGTTCAGCAACCTTTTGAGAATGAAGGATTGATAAATCCTTTGATCAAGTTTAAGGTATAACTATTTTTAGATTTGGAAGATCTTGATTTGAAGTTGTTACTACTTTTTTTTCTTTTTAAGATTTTATTTATTCATTTGACAGAGGGATCACAAGTAGGCGGAGTGGCCGGCAGAGGTAGAGGGAGAAGCAGGCTCCCCTCTGAGCAGAGAGCTCAGTGCAGGGCTCGATGTGGGGTGGGGCTTGATCCCAGGACCCCAGGACAATGACCTGAGTCCAAGGCAGATGCCCAACTGACTGAACCACCCAGGCACCCCAGAAGTTGTAGAACTTCATAGTTTTGCGAAGTTGGGCAAACCATGCAGCGTAATCCCGGATCTTACTTGTAAAATAGTAATAATAATTCATCTTTGGGAAACATAAATAAAAGTATGTGAAAGTAACTTTGTATAATTAATGTACTCACATATAATGGTGACTTGAGAGCTATTGTCATATATTTGAAGGGCTCTTTACGCATGAGGAAATGTCCGCCCTCCAGCAAGACATGGGGCATGATTAGATTCAGTGGGTAGAGGTTGACGGGCAGATTTATGATTAGTGTATCTCGTGGAACCAGAATCTGTATGTTATCCAAAAAATGGATTTGGCTACTTCGTGAGATAAAAAGCATTCCAAATTGATTGATTGTCTGTTTTCTTCAACTTCTAAGAATCAGTGAACCTATTAATTAGAATATGATATGTTTTCTCAGGTAAAGAATCACTGATGAACGGTTGCTCAGTAAAGCTTCATGGGGGATAAAAATTGTTTCCAAATTGTAGGAGTAATGGTACTTATATGATACTTCATGAAAACTCATTTCCCATAGTCAGATAACTACTGGAGGAGATTTAGGATTACATTAACACATTGAAGGCTGTGAGAAATCTTATGGTAACTTCTGCTTAATAGTATTTTACAGATTGGCATGATCATCTTGGGAGACAGCAGTAGTCCAAGGAACCTCTGGGAAATGATAGAATACATTTAGTCAGGATACTTAAGCAAGAAGATCTTTCCCAGTGTGCTGTTTTGGCAACTGTTAACAGACTGATGAACGAGTTCCTGGTCAGAATTAGGGCTGGTAGGAGAACTAGCGAAACCGCTACTTTTGAGATGTGTTTCCTAAAGCCTTACGGCTTGCCAGCTGCAACTGATCAAAATAGCTCTATGACAGGGGTCACACTGTATCAGTTGATAGAAATTTTGAGGATACCCCAGAGGGGATAGTGTTATGTGACAATTTTTATTTATTTATTTTTTTATAATCTTTTAAAAAAAATTTTTATGTGACAATTTTTAATACGCATTTAAGAAATTATTCTTGCTTTGTGTTTAGCATAAGTAAACATTTTCAGAAATTTGTATAGCATAAATGTAAAAGTAGTCCAGCAGTATGATGATACAAGTGAGTTTTGAAAATATTTTTATATTTTAATGTATTTTAAAATGTTTTTATAATTCATATGGCTTCAAGGTCTAATTTGCTAATCTTACTTAAAAGAAAGCTAATCTTGAAGTAGTATGACTTTCAGAGTATGTAGTGTCTGAATAGTAGAAGGTGATGGATGGCCTAGAAATACAAGAAAGTGTGATCAAAATCTGGGCCTTTATAGAACTCTATATTTCTAGTCTCTGTGTCTATTTATAGATCTGGTCTCCTCTCATTATTTAAGTGGACATCATGCACACATTATTAATAACCTAGTCAGCAGTACTTACCAGCTTGTTTCCAGCTTGAGTTTCATGCTCTTCTGGTGACTTGAATGCAGCCTGTGGCCATTATTAGAACTAGACAAGAATCAGGCAGATGCAGAATTCTGGGAAGGTATTTCGGCTGAGATTAGGACTCTTATCACTAGTCTGAGACAGAGACCTGTTTTTTTGCATCCCTAGCATGGTGGGAAGAAATAAGAATGTGTTGAGCAGGAGAGAATTTAAGAGTTAAAAACTTGATTTCACCTAGAGTCTTAAAGGGTCATCTAAATGATTAAATTACCTTTCACCTCATGAGGTGTTGGCTGAGGAGCTTAAAGGGAAAAGGATTCAGTGTTGAGAGTTCTCTGTATTGTAAGACAGCTGTGAAAATAATTAGCAACTTAAAGCTCTAATTTAATATGTATGTGGTCTGAAAAATTACTGATTCCTAATAATTTTGAGGCTTTAAAAATTTAGAAAAGGGAGTTGCCAAATTCAAAAAGAACAGTGAATGGAAGCAAGTATCATCAGCCAAAGAGTTAAGAAGGCTTTGTTGTTGTTGTTGTTGTTTTTTAAGTTTTCACATTATTATTTTTTAAAGATTTAGTTACTTTAGAGTACGTGCAGGGGGTGGGGAGAGAGAGAGAGAGAAGCAGACCCCACTGTGCATGGAGCCCGATGTGGGGCTTGATGTCATGGATCTGAGCCAAAATCAAATCTATCTCAACCAACTGCACTACTCAAGCATCCCAAAGAAAGCTTTTATTTTCCATTGCAAATTTTAAATTATCATGGTATGTATTTTTGTATACCAGTTCAGAATAAGAATTAATTTAGCCAAATTACATTTTACTAAAGTTACATATAAGTTTTAAAAAACAGCAGTCTTTCCACCACATTGCTGTTCCCCAGGGCTGGTTATTTTGGTATTTATTTCCATGTATATAGAGCGTGTGCTTGTATGTTTATTGCTTGGGTTTTTTCAGTTAAGGACTATCGCCTGCCTGTTATGAAGGAGTCACCGCACCTCTGTACCCACCGAGCATGTACTGTATACACTTCCCCTCTCCCCGGGCATGATCAGTGCCCACCCGATGTGTGTATGGACACATAAATGCCATTTACAGTGTCACGTCGGAAGGATTCTTTGCTCACATGTTTTTGTTTTTGGTTTTGGTTTTTTATGTTTTTGTATTTCTTGATTTAAATAATTACTTTGTTGATGTTTTTCCTTTTCTGTGAACCTATTACTCCAAACTCTTTTACAGTCTAAATTTTTTCTCAAGCTCTCTACTTGGTTTTTGTTAAATAGTCCTGAAGAAATAAGGCCTCTGGATGGCCTCTCATTTATGCCTGCTTCACAGCTTTTATTTATATAGCTTGGGCATTTTCTTCAGTCTTTTGTTTAGCTTTCTGTTTCCAGATCCCGCATTGTCTTTCCCCAGTTCACTGTTTTGTTGTGATGGAATATATCTTCTTCCACTTGCTTTCTAAGAAAAAACGCTTATGAGATTTTTAAAAGCCTTTTCATTATTTTCAGATTTTGACTGTCTGAAAATACACAACCTTGGTACTTGTTTGATTGGATATAGAGTGCTGGGCTAGAAATTGTTCTTAAAAATTTTGAAGAGTCACCTTATTTTTAAGCTTTCATTACTAGAGACATTCTGATTCCTGATCTGTTGTATGTATAACCCGTTCTTCTAGACGCTTGTAGATCTTTATCCTTACCTCCGTTATTTAGACATGTCATGGTATTGCCACAGCTGTGAGTTTGGTCTCATTTCTTGTTAGGGTAACCAACAGTCCTGGTTTCCCTTGGGTCTGAGGCATTCCCCCAGACTCAGGACTCAGCCTTAAAACCATGGTTAGAAGTAAGCCGACCAGGACAGTTGTTCACTGTATCCTTGTTTCTTTTCTCTTTCTTAGATTCCTATTATTTTGGATGATTGTCCTCTTGGAAAGTTCTGATGTTTTCATTCTGGCTTTGCTTTTTTCTTCTACTTTCTGGTAGATTTCTTCAACTTCTTCCAACCTTTCTATTGATTTTTTTTCTTTTTTTCTGTTGGCTCTCTTGTTTTTATTTTCAAGAGGTTGTTTTGTTCTTACTTCCTTTTTATTATGTATACATTTCTTTTTTTGAGGACCTTAATGGTGAGTTTTCTTACACAGTTCTCATGAAGTTTTTTGGGCGGGGGGGGGGAGGGAGGTTGATTTGGTTTTGATTTTCATATTGGGAATTTTCCTCAGGTTTTGGTATTTCCTGGTGGTTTTCTCATACTCAGATTTTTGGTCCACCAACACTTAATTTGTAAGCTCTGAGCACATAGAGGAGATTTCACTGAAATCCATTCTCTAGTGATCTGTTTGGGCTAGTCATTACAAAATGTCATTATTTTTAGATCTTTTTCTTTGGTGCAATTCCACAGAGAAGATTTATTCACACTCCTGCCAGAGGTAAAAGCCAAACTGACCAAAGTCTGGGGGTTGAGCAGGAAAAGAGGCCTAGGAAAGAGGCCCTCTGTCATTTTATCTGTCGGTTCATACTTGATCCCTCCTCCTCTTCTCTCATTTTGCTGTGGCACACCTAGATACAGCTGTGTGCTTTAATTGAGAATTTCTTTATTTTATACTTTGTAAAGAATAGAGGTCTTGTGTTTTGCTGGGTCAGCAGTGAGACAGTTACCCAGCTGTGCAAGTGGGGGAGGGGAGCTGGAGATCTGACTGCTTCATAAACAGCCTATCAACCAATCCTCAGTTTTATTTCAGAGTCCTCTCAGAGGTACCTGGTACCATCAATTCCTGAACTTTGTAGGATTCTGAGTGTCATTCTCATTAGTAATTTATCTTAGTTTTCTGGAATTTCTAGTGCTGGGATTTCTGCTTCCCATCTTGTAAAATTGTGTTGTGATAGTTGTGATAGTAATCTCTTCCATTCTTCTCATCTTTGTGGATTTATGCCTCAGATTCTTTTAATGCTGGTTTAGTGGAGTTTCTGGAGAGGACAGAAATGAATATATGTGTGTCCAGTTATCTGTCTTTAACTAGAAGGCACACACTTTGTCATGTATGTGCACATATTTCTTCAAAAGTTGGCTCTTGCTCTCCACGACAGTAGAGGGCCCGTTGTAAGCCACACTCTGTGCTAAACATGTAACACACACTAAATTTTATCCTCATGACAACAGGATGAGGTAGTATCCCTGTTTTAGGTCTGTAGAAACCGAAGTGCTTTATTTGCTTAACACTAGACCTTTTTCCTTTCAAAAGAACTGTGAGTTCTATCATTTGAATGGCTGTGAATGGATGTATCCTAATTTAGCTCATTCTCAATAAATGGGCATTTACTTTGTTCTGAATTTTTTTAATTGACTAGAGCTCTGTAATTTACATCATTATCTCCTTGTTAGGTTTCTGGTTATGCTCTTTTAAAATATTGATGTATATTTTGAAATTGCCTACAGAAGTATATGAATTTATATTCCCACTAGTAATGTAAAATGCTAGTCTGTTCATATACTTATTAGCCAAAACTGCATTCCTGCAGTTTTTATTACCATACTGCTCTTTACTTAACCATTCCCTATGATTGGACATTTAGCTCTTTTCCAGTATCATTATTAAAAGTAATGCTTAGATGCTTAGATGAATATCTTTGTACCTTTCTAATGTGTTTAATTTGTATTGCCAGATCAATGCATGAAATTGCTCTGCATTGGCTAGAAAATAAAAACTTGGCTTAAAAAATCCCATTTGGGATTTACCTTACTGTCACCTACACATTTTTTTGTTACTGAATGATTTTAAAATAAACATCTGTGATCCCTCTTTATATGCTAGGTTACTTTCCATTTTGTGAATTTATTTTGGCAGAGTAACCATTAATAAGGATGTATATACTGAAAATAGGTACACAGCAACCCCAAGTTATACCAGGTTCTCATGATTCTGTTTTGGCTGAAGGAATCAAGATCAAGTTACTTTAAAATATTCCCACTGTTAATTAATTCTTTTTATTGGGTCTACTTTGTCCTGTGGCAGAATGTCCCCATTGCATGATTCTAAATTGAACTCTTCATGTGTGATAGTACTCACGTTATTTGGTGCATTTTTTCCCTTTTATGAAGAATAAACAAGTCATTCTGAATACCTTTTGAAACAGACTCAGCATGTAAATAAATGGATAATTGATATCTTTTTATCTTTTATTTCTGTTTATTTATTTTAAAGATTTTACTTATGAGAGAGTGTGACCAGGACAGAGCAGAAGCGCAGGGGTCAGGGAGGTGGTCAGAGGGAGAGGGACAAGCAGACTTCCCGTGGAGCATGGATTCAGATCCCTGGATTCTGGAATCATGACCTGAGCTAAAGGCAGATGCTTACTGACCGACTGAGCTACCCGGGCGTCCCATTTGATAGCTTTTTAGAATTTATAAACAAATTGGGGATTTGCATTTCAAAACTCAATCCTCCCCCCAACTCCCCCCAAAAACCAGTCCTAATCATCCTCTGATACCTTTAAATGTAAATGAATTGTAGCAGTTTTGAATACCGTTGTTTAAAGTAACTGGTTTGTGTACCTTATTCATTGGTTTGTCTACTGTACCGTTTTAAAAAGGAGATGTATTTGTTATCTGCGGGAGTTTAGCAAAAATTGTAACAAAAAAAAAATCAAGATAACTAGTTCTAGAAAAATTAGTACTTGAAAATGAGATACTGTTTAGCTTAGGTCTTATTTTTCTTCCTAAAATACAAGGAATTTTGTTTGTATTTTGTTTTGGACAAATTTTTTTTTTTTTTTTAATTTTAACTGGTTTTTGAAACTTAGGTGAGTCCATTACTGTTCTTTCTTTTTCTTTTCAAAGTCCAGCTCAATAATTACCAATTTTTTTAAAGGTCCATATAGTATTTTAAGTTTTACTACCACATACAGTTTTTATTACATTTTCTTTTTTTTAACAACTCCGTAAAATGTAAAAACCATTCTTAGCTAGTGGGATGTACAAAAACAAGTTGCCAGTTGGAATTTGGCCCACAAGCTGCAGTTTGTCAATACCTACCTTAGAAACAAAAATTTAATATAATTGTATATTATATAAGATATATATTATATGGTATGTATTATCTGATATGTATCATACACATAAATACTGGTCTGTTCATAGGACTGGTAAAGCCAATAGATTGGCTAGCTTCAGGTTTGAGTGGGTCCAGGAGTTCAAAAAAGATGATACTGTCAGTCCCAGACCTATGTTATGACTCTCAACACCATCCCCTCTCCTCTCCAAAGATGCTATCCAGTCATTTATGTATTAAATTTTAAGGAAGTTCCTGATATCTTTGGAGCATATGCCTATCCTTGAGCAAATCACTTTTTTGGAGGCAGAGTTGTAACTGACTATGATGGAAGTAGTCTGGCCTGTTTGAGTCCCACTCATATAATGGGAGTGTACTGTGAATGGTACTTCCATCAGGATCACACAAAGAAAGGAGTAGGAGAGAGTTCTCAAAAGAATTTAAAAAAACAAAACAGAAAGGGTGTTTAGAACAAGGGTTCCTGGGTATTATACAATAGATGTCTACTTGATGATATTTATTTGTTAATTTATTTTAAAAGATTTTATTATTAGAGAGAGAGATAGCAAGAGAGCATAAAAGGGGAGGAGAGGGAGACGTGGGCCCCCTGTTTACATGGGTCTTGATCCCAGGGCCCTGGGATCATGACGTGAGCTGAAGGCAGATGCTTAACTGACTGAGCCACCCAGGAGCCCCTACTTGATCATTTTTGAAGGTCACTTTGAAATGAATATGTAAGTTGGAAAACAAAACATTCATATAGTTGAATTCAGTCATTATTCGCTGAATAAAAGTGTTAGATCAATCTCTTCCCCATCTCACTTGATTTTCAAACAACCTTTCCAGTAAATTGACATTTAGATTTATTTTCACTATGTAACATAAGGACTCTTTAAGAAACTAGAATGTTTAATTATTGCATTGTTAAATTATTTTATCATAGAGGGCTGTATTTTTATTTGGGACTATGTGGATATACCATATCAAAGATTAGCATCCTCATTTAATTCGTGAAAGAATTAAAAATAGAATAAAAGCCTGGCTGTGAATATGTATTATCTAATTATTCTTACTTTTAAAGTAATTTAGTGGAATTAATAGTGAAAACCGTATCTTTCTAGGATTGATATTGTCCTACCTCTGGTTACTCTTTTGCTGAGGTAGGCAGATCATGTTACTAGTGCTCATTCTTGCTGCAAATTACAAAATTGGAGTCATTTCACAGTAATGTAATGCAAAGAGTAACACATTTAAAAATTTGAAGTAGAGAAGAAAAATCACTATAAGTAGCACCACAATCATACCTATCTTTGTATTAGTTAAGAAAATAGTTTCTAAGACCCTCAGTTGTTCATTCTTTTCAGATGTTATATTTTAGAAATCCGAGCTTAGAGATTATGCTGAGTGAAATAAATCAAGCAGAGAGAGTCAATTATCATATGGTTTCACTTATTTGTGGAGCATAACAAATAACATGGAGGACATAGGGAGATGGAGAAGAGAAGGGAGTTGAGGGAAATTAGAAGGGGAGGCGAACCATGAGAGACTATGGACTCTGAAAAACAACCTGAGGGTTTTCAAGGGGCGGAGGGTGGGAGGTTGGGGGAGCCAGGTGGTAGGTATCAAGGAGGGCATGTATTGCATGGAGCACTGGATGTGGTGCAAAAACAATGAATTCTGTTATGCTGAAAAGAAAAAGAAAAAAAAAAAACTAAATGTAAAAAAAAAAGGAAATTCGAGCTTACAAGTGGATACATAAGAGATTTAGTTATTTCACATTTTGTATGTCCTAACTTTGTAAAAGTACTAATGTTTTTATAAAAGAGGAAACCCTGAACTTGGAGCAAGTTAGTTGTGGGTTAGGAACACTTGTTCCAAGAAAAAGATAAAAAGGTAAGACATAGATACGCTGTAGAGGAACAAAGCAATTCAGACTTTTAAGAGAATAGTACTAACTTACAGTTTCACTTTTATCCACAGGAATAAAGATGATCAGAATATATATAGGAACAAGAGCATATATTCTTAATATCAAAATAATGTCAAGAGCTTTGGTGAAAGTATGTCTACATTTATACCTGACTTCATTACACATTAGACATTAGTATATTAATCTGACCAGGGCTATTCTGGATGCTTCTCAGAGTGGCCTCATAAAAACAAATGATAAATGCAGTTATTGCTACATTAATGCCTCTATGTGTGTATGCACACGCGCATGTGTGCCTGCGTTCTCGTGCATGTGAATTTTAATTCGTTTTCAGTGAGGTTGTTGGTTTCTGCTTACATTGTTTTCTCTTTTATTGAAATAACCTTACTTGACCAGTAGAATGGGAGGAGATACATTCTGATTCTACAAAACTACAGTGTTTTTACATGAAGTTTTAAGGTTTTCTAATTGAACTTGTAAGGCCCAGTTTTAACTTTGGCCATAAGTATATTGACAATGTAGTAGCCCCTGTTCTGCTTTAAAATAAAGTGAAGAATTGAGTGGTTTGTCTGGGGTATGTACCTTTAAGCAAGTCAGTTAATAGTTTTATGTCTGAAAAGTAAGAATTATCATAACTTTGTATCTGGAAGTGCTTTTGAAAACTAGAGCCAGTCTAAAATCACGAATATAGTATGTTCTGGCATCGGCAGCTGAACGGCCAAAAGAAGGTTAACCTCGCCCCATTCTCTAGGCAGAGCTTGCTCCCAGAAAGTTTGACATTTGTAATCTCCTAAAGAATGTTTTAGACTTCGGAAGAATGTGTTGAGTTCTTCCAACGTTTGACTTGACTTACTTAGAAATACTGATAAGTTAGTAATTACCACTCTTTACCACATGTTTGGTGTTTCCCTGTTCCAGTTTTTGGAGCAGATATACATGTAGAAGAGCTAGTTTTATTTCCCATCCTTGCTTCAGGTAGTGTTACAAATAGGGAAACCTGTTTTCCACTATAGAACATGACATGTAGAAGCTCCTTTATCATGGGATTGCCTTTCAGAAAACAAAATATTTGGGCTTATGTCTCCCAGTTTATCAAGCTAATTGGAGTCATGTCAGATAGTCTGCTAGTCATTTTACATTGCAGCATGATTATAATAGCAGTTAAAAATATTTTTGATCTACTTTGTTGTTTTGGTTCTCCTCGGTCCTGCTCTTTGTTTATTTTTTAAGATTTATTTATTTATTCCAGAGAGAGAGTACAGTGGGGCGGGGCGGAGGGAGAGGGGGAGAGCGTCTCTAGCATTGAGTGCAGAGCTCAGTGCGGGGCTCGATCTCCATACCCGGAGATCACTGCCTGAGCTGAAACAACGAGCTAGACTCATACTTGACTGTGCCACCCAGGTGCCCTCTATTTTTCTGTAATTTATTTAGTATATTTCTCTTAGTTTTAACACCAACAGTAGACAGAGACTGTGGCACATCCATTCAAAGGAATACTCCATGCTAGAAAGGAATGGACTGTGAATCTCTGCAGCAACATGAAATCTCCAGAACACTGTATGACTCCCATTCGCATGAAATTCTAGAAGAGGCAAGAACGACAGATAGACCAGTGATTTCCAGAGGCATGAAGTGTGGGTGAGGGGATCAACTGGGAGGGGCACGAAGTGATGGCAGTGGTCCTGACCTGATTGTGGTGGTGTTGGTTATACGGGTCAGTATATTTGTTCAACTCCATATTGAGCTTCATATATTTAAAGTGAGTATATTTTATCATAAGGAAATGACATTTGAATGAAATTGTTTTATTTTTTATTATTTTTTATTTTTTTAAAAGATTTTATTTATTTATTAGAGCATGAGAGGGGAGGTCAGAGGGAGAAGCAGTCGCTTAACCAACTGAGCCACCCAGGCGCCCCTTGAATGAAATTGTTTTAAAGAAAGTTAAGTACTGAAGTGTAAAATAGTATATGAATAGTGCAAGAATAGAAGTTTGGTCAAAATGTATACTGTCCCCTAATAAGTAGTATGGCAGGAGCCCACAGTATGTTTAGTTGGGTATTCTATTTTGAATGTCACTGAATAGGTATAAACATTTTTGCTAGTGTCCAATACCGTGTCATGGTATGTGTGAAGACATTTAGCTAAGTGTCACATAAACTAATATTCGTGACAACAATACAGGGGTTTTTAAAGTGCTTTATAGGTGAGAACATTGTCGAGTGTTTTAATGTAACACGCACTCACGGTTTTTTCTATGAATTGTTTTTAAAGCTATTCTAACTCTTGAACAATTCAAATAGGTAAGTATAATTTAATGTTTTTTGGAACATAAAATAACTTCAGAATTCTTCAGATATTAAAAAATAGTGATGCCAGTTAGTTGAACATATTAAGCTCGTCCTATAATCTGTCTGCATGCCATATTTATCTTTCAGGTGACAGGATGTGTATGTGTCCAGACAAAGATAAAATCACGTGGGGTATCAGGCATTGATTTGGGATCACATTAAGTAATTCTGGTGATAAACTGTGTAGTAAATCAATCTAAAAGCAGAATTGAAATTTAAGAAACCTTTAGGCCGATATCTTTCCCCCTTAAAGTTTGATTTTTGTTCCTTTTATGCCAGTTTGAGGAGTCTAGATAAACCTTTCCCAAAATTTACTTTTGGGGTGGGTGGGGAAAGGCCGGAAGGTGTGGTTCAGATTTCTGAATGGTAATGCCTGTCTGAAGGCAGATTTTTGTCTTCTAAAGAAGCTATGAACTATAAGTTTCTGTTCGGTATTTAAAGACTCCTTAATAGTGTGTTTTTCACTTAGCAGCTTTCATTATGTATATATAATACAGGGACCATCCCAAGTTGAATGAACTTAAGTTTAAAATTTACTGTCTAAAGGGTCAGGAAGATGTCTAGAATCTTTTTTACCACCTCTTACCCATACCTTTTACTGGTGTTTTTAACAAAATCAAGAGTAAGGAATTTCTTCTATTTCGCTTTGAAGCAGTAAAATGGTTAAAAGTTCTGTGGGACAGAGAGCACCTGGGTCTCTCAGTAGGTTAAGCATCTGCCTTTGGCTTAGGTCATGATCCTCAGGGTCCTCGGATCAAGACCCACTTTGGGCTCCCTGTGCATCGTATCGGGTGTCTGCTTCTCCCTCTCCCATTGCTGCAACCTGTCCCTCCCGTTTGTCCTCTCTCAAAGAAATAAAATCTTTAAAAACAAAAAAGTTCCTGGGTGTGGGGTAACAAGTGACCCAGAGAATTGTTATTACTGTGTAATTAGTGTCTGAAAAAGGAAACGCTCACTTTTTAAGGGGACACCGTAGTTCTGGAAGTAAGCTTTTTCACTTGGACACCTTTCACTGTTAGAAGTCTTTGTGTAGATAGAACACATCACCCAGTATATTATCATGTACAGTAACATTGGGCGAGTGGGAGGGTGAATGATGGTTGATGGCCTCTGCATTGTTTATGAAATAGTAATAGACTTAATTGCTGTACGTTTTTAGAATCTGTGAACTCTATGAAGAAACCGGTTTTAGCTTCCAGAATAACATGTAAGGTGTACATGTATGACTTTTCCCCTTAATTATCCAGTTATCTGTATATTGGACATTCTCATAACCTTCACCTCAAGTATGTTTTCCTTGCTGATGGGGTGGTGTGAAGAAAAGAAAGTATTTTGTTCTTTCATAGTCTTAATTGATGAATTTTATATAAACTAGATGAAAGAGACAGCTTAAAGACAATGTTAATGTGCTAATGAATGAAAATGAAAAATAGGACATTTGTTAAATTTAGGAAGATCCTGAAATATATAGTAAATTAAAAAAAAAAAAGTCTTGGCTTTATTAGTGGAGGAGTAGAGATGATAGGAATGATTAAAGGGAATGGTATGAGAGGAGGACGACTGTCATTAACGGTGTGGGATAGTTCGAGTCAAGGTTGAACCCAAGTGGCGTTTGCCAAGTTTATCATGACGGGGAACGCCAAGTTCCATATTAACCTTGCCAGGGTGGATTGGGTAAGTAAAGGCGCCCTGCCACAGAAACCTAGCAGAGTGCTAGAGAGCCTGTGGAAGATGCAATAGATTTTTGACCTGAAGAACTGTGTAATTTTTACTTTATGATAACTTCTTTTTAAAAAAAATGCACTTTTGCATTTCACGTGTATAGGTTTAAGAAAATCTACCAAGAAGCGCAGTGAATCCCCACCTGCTGAGCTCCCCAGTTTGAGGCGGAGCACACGCCAAAAGACCACGGGCTCCTGTGCTAGTGCCAGGTAACACATTGGTTTTTCCAGTTTACGAGCCAGTTTGTTATCTTCTGTTCAACTTTCATTAGAATCCTTCCCTTTCTGAGTTTTCAAAAATTACTGAAATTTTCACTTGAATATTGAGTAGTAAAGAAACTTATCCAGTATAATTGAATTCTTCCCCAGTGTTGATGTACATGTTTTTGCTCAGTATTAATCATGCAGTTTTTTAATAGCACTCTTACCCGCTACCATTTCTTCTGTTGCTATGTTATTTTCACAGAGTCACTGCCAGCTATTGGACATTACATTGTTTTCAGAGTTCCAGTTGGCCAGTAAATCTCTAATGAGCATCTTAATGCAGATTGGGGTTATTTTTCAGAGGTAGCTAAATTTCCCAATAGTGTGATTAATGGACCAAAAGGGATGCCCGTTTTAATGGTTGTAATATTGCCTAATTAGTTTCTCAGAGTGCTGGCATCACTTGAGTTTAATGGATCAGGGGAGAGATGTACCTCGTTTTCATTTTGTATTACAACACCTACCCCTCGCGGAGGAACGTGGGTGTCATGTGTCTGCTTTCATGTCTTCAGTTCCCATTTTCCCAGTTGCTGGTTTGGATCTCATTTTCAGAAAATCAGCTACCTTTGATATGATACAGTGTGTTATTTCACATTCTTGTATTAACTGATTGAGAATATTCGGTCAACATTTTTTTTTTCTTAACAATTTCCTCACCTTTTCACGCATGGTCAGTTGCTCAAATGCCTTTGTGCAGCTAGTTATTGGCAGTTGGGTAGGACTTCTCTTTTATATGTAGTTTGTTCTTCTAAATGTGCCCAGATAACAGTGATGAGGGCGAATGGTTCCAGTTTGCCTTTTCCCTACTCTCAGGTGAACTGGAAGGTTTGAACTCTTCTGTTGTTTCTCCTCTAAGATGAGCCACAATGACCTCTCTTGGTGACAAATATGGTAGTGACACAATGAAACAGAGTAACTAATTGCAAGTCAAGTCATAAGAAAAGGACTCGTGGCACTTAAATCTCTACTTTTTCACTTATTTTCTGGTTCTATCTGGATTGTTTAAAATGCCATTTAAAATATCTGGAGTTAGTAGAGGCGCCTGGGTGGCTCAGTGGGTTAAAGCCTCTGCCTTAGGCTCAGGTCATGATCCCAGGGTCCTGGGATCGAGCCCCGCATCGGGTTCCCTGCTCAGCAGGGAGCCTGCTTCCTCTGCTCTCTCTGCCTGCCTTTCTGCTACTTGTGATCTCTGTCAAATAAATAAAATTTTTAAAAAATCTTAAAAAAGTAAAAATAAAATATCTGGAGTTAGTATACCTGTTTGCTTCTGTGGGTTCTCGGCAATAATTTTATGAGAACCCTGAGAGCCAAAAGTTTGGGGCTAGATTTGAATCTGGCTTCCCCAGAGTTGATAATCCGAGATATAAACCAAATTCACTGTGGTCGAAATTAATTTTAAGTTGATGTGAAGTCAGGTAATCTAGTGTCCCATCGTTGTCTTCTGCCTGCCTTCCTCCTCCTCACGACCACTGTCTTAGCATACGTGAAATTATTACATGGTTATGCTCTATACCAGCTATTAGCCGCCTGCCTGAAATGCTCTTTATCTCAGACTTTTTCTGTATTAGTGGCAATTTGTCTTAACTTTCGTGCTTTTCCAGCCTGCTGCAGCCGTGTCTTCATCTCTCTTTAGACTAATACTCCTTGAGGACATCAAACTGTGGAGCACAGCGTGTGTCACATGGGTTATGCAAATTGAATGTTAAATAGATGAATTAATTTGAATCCCACTAATTTGTAGCTTGGTAAATTGGGTCTGGAGTGAGCTGTTTCCATAGAAGAAAAGATTGGCTAAACAAATCCCTATTTAGGGAGGATTTTTTACCACTTGGAAGAACAGACTCTTCTAGTACTCTCTGGTAATTCAGAGCCTTCATTTACGTGTCACTTACGCCTGCCGCTTCCTCATTGTTTACTGGCCAGCATCTAGTTCCACTGCAGTTTGACTTTGGTCTAAAACATTTCCTTAGTAGTGTGTTTCTTCATTTCCTAATTTGGAGGCCTGCTATTTAAACAATACCAAGTTATAATAATTTGGGGAAATCTTTTGTTTTTCCCTGATTTGCTTACTGATTTCTTTATTAAAATAGAAAAGCTCATCATCAGTAAAATGTAATTTGCTTTGTGAGAAATAACTGATCATTATTCTTTCCATATTACACTGTGCCTCAGTCATAAACCAGTTTCTTCCTCAGTGTTGTCTGTATGTGTTTATAAATGTTAAATCTTTAATTTTTTATTCTAAAGGACGGATCTCTTGTTCATTGTTAGGGTAGTTCTTTTTTTGTTGATTTAAGTTATCTGGAACTTAGGTGATAAGAATTTTCCACATCTTTTCCTCTTCTTCCCCCATCCCCCTGCATTGTCAAGCATAGCCTGTATAGTGATCCACTATTTAGCCTGGAAGTGGGGATCTATTTTAAATGAGTTGAATTCTTTCAGTAGGAATCACTTTTCCGTTTAACTGAAGTGCTGAAAAATCATTTCTGCCTTGTAAAGATGACAACATCTCATAGCACCACAAAAGCATGTATTGTGAATGCAGTGTAACTTGGAAGAATTTTAAATATACAAAGTCCTGGTTGTTACCCATAATGATTTTCTGCAACAATTTCTATGGAAAAAGAAGAAACTGGCTTTGTGCTCCATGCATTGGAGCTTTGTGCTGCATGGACATTGCTCCTGGTCACTGGTAGTGCTGCCTGTGATGGCATCTTTCTGTTGCAGTCGGCGAGGCTCTGGCCTGGGCAAAAGAGGAGCAGCTGAAGCTCGTCGACAGGAGAAAATGGCGGACCCTGAAAGCAGCCAGGAGACCGTGAATTCTTCAGCTGCACGGACAGACGAAACTCCCCAAGGAGCCGCAGGTAGATTGGCATGTCTTAGCCCTAAAATGCATTTATGTATCTTACCGATTTGTTGAGGGATAAATTACCTTGCAGGCATACCCATTATAAGGCAAGAGAAGAGACAGAGATATACTCGATATTACCATCAGATAAACGTGTTCTCCTTTGTTTTACTTTATAGGTTTGGTTTTTGATGAGTTGGATTCATTTGGTTTTGTTTTTTAATTCTTTTCCAAGTCCAGGTTTGTACTAATTACATTCAGAGGGATTTTAGGAAATAACGTCACTTTCTGTGAAGGTTCTTCTATATCAGTGCGGATATACAATAGTTGCACAATGAAAATTTAAGTTCGTAATAAGAAAGTAAGGATATGGCTTACTGCTTCTTCATACATGTGTAAATTTTAATGGAGAATGTTGTAACCCCTAAAAAGTAGTAAGTGTTCTGCTCGAAAGGAACTTTAAGAATGCCATTTATGTTTTTATGGGCTTATTTTTATTCTACTTGATATTTTAGCACAACAAAAATAAGGCTGCTCCCCCACCCGTTTCAGCTTTAAAAATGTATCTGTCACCAAGAGGAAAAGAAGGCTAATACTTGAGAAGTTAATTGTCTCCAATAGGTTTTAAAATGTAGCTTGTCCTAAGTATTTCTCTCCAACATTAAGAACAGATGGGAAGATGTTACAGGTCATTACTTCATTATGAGCATGGGTGTGATGAGTCCCTTTTGTCAGAATGATACACATGGCCTTAAGTGTAGATACGTTCTTACTTTAACGGGGCTCTCTCACCTAAGGTTGGCATGTGTGCTAGTTTTCTTTCAGGCCTGTGGTGGAGCCTATGCCCTAGTTGGCCAGGAAGGTTCTAGTTTGCCCACCACTGTTCATGTTTTGTGCTGCTTGTCTCAGCGTTCTGTCCAGCTTAACAGTTTTACCACTGTCTGTCTTGGTTTTGTATGTTAAGTGGCATGGCGAGCTTGAACCATCTCTTTTGGTGGGACGGGACATTTTTCATGCACTTTTTTTTTTTTCTTTAAAGAATAGTTTTGTGGAAGGGTTAAGTTTGAGGGAAACCGCAGCCCATTGCACATATAAATCACTGAAACTCTTGAGGCCACACAGGCTGTGCTTCTCCGTGTTTTAATGTTTATTTCAAGTCTGCCTATGGAAGTGGGGCAGTTCCCACGTGGAGGACAGAAATGGAGCTGCCGAGTGTGTTAAAGTGGACCCATGACAGTGATTATTGGAACTGGTGTTTGTAGAGTATACACTGCTGCAGACACGGTATTAAGCACTTTACATATACTCTCATTTAATGTTCAAAACAAGGTGCTGAGGTGTGACTGCTGTTCTCCTCCTCTTTAGCAATGAGGGAAAACTGAGGCACATAGTGGTTGAGGTTGTGGGAGTGCCCCTGGCTGTGGGACTCTGAAATCCATATTTTCGAAAAAGAGGGGCGCCTTTCTGATGGCTCTGTCCTTCCGCATCCCACACAGTCCCAGAGTTAATCTCAGATGGTACCACTGACAGGCAGGATGAGGGGCACTGTGTGAAGTTTTGATCCCTGGTGAATTTACATAAGAGGATAAAAGCTTCAGGGGATTAGGTCCATAAGCCTGCCTCATAAATGCTTGTGTTCTTTGTCTTTGAGAGTGGAAGTTGTGCTGTGATCTCAGTATTTTCCACGTTCAGGGGAAAGATAACGTGGGCCATGGAGCACCGCTTGGTTTCGCTTTGGAAGCAGGATGCCTTCTAGGTGCCGTGGGCATCCTCTCTGCCGGCCCACTGAAGGAGTGCTGCGGGAAGAAGCAGATTCCTTATTAACTGGGCATGAAGTTCTTCTGTGTGATGTGCTTTTGTTTTTCCATATGTACAATTGGAATTTAAAGAGAAATAAACCCCTATAGTGTGGAGTATAAACTGATGGTGATAATGACTTAGAGCATCTCTTGGCAAGCATCTATTCACAGACAGCTCTTAGAGAGTTGATGTAACACTCTATTGGAAACATTTATTTTGAAATAATGTTTTTATTAATTGAAAGAGATTGATTTAATTTCTTCAGTGTTTTTATGGTTGTTTTTTCCCCTAGCGTTATTTATTTTTGGAGATACCATCTTCCTGACCTATTCCAGTGAAATCATTGAAATAAGCTTACTACTTTTTGTGCATGTAGTGTTTAAGCATTGCTCCACCTTCGGCAGACCTACTCCCATCACCCTGACTTTGCCAGTATTGTTGACACTTAGGAAAATTGGTTGATAACGGTGTACCTGTTTGGTCACCTTGAAATCTACTTCTATTTGGAGCCACTTCCCTCCTTTTTCATAGAAGAGAGACGCTAGCTCTTGGAGTTGAAAGTAAAGTGCTTCCCACATTTTCCCATGAGTTGGGGGCCTACTTTTGGACTTTTATCAGAACTGTGTACCTTTTCATAGTGCTGGTAAAGTCTTATAAATACTAGAGACTCTAAAGTGAGAAATCAAGTATTCTTCCTTACACCTGCAAAACAATCAGATGGCAGGGAAAAATAGCCTATGTTCTGACACCTAATTTTGCGCTGAGAATCTTAACAGGAAACGAATAGGGTGAGTTTTAAAAAAGAAAGCAACCCCAGTTCTGTCAGTTTTTTATCTCCCTAACTACTTTTGTTTAGAATCCCTAAAAATTAGATGTGTCTGTATCACCTGATAACCAGGGCCCATGTAAGGCATAATTACATTACTAACAGTTTTTATTTTGGCCTTGCTCAAATGTTTTCATTACACTCCTGAAAAGTCCTGCTACTGATTGCCTTTAGGGATCTGGTAAAGGTTCCTGTCCAGTGAATTTGAATTTTATCAGCATTCTAATATTTTATTGTCTTTCTGCGTAAGAAGCCTTATTGGTTAAGGTACAAAGATGTGGAGTTCTGTGATAAATTTCTTATGTTCTAACTTAAATATTTTTTCCATAGTTTTAATTTCGCTGTGTATTAAAAACTGTCTTGCATGGTGCCCTGAAGATACGCTATAAAGACTAGGTGGGGGAGGTAGTGGTTTGAACAACAACATGATAAAGATTGACACCTCTTAAAAATCTGGCATCAGATTTTCTCTGCTTGATAATCCTAGGTTTATATTTGTGTCGGGACAGGTCTTGTGCAAGCTGCCCAAGGAGGTTTGACGCCTTGACTAAAGAATTTTATCACTGACTCCTGTTGGCTGATAACACTTCCTTACCTGCGTCACTTTATAAACTGACACTCAGGGGCCAGGCTAGTTTGGTTTATCTAATTCTGTAATACTACAGGGAACTATAGTAGACAGATGATTACTGTTCGCCATCAGTGGGCTGGTGCAGGATTTTTTTCTATGGGTTCAGTGACTGGTTTCTGTCAAAACAGGCCCTCCAACTCCATGAAAAATCAGAATATCCTTGCCCTCCTTAGGATGACCCTCTAATACATAAACTGAAAAAACCCAACATTACCTTCCCAAGTGAAATTTTGTTTTGCCTTGCTTTGTTTCCTTATAAAAGATGTGGTGCCAGAGGGTACTTTAAAAAAAAAAAAAAACAGTGACTTCATTTGTTAAGGCTTTGTATTTTCTCTGCACATAATTGGAAGAGTTTAAAAGTTTAAGAGTCACTTTAACAAATTCAGTCATAATCGGAACCTTAATAACAGTATTTGATAACAAGATTTCTGTTTAATGTGAAGAAGCAGCTGTACTAGAATGAAAAATTAGTACTGAAGAATATATTTAGTACTGAAGAATATATTTAAGGGGCCATTAGAGTACAGTATTTGAGTACAGTTGATGAAAAGTCAGACCACTGGGGCTCAGATCTCTGATCTGAGGGTAGCCAGTCGAACTTGCGCAAGTAAGTACACTGAAAGTCCCAAGGCCTCAGTTATCTCATGAGTGTGAAAAAGCTGAGCAGCCTCCCTATATGGTTGTAAGGAAATAGACACCGCTTGCAGATGGTAAGCATTTTGTAAATGCCGCATGTAAGTAGCATTCCAGAATGCAGTTACTCTTTTTTCTTCCCCAGAAGTGTGGATTTTGTTAAACTCTGATACGCTTTAATATTAGTATTTCTTGCTAACCTGTGAATATAAACCAGGGAGCTAACCTTTCCTGTAAAGGGCCAAATAGTTGATGTTTTAGGCTTCCTGCAGGCTCTTTTGGAACTAACGACCCAGCTCAGTAGTTATAGCAGGAAAGCAGCAACAGACAATGTGTAAAACAATGAGTCTGGCTGTGTTTTAAAGAAATGTTATTTTGTTATTGACAAAATGATGTGCCGGATTGAATTTGGCCTGTAGGCCATAGTTTACTGTCTCCTGTTTAAGCCATACGTTTTTAATGCAAATTTTTAAAAAATCCCATTCAGAAAAGCTCTGTAAATTCACATCCATTATCCATGTACTTTTAACAATAAAAAATGTTCTGGGCTGATCTTCTGTCAGGGCTTAGGATATTGTGGATAAGGTTGTCATACACAGGTTAGTTGTACAGAATAAATGCTTAAAGACTCAACGGACACTGAGGGGAGGAACAGCAAAACCGCTGGTTTTAGAGGAATATAATTTCATCTGGTCAGGTTCATAATAGAATCAGCCTCTCTTTGCTTAGGCTGAATTACTGCTCAAGTTAGCTTTTTGGGTAGTAGAATCTTTCTAAATCTGAACTCTTTTTTCTGCACTGGTTTTGACATCCTAGTTGTCCTCTACTTTGTCCTAAACTGCTTTGCTGTTGGTCGTGATATGTATCTTCCATATTTTACCCTGGAAATAAGAAGGGTATCATCTGCATGCTCTTAGAGAAAGCGTCCGAGTGATTGTTGTCAGAACTGCAGCCGAGAAGTAAGGCCGACTGAAGAAGACACATGTCTGCTTGGAACGTTGCCCCCAGATGTCAGTTTTGCTTTCTGTTCCGATTGTGACTAATTCCCCATCTATTCAACCTCATGGTGGTTTTGGCAGTGTGATCTTCATGGACTTTTGGTACATGATTTCAGGACAAGACAATTTAGGAATAGTTTCAGAGGCATGAGGAATCTGTCAGAGCCATGTATGGAAGGAATGTAAAGCTTGTATTTTTTTGCTTGTTGAACTCTAAGATAGTTGAGCCATCCTTTCGTTCATCGAAGCTACAGGGTGAAATCTGCAACAGCTGAGCGTGTGACGGGGAGACATATTTAATTGCTGCTTTTGTTGGTGTGGTCTGTAAAACTCGGCTCTTTCTCTTAAGGTGAACCGGACATAATGAGTTTGAATGTTCCTCTCCTAACCCTCACCTTGTTTTCTCCCCCCCCTTTTGAAGCCTCTAGTTCTGTTGCAGGGGCTGTGGGCATGACTACCTCTGGGGAGAGTGAATCCGATGATTCTGAGATGGGACGATTACAAGGTAAGGACAGTTAATGAGCTTACAATAAACCATTATCACAGGCTGCCTGTGACTTCTGTTCTTTGTTAAAATTAATTCAGATAAGCTCATTGAAACATAATCTAGCAATGCCTGTACTTAAACTTATCTGTGATGATTTGGATTTGGAAGATGATCTGGCTCTCTATTTTTACTGTTTAGACAAAATCTGATAATATGTGTTTTTTGTTTTTAAAATGTTCTCCATTACGATTGCTTGTATAGTTGGTAAGGACTTAGGAAGGTTTTGAAAAGGGGATAGCTTAAAATGTCATCCTCTGGTATCCGTTAACGGTAATGCGTCCCAGTGGGGTGCTTTTGCTGTATTCTTTTGTGTTCTTGGTCACCTATTTTAAAATGAATGTAAGTGTATACCTAAACACCAGGTATTTTAATGGTGTGCTTTTAAAAAAGCAGCCTTATATTATGTGTATGCTCTTTACAAATGGGTGGTGGAGGATATGTATTTTTATTGTGTTCACACAGTTGGTTTGTATGATAGATCCCCAGTGTGAGGCTTCTGAGAAACATTATTTAGAAAGCACTTTCACATTGCTTTTAAGTTCCTAAAGTAACTCATAGCAGTCTCTTTTCAACTAGAAGTCTTGTGAACACATTTTTTTCTCACCTATTGGACCTCATAAAAAATAATTTTTCCATATGTTTTTTAGAAGATCTCATGACCAGTATCAGTTGGAAAGCAACAAGGATGCTTAACCTATAATTTTTTCAAAGTAAATACTTACTCTGGGTTTTTCTTTGATCATTTGATACAGTCCCCTCTGGCACTGATACTTAGTATCTCCATAAAACCTTAAGATACCTTCAAACTAGCACTTGGGTGTTGTAATTTATATTAATTAATATCTAAGAGTGGCCTGAAAAGTTTGATGTAGTTTCTCTTAAAAAAAAAAAAATGGGGGGGGGGGGGAGTAACATTATGTGTGAGATGAATCAATTGCTTGAAATTTTTATGTAATATCAACTGCATTTACAATTCAACTATTCCTCATGCCTTTCTTTTTTCTTTAGCTTTGTTAGAGGCCAGGGGTCTTCCTCCTCATCTCTTTGGCCCTCTCGGTCCCCGGATGTCACAACTTTTCCATAGAACAATTGGAAGTGGAGCTAGTAAGTGAATACTCTTAAATTTGCCCTCCCCCAAAACCTCTAATAATTAGGTGAGTGCTGTTTTTGCTGTTTATCTATTGCTGTAAGGAGGCTTTCATATAAGGAGGTTTTCATGAACTTTAAACTGTTTTTAAAAATAGGGTTTGTGCTCATTCTTGCCTTTAAACACAGTGACTCTAGGTTCTTCTGTACTTTTATTTTTGATTACTGGATTTGAGTCACTAGCAAATCATCCAGAGTTATGGCAAGATTGAATCTTTGTTTAACTCTAGCATAGTAAAGAATCTCAGATGATTACATTGATTATATTATAGCATCTGATTGCATGATTTGCATAGATTTGAATCTTGATTTTTGTGTGGCATAATAAAATTTAATCCGTAAGACAGTCAACTGTAGAGTGAGCCGGAGAGAAAAGATTTCTCAGCAGAATTACCAGTCGCTAGACTCATTTAATCAAATTAACATATTATAATCCAGAGATCTTGTCATATATGGTAGACAAAACACTGACTCTTGAAGTGGCAGTTTGTATCAGGAATAACTTCTGCATAATTACAAATCCGGTTAAATTCTTTCTGGTATAGAATATTATCTTTAGCTTCCTTAAGCAGAATTTACATTTAAGCAGTTTTTTTTAATAACTTCATTGATAATGTTTCCAAAGAATCAGCTGGCTATTTTTAGAGTTTAGTTATGATTAATTTCAACACTTCTAAAGTGTTAACTGAAGTTTATTGACTCTGACCTCACTGATATGTGCTAATATAATTTTCCATCAAATATTCCAAGTTGTTGTTATTGTTTTTTAATGTGTGGACATATGCTCATATATGTGTATTTATGCTTAAGTCCCTTTCAAGTTTCTGGCCTTAGCATTTGACAGGAAATTTAAGAAGCAGTTGGTATTTTTGGTTTGGTTTGGTTTAGTTTTCGCTGCCGTGACACTCAGCTCTCAGATAACGTACCCTGTTGGAAAGTTCTCATGAACCCTTAAAGGAGGATTCTTACTTAGTGTCATTTATTAGATACTGGGATTGTCCTGAGTCATGAACAGGATAGTACACAGAGTTGTTTCCCACATGGAGCTTCCATGCTAGAGGGTGACCCTGGCAATAAAAAGACTGTTCTCCAGCAGAAAAATTTCAGTTAGCGCTAATACAGTGGAGGAAAACAAAGTGAGGATGTAGGTTGGCTGATTAGCGGGGGGTATACTTAGGCTGGTTAGAGTAACCTTTTCTGAGGCAGGGTGAATTCATGGATACCTAAATGAAGTGAGGAAACCAACCATGTACAGGTCTGAGGGAAGGGGAAGTGCACCACCAGAGGTGGGAATTAGCTTGGCATGTTGGAGAAAAAGCAAGAGGGGCCTGTGGAAAGGGTGGAGTTGTAGAAGACGAGATCTGAGAAGGGTAGATAGTCATTAAGGTCATGTAGGGCCTGTCAGGCCCGCAGCAAGTATGGGGTTTAACCAATAATGGAACTCAGGAACCATTGGAGGATTAAGAAAAGGACAATGGCATATGTTTTATGAAAAAGATAAGATATATGCAAAAGTTGAGAGAATAGTAGTAGAATAACCTCCACGAACCCATCAATAATTATTAATCCTCAGCAATTATTGTTTCAGTTAATATCCTCAGTCATTCTCCCCACTCCCAAGATTGTTTTTAAGGCAGTCCTATACGTCATTTCATTTGCATGTCATTGAATTTGTAGCTATAAGGACAAAAATTTTTAAATTTTAGACAGTACCATGGTTAAGAGGAATCCTTACTTTTACTAGTTGCCTGTTGAGAGTGCAAATGTTCTAGGCCTCTCATAAATCCATTTATAATTTTTGCTTATTTAAATCAGGATCAAAATATCTGTACATAGCCATCGGTTAATACATTTCTTAAGTTGGTGTGTGTGTGTGTGTTTGTTTGTCCCTTGAGAGAAATTTGATTCACATATTTTACCACTTCATTTATTTCTTGGAGAAGGCTGGGAAAAAAACTTCTTAAGAGTATTAACATTAGGGGTACCTGGGTGGCTGAGTCAGTTAAGCATCTGCCTTCTGCTCAGGTCATGATCCCAGGGTCCTGGGATTGAGCCCTGCATCAGTATCCCTGCTCAGTTGGGAGTCTCCTTCTCTCTCTGCCTCTCCCCACAGCTTGTGCGCTCTCTCTTACTCACTTTCTAAAATAAATAAATAAATAAATAAATAAATTCTTTTTAAAAAAAAGAGTATTAAAATCATCAATATCAAATTCATATTAAGGGTTGACCATTGCACATGCATTTAATGTGAGCCACAGAATAAAACCAGAGTAGAAAAAGTGCCACGCCCCCCCCCCCCCCCAGGATCCAGTTCAGTGATGCCTACTGCATGGCCAGTCTTTGTCTTTACCCTTACCACATTCCTCCTCCCACATTGTAGGAAATGAATCCCAGGCATTATATAATATTATCTAGACACATTTAATAATGTAGCTCAAGATAATGCCCATTAAAACATAGGACCAGCCCTCCCCCCTGATGACCATTATCATACCTGAAAAATAAAGTGGTAATTTCTTTACTAATTGTCCAGTAAGTCCAATGAGCATCAAGTTTCCTTCTCTCAAATAGTATAAGTGTGCTTCTTTATAAACTGGTTGGATCTAGAGGCTTTTTCAGATTCAAGTTTTATTCTTTATTTCCTTGGTGGGGAAAGACTAAGCAAAAGTGGTAGTATGTTCTAATACTTAGGAGGCACATAAAGTCTGATTGTCTCTTAAGCCATCAAAACTCAGTGCCTAGGTGACAGGGATTATAAAATGATAGTAATTCACATCTAATGAGCAGAATTTATGCATTAGAAGTAAAAGAAGTAATTTAGTAGAAATATATTAAGAATATCTTCCTTCTATTTTGTTACACAGGAGAATAACCGGTATAGGAAAACAAATTTCTCCCCATACCACTTTGGAGAAAAGTTGGTTTTTGCATTTTCCAAAGTGCCATTATTGTTGTTTTTAAATATCACTTTCAAGTGGAGACATTTCAGTGATTTTTTTGATGATTAAGTTGTCCTGTCATTGGATAATGGCATCTTTTGGGAGGTGGCTTCTCAGTCTTTCTGATACGATCCCTAGCAGTTTTTTGTGACTTCCTTTCTGATACGTCAGGCTCAAAACCTCCACCTCAGATACCTGAAACCAGGGATTTTCTCAGAGAACACCCTGGTTTCTTTTATATGAGATCGTATTTAGAGCTCATAGTCTGGGGCGGAGGTCTGCTCATTGCTACTGTGGTGGTTTCTTTCCTTTTTTTTTTAAGATTTTATTTATTTGAGTGGGGAGGGGAGAGCACCAGTGCGCTAGCTGGGAGAGGGTAAGGGAGAAAGAATCCGAAGCCAACTCTGCTGAGGCAGTGATGCGGGGCTCAATTCTAAGACCTCGGTATAACGACCTGCGTCAAAACCAGAAGTCTGGACCGATAACCGACTGAGCCACCCAGGTGGCCCTGGGGTGATCATTGTTATTAGGTACGTGTAATGAACAAACCTAGGAAATAATTGTATTTTATCTTTTTTTTCTCTTCTCTTTTTTTTTTTTTTTTTCCATTTATCTATCTACAGACAGAGATCAGAAGCAGGCAGAGAGGCAGGCAGAGAGGGGGTGGGGGAAGCAGACTCCCCGCCGAGCCGAGAGCCCGATTCGGGGCTCCATCCATCCCAGGACCCTGAGATCATGACCTGAGCCGAAGGCAGAGGCTTAACCCACTGAGCCACCCAGGCACCCCTGTATTT
Source organism: Lontra canadensis (assembly GCF_010015895.1). Classification (NCBI taxonomy): domain Eukaryota; kingdom Metazoa; phylum Chordata; class Mammalia; order Carnivora; family Mustelidae; genus Lontra; species Lontra canadensis. The sequence continues at coordinate 9,796,086 of NW_022631007.1, read as the reverse complement.
TATCTTTTAAAATAAAATCATGAGTTTTCCACTTTCAATGTTAATTCAAATTTAGGACCGGGAGGTTTTTATCTACCTTTATTTTGTATCTTCTTTCTCCCAAGCCGGAAGTTTCAGTTCCCAAAGATAGTAACATGGTCACTTATTTGCTTTCTCCTACAATTCAAAATTCTAGCTTAACACCAAAAATAATATTATTGAGAGTTTTAATTTTTCAAGTTTTTATTGTTGGCTGTTCTTGGGGACTCATTCTGTGGTCAAGTTTTGGTATTTTAAAGTCTCTTGAAATGATTCCTTCTCTTCATTCAGGCCTCCAAGTTGATTTGGTTCATTTGCTTGATTTGCTTTTAATTTCTAGAGGTTGCTTTTAAATTTTAACTTCAATTTTATCCTTATAGGATATTTACATGGTGTAGAAAGTCTGATCTACAAATAAGGTTTATTTAGGGAAGTCTTAGCTGCTTTTGCTATTTCCTTTACCTTGCTTCCTCCTCCCACACAAATAGCCTTTGTTAATTTTATGGCTTGTCCTTCTGTTATTTACTTAAAACAAAAACAAATTCATATTATCTGCTTCACACTTCCTTTTTAAGATAGGAGGAGAAAGCTTTATACACTTTAGATTGCCTTTAACAGTATTTTGGTGATCCCCTTCGTATAGCTGCTACACATGGAGAGAGGAGATTCCCGATTCCTTTTTGTAGAGCTGCCTTAGTGCTCTACTGTGGGGATGCGTGGCTTTTTTATCATGTCTCCTCTTGGACATTCAGGTTATTTCCAGTCTTCATTGTGTTTCAGTCAAACACCGCTTTCGTATTTCTTCCTGCATTATGTTTAGGGTAGCTTGTTGTAAATCAGCCTTATTGGAGGCATACCATTTTGCATTTCTTCCATCATGTGTAACGAACAGTATGGCGTCATTTTTTTTCTTCTTCTTACTTATTTGGCAGAAAGAGGGAGAGGAAGCATAAGCAGGGGGAGTGGCTGAGGGAGAAGCAGTTTCCGCACCAAGCAGCGAGCCCGACATGGGGCTCGATCCCCTGGGATCAGGACCGGGAGTCCAAGGCATATGCTTAACTGACTGATGCACTGAGGCACCCTTTTTCCAGTTTTTGTCTTCTGCTAACTTTTTAGTTCTGTATCCCTGTAGATGTCTGTTAGAGGTTACTGTAGAGATTTTAATGTATGTCCATGGTTTGTTCTAGCCTACCTTATATTAATACTTTATTACATCCTAATTAGTGTTAAGAACTGAACAGTAGTTTCACTCTTTTTACCTCCTGACATTCTTTGTGCTCTTGGTTTTTTTTTTTTTGGTTTTTTTTTTTGTTTTTTTTTGTTTTTTAAAGATTTCATTTACTTATATGACAGAGAGGCATGCAAAGAGAAAGAGAGGAAGGGAAGCAGGCTCCCTGCTGAGCAGAGAGTCTGATGTGGGCCTCTATCCCAGAACCCTGAGACTATGACCTGAGCCAAAGGCAGAGGCTTTAACGTACTGGGCCACCCAGGCGCCCCCGTGCTCTTGTTTTAATTTGTTTTACTTACACATGTGTGATAAACACAATAAGACCTAGTTGTTGTTTTAGATTATCCATATTCTGTATTCTTTTGTCCACATACACATCCCATTTTCAGTGTTCTTAATTCCTTCCTGCAGTTTCTCTCCTAATCAGGGTTGTTTCCTTTCTCTTCAGAAGAACTTCTCTTTTCGTGTGGTAAATGAGTACTAGTAATGATTTTTCTTCGCTTTTGAGAAGCCCTTGATTTGCCTTAATTTTGAGAAGATATTTTTCCCAGGTATAAAATTCTCATTTTAGCACTTTGTGATGTCTTCTGTTTCAAAGTCTTAACTGGTGGGGCGCCTCGGTGGCTCATGAGTTAAAGCCTCTGCCTTCTGCTCAGGTCATGATCCCAGGGTCCTGGGATCGAGTCCCACATCAGGCTCTCTGCTCAGCAGGGGGCCTGCTTGTGATGTCTGTCTGTCAAATAAATAAATAAAATTGTTTAAAAAAAATTACAAAGGTCTTACTGGTGCCCTTTCAAGGCAGTGTCTTCTTTTTCCTCTGACTTCTTTTAAGATTTGCTTTTTGGGGGCTGCCTGGGTGGCTCAGTGGGTTAAGCCTCTGCCTTCGGCTCAGGTCATGATCTCAGGGTCTTGGGATCGAGTCCCACATCAGGCTCTCTGCTAGGCAGGGAGCCTGCTTCCTCCTCTCTCTCTCTCTTTCTCTACTTTTGATCTCTCTCTGTCAAATAAAATCTTAAAAAAAAAAAAAAGATTTGCTCTTTGGGGGTGCCTGGCTGGCTCAGTTGGTTAAGAGTCCCAACTCTTGAACTTAGCACTCAGGTCACGCAGGGCTTGATCCCAGGCATTTGACTGACTGGACCACCCAGCCGCCCCTCTGTCTTGATTTTCCTGCTTCTTCATACATCTAGTAGTTGTTTATGTGCTCATCATTTTGTATAAAAGAACTGAAGCCACTCCAGATAACACTTTCCATAGTAAAGTTGTTTCCCCTTTTTTTGTATTGAAACAAAGGGTTAGGAGCTGATTATTTTGTTCTGGTCAGGCATTAACTTGTTTAGACGAGAATGAGTTTTGTGTGACTCATTTCACCTGTGGCTCATCCCTCTTTGTGCCTTGTGATCCCCCTTGGGTTTTGATTGAGATCCTTGAAAGTCTCTGTCTACTTAGACTTGATTCATTATGCAGTTTGAAAATGTCACAGATGTCTTGGGGGTAGAACCCAGTGGCTGTGTATGTTTGAGGCAGGCCTTCTCCCTCTGTAGGGCCTTTGTCTTCTGAGCACCATGAGACTTAACAAGGTTTTGTTCTGTCTTACAAAAACTTCTGATTCAGCCCCAGCCACATTCACAGCTTCAGAACTGGGCCGATGTCCGGTGGGACCAGTTCAGTCAGAGATAGCATCTTGGGGCACCTGGGTGGCTCAGTGGGTTAAAGCTTCTGCCCTCGGCTCAGGTCATGATCCCAGGGTTCTGGGATCGTGCCCTCATTGGACTCTGCTTGGTGCGGAGCCTGCTTCCCTTCCTTCTCTCTCTGCCTGCCTCTCTGCCTACTTTTGATCTCTGTCTGTCAAATAAATAAATAAAATCTTAAAAAAAAAAAACAAAAACGAAAAAGAAAAGCAGCATCTTCCTGTGACTCCCTGAAATGCTCTGAGTTCTCTCCCCCATTCAGTTCAGCAGTTGGCACACTCCTGCCCCAGGGCCAAATTCAGCCTCCTGCTCGGTTTTATAGAGCCTGTGAACTAAAAGTGATTTTTACATTTTTAAATGGCTGAAAAAAATTTAAGAGTAATATTTTGTGAGATGTGAAAATTAAATGAAATTCAAATTGAAGTGTTTATTAATAGTTTTATTGGAATACGGCCACGCTTACTTGTTTTATGTATTGTCTGTTCTGCTTTTGTGCCGGGGTTGAGTAGTCGAAAGCAACAGAGCCTATGGCTTGCAAAGCCCAAAATACTTACGGCTCTTTATAAAAAATGTTTGCCTACCTTGATCTGTGATAGTGCTTCTCAGACTATGGTCTGTGGCTTGCCTGGGGTTCCTGAAACCCTAATATTAAAGCCATTAAAGCTAATATTAAAGCCATTGGTCAAAAGTCTAGTAATAATTGGTAAGGTTTTTCCTTTTCTACATTGCTGTTTGAATTTTGTTGATGTTGCAAAAGCTGTGATGTGTAAAACTGTTAGTACGTTTTTGAGAGAATCAAAGCAGTGGTTCCAGGTTGCGCTAGTAGCCGTTATATTCTTCAGTGCTAAGTGCTACTAGTCAAAATAATTCCAGTTTTATGTAAGGATGCCCTTGCTAAACAAAGTTACTAATTTTACTGTCTTTACCAGTAAGTACATGTCTTTTTAGTAGTCCTTGTGAAAAAGCTGGACCTGAGTTTCACGCATTCTTCATCTCGAATAATGTTGCCACAGATTGAGAGTAGCTGCAGCGGTGGTCATACTGCTGTTTTATTTAATAAAGCTTGACATTGAAACAATTTACAACAAAAAAATTATAACGCTGCTCATCACTGACTTCTGTTTTAGAAAATACGGTCTTCACAAAACTTTGTTTATTTTAGTATATAATGAATTAATAGGTATTTAAGTTTTTTCTCTCTGAATTCCAGACACATTTGTAAATAAATACAAGTTAGATATAAGCCACATAGACAAAGATGCTTTGGGGCTCCTGTGGCTCTTTTTTTTTTTTTTTTGCTCCTGTGGTTCTAAAACCAAAATTGATCAGAACATAAATTATGGCTTTTGCTTCTTATTGTCATTTTCAGTTGGTTTAAGGTTCTGTGGTATCTTATGACCATGCTAACATGATCTGTGCCCTAGAATTGCCAGCTTCCATGTTTTTAAGACACCCAGTGGATATGTTTTTCCTGTTTTGGGTGGTTGTGCTAGTAGGATACATGAACTGTTTCATCCTTTGAAAGCAGATCTAGAAGCAACTGAGGGTTCTTCTGTTTTCAAGAGTTTATCGTCCCTTCATTTGTTTTGCCTTTCATTTCAGTGCATAAATGATAGGCCTGCTCTAAGTGGAACTGCTGTTTAGTTTGAACATTTTAAAGATGGCAGCCATCTGAACTTGATGTTCTTGCAGTATATTTTTGGGTAGATTCTTCATTATGGTAAAGGTGGGTAGGCAGTAATAGTTACATGCAATTTGTTCGCCATAGTCTTAAATCTTGCAAGGATCACCATGTGTCCCCTTTAAAAGGCTATGCTTTTAGGAAGATCACTATAACTTAATTGAAATAAAAATACTTTGGTTTCATACGAATTCCGCATTCATTGACAGTTTCTACATATTTGACATTTCTGAGCTGTTTCTCTAATGACTTGGAGAGGACAAATCCCTTACGCTGACAAGAACCTGTGAAGGTATAGGAAGAGAAAGGGCTTGACATTAGCATTAGCTATAATTTGGTGAACATTAATTATGGTTTCAGATAGGAAGGTGTTCATGAAAATTTGAAACACTTTTGAGGCCTTTATTTTTGAGTATGTTACCTGGATCACTGACCATAGTCTATCCCTGTGGGAGCTGAATCTTAGTGTTTTTCAGTTCTTTGGGCCTTAAAAGTGGAAGTCATATGCAAAGGGAATGAGAGGAGGTGAAAAAGCCAGTCTTTTGCTGCTGTTAGAAATACTGCATTCTAGGGGTGCCTGAGTGACTCAGTGGGTTAAGCCTCTGCCTTTGGCTCAGGTCATCGTCTCAGGGTCCTAGGATCGAGCCCCACATCAGTCAGATTCTCTGGTCGGCAGGGAGTCTGCTCTCTCTGACAAATAAATAAATAAAATCTTAAAAAAAAAAAATACTGCATTCTCTCCACTCTCTTCTTCAGGTACATTGCTCTGTTTATCTCTATTTTCTTGCCCTTCCACTATTACCAGGATTCCATTTATTCTGAGCAGGACTTCAGGAGTATGTGGATTTTCGTTGAAGGCTGGCCATCACTTTTTAACAGGAGGTTATTCCTGCAGAAGGCTTTTGCTTAGTCTGTATGTAAGAGGCACTCTGTCAGAGGTAACAATTCGTATTAGTCTTACGGATATCTTTTTGTTTTAGCTAATAAGAGCCAATCCACTTGTTTCATTTTAAAAGAAAAATTAAAAGACAAAAATCTATAAATACTGTGAGATCACTCTAAGTTAAGATAAATTCAGCCAATTTAATTGTGTCTTGAATTATATCAGCAGCCTGTCTTAGCCCTAGTATAGACTTAGCCTTTCACTGGGATCGAAAGATAAGCAGCCTGCTGCCACGTAGAGTCACACCTTATACCTACTAATAATTTCCTTAAATGTTTAAAAGTAATGATTTTTTTCCTTCCCTGTGAAGGCTCCAAGGCCCAACAGCTTCTGCAAGGACTGCAAGCAAGTGATGAAAGCCAGCAGCTCCAGGCAGTTATCGAAATGTGTCAGCTATTGGTTATGGGAAATGAGGAGACGCTGGGAGGGTTTCCTGTCAAGAGTGTCGTTCCAGCTTTGGTAAGAGAGTTTGCCCCTCATTTTATCTCAGTTCTCTGAACGTTGCTGAGGCATGATTATTTACACGGTTTGAATTAAGAGATGGTAGAGTGTGGCTTTGTGCTTTTACTTCATGCTTCTAGATCTTGGCAGTGATACTAATAATGAATTTGTAATTTTCTAAACTCCTACTTCTTGATACTTAAAATGACTGGTTTTATTTTATTATTTTTTTTAATTTTTAAATTTTTATAAACATATAACGTATTTTTATCCCCAGGGGTACAGGTCTGTGAATTGCCAGGTTTACACACTTCACAGCACTCACCATAGCACATACCCTCCCCAGTGTCCATAACCCTACCACCCTCTGCCGACCCCCCTCCCCCCAGCAACCCTCAGTTTGTTTTTTGAGATTGAGAGTCTCTTATGGTTTAAAATGACTGGTTTTAAACCTTAAGTTGTTTGTTGCATTAGGTGATATCTAAACTTAGGTGCTCTCTCTTTTAAATTGGTGATACATGGGCAGTAATAAGCTGCTCCCTTGTGGCAGGTCTTTGTGGGCCACAAAGCTTTTGTGTTGTAATTGTGTGCAGCGGCAGAGCATTCCAGCCACGATACCACGTGAATCCTTCCAGCTTAGGTTTTACGTTAAGTAAAAATATAAAGAAATGAAACAAAACCTTTTAGTGATGTTTTTCAGTACAGTCGTGAATTGATGTTTAGAATTTATAAACATCTTAATTGCTTGAGCTTTTTAATGGGACAAAAAGAGAAAGAGATGTTGCCACTACTAAATGTAGGCCCCTGAACACAGTAAGTCTTAAACAACAGCTTGGTAGTTTTCTTAGTTCAAGATTAAAAAGATTGGCTATATGGGAAATTAAGATTTAAGTCTGAGTGTAAAACAAAAGACTAACATAATCATTCTGAATATACTCATACAGTATATGAATATATTGGAAGTTAAAAACCAAGTATCATGTTAATAAGTCTTCGTTTACATAGCAAATAAAGTTGACAAAAACATGGCTGATGTGTCAGATTGTCTTGTTTGATCTCATTATCAAATTGTGGAGACAGTTGAATGAAGCTCCTTGAAACAAGGTGATGCCATCTTTTGTTCTTGTTGGATGGCTCAGCTCTGGCAGGGTGAGAAAGGATGGACCAGTGTCTTCACTTTCTGTCAGGCAGACCTGGATAGTGTGAACTGGACTTAACTGTTACCACTTCCATTCTAGTGAGGGCTGGCATGTTGATTTCTGGATGTTCAGTGAAAGCAGTATTGATTTTTGTGTTGTTACATTTTGCCTGTGTCCATATTTACACTCACCCTACCCATTTCCCCAGGAGCTGGTTTTGTTTCCTGAATTAAACTGTCTTGTTTTATTGTTCTTGTTTATTAAAAAAATAACAAAGAACTAGGCTTATACTATGTAAGATGCAGTTTTTATTAGTTGTATAAAGATGCTATTAAATCTGTGTGCAAATGTTGACACATAATCTGACGTACTTGATTTGCTGGCTGTTGATTAGATTTAAGTGCTTCATCGACCTGTGTAAGACAGCTCCTGCTAGTAATACTGACTGTTGTTAATGAACTGGCCAGATTAATCTTCTATCAGAATTGTATATTGTGAGTATATATATCCATCCGTCACCATTCACTTGTGTGACCCTGGTCATTTTTGTTGAAAAGGAATCTGTTAGAGCAGTTCCTCTCAAACATGGTCTTACAATGTTTATTACATCTTAAGAATTGGAGGACTTGTTACTTTTCCAGTCAACATGACAACCCCTTTCAATCTACAGTGGGTGTTTCAAATGACTGGTTATAGGTGATTTGAGTTCCATTGAACCCCAGAATGGGGAGTGTGTGTGTGTGCATGCGCGCCAACAAAGAAAGTGATCAGGACATCAGATATGTAGATGTACTTTACCTAGCATAATTCATAGCTGAGAAGGCACTCCTATTAAATGAATATTGCATTAGAGTATCTGATGTTCATTATTCAATACATTTATTTGAAGTGTACTTTGTAACTTGAATTCAGTGCATTTAAAATTTCCCATTGAACTATGAATGATTGCTTCCCCAGATAGGAAATTTCTTTGGTAGCTTTGGCTGCTTCAGGAGATTGGAGTACATACAGAGCCCTAGCAGTTTTCAATTTCTGCCTTTGAGAAACATGGCTAAAATCTGCTTAAGGTCTTGTCCACAAGGGAAACTACAAGAAATCAATGTAGACTCATTCTTGTAGTTGTAGAATAAGATGATTAATTTGGGTTTTAATTAGTGCATAGTTAGTTTCTGATGTGATAAGTAATGTGTTTGAAGACTTTACAGCTGAGTTAAATGGTGTTTAGCTCAGCTTGTAGAGAAGTTTATTCACAGGAGTTGAAATAGTAGTCTTGAATCTGTCTGTACAGTTGTTAACAAATGCCGGTGCATTGCTGGTCTGTTTCTCTCGGTATTAAGTATTTACTGATGCCTGTTAAACAGACATCTGAGAAGGGGGCTAGAAGTACCAGAAGAGTTGGTTGTAAGCCTTTGTTTGCTGACAGGGATCATGAGAGGTGATGATTATCTAGCACAGTTCCCAAGTCAGAGCTATAATCTGCATCCTGCCATCCTCAATATAACCATTTCTTGTGTACATATGCTAGGTTTTAACTTGGTACTATTTTTATAAGAATAAGGTATTGACTAATACTTTCCATTTGAGTTGATGTAGAGGAAGAAACAGTTCTTCTAGGGGTATAGATAGCTTCTAATAGTTTGTTCTCATCTTTTTTTTTAAACAGATAACATTACTTCAGATGGAACATAATTTCGATATTGTAAGTATGTGGTGTATTTTTTTAAACACCCCAGATAAAATTTTGGGTTCTTATTGAGTGAAAGTGCTGTCTTATTTGTAGATGAACCATGCTTGTCGAGCCTTAACATACATGATGGAAGCACTTCCTCGATCATCTGCTGTTGTAGTAGACGCAATTCCTGTCTTTCTAGAAAAGGTAATCTGCTTTTGCTCAGCTTGTTTGAAAGCAGGCCTAGGGGAATCAAGTTGAAGACTCTTTGACTTCTAAATTCTAAAGTAGTACATCGAACTGTAAGGCCACCTTAAAAGACTTTTTTAAGGATTCATTATCTAGTCAAAGTATATTTTTTAGCCAAGATGTCAGAAAGATATTTTGTGTTTAGCACACCAGTAGTTTAAAGTTGATGCTAATAAAGCATTTATGGAATCATTTCAGTTAATAATTTTTAATGAGAGCATTTATCAAGAATATAAAATGTTTCAGAGAAGAACTTAAAGCACTTGATTAAAATAATCTCATTATTTCTAGAAAATATCCCAGTGAGGTTCATAGCTATTTATACCCTCATTTTACAGCTGAGAAGGCTGAGACAAAGTGCTTGCTCAAGGTTAAAAAGTGAGTCAGTGGAGAAAGGAAATTTTTTCATATGGTCTGTGGTAGGTTGTGTTTTGGTCTGTTTTAAGGGCCTTTTTCTTTTTAATGCACAATAAAATTTGCATTATCTGATAACCTTGAATATGGCATAAGGGTAAAACTTGAATTTTAAAATTTGTTACATAAAACAACCCATTTATTATAAGTAGAGAAATTGAAAGTTATCTAATTGGATTTCGTTTATTCCCTATGTAAAACCTATTTTTCTATGTCTTTAAACAGAACAAGGTAGTTGGAAGGAAACTATATTTACTTGTTACAGCTTGAGCTCATAAATCACTGGTTTCCTATGGTGGTTTTCATGTTAGAGTTAGGGGCAGTGTATAGATTGATGGAATTAGCAAAAATACTGTGTTTATTCGTGTAGAAGATAAGCAGCTGGAAAAGCACTTGAGTGATGGCCTTAAGTTACCTATTTTTATGTTCCCAGCTGCAAGTTATTCAGTGTATTGATGTGGCAGAGCAGGCCCTGACTGCCTTGGAGATGTTATCCCGCAGACACAGTAAAGCCATTCTGCAGGCGGTAAGTGTTGCTACTGAAGGACTATTTCATTTCACGTTGGATTTTAGATCCGCATTTGTGCTGGCTACTAGACTGCGGTCTCTGTAAGGTGCGCGTGGTGTTTCCAAAGTGATGTGCTAGACTTCTTAGTCCTTTTCCTTTTTTTTTTTTTAAATTGCTGTGAGAGGGTCTTTCTTCACTTTAACAGTTTTCTGTATTTTAGGGTGGTTTGGCAGACTGCTTGCTGTATCTAGAATTCTTCAGCATAAATGCCCAGAGAAATGCACTAGCAATTGCCGCCAACTGCTGCCAGAGCATCACGCCAGACGAGTTTCATTTTGTGGCAGATTCCCTCCCACTGCTTACCCAAAGGCTAACCCATCAGGTAAAACATGAACCTGTTTTATGTGCCATAAAACATCTTTACTGTGTTCTTTAGAATGCCAGGTTTATCTAGGGTTTTAAATCCTCCAACTGGATGTGTAAATTGGAAATATTCTGATCCATGTGTTTTTTTTTCCTACTGGGTTTTCCATTCGTGTACCATACTAGGTTATTTTATATAATTTGATGGACTTACCCAAATGTGACAGCATTTCAGTATTTTGACTTTAAGGGATGAGTTTGTTATTTCAGCAAACATTGAGTGTTTTCATTCAATGTGTGATAGGATCAGAGTTTCCTATAGGGAGATCATCTCTCCTCTAAGGCATTGGGTACTGCAGGAAAGATCTGGAGGATTGGGCAAAGATCAGAGATGACACTGCAGACTGTGACTGTCAGAAGTTGGAGAAGAGCAGGAACAGTTATTTAGGAGATGGAATTGGCAGACAAGGTGATGGAGGATGAGAAGCAGGGCTTACAAAATCTGGTGTGGGGGGCAGTGAGTTAAGCCTCGTAGAGAAATTTGAATTTTCTTTTAACATAAATTGCCTTAACATGTTGTTAATTGCTAAAAGGGTTTTTAGAAATCAGGCTCTTAAAAATTTTATTTATTTTATTTTGAGAGAGAGAGAGAGAGAGCATGAACATGACTGAGCCAGGGGAGGGGTAGAGGAAGAGAGAGAATCTTGGGCAGACTCCCTGCCGAGCACAGAGCCATATGTGGGGCTCCATCTCAACCATCCTAAGATCATGACCTGAGCTGAAATTGAGTCAGGCGCTTAACCAAGTGAGCCACCCAGGCACCCCTAGAAATTGGGACTCCCAAGTCAGCTTTACAAAGTGTGTTTAAAATCATCTTTGGACAGTTTGGTATAGAGAATATATTCAACAGGGATATATGTAAGAGAGCTACAAAAAAGATTATGGAGTCACTGTAAAATATTTTGCCTCTGAGATGATCAAGATACAAGTCATGCTATTCTTTGTTTGCTTACTTAATTTTAAAAACTTAGTAGACCTAGGGTCCTGGGTGGCTCAGTTGATTGTCTGCCTTCACCTTGGGTCATGATCTCAGGGTCCTGTGTCCAGCTCCTTGCTCAGTGGGGAGTCTGCTTTCTCTCCCTCTGCTGTTCCCTGCCCTTGTGTGCATGTTCTCTCTCTATTTCAAATAAATAAATTAATTAAAAAGAAAAAAAGTTGGTAGGCTGAGATAACCCGTGCTTACTGGGTCTAGAAATATATTCTGTAGTTGGGTGTGATTTCCATACTGTATTTTGGAAAAAAGGGTGAGAATCAGAAGTTAAATTGTTGGGCGTGTTATTTGTAGCACCCTTTATAGACTTAAGTACTGATAGTGAAGATACAGGGCTTTTATGAGATCAGAATTATTCTCAGTTTTGTATAAGCAAGCCAGTCTGGTTTTTATATCTGGAACCCATTTATCAGTTAGGAAAAAAAACACTATCAGAACACTTTTTAAACAGTTAAATTGTTCTTATAAGGATATTTCATGCTTTCTGAACGAGGCCTCTGGAATAGTGTTTCTAGATTGTTTTCATAGTGATTATAGCAAAATGACACCTATTTTCTCACATCATCGGTAAACTCTGGTTCACACACATATACTGAACTGTTTCCAACTTTTTAGTTTATACATGTTTTAAACATTTCTACTGCGAATGCTTTTTTAGAATGATGTTTATCTTTGTCGTGACTTGTGGTTAAGTATTGAAATTACAGAAGCATAAAAGTTCCTTCGTTTTTGTATATTTGCTTTTATTTATTGGGGTCTTCATAGAGGAGAGAAGTTCTCTCAGTATGAAGCTCTTTGCTATGAAACTATGATGTTATTGATTGTACCTTGCTTGAGCACATTGGATTTTCAAGGCTCACATCTTAGTGAACTGGCCTTGAGCAGTTTGGGGTTAGGAAGAAAATTAGGTAGTGATGTAAGACAGTAATATATTTTATATTACTAAACTTTATTTCTTCTATAAAAAAATAGGACAAAAAGTCAGTCGAAAGCACTTGCCTTTGTTTTGCACGTCTAGTGGACAACTTCCAACATGAGGAGGTAAGCCTTTAATCTTTGGTGGTATTTTCGTGAAATTGTTAATTATTGATTCATGGTATAACAGTATTTTTTCTTTTGTTTGTGAAGAATTTACTCCAGCAGGTTGCCTCCAAAGATCTGCTTACAAATGTTCAACAGCTGTTGGTAGTGACTCCACCCATTTTAAGTTCTGGGATGTTCATAATGGTGGTTCGCATGTTTTCTCTGATGTGCTCCAACTGTCCAACTTTAGCTGTTCAGCTTATGAAGCAAAGTAAGTGCTACTTTGTTGTCCACCTTCAGGCAGGAGAAGCGGGTGCTTAAAAAGTGTTTATTAATAAATACAATCAATATAGGCAAGTAAAAGGGCTTGTTAAAAGCGTGGACACTGGGGGTGCCTGGGTGGCTCAGTGGGTTAAGCCTCTGCCTTTGGCTCAGGTCATGATCTCAGGGTCCTGGGATGGAGCCCCACATCGGGCACTCTGCTCAGCAGGCAACCTGCTTCTCCGCCCCGCCCCTGCCTGCCTCTCTATCTTCTTGTGATCTCTGTCTGTCAAATAAATAAATAAAATCTTAAAAAAAAAAAAATGCATGGACACTGGAGAGTAAAGGAAGAAAACTGTTGATCCGTAGTAGATTTGTGTGGGGGACAGTACAGTAATGCTTCTTGTATACAACGCATAACATCTGCAGTATATTAAAAATTTATCCTTGGTGGTTCTAGGGCTAAAAATGTGGGCTCATTGCCTTCTCTCCAATAAATAGTAATTATGTAGTGATGCTTCATTAGGGGAATACTGAGTTACGAGTAGTTGCCTGTCCTCTGCTTCCCCTTCTTTCTGCCCCTCTTAGAGTTTTCCCAGCAGTTTATCTGATTCCACAGTGTTTTCCTCCCTCAGGAATTTGGAACTTACTTGCACACATGAATCTCTCTCATCTTTGCTGCTTGAGTATTTTCTAGGCCCTTCTCAGCCTTATCCATCAGTACAATTTTGTTGCACTGCTGTGTTGCTACTGCATTTCTCTCATAAACCTTAGATTTTGCAAGTTAATCTCCTTAGACAGTGGGCTTCAGAAAACACCTGTATGTAAGGATTATTGCTACTAGGGTGTTGATCCCATTTATACAGGATGCATTTAATGGTGGGTAATTTCATATTTTTAATTCTCATCTGTGAGGCTATTACCATGGGAGCATAAGTGATGGTGTTCAGGGACAGAGAAGCCTCTGGCATCACTGTCTCAGATGAATATTTTTTTACGTTATTTACATCTTTTATATTTAGTCACGTTTTTTGTGAATTGGCACATTGGCCCAGCATTTTGCAGGAAAGTAGTGTTGCTGAGCTGTTTTATTGAAAAGATTCTCTTAAAGCACTAATCACTCCTAAAGTTGGCATTCCAGAGAACCGTGTGCTTGTGTCATGAACAAAGTGAGAAGTTGGGGAAGGATGTAACTTTGTTTTGAGTAGCATCCGTGATTGCCCTAGGAGCCCTTTGTATTTTGCTGAGACCACCATGTCCTGAAGTTTGAGTTCAGATTATTTCTTGTTACCATGTGTGGCACCACATTTCCCTAAAACAGTTTAGGAAATTGTTCACTGACTTGTTCTGCTTTACCATTTCGGACTTTTTTTCCCCTTAGGATGACTGTTCTCACCTTTTGCTTATTAGTCCATGAAGTTTGCCGTACATTTATCCCTTGGGGTCCACTAGACTTAGATTTTATTTGTTCAGCAGTAACACAAAGGAAGCATGTTGTCACCCTCTCATCTCTTTTTTAAAAAAAAATTAAAGAATCCTTACAATGTAACATAGCTATGTATTCACATTTCTGAAGAAAGTTGGCAATTCTGTACTTTCTCAAGAAATTTAGAATAAATTTAGTGAAATTTATGTGGGGTGGCAATTTAACTATATAGGCTTTTGCCCAGATAGTAGTGAATACTTTCCTCCATAACAAAATTTAATGATTATTGCCAAAACATTTCAATGAAATGTTTGTATTTTGCAAAGACCCAGTGCCGTCTGTACCTTTAGTTATTTGAATGACTAAACCTGTGGATAATGGGAACTTCCTCATGTCACAGTGTTCTTGGGGAGGCTGGTTTTCATGCAAATTCCTCTATAAACTGATGTCTTCTGGCATTGGAAACTTAAGGTAGAGGATATGTCAATGACCTTTGTATTAAGTTGGCATGTTTGTCTTTAAGGTAATTACTTCCTGACCACAGTATGGTAATACTTTAATGCTTGTAATTTCTTTGTTTGACTGTGTTGACCACCAGTTTTCAGTATACTTAAACTAAAGGCAAATAAACTTGAATTGGGGATTAAAACATATGTTGACTGCACTTTTGTACAAAGCACTGTGTTCTTCACACACAAATAAAACCAAAAACAAAATAAAAAAATTCCCAAATTCCCTGGTGTGGGTTTTGTTTAAATGGCCAACTAGGACTCAGACTGAAGCCTTTAGAAAGAAAATTTTCATAAATTTCTTTTTTTAGGTTTTCATTATAGCTCATTTGGCTTTTTAATTCCTATATATGGCATATTGCTGTATAAGAAAATACCTGTTATTTACTTTTTATTCATGTACAGTTGACTGTAAGAAAATAATTCTGATTGTTTTCCCCCATAGGAATGATTGCCTTTTAAATTAGGTAATATAACTAGTTTCATGGGTTTTTGGTTTCTGTTACTGGTTTTACAGACATTGCAGAAACACTTCACTTTCTCCTGTGTGGTGCTGCTAACGGAAGTTGTCAAGAACAGATCGATCTTGTTCCACGAAGTCCTCAAGAACTGTATGAACTGACATCTCTGATTTGGTAAAGATTGGGCTGATTAATAACAACTGTGGCTTATACGCGGGTATTTTACTTGAGAGATCTGTCATTTACTAATAGTTCAGGAAGCTACTTAATGAAATATTTGCACCTTTGTTTTCAGCGAACTTATGCCATGTTTACCAAAAGAAGGCATTTTTGCAGTTGATACCATGCTGAAGAAGGGAAATGCGCAGAACACAGATGGTGCAATATGGCAGTGGCGTGACGACAGAGGCCTCTGGCATCCTTATAACAGGATTGACAGCCGGATCATTGAGGTAGTAGTTTCATCGTACCGTTTAAATATGTCTATTTTGGTGGCGAGTGGGTGTAGGGATGGAGTGGGGAGGTGGATATGTGTACTTAAATGTGCTCAATTTTGAATTAACTCAAGATTCTCTCATTTTGTCTCCTGAGAACAAGGTCCTCATTTCTGTTCAGGTCAACTGCTTCAGCTGCTAACTACCTGATTGACTTGGAGCAAGTAATTTAAGTTCTTTGTTCCATAGTTTCCTCATTTCTAACAGGAAACATTGGAGGAGTCAGGCTATACATTTTCAAAGCCCCTTTATCTCCCACCCAGAAGATGCCTCCCATAAACAAAGATTTGTAGACAAATAGCTGTTCGTCAGCATATTTTAAAGAACAAAAGCAAGGAAACAGTTTTAGTATAAAAGTCTAGGTGATGAAATGGTTAAGTGAGTTTTGATACCCACTAGCCTCATATGTAGTCCAGTTGTTAATGGGATACATTTCAGTGACATAAAATGGGATATGGAAAAATGAACACAGTATTCAGAACTTTGTGACCCTTTGGGGCACTCAGCAAACTAAGAGAGGAATAATGAAAAGGAAAGGTGCACCAAAATACTTCGTGTTTTTCTATGAAGGTTTTATGTGTGATTTTTATTACTTTTGTTAACTTCCATATTAAGTATGCATTGAAATATTTCAGAAATTTTTCAGGTCAGCAAAATGGCCTTCTGTTAGGAAGTGTGGGTCACTGCATTATTTGAGACACCATGCATCATTTACTGGTATTTTCAATATGGGAGATAGCTTTAAGTCATACTATATTTTCTAATTTCAGTCTGTGATATTTGAATTTTTTTTAGAATATCACACTTGAAGAGACATTCTTCTTTAAAGATGTCTTCTACCATTGGTTTTTAAAAATGAAATTTTGAAAAAGAACTTTGAAACCATTGACTTCCATTATAAAATCAGGAGTTCTTAAGACTTTAAGTTCCGAGCCAGCTTTCAGGAGGGAGTGAGGTGTAAGGGGTCTTGGTGTGTGTTCTTCACCTTAGTATGTAAGCAGGCCATGGTCTCTACCATTAAGCTGCCTTCTTTTTAGCATTGTCCTGTTAATTGCATTTTCCCTGTTAGATTACTCTCTTCTGCTTAAGGAGTCCTGTCTTTGATTTAACCTAAGAATTCTGTAGCCTGGACTGTTCTAAGAATGAGTAGTCTATCACATCTTTTGGCTGTCTTATCTCAAGCAAATAGTATTAATCAAAGCATGTCGTTTTATTTATGTACTGTGCACACATGTACACCCTAGGGGTTACTCTCCTAGGTCCAGGTGTGTTCCTTTCGATCTTAAAACATCATTTAAATGGAAAGTCTTTTTACCTAAGGATAATTTTATAGAATCATTTTGTTTAAAGATTATTTTTGGGCTGCTAAAAATCTATGATGTAAATACTATTTTAACTTAAGAATTAGATACTAAGTTTTTTTTCGGGTAACAATTTTTTTTCTATCAGCAATGTCTTAAAAGCTTTCTTAATATAAACGATGTCTTCCTTATGTCAGGGATTCTACATGACTGGCTCTTCCATCAGGAATTGATCTGTATTTATATCTCCAGGGACCTTATAGAGTCTGTGGTGTATAATTGTGTTTAATTAAAAATGATTTATTAAATGAATGAGTTTTGTCATGGCCACACTGTTAAATCTTCCATACTCTTTTACTTCACCATCTGAAACCTGATGAAATAAGTATGTAAGTTAGCATTTATGGAGGGTCCCACTGTGTCTTAAGTTAATAAATTTCTCCATGTTTATATTCAAGGTTTCTCTCTCTTTGCTCTCAGGCAGCCCATCAGGTCGGTGAGGATGAGATAAGCTTGTCCACTCTGGGACGAGTTTATACTATTGATTTTAATTCTATGCAGCAAATCAATGAGGACACGGGAACAGCACGTGCCATTCAGAGAAAACCTAACCCCTTAGCCAATACTAACACTAGTAAGTACTTTTGAGTTAATAGTACTGTATTGTCATGTGAATAATATTTCTGATGATAAGTAATTATTTCACTGAGTGTCTTTATTAAGCTTAAAACTATTGCGTAGTGGTAATTAATTTGTTGGTTTTTTTGGTCATGTTCTAACTGATGCATTAGCCAGCACTGCTGAAATGGGACCCTCCACATTTTTTTCCTGGTCTGTGATTTGTAGTGTCCTGGGCTCCAGCTGGAATTGGCCTGTGTTGTTTTTTGTTTTGTTTTGTTTTGTTTTTTAAAATCTGATCCTCTTATTCCTCTTACACATTTAGATCCACACACACCTATCTGCTTAGTTCTTTACAACCTTTTTTGTTACACTATTTTTTGTTTCCTATCAAAATTCTCTTCTTCACTAATGAAGAATAGGTTTTTTCTGTTTAGGTTTCTGACATTTGTCTCTGTCCTTGGGGATTCAGTCTCTTGCTTTGCACCTCTAGTGTAGAGTGCAGGGGTCAGCGGACTTCTGAGAAGGGCCGGATAGTAAATGTTTAAAGCTTTATGGATTGTATAGTGCTTGTACTGCATACTGCCATTGTAGCGCAAAACAGCCATATAAAAAAAGAGAAAGAAATGTATGTGGTCATGCTCCAGTAAGATACCCCCACACCCACCCAAAAAAAAGAGGAGCTGGGCCAGATTGGGCCTTTCCACCATACTTTGCTAACTCCTGATCTAGAGCTTACTTCCTCATCACTTTATTTCCCCTGAACCTTGTTCCCTCTGAGAAAAGCCAGAGATGATCTTGTTTTTCCATAGCTTCTAGTCACAGACCCACTGCCCATTTCGTGAACTTTGTTTATTTCTTACCAGTGGTTTAGCTGGCTAATACTGAAATATCCTTGGTATTTTGTTGAGCACATGCTATTAAAACTAGAGGTACACTGCGCTGATACCTTGTTCTTTCTAGCTGGCTCAGTTTTGTCTTAATGCTGCCTTGTGTCTTTGTGGATGCCAGGTGATCACATTACATAAGTTAAAGTCTTTTTTTTTTTTTTTTTTTTTTTTTTTAAAGTAACATTTCAAATAATTACAGCAAGATGAAGGCTCTGTTGTTTACTTCTTTGAATTTGTGAGGTCTGTAAGTTTAGAATTGTACATTTTTTTTAAACAGGTGGATATTCAGAGTTAAAGAAGGATGATGCTCGAGCACAGCTTATGAAAGAGGATCCGGAACTGGCTAAGTCTTTTATTAAGACATTATTTGGTGTTCTTTATGAAGTGTATAGTTCCTCAGCGGGACCTGCGGTCAGACATAAGTGCCTTAGAGCAATTCTTAGGATAATTTATTTTGCGGATGCTGAACTTCTGAAGGATGTCCTGAAAAATCATGCTGTTTCAAGGTGTGTTCATGAAAATAGTAAAACATTGTAGAAATTCAAGTCTCTGCAAGTAGTCTCAGCAATCTTTAAAGTAATGTAGAAAAAAAAATGCATAAAACAGTTCATTTATAATGTCCCGAGGCCTTCGTTGTCTCTTTATATTTATACACACCTTGAGAGAGAGAAATGCAAACGTTAAGCATTTAAGACAAATTTCAGTTGTTTTCACAGTGAAAATATATTGCTCTCAGAATTAAAGTAGTATGGCCAAAAATAATTCTCAAGTTCAGACAGATGTTTTATATGCGAATGCTTTCTTTTTTTAGTCACATTGCCTCCATGCTGTCAAGCCAAGACCTGAAGATAGTAGTTGGAGCACTTCAGATGGCAGAAATCTTAATGCAGAAGTTACCTGATATTTTTAGTGTTTACTTCAGAAGAGAAGGTAATGTCATTCATGATAATTAATTAATGGTTAATCTTTTAGTCTAAATAGTATTTCAGTAGCCATATAGCTTTAATTTAGAACAAAAATTAAACTTTAATCTTTTACATAAGAAGTTTTCATGCTTGTAACTTACATACATATAAAGTGTCTTCTGTAAAATCTGTTAACTGACGTTGTGTGAGATTAATGGGCAGATGATAAACACTTTGTTATGTTTTAGTGATCTGAGTGTTCATGGGCCAGAAGCAATCCTTGACGTTCCTTTTCATGTAGATAAAGGGCACCTGCCCATAGAGATGCTTGAAAAAGTTAAGAGTTCACTTGCTTTCCCAGTGAATCCCATTAGTAGATCAGAACACTAGTAAAGAGGATTATTATTTACTTCCTTGGGTTTAGTCCTCTAATTTGAGGAATTTGAACATGGATGTCAGTCTTGGAGACATAGTACTTTTCCATTCTCTTTTTGAAGATGACAGAGATGAAACCGTATTGCTCATTTGGGTGTTTTATCCTCTTCAAACATGCCAAGATATTAAAGGAGTTCTTTCTCATCAACAAATCTCTTTACGGCTCTTTTGGTCTTTGAAGATACTTTGGTCTTGTGTGAGGACACAGGAAATAATGGTGTTTTGCCCTCAAGTAATCCTTCTTAGCTTCACCTTCCATCTTATCAGCAGTCCCGGTTCTTTCTGCATATGGTCTGTTACCTTTCTTTCATCATCTTACACTGGCTCTGTTTCTCGTCACATCTCAAGAGTGCTGTAATCATGCTAGTGTCAGAGTATTAAGTGGAAAGAGGTCTTCACTATTTCTTACTAGTTCTGTTTAAATAACAGTTTTGGTTTTTTTTTTTAATCCCAACTCTACATATTTACATGAAACAGAAGGCAAACTCTGTCGTTAGCAAATGGGTGCATTTATGAATAGATACTTCTTTGATCATATAGATATTTGGTATGTATTCTTTTTAGCCTTGGATTATTTTTAATTTGCATTCTGTGTTTTGGTTTTCATGGTCTGTATTAGTTGTTGTTTGCCTTAGTATTACCTTTCACATCTATTTCATCTTTCTGATTCGGAAGTGTATCAGAATATGTCTTTTTCTCAAAGTGATTTTTTTTCTTTTTACATTTACAGTACCACTGTGCCATCAGATTGGAATTTCCATTCCCCCAAATTTACATAGTATATACGGTATGAAGTTTATGGAGGAGTTTTGATTAGTTCTCTACTTTGCATCTGGCTAGATACACTGTTCTTTTAGGTTCCTCTTAAATGCCATTTATTCCTGGGGACCTCGCCTTCCTTCCAGAGTCTATAGGGTCCTTATTGCTGTGTGTTTGTCAGAATTTACTTTCTAAAGGACAGTTTATTTGTAATTTCTTATATTTTGTTTTGTTTTCTCCCCGATAACTGCCTGAGTCCATTTTTCTCATCTGTGGCCATATTCTTAATACCTAGCACACAGTCTGTCATGTTATTGCTGCGGATATTATTTGTGGAATGTGAATGCCTCAAGTTTGAGTTCACTCAGACATTTTGTGTTTTGCTGTGTTTTTGTGGTTTTTGTTTATTTTAAGAATTCTGATGGAAAGCTCTGGACTGTTTCCCAGAAAAAAAAAGTGAATGTGTGAACATGCATTCATACATTCACACACACACCTTGGCATACAGTTGATAGTTCTTGGCAACTACCCCCCACTCCCCATTACCACTGTCCACCATGTGCATTCTCCTATGGTTCTAGCCCAGATGTGAACCCCTGCCTTATAAGTTGCTGTTTAGCTCCCCTTGTCTCCTGCGAGGATGTGAAAAATCACCATCCTTGGATTGCTGGTGTTCTCTTTTGGCCAGTGGTGTTACTGTGATCTTGTCTCACTGTGCATTTGAAGTCGGCTTACAACTGTAGCGAGTCTTTCTCTCCTGGCTATCAAGCCACAGGAGCACTACTGCATTTTTGTAGTTCATTGTTTTCATTATAGTATTTTGAATTTCCAGTAGAACTTTATGTGCAACTCTGTTAAATTTCCTGTGATCACGTTTTGAATTTAGATCTCTTTATTTAATGCTGAATTTGCCTCCTACTTTCCAGAATGGAGTCAAGTCCAAAACCCTGGCACCTAAGTCATCATACTCCTCCCTACCCCCACCCTCATTTGCTGGATGCTTTTAATTCATTCCCCATGAATCAGTGTTAGCATTTAGATTCTGTAATCGTGGGGAAGTGGTCCTGGTTAAAACTGACTGTTAAATCTGTTACTACATAGGTGTAATGCATCAAGTAAAACACTTAGCAGAATCAGAGTCCTTGTTGACAAGTCCACCAAAGGCATGTACGAATGGGTCGGGATCCTTGGGGTCCACGACGTCAGTCAGCAGTGGAACAGCCACGGCCGCCACTAACGCCACGGCTGACTTGGGGTCCCCGAGCTTGCAGCACAGCAGAGATGATTCTTTAGATCTGAGCCCTCAAGGGTAAGTCAGAGTTTTGTGCTGATTTTTATGCTCTTTGCCTTTACCTGTGTCCTGGTACCTGAGATTCACACAGGGAATAAAATGGTAAAATATTAGAGAGGACACTTTGTGTTTTCCCATCCTGTTTAGTTCGATGTTTAACAGGCATGGGAGGAGACCGAACACTTACGGGAAAGCCACTCTGTTGAGCCGTGCTTAGGAACCACAAGACATGCTAGGTATTTCCAGTGTCATATCAGGGAACTGAGGCTCAGGAGTGAACTAATTGAGAAGTCAATGATGAGCACAGTGTCACACACTTACTTTACAGATGTAGGATTTGAGCCCTCATATTTAATGACGTATTTACTGCATTGTTGCATACATACCAACTTCAAGACATCTATAGTGAGATAGAAATATTAAACACTGGAGTTTTTTGAACTCCACAGGAAAAAACCCGATTTCCCATTTATTTTTAATTGACAAATGGGATCTTTGCTCTTAATAAAAGAAATTGGGAGTTCTTAAAATAGGTCTGCTTCCACCTCGCTACCCCTTTATTGTACTGTGCTTCTGAGAACATTACCAGACCCTCATTTTAGTTTTCATTTTGTTGTGATGAAACAAATTGCACTCTGAAAGTGTTTTTGTTTCTTTGACATTAGAAACTCAATATTGCTATATGACGCACATGATCAACAGATTCAGTTCTGGAATTCAGAGTGTAGTTAGTGTAATACTCCTTCCTGCTCCTTTTAAGGTGTAACATAGATTTGGGTAAAACATGCTCTACTTAATAAGTGAGGTCCAAACATTTAATTCTGTCAACTGCAAGGTGGCGTTGTCCTAAGAAGCTTATCTCGCTCAGAATTCCAGCTCCTTATGGTGCCACCTGGTGGCACTTGTCCTCTCTAGCTTAAATAAGAATTTTGGCAATTCTGGGACTTGGGCTGCAGACTAAGACTTCTGACACAGTGGCTGTTATTTTAGGAAGCTGCTTAGTTTGGGTGATACCTATGTCAGGGGCCCAGTCCAATGGGATTGAGCCTGGGCAATATACTGGGGATCCTTCACCTTCTCTCTTTTCAAGTTGGGTTTGCCTTGCCTGCCACTCTTTTCCCTTCGTCTCCAGAATGACTTCTTGCCCCGGCTGCTGTAGTAACTTGTGTTACTGCAGGTTTTCACTCTCTAGCGCAGGCACGGTGCCTGAGACATCAGGTGCTTGGTGAAATGTGATGCAGCTCAGACAAATGCAGTATTTCTGAGCCGCTTAAAGGAATTAGAGTTCATTATAGTTTCTAGAGTTGAAAATTCTAAAAAAATGAGGGAAAACTTTCAAAGTTTTAAGCACTTCCATTCCTTTGTAATATGGTTTCAAATAAAGAAAAGTTCATGTAAATTTGTGAAGGGAGAATCATTTAGTTGTGTTTGAAAGTTCATTTGTCCTTGGGGTGCCTGGGTGACTCGTTTGTTCAGGCATTCAACTCTTGGTTTTGGCTCAGGATCGAACCCCATGTTAGGCTCCATGCTCAGTGCAGAATCTGCATGAATATTTCTTTCTCTCCCCTCCTCCCCTGCCCCTCCCTAACTTGCATTCTCTCGAAAATAAATAAATCTTCAAAGAAAAAGTTCACTTGTCCTGATTGTGAAGCATAAACATATTTGTGATTTTTTTTTTTTAAAGATTTTATTTATTTATTTGACAGAGAGAAAGATCACAAGTAGGAAGAGAGGCAGGTAGAGAGAGAAGGGGAAGCAGGCTCTCTGGAGCCTGATGCGGGGCTCGATCCCAGAACCCTGGGATCGTGACCTGAGCCGAAGGCAGAGGCTTAACCCACTGAGCCACCCAGGTGCCCCTTTGTTTGTGATTTTAATATACATATCAGATGTTAGAAGACCTTTAAAGGGTTTTTTATTTTTGTTTTTCTGGGGGTTTTTTGTTTGTTTGTTTTTTCTACTTTTATTTGGGTTGCAGACCAACTGAACCAGAACCTTTTGTTTTTTTAAGATTTATTTATTTATTTGAGAGAGAGAGTGCACTAGCACGGGGTTGGTGGGAGGAACAGAGGGAGAGGGAGAGAGCAACTCAAGCTAACTGCATGCTGAGTGTGGAGCCCAACGCAGGGCTCGAGATTACACCTAAGCTGAAACCAAGAGTCGGACACTCAACTACTGCCCCACTCAGGAGCCCGAACATTTTTTCCATCTTTTCCATATTAAGTAGTTTTGTTATTCTGAGAATCTATTGATATTTCAAACTACTTCTACTGTTGTTAAGAGTATTGAAAATAAGACAAAGTCTGTGTATGTTCTCTTTCAGGTATTCTAATTCAAAACAGATTATTCATACTATGACTTAATAGATTTGTTTATAGGTAATTTTGAGTAAAAAAAAAAATCACTAAACTATTTATAAATGCATTCATTTAGGATGTTACTGTATTACATACCGTGAAAGTACTTTGGGTAGTATCAGGAAAGTATCTTTAATATTCAGAGTCCTGTTGTATATATCTTATTCTTGTCATTTAACTTAAGGAAGAAATATGATAATCAGATTTAACATTCTTTTTCTAGTTTGATAGCACAGTTCTTTTTAATATTGCTTCTTTGCATCCTAAATTTGTTCTGTGTACTTTTCTGTATGTGTACAACATTTTATAATAAGAGTTTTAACACAGAATTAATCAGATACTCTATTTGGTTTTACTTTTTTTAGTAGTTCAGTGTAGTCAAATAAGCTGTTTTTCTGGATTAATCATTTTTTGTGTTTCTAGACCTCTAGAACACGGCTGGTGCAGAGTCTGCATTAAATAAGTAATCATAAAGTGAAGAATACCTTTTTATGGCAATATTTTACAGCTCCTTGTTTCTGCCATTTTAGCTTGCTTTTCAATGAGCGATGATAATAAAGCGTGGTAATTGCTAAACTTATCCCATGTTTTCCCATGTGATAGTCGATTAAGTGATGTTCTAAAGAGAAAACGACTGCCAAAACGAGGGCCAAGAAGGCCAAAGTATTCACCTCCAAGAGATGATGACAAAGTAGACAATCAAGGTAATTGCTTTGGTAATGTGGTGGGCTGCAGAGGGAAGGACAGTAGCAGTAAGAGGCATGTACTTCTGAAAGCTCTTGACAGCTTTTAAGCACACCTGGGTTTCCTGAACAGTTGTTTCAGTAAATTCATCTAGTATTGTAAACAGGAATGTTAAAATTCGGTTGGTTTTTTCATCAGTATGCTGAGATGACTTAACTCTCATTCCCGCTTCTTTTCATAGCTAAAAGCCCTACCACTACTCAGTCACCTAAGTCGTCTTTCCTGGCAAGCTTGAACCCAAAAACGTGGGGAAGGTTAAGCGCACAGTCCAACAGCAACAACATTGAACCAGCACGAACTGCGGGAGTTAGTGGTCTTGCCAGAGCCGCCTCAAAGGACACCATATCCAATAATAGGTGAAGTGGGGGAATTCTCTATTACTTTTGTTCTGAGATTAGCGAAACTCTACATTCTTGCAGTCAGCACATTTACTACGTGGAGATGAAACATGGACACAGCCTTTCAATTTATGCTCAGAAATGGCATTGCTCAAGAATGGAGCAGATTCTTAGTTTTTGAACTCTGGCTTTTTCCTAAATTCAGTCACACTTTGAAACCATTTTGACATTTCTGGTTGGGAGTTAATATATGTTCAAAACCAAATAAATTATGTTCCCCATGGAACCTGTTCTTTAGTTTTGTTCTAGACAAGGGAAAGCTGACGTATTTTGTGTGCACACACACAGACTCCCCCTTCTATGATACCCTTCTTTCCTCTACCCTTTACAGTGGAACTTAAGAACCCTAGAGTGGAGGCTTGTTCTAAGCTATTTAGAATTGTATCAGCTAAACTTTTTCACATACCAGTCTTCGGCTGTTTTTGTTTTGTTTGTTTGTTTTTTGTTTTTAAATTTTTTATCTTTTCAGTATGTGGCTTTGAAAAAAAATTTTTTTTTCAGCCCTTCTGAGTTGTTTTATTTAGTTTTTTTGGCTCTGGTTGAACACCGACAAGGATTACTTCCTCCGCAAAGAAGAAATTTTTAAAAATCAAATGCCACTGGGTTAAGAGATAGGCTTTTTGGGGAGGAGGGGCGGGTGAATTTGTTTGGTTGTTTTTCCAATTTGGGTTACTAAGAAAATAAGCAAATGTATATCTAAAGCCATCAGAATTTGTAATTTAAATAGCCAGGCCTCAGCTAATAGCACAGGTGCATGTTCCTGGTCTGTAGTTCTTCAGTTTAGCTCTCCAAGGAACAGGATAAAGGACAAAGCAGGTATGTCTGTACCTAATGAAGCAGCCGTGTAGAGTTGCTTTCAGGCAAACACTTAGGGGTAGAGTTCCAAGAAGTTAGAACTTTTTGTATATTCATGTAATGATCTGAATTATAGTTTAAGTACATGAGCATTTCTCTACTATACCTTAGCCCATTTTGAAAATGACACTTAATTTGATTCATCTGAATTTTAGAAGCATAGGTAGAAAAGGGTTTTAAATGTAGCAGCTCTTTGCCTTTGATGTGGAGTTATAATTGAAATCCTTTCTATACACGGAGACTGAATTTAATACCTTGTTTTTCCTTCTTGCAGAGAAAAAATTAAAGGTTGGATTAAGGAACAGGCGCATAAATTTGTAGAGCGTTATTTTAGTTCTGAGAACATGGACGGAAGCAACCCTGCGCTGAATGTCCTTCAGAGACTTTGTGCTGCAACTGAACAACTCAACCTCCAGGTGCCACATGGGCCGCGCCGTGTTGGTCCTTCGTCATCTTTTCCAGCATCTCTTCTATCTTCCTGTCCTTTCCTTGATGGCTCTGACTTTCCATGAATTTTGTTGTCCTAGATGAGCTTTTTCGCCAGACATGTACCTTTAGCACTGACTTAGCTGTAACTTGTCCATTGACTTCTGTGCTTCATTATTTTATCATTAACTATACTAGGAATCTCATCTTTGACTTTCTTCTCTTCTCATCCCCCCCCACCCTTTTTTTTAAAGCATTTATTTAGAGAGCACATGCATATGAGTTGGGGGAGGGACAGGGCCAGAGGGCCAGCAAATCTCAAGCAGACTCTGCTCTGAGCGTGGAGCCCGACGGGGAACCCATTCTCACGAACCTGAGATTATGGTGTGAGCCCAGATCAGGAGTCAGAGGCTCAGCTGATTGAGCCACCCAGGCAATCTGTCACATTAATATTTCTTGACAAAAAAAGAAACTTGAGAGAAATGTCCCACAGGTACATCCCAACTTTGGTATTAGAATTGATGGGACCCTCCTTAACCCCTCAACCACATGGATCTGTTAGTACTTCGAGAGGGAGATTGAATAATAAGCCTTTTATATTTCATCTGATTCTTAGCCTGTTTACATTTTTAATGTACTTTGAGTACTTCGAGTAGTCAAGAATTGTCCATTTCATCCAGGTTTTAAATGTATTAATTTAGGGCCATACTTTATATTCTCGTTTTATCACTGTGGTATTCTAGCTCTTTATCCCTCAGTTTGTATTCTCATTTATTTATTTATTTAGTCTCTTTATTTCTTTTATTATTATTTCTTTATTCAACATTGGCCAAATGCAAGACTTTCCTTTTTTATGCCAGTAGTATGGATGCTGGTTTTCTTCCATGAAATCCTAACATTTCTGACTTTACGTGTAAGATCATAGTTTCCAAGGTTCTACCAAGAATGCATCACTCCCCCCACGTTCTTTTTTAAAAATGTTGAGAATGTATTCAATTCCTTTTGGGAGAAACGTGCATTGTGCATTTAGTTTAAGTCAATATAAATAATCAGTACAGATTAATCAGTATATCATTATAGAAATACTGTTCCTAACTCTTCCAGGTGGATGGTGGAGCTGAGTGCCTTGTTGAAATCCGTAGCATAGTCTCAGAGTCTGATGTTTCATCGTTTGAAATCCAACACAGTGGATTCGTGAAGCAGCTGTTGCTTTATTTGACATCTAAAAGTGAAAAAGATGCTGTGAGCAGAGAGATCAGATTAAAGAGATTCCTTCATGTATTCTTTTCTTCACCAGTAAGTTATCTCCTGATGCTTCTCTGTCATCCTGTAGGAATCATCGGTCACTGATGTGTGTATTTTCACCTCAGTAATTTCCTTTAGGTGCTGGTCAAGATATTGAGGTCAAGTCTCTGGCTTCTTATACAGTTAGATTTGGATTTCTTGGTCTTTTATATATCAGATATACTAGTAAAGCAACAGAATTGTGATTTAATGGCATATGTGCTATACTTTCTGTGGCCATTGTATCTTGAGTCTTTTTTTTTTTTTTTTTTTTCTGGTAAAACCAGCCATTAATAGTCTCTTAATTGTGAATGTATTTTATTCTCAATATTTGTTTTTAAACATGTTGTCAACAATATATACATATAGGGAAATATGGTAAAATAGCTACAGACATGAGAGAGGGAGCATATACGTTTCCCTTTTGCATATAAAGTACAGTATTAACAATTTTATTGGAGTGTATGCAATCACCATTTATAGTCTGGATTAGCAAACCAGAAGGCTCAGAGGGGCTCCACTTCCTTCAGCCTCAGTGGGTAAGAGCAAGAATGTAACCATTCTTGGACACTAGTGACTTAACATCATTCTATTTTTACAAAACTACTTGAGAGACGTCATCCTCTGGATCATCTGTGTAGTAGGACTAAGGGTAATTCTCCTATGTGTTGGTGAAACATTTGAGCACTTCCTGTATTCCTATATGTTGGTGAAACATTTGAGTACTTCCTGTATTGTTTTAACTTGGGCTCGTAATGCAGACTTGTTTGTTTGAGATGCATTAGATGTGTAGCAGTACTGGATATAGTTTTATACCATGCTTAAGATTAAGTACAGGTCTGTAATCTCCATGCAGCTGAATGGGTTTCAGGAGTTCTACAGTACGGTATGTATACATTGCCTGGTTCCCAGTGGATTCTAAATGGCACTCCATGAATGTTGAATGTTTTTGCAGGAAAGCATATGGATATTCCTGCTCAGTACAGGTAAATAAAGACTGCAAAGGGCCTCATGTCCGAGTCAGATCTCTTCGCCAATAAGTTGTGTTTTCAAACCTTTTTGGACTTAGGAATTAAGAATAAGGGATTGTGGGCCTGTACAAAAAAAGAGTCTATTTGAAATAATTTAGATGGAAATAATCATTCCAACCAAATCTATCAAAAGAGAATAGAGGCATGGTTCTCCTCTGTTAAACTGACCGTTAAATTTTCTTGTTGAGGAGTGTTCCATTTTCAAGAGGCCTTGCTTAACCTGTTGGTTTATTTATAACTTTAGCTTCCTGGAGAAGAGCCCATTGGAAGAGTAGAACCAGTGGGTAATGCACCTTTGTTGGCATTAGTTCACAAGATGAACAACTGCCTCAGCCAGATGGAGCAATTTCCAGTGAAAGTACACGACTTCCCCAGTGGAAATGGGACAGGAGGCAGGTAAGGATCATTGCCTGGGTGTGCCCTTGCCATTGGACTCTGTGCTTCATTTTGTTGAGGTAAAGTGCCAAGAGGTCTGGTAACATCTTCATCTGCTCTAAGACCATTTGACTATAATGACTGAAGAAAAACACTTTTTATCTTTAAAATTGCCTCATGTGTTTTAAACATGTTTTGGAAATACATAACCCATTGATTGTGTTGGTGAGCTATAATAGCCTTAGTGTTCCTTAAATTGATAGGCTTTAATATATACGGCTTCTCTCCGTGAATTTGTAGATAGGGATAATAAAATATTTGCATTCTGTGTAATAATGTGATATAAGTGGTTATACCTTTGATGGGTTTCAGCAGATAAGTGTATATTTTGAAGTTTTCTTGTTTCATTAAAACTTCTGCTTTTTCCATAATACAGTAGTTTTGCTGGACTCATGAAATGCTATAGAAAGAATTCACTGTAAAAGTTCATTATGGTATTTTCAGGTTGTTAGAAGGTTTCTGGAATATTATGATTAGAAGCCTACAAAATAAGAAACTAGTTCAGTTTTCAAATATACAGTCTGATGTGTTTTGAAAACATTTAAATTTTTTATTGAATTAAAATGATGCATTATTGGACAGATGAAGGGATCTGTGTGGGCTAGGGTTTTTTTCTGGCTTTGAATATTAATATAGAATGTGGTATTCAGTTTTGATCATTATCCTGTCCTGGAAAATGTTATGAAATATGGGGGCATTTTCATCTGTGCCTGAGAAAATTATAAAGTTTTTCATTTTTACCTAGATTTGTATTTAAAAAAAATGTATGTTTACATATATGTGTGTAAGTGTGTGTGTGTGTGTGTGTGTGTGTGTGTGTGTGTGTATCTCTTGTCTAATGGAATATTCTTTTCCATACTCCTATTTGCATGTCTTATGGAATCTTACAGATAAACTGCATTTTAAGCCTGTCTGTGTCTCACTATTGTCAGCCCTTGCCAGAAGTGAGCAATTAAATATCATAACCAATTTAGACTGGTGTAGCTATCAAACTGCTTCGTTCAAAAGACTGTAGCAAAGTAAATTTTAAAGGTTAGTTTTGAAAGTAATTTTATAACAGAACTGTTTGAAAGCAAAAAAGAGGGCTTTTTCCTTTGTTTTTAAAGCCATAGAATTTCGTTAGGCTGTGGCAAAATACTGCAGAAGTGAGCAGGCTCAAATGGTTGAGGAATTTGTAGTCTAGAGAAATAGTTAAATCTCAGTGGTGAGGATTTCTGCTCACATCGGTTTCCGGTATGATAGAGATAAAAAGATAATTTAACATTTTCATATGCATACATACACACCCTCTTTTATTCCTTACTTTATAATAACTTACAGTAAGTAACTTGAATTGCTGGCTTGACTGTTTACATAGCTGGTAAGTAGGTGCTTATTTTGTGTCTTAAGAAAATGAAGTTTGTATTGTCTTTTGTTTGTATTATGTTGATTTTGAAAATAATAGAATAACTTTTTTTCACAAATTATCTTGAGCTTTTCTCTCAACAGAGGATCACAGGCTTTAAAATTTTTCAACACACATCAGTTAAAATGCCAGTTACAAAGACATCCAGACTGTGCGAATGTGAAGCAGTGGAAAGGCGGGCCAGTCAAGATCGATCCCCTGGCTTTGGTACAAGCTATCGAGAGATACCTTGTAGTTAGAGGTACTTTTCCTAGATGTGTGTTTTGTGTTTGTACGTACATTGGGCTGGGACTATTAGGGGATGTGGGAACGACTTCCCTGCTTAAGGCTGCTTCTGTTAAAACCTAGCATTGGGAACTTGTGTTCCCATCATTCATTTTTACATAGCCTGTGGAAGCGTAGTACACTTCCGAGGGCTTGATGGCTGACTTCAGTGATGAGTTCACTTATCGTGTTGGAACATAATGCAGTAGAAATGATGCTCTATAGGTGACAATTTTCTTAGCTTTTTCTGCTTCATAGGTCACAGTGTTAAGTGTGTACTTTTTCTAAGATTATGTTCGTTTAACCAGTACGCATGGGCTTTTCTTTGCCACGGACAATTGCTTGGGAGTTTTAACGGCCT
Organism: Lontra canadensis; assembly: GCF_010015895.1. Taxonomy (NCBI): domain Eukaryota; kingdom Metazoa; phylum Chordata; class Mammalia; order Carnivora; family Mustelidae; genus Lontra; species Lontra canadensis. The sequence goes on along the minus strand of NW_022631007.1, from coordinate 9,764,764 downwards.
TCTTGGGTCTTCAGGGTATGGAAGAGTAAGAGAAGATGATGAAGACAGTGATGATGATGGCTCTGACGAGGAAATAGACGAGTCTCTGGTAAGGTGCTATTCTCACTGTGTTGTCATGCACACATGGTTCAGGGCCTGGAGCTTAAGTGGGTTTTCTTTTGCTTCATTCAGGCTGCTCAGTTCTTAAATTCCGGCAATGTAAGGCACAGGCTACAGTTCTACATTGGAGAGCATTTGCTGCCATATAACATGACCGTGTATCAGGCAGTCCGGCAGTTCAGTATCCAGGCTGAGGACGAGCGGGAGTCCACGGATGACGAGAGCAACCCTCTGGGGAGAGCGGGCATTTGGACAAAGACTCATACAATATGGCAAGTCCGAAACTGACTTCATTTGCTTTGTCATCAACTTCCATATGTCGTTCCTGTGTTTTGGAATTCATAGTAATGGCTGGCTGACATCACTTTTTTATTAAAAGCTGCTTCAAATATTTTATCTGTGTGTACATGAATGCATGCATGTGCACACATGTGTACGTTTGTATTTGCCTTCCTTATGTCTCCTGGAAAACGTACTCATGGGCAGTAATCACAGTATATGTCAACTTTTTAGATTGATTTCAAGTCTTTAAAGAAGACAAAAACCTCTTCGGAAGATGACATTCCTTTAGGTAATAAGCTTTGGCATCTCTGAGCCCTTAGAGGCATTTGGATGCAGCTTTCTGCATTGTTTGTGAATGTCTTCTACTTAGATTTAAAGAGAACCAGTCTTCAGGGCACTTGGGTGGCTCATTCGGTTAAGCAGCCGACTCTCGATCTTTGCTCAGGTCTTGATCTCAGGGTTGTGAATTCAAGCCCTGTAGTGGGCTCCACTTAAAAAAAAAAAAAAAAAAAAAAAAAAAAAAAAAAAAAAAACTGCAGAGAGCCATTGTTCTCTGAACCAACCCTGGAGTTCCTCAGGTGGCCTCTCCTGGGCCAGTGGACTCTTTGTGGTGGTTTCCTGAATCAGTGCCTGGGTAATTCTCCAAACCCGTAAGTAGGGAGAAACAGGATAGATGTCAGAGTTCTGGTAACTGTGGTGTCTGTGGGTCACACTTCAGTCCCTGTAGAAGAGTTTGTATTTTTAAAATCGACATTAGTTTATATACTCTCCAATTTAGGTACAAACCCGTGAGAGAGGATGAAGAAAGTAATAAAGATTGTGTTGGTGGTAAAAGAGGAAGAGCCCAAACAGCTCCAACAAAAACATCGCCTAGAAATGCAAAAAAGCACGATGAGTTATGGCATGGTAAGTTGGTCCATGGGAGGGGAAAACAAATTGCCACGGGGCAGAAGGTTTCTTGTTGTGGAAGTTTTAAAGGAATGATTTATATCTGGCAGTGAAACCCTTAGATATGATACAGAAAAAATGAATTTACCACAAATGAAAAATTAAGTACCTGCAAAATTAAATTTTGGAAGAAAATTGGGAAGAACTCATACTATTCTCATGACAAATTTATGTTTTCATGAAGGCTAAAACAAATTGCGTTAGTAGAACACATTTACTAAAGAAGAGACTGATGGTGGTCAGGCAGGCCCTCCATTTTTGTCTGTTGTTACAATCTAACAATTAGAGAAGGAATGAGAAGTTCTGCCAGGTAGTGTAATGACTGCAGAATGGAGTAGCACCTCCCAGTTGATCTCTTTACTTTTGTAGTATGGAAGCTATCAAGCTTCCAGTCTCCCGAGTGCTCACCTACCCCCGCCCCCCATTTCTGTGAGGGTAGCAGTGTTTTAACATTTGGCTCAGGGTCCTTCTTGGAGACCATCTCTATCCAGGAGTTCCAAACAAAATGGTGTCAGCTACTGGAATTTTTTTTTTTTTTGGTCCTCAGAAATAAGGGCATTATAACAATGTTTTGTTTTCTTTTCATAAAACTTAAGTTCTGTTGTAAAGGATTTTTATTTTGAGTTTTTCTGTGTCTGTGTTTTTGGTGTTAAAAATTGCCCTTTCTTTTATGATAGTAATAGTGTGGTGATTTTTAATTCCTTTGTTTGGTAAAAGTAAATGGCAACAGTTTGAGCCCCTGCCCCCTGCCCAAGCTATTACTCAGTGAAATCTAAGAATCGTAGATCCCCTTGGAAACTCAGTCTGTCCTATATCCTTGGCCTCAGATTAAATAGCCAAATCTCCTATCAGATTTACAATTGGGAATATTTGTCTGTTTTACATAGTCATTTTAAGGTGGTTATAAAAATTTAAAAATCCAGGAAATTTGTATAAAACTAAACTTAAATTTAAACATTCTGTCTTTATTATTCTCTGTGGCCGTTTTATTGTTAGTTGTTTCTTCTGTTGAAAAGAAGAAATGGGAAATGAGTCCGTTTTTCTCCTTTACAGTTTATTTGGATATGGGAGGAAAGCAAAATTTTTATAAGCTTGTATGATGTATGTGTAAGATAAAGGGAAAAATGTTCAAGCTATCAATACTCTGATAGGATACCAAATAGTAGATCTTCACAACTTGTGCTTACTATTTTCGGGGGATAAGAGGACACCGGCTCCACTGGTACAGCCTTTCTAACTTGGGTCAAACCTTACCTTTGATCTTTTGCCCTCTAGATGGAGTGTGCCCATCGGTATCAAATCCTTTAGAAGTTTACCTCATATCCACACCACCTGAAAATATAACTTTTGAAGACCCATCATTAGATGTGATTCTTCTTTTAAGAGTTTTACATGCCATCAGTCGATACTGGTATTACTTGTATGATGTGAGTAATGTGAACTGCTTATGGAGTTTCCCATCGTGTGTAGTGCATGGCATGTTACCTGTGGTTGATGACTTTTTCTGTCTAGTGGTTGATGAGTTTTTGTTGTACTAGGGACAGCCATAAGGATTCCATTCAATGTAGGCGGATCATAGCCCACTGAGATGTAACATACTCACCAGTGGGAGCTTCTCCCACAATTTCTGTGGCTGGCCTACGTTCTTGGATTAGTGTTCTTCCTGGCTGTAACATAATATTAAGTTAGGCTACAAAATGAAGAACAATGTGAATTTATTTATTTATTTATTTATAGAACTGATAGAAAAATTCTTTCAGTACATTTAAGCAAACTTTCATTTGTCTAAGTTGATAATAGGGAAGAATGACGGAGTTGGCCTCACACAAAACATTAGCTGCCACCTCAATGATAGGGTCAGTACTAGTGGCCTGTAGGGGTTGTGGTATTTGAGATCTGCATTGTAGAAGTTGTGATTTAGGTTGAGACACTTGAGTGAGGAGCTGTATATCATATGTTGGGAACCAGGTGAAATCCAGGCCCTCTGCATACATTTTTGAAGATAAAGAGTTAGTAGATATAACCCTAATGTTTTACTACATGCAGACTGACTTTATTTATTTATTTTCAACATTTTACAGAATGCAATGTGCAAGGAGATTATTCCAACTAGTGAATTCATTAACAGTAAGTTGACAGCAAAAGCAAATAGGCAGCTTCAAGATCCTTTAGTAATCATGACAGGAAACATCCCAACATGGCTTACTGAACTAGGAAAAACCTGGTAAGATGATCATTTCTGAAGTGGTATCTTGGGAGTGTGTTATTGTTGCATTGGTCTTAATATATTTTGTCACAGAAACAGTCTTCACTGGACCTACTTAAATGTGTTTAAGTAACATCATATTTGATCACAGCTTGCTTAATATTTAGTGTCGCTGTCTGTAGCTGGGGCGAATACAAGGTCTACTTGTGACAGTACATACTGTCTAAATATATGAAATAGAAAAGTATGCAAGGATATTTAAAGAGATTAAGATCCTCTGTCTTCATAAAGTTGGACTCCAAAGGTACATAGTTGGTTGATTTTCTGAGCCTGTTTGCATCCAGACTTAACATTCTCAGAGACCATAGAACTGTACCACTGATCAATACAGTAGTCAGTAGCCACATACATCTGTTTACATTTAGATCAGTGAAAATTAAGTAAATTAGAAATTAGATTTTAATCACATCAGCCACATCCTTATGTGGCTGCCCATATTAGAACAGACGTTGAATATTGGCATCACCACAGGAAGTGTTTTTAGCAGCTCTGTGTCAAGAACTTCCAAAATCCTACATCAAGAGGCAGCAGTAGGACCTGTGTCCCTGTAGGGTTCCTTCTCTGGAAATCAGCATGGCTGTTTGGTAGGTTTGAGTGACTTAGAAATGCCAGAGCTGGAGGAAGATGAGCTAGTAATGGCATTATTATTATTTGTGTATATGTGGTATGGGGATGGTTTGGCAGTGTCATGAAGCAGTGATCGTATTTTAAAATCCGGGTTTTGCTAGTCAAGTCATACTTCCTGAAAGTCTTTGGGTAGATTAAAGATAATCTTGAATAGACCTGATTTAAAGTATAGGATTTTTAATAGTTGAATTTCATATTTCACAGCAAAAAGCTACTTTTAATGCATTATTGATCCCTTAGAAATTTCATACAAGAGTTACGAAAATTCTTCTAAATTAGTTTGCCAAGACCGTTTTTATTGGTTCTCTTATAGTTTTTCCTCTGTATCATAGTAACAGGTTGTTTCTAATGTAGTGGTTTGTATGGTTTGTGATTCTAATTCAGATAATCTGTGTCTCATCTTTTTACAGCCCATTTTTCTTCCCTTTTGATACCCGGCAAATGCTTTTTTATGTAACTGCATTTGATCGGGACCGAGCAATGCAAAGATTACTTGATACCAACCCAGAAATCAACCAGTCTGATTCTCAAGATAGCAGAGTTGCACCTAGATTGGATAGGAAAAAAGTAAGTTTCTCCCCCCTAATATGTAAAGGTAGACCGCACCGAGCTTTTGCCACTAACGGGAATGCTGGAGCTGCGGCGCGTGGGAGCAGTGCCTGTGGTGCAGAACCGTCACACGGTCACCGCTGTCCCTCTGCTTGTCTATCTTCTCTGGAGCAGCCAGGGTTTCCTGTCAAGTCTTGGAACCAGGCTCTCTGTGATTCTTTTTCATCCCACTATTAAGAGTCCTTTTTTCCCATTGCTGAAGTAATTTCTCCAGTTCTTTTTTCTTAGTTGCCATAACTCTCATGCCAAGAAAGAGTCCTGTCTTCTCCCACCAAGGCTTTTTCTTTTTAATTTAGGAACTCACACTATAGCCTCCCTTTTATACTCGATCCGTATGCAGTAGGTAGAATTAACCAGGTGCACTTTAGTCCCTTCGCACATCACACTGATCAGGTGACCGAAACAGGATTCTTGATGGGATTCCTGGCTTGTGCCTAGTTGCCCCTGGTTGCTGACCTCCACTTCCTGGGCTTCTCACCTTGGCTCCACACTCAGAGCTCTGACCACTCCACTGTGAGCCATTCCAGCGGCGACCCCATCCTCCATTTGTGACGCCACTGCCTTTTGCTTCTGATGTCTCTGTTCATCTTCCTCTTTTCTTGCTGAGGATTCTTACTCAAGTGTGTCTTTTGAAAACCTGTAACTCCAAGACTCAAGAGAGCCACTAGTAATGACATGAAAAGAGTTAGAAGGAATGAGAAGCAAAACAAAAATTACCTTATACTTTTTGTTTGTTTTGCAAAGGCTTGCTATTTCTATCTTTATTTGTATCACTAGGATTGTGTCAGTGGCAGTGTTGGTAGATTTGGAAATCTAGCAGGACGTGTCTCGTCCCCATGAATCTCATTAGTAGATGTTTGTAGTTGTGCTTGTAAGATCTCTGCAGGTTGGGGCCGGGAGGTTTCAGCTCACCTGTCTCACCTGCCACTGCCACACCGATCTCTCCATGATGTAATTGTAACTGTGCCCAGGGAGAGGCCATGTAGCTCTAGCCCTAACTTGCACTGGTGTCTGGCATGGTTACAGAGAGCCTTTCTTCTCCACCTGAAATTTTCTCAACGTGTCGTGGGCTCAAGATAATACTTAGACTTAACTTGTAGCTTTGTTGTCCACGTTTGTAGCAACACAGTTGCTTCTTAACTTTTCCTGACATAATGCTTTTCTAGAAATGGTCTTGGGGTACTCCAGTGGCTCAGCCAGCTCAGCATCCGACTCTTGGTTTTGGTGGGGGTCATGATCTCAGGGTCGTGGGATCAAGCCCCACACCGCTCCATGCTGGGCATGGAGTCCACTTGAGATTCTCTCCCCTTCTTCCTCGCCCTCTGCCCATTGCCCCACTCAAGCAGGCGCATGCACACTGTCTCGTGGGCTCTCTCTCAGGTAAATGAAAAATAGTATTTTAACGGTTCATTTTTTTTTGCACTCCAAGAAATGCCAGCTGTTTATTACAATAAAGTGTAACACGAGCATTGTTTCCTCACATTTGTGCTTTGTTTTTCAGCGTACTGTGAACAGAGAGGAGCTGCTGAAGCAAGCAGAGTCTGTGATGCAGGATCTGGGTAGCTCCCGGGCCATGTTAGAGATCCAGTATGAGAATGAGGTGAGCTTACCAGCGTGGTTGGTTTTTACATTTGTGCCTTCAGTAAGACTTTGTTGGTCCTCTGAAATTCTGAAAGACAATTGGGAAATTAATCTAGAAATTGGAGATTTGCTCTGTGTAGGATGATCTTGGAAGGCGGAAACCCTCCAGTTTCCAAGATTAAGATGGTTTTTTCCTGCATAAGAGCAAATGTTTGTGTAATTCTTAGGTTGATAAAGTGAAAGGGTGTTTTAAGCGTACCTTTCAAAATGTTTGAACTGCTTTTAAAAAAATAACAGATCTAACCTGTATAATAAATGTACACTTACAACATGTACAATTCTAGTCGTACAGATTCTAATGTCCGAATGTATTCAGTCTGAAACCATTACCACATCAACATCAAGAGAACATTCCATCACCCCAAACTGTTCTCCTAGATCACTTTGCCATTCGCCCCTCCCCCTGCCTCTTGCCCCCAGGCAACCATCAGTCTTTTTTCTGTCTTGCAGTTCTGTCTTTTCTTACAGTGTCCTCGTAGGTATGTAGCAGTTTGTGTTACTCTTCTGTCACTTAGTACAGTGCTTTCTAGAGTCATCCAAATTATTGCATGTATCCGTATATTTCCTTTTATCACTAATAGTAAGAGACTGTCATATAGATATTTCAGGAAATGTTTCATCACCAGGTGATGCACATTTTAGTTTCCAGTTTTTGACACGTGTGAATGATGCTGCTGTGAACATTGGGTACAGGTCTTTGGATAGACACTTTTTATTTCTCTTACGTAAATTCTTCAGGGATGAATTGCTGAGCTACTTAATAAGATCCATTTTACTTTGTGAGAAACACCACAAACTGTTTTCCAAGTAGCTTTGCCATTTCCTGTTGCCGCCAGTGATGGAGCTTGTGAGTTTCGGTGGCTTCCCATGCTCACCAACTCTCGGGTCTAGTTTTTTTTAATTTGGGGTATTTTGGTGGGTTTACAGTAGTATCTTATTATGTTCTGTTTGCATTTTTCTGATTTCTCATTCCCATTTGTTTTACTGGCCATTCATATATCGTCTCTGGAGAAGTGTCCATCCACATTTCCAGCATCGTGTTTTATGATTAAGTTATTACTCTGGCTATAAGTACTTCATGAAATGTCTTTGGAAGAGCAGACATTTCTAATTTTGTTGAAATCCAGTTTATCAGTTTTTTTTCCCCCTGGCCTGTGCTTTTTTTAATCCCAGGAAATTTTCTCCTCACCCTTGGTTTTCAGAGATTTCCCCCCATGTGTTTCTCTAGAAATTTTAGAGTTTTGGCTCTCATACTTAGGTCTGTAATCCATTTTTAGTTATATATAGCATAAAGTAAGGGATGAAGGGTATTTTTCCTTTTTTCTAAAGATAGGCTGTTTCATTTTTCTAGCACCATTTGTTTGAGAAGGCATATTTCTCCCATATTGAATGACTTTGGCTCCTTTTTGAAAATGAGTCGATTGTGAATATTTGGATCTATTTCTGGATTTTCTGTTCTTTTTTGTTTTTCTATACTGTCTTGATTACTGTATCTTTATAGTTAGTCTTGAAGTCAGATAGTGTGAGTCCTCCAACTTTTTCTTTGTCAAAGTTGTGGTTATTTCTCAGTCCCTAGTATTTCCGTGTAAATTTTAGAATCAGCTTGTCAGTGACTACAGAAGGTCTCCCAGGATATTGACAGGGATTATGTTGAATTTTGGTCAGTTTGGGGAGAAAATTGACATGTATTAGTGTTGGATCTTGGAGGTCATGAACACCGTGTAGACTTCATTTGTTTAGGTCTTTTTATCTCTCTCATTTTCACTTATTAACAAGTCTAGAGGTCTTTCATGTGCACATTTTGTTAAAATTCTCCCCAAATATTTCTTGCTTTGTGATGATGTTGAAAATGATACTCTTCTTATTTTCTGGTTGCTATTAGTTTGTAGAAATACAGTTGGTTTTTATATCTTCAACTTATTTTCTGTGACTTTGATAATTTTTAGTTCTAATAACTTTTTAATAGATCATGTAGGATTATTGCAGAACCCAGGTTTGGGAGGCTTAAAGGGCTGGATAGTAAAACATGCAGGGGCTGCGGGCCCTACACTGCCCATCATGACCACTGCATTTTGCCTTTGTTGTACAAGCAGGAAAGTGGCCGGAGACGATACTTACATGAATGAGCCTGGCCGTGTTCCAACAAAATTTTATTGTCAATGAAATTTGAAGTTCCATCTAATTTTCACATGTGGTAAGATATTATTCAAGATTTTGCAACCACGGAAATTGTAAAAACCACTGTTAGCTTGCAGATGGTACAAAAACAGGAAGTGGACCAGAGCTGTAGTTGGCTCACCTGTGGTGTTGGACAGTCTTGTCGGCTGTGGAGAAAAAAATACGTTTTTACTTACTTTCTAACCTTTGTCATTTCTTTCTTTTAAGGCACTTTTATATTAAACAGCCTGGACCGGCCCTCAAGAGATTTCAAATAATGATTTTCTCTGTATTTTAACTGTGAAAAACTCTTGAGGGTACTTTTCCTCCCTCTTTCCCCTCAATATTTTTAAGACAAAACTTGAGAATGTTTAGACTTCTAAAACTCGTAAAGACCTAAAATTTCCAAACCTTCTATTACACTGATTATAATAGCCAGTCACTCTGCCCATCAGTTTTCTTGTCTATAAAATGTGAGGTAGAGTACAACCACTAACAATCTGCATTATCACCTCTGGTTATCCAAGGAATTTTAATATGAGTTTGATTTTTCTTAGGCATTTTCATCTCATTAAAGACTTTTGAAAAGTTAATTTGAGAGTATTTAGTCATCAAAAGTAAAACTTCAAGTCATTGTGACCTAGGAAGTCAACCATGTGCTAGGGATCCGGGTTATGGCAGAGTTCCTGCAGTCAGAGGATTACAGTGTAGTGGCGGGGCGGGGGGTGTGTGCAGCACAGGACAGAGGTACAAAGGACACAAGTCCTACCGTCCTAGGAGCGTGTGAGCAGGTTCATAGAGTTCAGCTGATGGAAGAGAGCAGAAGAACTAGGGGACCAAAGGCTATGGGTCGAGCAAAGGATTGGGCTTTGTGGCGAGTAGCAGAAGCGATGGGGCAGAGGGAGATGGAGTGGAGGCCTTGGCTGCTGGGATAAGAAATTGGCACGCTCTTTTGAATCACCCTGACCGTGCCTCTTGCTCAGAGATACAGTTCTTCAGATGTTTACATGTGTATTTCTTCTTCATAAAACTGCAAGACCTCTGCCCCAGGTGACTTCTTTTCCTGAGTTTATTTTTACCTTTAATTTTTACTTTTTTACCCCAGTACATTTTTTTCTTGCCAGGAATGTGTTTCTTTCCCTCTCGCATCCTTCGTGGTTCTGTTCACATTGCCTCTCGCACGGAACCTGAACAAGTTCACGATAGCATCACAGTGATTGCGCCACGGGTCATCAGGACTGAGTTACTGATGTAGAAGTCTTAATTTAATAATCTCCATCACTGGGTCTTACCCACTAATTATGGGAAAGATTCTAGGAGGATTATTGGGGAATAGGGCTTGGGAGGAGTACTGACTTTTTAGATACAAAGGGCCTCAGGTTGTAAAGCAGATTCGACCATACAGGTCTGCAAATGACCATTAGGAAGACTCCAGAGTAGCTCTAGAAGAATCCTAAATTCGAAGTATCAAATCCATATGGGCCCCATCTTGAATAGGGATGGTTGGTAACAGTGTCTAGGCTCAGAGAGTCTTGAAGCCCCAAGATTGGCTGGGGCTACAAATGACCAACCTCCAGGAGGGCGAAGTGATAGGAGCGGGGACTCTGGAGCCTGGCGCCAGCGCTGCCTGACTGTGACACTGGGCAGTTCTGTAAAGTCCTTGGTGATACCTCAAGAGGGGCAGAAGAGATGGACCTTTCTTGTCCCGTGTTGTTAGAATGATTAATGGTAGAACATTGTCCTGTCGTAAGTGCTAGTATGTGTTAGCTTTTGAAAGAGACTCAGTTGTCAAAATTCATTTTTCTGTGTTTTTACTTCTAGAGCTTTATGCTTTTTCTTCCTTTTTTTTTTTTTTTTAAAGAATTTATTTATTTATTTGAAAGAGGGATCACAAGCAGGCAGAGAGGCAGGAGGTGGGGCGGGGGGCAGTCTCCCCGCTGAGCAGAGAGCCCAGTGTGGGGCTCGATTCCAGGACCCGGAGACCAAGACGAGGCCTAACCCACTGAACCACCCAGGCACCCCATTTTCCTTCCTTTAGAAACAAATGAAGCAAAACCAAAGTACCTACCTTTCTAGTGGAGTGGCTGAGTAGAACAGAAGCCTGAAAAGATAAGGTTGGTCTGCCGCAGGCCGGCGGCCAGTCAGGTTCCCCGGTGAATTGGCAGAACAGCTTTGACTACCTCCTTCCGCACCTCACAGATTTGCTGTGATGACATGTTTACAGTGCTACTAGTGCCGTTTGATATTTTAAGTCTGTTTTACCTTTAAAAATAACAGCCCATTCCTTGGATGAAGGAATTAAACTGATCTGATTTGTGATTTCTATTTAGCCTAGGGTAATTATGCTAAAAGGAGGAAAAAAAAACATAAGTGGCTCTAAAGCACCATCTGCTGGATATCAGATGTTACTGCAGTTTTTTCTTTTTTCTTGGCTTCTCTTTTTTCCTTTACTTTCTCTCCTCCAGTACTCGGGATTCAGTGGAGAACAAAGTATACAGAATTCCTACCATCACAGAACTTTTTTTTTTCCCCACGTATTTACGCATATGTGAATGATGGGTCACATGATGAAGAGAAAAAAAGGTGGATCGGGATGGGGGAAGGGATAGGGTGGTTAAGAGGACATTTGACAGGCAAGTCCTTACCATTTAGGGAAGGGTTTCTCTAGAGAAAGAACAGAGAAGCAAAAGCCCCGAGGCAGATTCCTGGCCCTTCCGCAGAATGACCAGCCAGAGTAGGAGTCAGGGTATGGGAGGGGGTCACCCAGGTGGTACAGGCGGGGGAAGAACATGAGGTTTTGCTCTGAGTGAGATAGGAGGCCTCTCGGCACTGTGAGGCTAGACGAGGAGATGCCGGGAATGCAGGTGCAGAGAGCATGCGGGAGGCTCTAGCAGTAGACCAGGTAAGGGACCAGTTCAGAATATATTTTGAAGGGGGGGCTTACAGTGTTGAATGATGGGTTGGAATGTGCAGTGAAAAAAAGAAAAGCCAGGGTGGTGTTGGTGGGTCCAGAAGGTGTCACCACATCCAACCTGATATGTCACTGTTTGCAAAGTTAGAGGGAAATACTTGGTGGATTGGATCTGATCTGTTAAGCTAGTTTGGATACTTTTAAAAAGTAACTGTGATAATGATAAAATAATGCCCATTATCTGCAGATCATCTCTCAGTGAACTCTAGTTCTCTTGATCAGGATAATGGTTTGAGGTGGTCTATAAACTACTATATTAACTTGTCATAAGCTGCATATCTAATTTATGGTCTGAGCTGGTCAGACCTTTATAGAATGTGAAGTAATGACTAGGCTGTGAGCATGGACACGGGATGCCTCTTATGGGGCAGGGCTTTTCGTTCAAAGCTGTACAGTCACATCCAGGCTGGTTTTAAAATACCAGTGCCCAGGCTCTAACCACCCCATCAAGCGAGAATCTTCAGGACATGCTCACCATCTCCATGCGAACATACTGATAAAGCTCTCAGGAGTTTCTAGGGCACCGGGGGGGCTTGAGAAGCACAGACGTACTCCCTGAGGCTAAGTTACCGCCGTGGGTGCTCGCATGGGTCTGACCTTCCCTGGGCCCTGTGTTCTTCCGCAAAGCAGTGTTCAGTGGCTGCCGTGTGTCCACGCACTCTTGAGGGTACAGAGGTGAACTAAAGTTGCCCTTGAGGGAGAAATGCAAACATATAATGAAACTGGCAGTGTGAGGTGATGTGAGAAGTCGCTGAACAACGATTCCTGAAGAAAAAGGAGCAGAGTCCCTGGGCTGAAGAGGAGGCTTCTCTTGAGGAGACGACATTTGAGTTGGTTTCAGGGTAATAGCTCACCCGAGAAGGCTCTGGAAGGAGATCATCCTCAGACAAAACCGCCTTATTCACCAGGGGTGCGAGAGCTACAGCAGCACTGTTGTCAGTGTAGAAGCCTGCAGCACACAGTGCGAGTGTGAGGGTCCTGGGCAGTAACAGGGTGGCTCATTCTTGTTCCGGGGGACCAAGGCTGAAGGAGCCCCGTCAGGACAGTTGGGGAAATGATACATGAAATAAACAGTTGCTGCTAGTATCCATATTGTGAAGAGGTTGACCCAAGAAAAAGGCAGCGTAAAGTCTGAAAATTTGCAATTGTTCTGCCTTTGTTCTTTTGTAGGTCGGTACAGGTCTCGGGCCTACACTGGAGTTTTATGCACTTGTATCTCAGGAACTACAGAGAGCTGACTTGGGTCTCTGGAGAGGTGAAGAAGTGACTCTTAGCAATCCAAAAGGTAATATTAATGTGTGAGGTCGTCAGTCTGTGCTTTTCACGTGAGGTAAAAGGGCCTTTATAATTCATTAAATAGATGTACTTTCTAGTAGAGGGCCATGGTCTCTGACCTTCATTCAATTTTTAGCCTTTGTTTTCTCTTTTATCAAATCAGGGAGAACCTTCCAGCTCTAGAGGACTTCATTCCATGATCTGATTTTGAGAATACTGACTTGCTTAGATGTTCTTAGTTATCAGGTTTTGTCCTGTCTTGTTTTTGGAAATAGCATCTAAAGTTTTGTGACTTGCTCATTTCATAGGAAGCCAAGAAGGGACCAAGTATATTCAAAACCTCCAGGGCCTGTTTGCGCTTCCCTTTGGTAGGACGGCTAAGCCAGCTCACATCGCAAAGGTTAAGATGAAGTTTCGCTTCTTAGGAAAATTAATGGCCAAGGCTATCATGGATTTCAGATTGGTAAGTTTAGGATTATTTGCTTGTCTACATTTTTCTGTGTCTGTGTACTCTGAGAGTATCTCAATTGCCTGTACTTCATGCTGGGTTTTAAAACAGTGTGACACAGACTTTAATGGGCATATGACTTACATGGAGATTTCTATTTAAAAACACTAATTCAGGACCAGTATCTGAGATACTTGGTCAGTATGTAGAAGTCATTTTCTTTCATCCAGTGTCAAGTTTCCAAGCTGACAGTTTTGTCTTGCCTACAGAATGGGCTGTTAACCAGTTATTTTAGAAGTTACATTTTTTTCAGTTTTAATTACTTGGTTCTTCTTTTTAACCTCTTTTTCCCCCAGATGTGCAGTAATGCAGACTACAGTAGAATTTAGTATATTCCGCCTCAAATAGATTAAGATTCCTGTAAATAATCTCTTTAGTTTGGAGGCCCTTTTGGAGAATATATGTCCATCATTGAAAGATAACCTTTTTAGGGTCACTGTTTAAATAGGATCCTTTGGTGTACTAAATTTTTCACAATATCAGGGCCCCAAATTGGGTTTAAATGGGAACAATTGTGTGTAATGAGAGAAACAGTTCCGAAATGTGGTTTTTTGGAGGGGTGAGTTATTACTCAGCCTTTATAAATGATCTCTTAGAGTGTCAGTTACAGAACTGAGGCAGTTCTAGAAGCTTAGCGTGACTGTTAGAATATTTTGTATACTTCCTTTCAGGTGGACCTTCCCCTTGGCTTACCCTTTTATAAGTGGATGCTGAGGCAGGAAACTTCACTGACATCACATGATTTGTTTGACATTGACCCGGTTGTAGCCAGATCAGTGTATCACCTAGAAGACATTGTCAGACAGAAGAAAAGACTTGAACAAGATAAATCCCAGGTAAGCTTAGAAGATGAGGAAATGATCAAGTGGATCCGTTTCTACTGTTGCAAGATGAGGTCTTTGTTAAATGGTTTCTATTTGACGCAGTTACTATTTTACATTATTTTACTTATTTTATTTTAGAAGAGTTTAATTTTTTTATTAGATTAACTGAAACGATTTCACAGTAAGATGACTTCTAAAAACAGCAGGGGATAACAGCATGATTAACAAATAAATGAAAAAACACTCCTGACTTGAACCCATACGGCTCTTACTTATTAAATTTTAGGTGGGCGTTATGTGTCTGGGCAGATACTGTATCATACTGAATTTCTTTGGTAAGCATTTGAACCAATAAAAACTATTCTCAGGACAGATTGTTTTTCCAGAAAGGTAGCTTAATTGAGGAACAGTCCATCTGTTTATAGAAAGATCAGAAAAATAGTTTTAAAGGGCGTGGTAGGTGTCTACTATTTCTTAGTAACATCTGTTGAGGCTTCTTTATTAGAGTGGGTAATCTTGAGCTTTATATCATTAATGTATATTCTTTACATATTAATAAGAGATTAAAAATTGTTTGACCCAATCTGAAATTAGTAGTGGGTTCTTTATCAGGCAGAAGAAGACAGTTATATTTAAAAAATAGCGGCGCAGAGTCAGTTAGCTATATTTGGGCAGGCAACGTGGACCAGTGTTAAATCAACTCCCATTTTATAAATTGTGTAAAGTAAGAATAGAGCAGATTTTGTAGGGAAAGTGTCACATCTCCCGATAAACTGGAGAAGAGCTGTCGACAGATGGGATTTTTAAAATGCCTTATCAGGGAAGAAGGTGATTTGTAAGGGAATTAATTTTTCCCCCCTTATTAATTAGTGATTTTTAGAAAGATCAGTTTGTTTATTGACAGCAATTAGCATTTTAAAGAGGCCAAGTCCATCTTTTCCATAGAAGATACTTTGTCTTAACATTTTTTAGAATCAGTTTTATGCTTACCGACTTTATAAATTTTCTTTCTTTAATTTTTTAAAAAATATTTTTAATTTGTTTATTTGACAGAGATCACAAGTGGGCAGAGAGGCAGGGAGAGAGAGAGGGTGAAGCAGGCTCCCTGCTGAGCAGAGAGCCTGATGAGGGGCTCTGTCCCAGGACTCTGAGATCATGACCTGAGCTGAAGGCAGAGGCTTAACCCACTGAGCCACCCAGGTGCTCCCAACTTTGTAAATTTTTAAAAATGAATGCAATCTTATTTGGAATCACCTCTTAGGTAAATGGTGGCCCCAAAAAAAGGAAGGAAAGGCACTATTCCACATGCAGTATGTATATCAATTCATTTAATCCACAGCATGCGTCAGAGACATAGGTGTTTCTGTTATTCTGTTTTTGCTCATGAGACACTCAGGGCATATAGGTTCAGTAACTGGCCAAGGTCATGGATCCAGAGTGGGGGAGGAGAGCTGGAATTCGCATGCGAGTTCTGCAGCTTTCTCTCTTACACACTTTGTGACATGCCACAAAGTGTGTAAGAGAGAAATCTTTAATCTTTATTTTTGATGTTGTCAGTTTAAAAGTATAAAATGCATAGCACAGAAACCACATTCCGTGGAAACTCCTGTACTGTATTAACCAGTTTTCATCCAGTGCATGAGGAATGGTGGTATGTGGTATTCTGGAGCCCCTCACCTCATTGTCCCAGGACCTTGGGATCATGACCTGAGCCGAAGGCAGAGGCTTAACCCACTGAGCCACCCTGGCGCCCCTCGTAGTGTAAAATCTTAAAAGACACATGGGAAATGGGCTGAAGCTTACTAGCTCTCGATGTAATGTAAAGTCTGGAGAAATGAACAGTGAATTCCTTTTAAATATCTTAGGGACCCTATATATTCTAGATTCCTCTCAATGATAGCATTTTATAATGCAGACCTTTATAAATAAGATGTTCCCTAAGTAACTGTGGGAGAGGAGACTTTCCGTTAGGATAGCAGTGACCACCTTGATCTGTGTGAGAGGTGGGGGGCAGTTTCAAGAGCTTTCCAGGAGGAGAACATTTGAGAGATGTTGATGATTACTATCTAGTCTTTCTGAGAAATACCTTAAACCTAAAATGAAAGGCCTCCTTTCTGGTCTCATCGAATGATTCACCTGCAGCTGAGGAGAGACCTAAACACAGGCTTTTACAGGGAAGGACAGATTAAGATTATACCTTAATCTTAGTGTTGTTTCCTCTTCTGCATTCTGAATTAATCTGGATGGCTTTCATTTCCTTTTTAAAAATGACTAATTTTAAATCAGAACTTCCTAGCTTTTTTTTTAGTTTAAATGACTAATTTCTTGCACCTGGACTGTTCAGCCACTGGGAATTTCATACTTGGGGGTATTTCCAGTTTGGAAAGCCATTTCGCTTTCTCCTGTGCCATGTACCTTCATTTTCAGGTAGTAGTTACAGTTTTGCATGTTGGTTTCTAATCTTAAAAAAAATGTGTAATTCTTAAATGTGTGTAAGCATTTAACAAAATAAATACAAACTGCTTTTAACATTTGTCTTTAGAGTATGACTCGAGGGCTCTGTTGGAACCTTTCTTTACCGCAGCATTATTGTATGGATACAGATCTGTTGTCACAGTCCTGAAGTCCTGAAGTCATAGGATGAGAAATCTCCAGGGAGTCCCTTAGACTTGAGCTTTCAGGGGGATCGAAGTTAATTACCGCTCCTTAGGTAGTGCGCTGTTTGTATTTACTCACGTAACAGTGCATTCTTTGTATTTACGGTTTCCTGTCTGAGGAATGGCAGTTAACTCTATGTATAATTGGATTCATGAAGATTTATACAGAACTTAGGAAAAGTTTGTCTGGCTCTGTAACCACTCTCAAATGGACCATCATGTAAGCGATTATGACTTTTTGTGAAATCTGATTTGAAATGTGGTCACATTGACCGACATCTCATTTTGAAGGAACAGTTAAGTGAGCTTATTTTTCCACAAATAAAAATAGTTGGATTCTGAAATGCTTGATATTATTTCCTTTGGGATCTGTGACTTGTTCCTGTGTAGATGACGACACAAAAAGAAGTCCTATAAGAGCAGAAGGAGCCCTTGAAATGTATTAGCGTATCTTTTGTCTTATAAACACAGACACAGAACCAACAGAATGAAGGTGCCTGACATCTCTCATCCCCCCTTTTTAGACCAAAGAGAGTCTACAATATGCATTAGAAACCCTGACTATGAATGGCTGCTCAGTTGAAGATCTAGGATTGGATTTCACTCTGCCAGGGTTTCCCAACATCGAACTGAAGAAAGGAGGAAAGGATATACCAGTCACCATCCACAACTTAGAGGAGTATCTAAGAGTACGTAGTCGCGGTGCCCTTCCGGGGAAAGGCCAGCATGGGGACGTGGGGCTTCCTGTTGACACTGCTCTGTGGGGGGAGGGACGCTGCTTCTCCAGCCCAGTGAAACCCTTGGCTCCCAAGATCACTACGTCAATCCATTTCTTCAGGCTTTAGCTTCTGTCTGTGCTTGAGAGAACATGTTGGATAGTTCATGATCCTCATGTGACCTCAGATTTGCTGTCCTCTCGAGCTTGAATACCAATAACATCACCTTGTCTTCATTTAAAAGAAATCGGTGAAAAGGAGCTATCACTTGTGTTCTCGCTAAACTGCATTTTGTCTTTATATCAAAGTGGCTAACGTGATAGAATTAACACACACACACACACGTTTATGGGGGTAGCAAAGACTTTGAGATAGTTCATGGTTCTTAACTACATTTGCTAAATTAAGGGAGAATTATTTTGTATTGAAAAGAAATTCTGTTTTAAGATAACTTACATAGATCTTTATTACTACTTTTTAAAAAGTTTTCTTTTGGTTTATTTCTGACCTCGAGTGGGAAGAGCTTTGGGTTCAAGATCAAATATCAACTATACCCAAACTTGGGTTTTCCAGCAACCTATAGTGGAATTTTGGATAGAACCTTGGAAACATGTTGGCTCTGGTTTTCTTCATCTGCTAGAGAAGGAGAGTAGATAGCAGAGGTCTTCAGACATTGTTTAGTGTCCCCGACAGTTCTGTGACTGACAGACACCCCCTTCAGTATTCAGAGAACTGTCTGCTCTTACTACCTGCTTTTTTCCTTACCTTGAAAAAGCTGACCTTTTAGCCTACTGGCAAACGACCAGATGAAGGTTCTGTGAAAATAACTTGTAATAATGCTTGTGTTTTTGTTTCTATTTTTATCTGAACGTGTCCTGTATTTCTTGAACCCAGTGGGTTAGCCAGAGTCACTGATGACTAGATAATGTTGGACCGATAACAGGAGTTTTCTGTTACTTTTCGACTTCCCGGGACTGCATTTGCACAGTTGGCCCTTTGCTAAGTGAAGTGGAAGGGTTGGCTTCTAAGAACTTAATCAGGATTTAGATATAAAATTTTCACACTAGAAATTCCAAACACTTAACAGTTGATAATTGTGAATCTTGGAACATCAGCTCTACTTCTAAATAACATTTTATCCCTTTGGGACACACTCATCTGTTTCTCATCTGGGAAGGTACTATTCTGTGCCATCGGGTTTTTACATAAATGAATTTTTAAAAACACACTAAATATAAATACTCATGGGTTGTTTTTGTTTGTTTGTTTGGTGGTGGTGGTTGCTGCCTTACATTTTCTTATTGGCCAGGCCCCCAGTTAGAAGTTGACCTGAGTGATCTTTTATGCAGTTTTCTGAGAGGTATTTTAGAGACTTTAATGACTTGTATTTTGTTTCCTATTTTTTTGTTGTTGTTTTTCTAAGTAATCAGGAAGGATGTTTCACTGTACTTTGCCACATATTGAATAGGAAAGAGAAATGAAGTCTTGTCAGGGTTTCTAAAAGACCTTTCTTTTTGCAGCTGGTTATATTCTGGGCACTAAATGAAGGCGTTTCCAGGCAATTCGATTCCTTCAGAGATGGATTTGAATCCGTCTTCCCACTTAGTCATCTTCAGTACTTCTACCCGGAAGAAGTGAGTAGCTTATGTCTCAAAGAAAGAATGGCTCGTCATTCCATGTGTAGTTACCTTAGTGGGCTGTCTCTGTGCCATCTAGCCAAAGGTTGTTGCAAACACCCACAACAACAAAAACCAAGTGGAGATGGGAGTTGTGGGAGGTTTGGGAAAGAGCAAAGAAGAGCCTTAAATACAAAACATAATAGAATATAAATGTAACATTTGTATTATATAAATACGAAATATAACTTAACTCTTAGAGAGTGGGGTCTGTGTGGGATTGGTGAGCACATAGCCTCATTGTCGCCTGACCCTGGGTGGGGTGGGATGCAGGTGTCTGGGGCATTGGGGCTGGCAGGAAGGGGCCTGGGTCCACAGTGGTGAATGCAGAGGAGGGGGCACTTTTTTTTTTTTTAACCTAAACTTCCTGGATTAGGTGAGACATTGCTTTATGATTGGAGTCAGTCCTTAAAGTTTTAAGGGAGTATTGCAGATGCTGTTGAGAAGGGGGACATGAGCCTGTGTGCAGTTTTCCAGCCTTCTTAAGTGCAAAAGGAGTCCGAAAAACTACTCGCTGGTGAGGAGCTGGCATAGGAAGGAGCGAAAGTTTGGAATCCCTTTTGTTTATTATTTGAGCGGTAACTTTAGAATACATGCCTGTTACTTGCTAAATCCAGCTTTCTTTGAATGACTTAGCATTGTAATCTCCATTACGGTTTTTATGTTCACTCCGATTTGCCACTCATTGAAGCAGGTGGTGTACCTGGCGCTTTGAGGTACTGAATGTCACCTGGAATTGAAAGCAGCAGGCGTTGCTCCTGGAATTGAATTCTGGTCTCCACCACTTAACCATCTGACCTTATCTAGGTTATTGCATCTGATCTGCCTGCCTCATCCATAAATTGCGATAACCTCTGTGTTACTGAACAGGATATATTAAGTACCTGAAAGTGGGTGACGTACAGTAGACACTAAATTTGATATGCCCTGAATTGGATTTTCTCAAAGTATACAGTCATTCTGCAGATGGGCAGTTAACCAGAGAAAAGGTGGTTTAATTTGAAGCTGATGTTAGATTTTCCAGGCAGATATGAGCACTTGTTTGCTTTCTAATGTTCCCCTGTGATGGCTAGCTTGGTCCCCGTGCCGCCCCAGCCACCATCTGGCCACCATCTGCCTCTCTTTATAGTAAAGAGTGGGAAAGCTGCCCATTTGTTGTCTGCATTCAGCTTGCTTCTCCCACTTCTTGCTCCAGCTCAGTAGTCTGTGTCTTAGCTTCTTTCATGTATACCCTTGGGTTTCTAGAAGACAGGATTTATGAACTCTCCCTGGTTAGAGGTAGATTATCAAGGGAAAGCCTCTAAAGACATGAGAAGAGTCAGGTAAACTTAAGCCCAGGGTTTGTCCCAGGTATGTTCTATTGGCAATTAAAGGTTTCTCTAGGCCCCAGTCCCTGCATGGAGAGGAGACTGATTTCCTAAGTGCAGTAGAAGAGCACATCGGACAAAAAGAGGTTCTCAGCAGTCTTTTTTGATGCTGAAAATGATACTTTCCTGTGGCACGTGTAGACCTGTATTCTATTGGCATACCGCAAAACACACCTGTGAGGTTCACTCTGTTATGCAGCTGTGTCTTTAGTAATTTGTTATCGTTGTATGAACACGCAGCTGGATCAGCTCTTGTGTGGCAGCAAGGCAGACACGTGGGATGCAAAGACACTGATGGAATGTTGCAGGCCAGATCACGGTTATACTCACGACAGGTATGTAGTGGGGTCGGTGGGGTTTTCATTTGATGGTCAAGAATTGGGTGGTGTGTGCGTGTATATGTACACATCATAAACATTTTTAAATTTGTCTACATATTTTATTAAAAAAAATTTTTTTAAACATTTATTTATTTGAGAGAGCATGGGCACGAGTGAGGAGAGGGATAGAGGGAGAAATCGACTCCCCACGGAGCAGGGATCCTCATGAGAGGCTCAATCCTAGGACCCTGAGATCATGATCTGAGCCAAAGGCAGAGGCTTAACCCGCTGAGCCATCCCGGCACCCTAAATTTGTCTACCTATTTTAAAGGAGACTTTTCTGATATTTTGGCCTTGTTTCTGTTAAGACCTTAGGACCCGAAGATTCTTTATCAAGCATTTCTGTAAATATGAACAGGGTGGGGGAGGGGAGAGGACAGGTCTCACCCCGTTACCCATTTTTCTGTGTAGTAAAACGGAGACATCTGTATAGTCCCTGACAAGTCTTACTTATTAGAGTAATCCTGCCATTTGAATTCCAGCTGTGACAACAGAAACCCTTCGGATTTCAGAGTGTACTGGAATGTGAATTCATAGGTAGTGGTAGTTAAGTTTTTACAGTATGTAGCTAATTGTGAGGGTCTGCATTGTGGGGTGATTCAAAACTGTATTTTAATATGATGCAATAATTGTGGTTATTTATTTCTGTTGTAGTCGGGCTGTGAAGTTCTTGTTCGAGATTCTCAGTAGTTTTGATAATGAGCAGCAGAGGTTATTTCTCCAGTTTGTGACAGGTAGCCCAAGATTGCCTGTTGGAGGTGGGTATGCCTTTGCTTGGTGGGTAAATGGGCGCGCCAGCCAGCCAGACTTCAGTACCACAGCAGGATATTCTGTAGTTGACTTACAGGGCCTTAGTGATAACACTGTAATGCTTCTGAGTGTTCACTCTGTTTTGCAGTGTATGAGAGCTTTCACCAGCAGCGACCTTCATAAGGATGGTCTCTTAAACACATTGAAGTAGGATTGTTAATGAACACATAATGCTACTTTTCTAGATAAAATTCAGATCCTCAGGCCATTTGCATTAGGAACTCTTAGAGGAGAGTGCTTTGCAGAGTGTACTTTCCTAGAAGTGAGTCACTCCTAACAGGAGTTGAATTGGTATTCTGTTTTAAAAGTCAGAAAGCCTAAGGAACTGTTTGCCTCCATATTCTATGCGGGCTTTTTATGGTAAATAAAGCAGATACCAGTCACCTTACACTAAACGTATATCAAATGTGTAGATTTAATTGCCAAGCAAGAAAGAACACCTGTGTGTGTGCTGACCCCGTGCAACAAGGCGGTGCGACGTTTCCTGGTAGTGATAGCGGGAGAGGGTGTGTTTGGGATTCCAGACTGATTCTTCTGGCTGAGAAAATGTTCTCCTCTGAGTTGGCCGTTTGCATCCTACAAACTTGCTATTAAGTTCCTTGGTCTTTCTTCCTTCCCTTTCATCAGGCTTCCGGAGTTTGAATCCACCTTTGACAATTGTCCGGAAGACATTCGAATCAACAGAAAACCCCGATGACTTCTTGCCCTCTGTCATGACTTGTGTGAACTATCTTAAGTTGCCGGACTACTCGAGCATTGAGATAATGCGTGAGAAACTGTTGATCGCAGCGAGAGAAGGACAGCAGTCGTTCCATCTTTCCTGATCACAAGAAATGCAGTGTCTGCCTGTTACAGCAAAAGAAAAAAAAATCATGATTTCTTTTCTAAATGTATCACCTGAGTCAAGGAAACATGTTACGCCTTCTTGTTGTAGGAAAAACGGCTTGCAGATTATACAAGAGACACTTGGTTGATATTCATTAATGGCCCCATGGACTTAAAAGTGATCAGGCCCTAAAACGTTGTTGTGATGAGGGTTCTTTAGCAAGTTCTTGTTTAAATTATCATTTATTTGATGAGTGAAGTTTTTAACTTGCTTTGCTGTGTGAAATTTAAAAAAAGGGATGTTTTTCCAGGCTGAAACAATAAATGTCGCTGTGCAGTTTAACTCCGGGTGTGTGTGTCCATCGAGCCAAGTCTGCACTTTGTCTCCTTCAAGGACACCTCTGGTCCATAAGGACAGAAATTCAAGCTCACGTGTCTTTGACAGATGTGGGCTCATAGGTTAGCTGTCCGTGCCCGCCACTGCCCCAATTACCCTCCCAGAGTCACGTGTTGTCTGCGGCCCCCGCGGTTCTTCCGCATACAGCGCTCGTGGCGATCCCGGTTCCGTCAGCCGTGGGCTTCTGTTCCGTGATCTCTCCCCAGTTAAGATACAGTTTAAGACTCATTGAACGGAAATATATTGTCGATATAATTCAGCCTTTGTAGCCAGGTAGACTTTGCTCATAGCTTAGTTTGAATCTAGCTGTAGGGCACTGCTGCCCTCTCCCCAGTGGCACACAGGACCGTTGACACCGTGACTCCGGTGACCACAGCAGCCTCTGCGCTGAGTCCGGGAAAGCTCACTCATTTCCTCTGTGTAGGTTCAAAAGTCTGCAGCTCGGGCTGGCCGGGATCTATTACCCTCAGACCAGAGCATTTTGAATTGATGTAACCATTTTCAAGAAAATCGGCAGTTTTCAGTCCCTGTTGGAGTAAAGGAATTTTTTTCTCCCTTGTTCTGGGTTTTTGTTCAGAGTCTTCCTTCCACACCGCCCCCCCCGCACGCCCCCGTGCTAACTTGGGACAGTTAAGCCTTTGACTCGGCACCAATAAAAGCACCTGTAAGCGATGGTCTGTCCAGTTGTTTCACGTGCTCATTTCCCAGATCTACAACAATCCATCAGGTTACTGTTTTCACCTGAAAATAAAGTTTGCTTCTTCACCTTTTTGTTTTTAGTTCTGTGCCGTATGCATAACTTCCCATCGTGTAGATGTATTTCAGTGCAAGCAAATTGTCACGTCTCCATGAGTCGCGTCATGGCTGATGTCGCTATTCAAAGAATTTACAGTAGTAACTTGAAGAACATAAAACGTGGAAAGAAAACGGGAGGAGATTCTTTCCTTCCTAAGCCTGTTGCATAAATTTGAGGGAATTTTCATAATTCATCTTTTTGGAAATGAGAAATGAGCTCATTGTTTTTGGTGGTTTTTTCCTTTTTTTTAATTGAACTTCGAGAAATCAATTCTCTTGTTTTACAGACTGTTCCAAAGTCTGTCGTAATTGGTGTAGAAACCCCTTTGTTTCCCATCCCTCCAATGAAGAGAAACTTAGTGGCTTGTTTTATTTTTGGTAATTTTGTCATTTTACACTTAAATGGCCTTACATGGAGCCTCCCCCCTCCTCACCGAGAACTTCGGCGGCGACCCCCCTCTAAGTGTGGTGCAGCTGTCAGAGCAGCTCAGGGGAGCTCTGGCAAGTGAGCAGCTCCACTGTGGCCCCCAAGAAGGGAGTCGTGTTTCTGCAGTTCTGGCATTGACGGCTGAGGAGCCGAGTGGTGCGATCAAGGGACGTTTGTGTTACAGAATGAGCCGATTTGTTGGAACTATTCTGATAACCTTTTTACAAACTAAGCACAAAGATTTTTGTGTGAACATACCATTTTGTTCCTCATTTTTTCTAAAGGTTCTGTTAACAATTTAGACCTGTATAAACAAAGCAATGTTTCCTACTAAAGTATCTGTATCTGACATTTTATCCATAATGTGGCCCTTGGCAGCTACGGCCTCGTTAATGTCCCACATCAGCCAATACATTGGATGGTTTTGAATCAAACTCTGGTTGTTGCAAAGTCAGTACTTCGCCTGTTTAAATGCTTGTAGTCTTTAGTTCCTCCTTCACGTGTGGGATCCCTTGTTAATTAGGGGCAGGAAGACTCTTCCCATTTTAAAGCAATCTCTTGGCAGAGGCCTTAATCTTTCATCGTAGGGAAGAAAGTGTATACTTCATTTGCTATTATTACAGTTTTGCCTTAAATTTATTTGCTTAGTAATCCTACCAACAAACACTGATTTCTGAGGATGCTTTATACACCTAGACGGTTGGGTAGTGACTGAGACTTTGTTGTCCTTTAACTTGCTGTGGTGTCATTTACAGAGGTAGCTGATCTGATCCACTTTGTATATGAGAACATACTTTTAACTATTTCACTTTAAGAAGGAAGAGGTAATTAAATGTAATCCCCTCATCCCAGCCCCTCCACAGTGAATTGTGAGTTCTAAGTAGTCTAATCAGGAACACACATGGAGAGTTCTAGATGCCTTAGGCCAACCCAACAGAAAACTTGCACACAGCTACTCGTTGTAAGGGCACAGACTTCTCTCTTCTTGTGCTTCGGCTCTGGTTCCTGCATTTGTAGTGACCGAGAACTTTCTTTGACTTCCAACATTCTATAAAGAAGGTAGTCTTCCTTAAGCCTCTCTCGCCTGTTGCCGTGACTCAGGGACAGGGCATGAAAGAGGGTGGGGCAACTGACTGACGAGTCACTTCCAGGTCTGGAGTTAAGAGCTGTATGGTGTCCTGTGCAGAAAGGCCATAAGACTGAGGGAGAGGCCCCAGCATCCGAGTCCCAGAAATTAGGTCCGACTTCCGATGTAACACAGGAATAGCCAGCCAGCGAATTCTATGTGTGTCTTCCCTCTGGTTGATTCGCCAGCTGCCGAGACTATGCTCCCAATTCCTGTCAGTGCTTAGAAACTCAGGAAATGGGAACGACCCTGATATTCCAGGAAAGTTGTAATGAGAGAGGAGACTTGGAGGGGAAAGACCTAAGGATGCATTCAGAAGCCCAGTCCTTGTGTGGGATTCTGGGTGCCATTGTTCCTTCTCCATTAGCAAAGATTTACTTCCTTTATCTTAGGCTTTTGGTTTTTTGATCCATTTCATTTTCCCTACTGTAATGAGAACGTTTGTTGTTTGGAAATGTCATGCTCTGTATTTCTAATTCTCAGAAATGCTTCTGTATGAGTCTTAGGTTTGATGTTGCCGTAGTTGGCCTACCCAGCAAAGGATAACCTAGTGACAGATCACTGAAAATGTTTCCTCTGTTACCTCAAAAGAAAAATCCAGACAAAATAGAGCATTTATATTTATAGAAAACGGAGGATTGGCTGTTTTCCAAGTACTTCAAGTTATTGCAAGAAAAGTTCTTAAACTCTAAAGACTTGTTCTGCATAAAGGAGACATTCTTTACTAATGGAAGAGGTGGTTTTATTTTTACAACAAGCCTACTCATCTTACCAAACCTATAACCAATTGCTGATCTCCTGTGTAAAGCCTTTTTTTTCTCTTCTCTGAAACAGTGGTTTATATGAACTGTTGGAATAATGGAACCTCAGACTACAGATGTGTATGTAAAATTGGATAAATGCACTGACTTCCTTCTCCCTGAATATATTTTTAATAAACAGCATTATCCTACATGGTCAGTTTTATTAAATTATGGACAACAAGAGGGTTCTTCTGAGAAGTGGTATGCTTGTATGGGTGGCTTTTGGCAAGCTTCCTGTAGTGGTAAATAACACAGTAGTAATCTTAGCCTTCTCTGGAGGCAGATCGTGGAGGAAAAGAAATATATTCAGGGACGTGACCCTAATGCTTGTTCATTGGTGGTGAGAGTTAACACCATCAGATCCTCCTGGGCTCTGGGGAAGCAGTGCCTTTGGCATCTGGAGATTCCTGGTAATGTACACAGACCATAGAGCCCCCTAGTGGAGACACCATGACATCACAGTTCTAGGCTTTCAGGACTGGCTGCCCTGCCCTTGACAAATGTTCCGGTCAGTATATTTCACTGAAACCGAAAAACAATTGATGTAGGGTAGCATTTTAGGATGTATTTTTTAAGAGTGATGACTGAATTTGCCAGTGGGGTCAGGGGGTTTCTATTCTCCAGGAAACAAGTGAATGAAGTTTATGCCTACTGTGTACTGATAACACACCTGTATACACACACGACACCTACATTCTCTGTGGTTTTAGTCTACCTGCCTAAGGGTAAAACCACATTTTGCCCTTGATGAATCTCCTGGTCTGTCAAAAGACTTTCAGTCACAGATGAAAGGTGCACCCGAGTGCAAGCCCATCGCGAGACTGGCACATAGGTGAGGTTTGTAACCGATGCCAAGCTGTCTGGGTTACAGAATCTGACGGGGGGACAAGGAGCATCTGGCAGCATCACATTTTTGGTTGCTGTAACTCCATGAATTGATGTTGGTAGGTTATCGGGGTAAATAGAAGCCTTCTTAATGGTGATCGTTGAGTCAGTATTCCAGTAGGAAGCACATAGTGTCCCTTCATAGTGTTCCACATGAGACCAGTGCGTTTGTGGATGTGGAGGGGGTCATTCTCACACCTTGCATGCTTCCTTTGCGTCCTCAGCCAGGCTAGGAACCTCCCTGCCATCTGGTCTGTGTTCCCTCCTTTTTCACTTCCCGGGCGGAGGACCACAGCCAGGGCTGGAGCCTGGAGAGATTGCCTATCCTGGGCACTGCAAGGGGAACAGCCCCCAGAACCTCCAAATGTGTATTTGGTCCCCAAGAATTTGCCTTGGGACACCGGACGACCTTGATAGACAGATAAGGTGTTGGTACCTGTTGTGGCTTCAAGACCCAAGCTTACCTGGATGGTTGCTCTCTCCCTGGGAATTCCCGTTTCCAGAATAGGTTTTAGTATCCTCTAGGTTACTATTATACATCAAAACATTCCTTAGGACACTCTATTAAGAATTTTTATTTTATCAAAAAGATTCATATTAAGGAACATGGCTGAAAACAGTCGAGGCTGCTAAAGGGATAGCTCGGCGTTTACGGAGTTTTCTGTTCCGTGGGCGGTTTCTGCAAGGAAGTGGTGCTTTGAAACGATTGTCTGCAGTTAACAGTGATGGAGGGAAGGCTCAGTGCACTCGGCTGGGTGTTCACTTCCTAATATGAAGGAACGTGGCCTTTTGTTAAGACTGGTTCTCCCAGCCAGTTCCCCACGCCCAAAGTGAGTCCTGACACCACTTGGTGCAAGAGACCGTACAGCTCTCGGAATCCATGCATGGCCCCCCAGCGTCATGATACCTTGCACGGAGCTGTGTGAAGGGCTTGGTGAGAATGAGGCTGTGGACCAGAAAGAGTCCTAACCCTCCTCCAAGGGAGAGTCGGGACCCCGAACTCACACCCCAGTCTCAGCAGTGGTCCAATCAGTTGCGTCATCTAAGGTCACGTTTTAATGTTAATATTCTCACAGTCTTGGGGACGATTTTTTGAGTCGTCTTCCAGAGCTTCTCAACAAAGGCATTTTAGGCATTTGGGTTAGCAAGACACTCTCTAGGGAAGGGGCTGTTGCAGAGCCGTGGACCTAGTCCCCAGCTCCAAATGTCAGTAGCTGTCTAGTCGCTATGACAAGTCAGAACGCCCCCTTACACTTTCAAAGATCCCAGATAAGGGAGTCTGGTTCTCCCAGCTGAGAAACAGTGACCATGTGTTGCAGCTCTGGGGAAGCATTCAAATTATGTTCAGCAGATAATTGTAGTAAATAACAAATCAGAACTTCGTGGCACATCCAAGCAGGCATAAGACAGGGATCCGAAGAGGAAAAAAATTATTTAGATAGAAAAAAACTACAATTTTTTCCTCGCCCCTTCTGCATACATACTGCATATCTCTTTCTCTCCTTGTGTTCTTGGGCGGACATCACCCTCCTTACTGTTGTGACATTCAGCTTCAATGAGAACTTCCACATTCCTGGAAAGAAGATTTCCTCTTTTCTCTTTAAGATACAACTAAAGAGAATTCTGGAAATGTCATTACAATTGTCTCTTTTCCAAATTAAAACAGCCTTAGCTAAATTCATTGAGACAAGTTCAGTAGTTCCAACTGATGTTGGAGGATGATAAGTAAATATCCAAGCCAGTGTTTTCAACTAGAACTACTTAAAACAAGTTGGTCTCTCTGCGTTATCAGCTAACGGGGTGGGCAAAACAAGCTTGCCTTCCTCCATGGACAATTTAGTGCTGGAATAGATTCGTTTGCCCCCCCTTGTCTTGATGCATAACATTCCAGATGGATGGAGAGAGATGATATCCATTTCCTCCCCAAACATTAAATGGTATTTTGACAAATAGAAGTAAGAACGTGGGTCTTTTGTGGTCTTCCTCTCCAGTGTGGCATTTTTCTTACCCATCTCACCATCCCCACAGAGATGGGCGGAAGTGGGATGGGGAAACGCTTCACTCACTGATCGATTGATGTTCACCGCAAAGTGAATGAATTCAAAGGGATAGATAGAGAGGTGGACAGACAGATAGGCTTTTGTTTAAACCATTGTTTTCTCTTTACAGGGAGATTTTCACTAGACTTTCATGGTCCATGAAGCACACTACAAACACCGAGTGACGTTTTACCACCTGTGGGAGATGCCGGCCCTCCAGTCTTCCCATCTCCGGTGCCTGGCTTGACGCCTGGCATGCAAGTAGTCACTGAAAGAATGAGGTTTCTACATATACATTGTTTCCTCCTTGCCAGTTAGCTTGTTTGTGTAATCTGTGCTCTTTAACTCCAAGGCTTTAAGGTCCCAGTAGAAAGCACAAGGAAACCAAAACAATTATATATACAGTTAAGTGCTGAACTATGTATGTTTGTAAAAATCCAAAGAAGAGGGGCACCTGGGTGGCTCAGATGGTTAATGAGCGTCTGCCTTTGGCTTGGGTCGTGATCCCAGGGTCCTGGGATCGAGTCCTGCATCGGACTCCCTGATCGGCGGGGAGTCCTCTTCTCGCTCTCCTGCCCACTTGTGCTCTCTTTCTCGCTATTTCTGTCCGTCTCTCAAATCAATCAATCAATCCAAAGAAGAGTTAGGGTCATCAACAGTCAGAATTTCACCCGCTCAGAAAAACTGCCTCTTCGCATCACCACTCACTACCACCATGAGCAGTAACGACCAGGTCCATCACCACAGGCGATGCTGTATTCTCAGCCAAAATTGCTATTGGCACAGTCCAGTTGTATTTTTATGGTAAATAGTTCACTTGAGCCAGTATAAACTAAACAAACAAAATTGGAGATGGTTCAGGAATGGGAACTTAGATTCACGACCAAGTAGGATGAGCTAGGTAGGAATGATTAGGGACATCAGGGTTGATCAATTAAAAAAGCATTGTTATAACAAAATGAATGAATGAAAAAAAATCTTAATGTTTCTCTCACCACAAAAGATAAGCTGCAGGGGAAGACAAAAGTCCATTTTGAAAACAAAACTTTTTTTTTTTAAGTCTATTTGAAGATGACAAGTAGTTGGAATATATTTCTTAGTATAGACAGCCCAGGAAAGAAGGAAAGTCAACATAGAATGACTTCTTATAATTGCCAATACATTTACAGGGGCTGGTTCTAACTTCTGTAATATTTGTTTTCATGATGATAAAGTTTTGTTGTTGTTTTTTTTTTAACTTAAAGTTGCTGTTTGTTTCAATTCAGAATTTTGTAAATATTTGTAAAATACTGCGGATTTTCGATGTTAAATCCTTTCCCGCTATTTACAAAACTTTTTTTTTTTTTTAACATTTCTGTTTAACTGCCATGGCATTTTAGAATGATGACTGGGCTCTGAAATTTTGAGAGCTACGTTCTTTTTTGAATTTGACTTTGAGTAAGTCCTGTAACTTTCACTGAGTATTTTCTTATCGATTACAGGAGCAGATGAAATGAACGCCAAATCCCCTTCCTGCTCTAAATTTCTAAGCTTCTAACCTCTATCACAGTCTGTGGACTGTCTTTTTTAGATCAACTCAGGTGATTAACAAGTGTACATAGGTCCTCTTTTAATCGAGTTGAACAAAATTACATAATTTCTAATGTAATTTTAATTTGCCAAAAGAGAAGTGGAGGTCTATTCTGGAAATACCTCTAACCAGGTATTCAAGTGACTCAGGGAAAAAATATCACTTTGATTCTATGCCTTGGACTTTTATGCCATCTTGGTGTTTAGTGCTTGTCTATCTTAGTGTTTCTGTTGGTTTGTTCAGTTACCATTAGTGAAGTTAGAGAGTGAGATGAGGTAGGACTGGTGTGTTAATAATTATTACCATTGTTCAGATTCTTGGAACTGGAAGGGTCATTAGAACAACAAACCAACCTTCTATTTAATAAATGATTGTGTTGATGCCGCTTACCCAAGATCACATACTTATGCAATAGAGTAAGATTTACAATCTACACAATAGACAACTCAGGTATCCTTTCTCTACCCTCTCCATTCCCACCTGAGGAGATTATAGCTCACAGAGGTTGTGGGAAGGGAGATGGGCAAGGCATTGGTGATTAAGACCCCTGTCCCAAAGAAAGGGGTGCCAGGGTTCTCCCAATGCCCAAAAGGATAGGATATGATGCAGAAATACTGGAGAAAGGTTTGCCTTCCAGCTCCCTCCATCCACGCTTTCTGGCTCCCATTCCTTCCCCGCCATTCAGCAGTATTGAGAGCTTTCCGTGTGCCCTGGGTCTTGAGTAGGAAGGCAGTGCAGAAAGCAAAGAGAATTGCTAGCTTTCAGATTTCTAAGGAGAACATCTATCACACATAGCAGCCTTCTAGTCACAGCTTCTCACTGCCACCCCTCACCTCTCAAACAAAACTAAAGTAAAACCCCAGCTTGTTGGCAATGTGTGTGTACACATTTACATCTATTTTTTTATTTTATATTTCGAATACCGAGAGTGTGGCTCCTGTGTATCAGTGGTTCAAGCCTCAGTGATTTAGAGCAAACACTTTATATAAATAAGAGTTCTTACATGTTTATAAGAATGGTTGGACGCCACAACTAAAGGAAGCAAAAACGCAACCAGCTGACAGACTAGGGAGAAAGAGCAGGAAGTGAGGAGGATTAAATACTGATGGGTCCCCAAAAGCCACTGGACAATACAGCCCAGACTAAGTTCCCAACAGCAGAGGAGATAACGGTTGCTCTGCTTTGCTGGATTTGGGGACAGAATCACCTTCCTTGGGTGCCTGGTTGTCAGTTTTCCATGAAAACCACAGAAAAGTTCTCTCTCTATATATATTTTTTCACTTCATTAGGACAAAGAAGCCATTTAATGAATTCAACTGAATTTGGTATTCCACTTGGTGGATGAGTAGCTTTTCTTGTTTACACACAGCAACGATGGGGTGAGGAGGATGGCGGCTGCAGAGGTGAGTTTTTGCTTCCGTGTATCCCATACCTCACCTTGAATATAGCTGCTTCTTTCATAGATTGAGTTTGCTGCACAGTTTTCGTTCTGTATTTTTCTACTCCTTCTTGCTCCCTGGGCTTCCAGCCAACTGTCTCCCTATTTCTCAACAACAATAGAACAATCCCAGTTCCTTCTCTTCTCTCAGTTCTAAATGCAGGTCTGCCGGGCCACACAGCGAATCCCAGAGACCATTCACTGGGGGCGTGTATTAGTTAGCTACAGCTGTGTAACAAATTATCTCAAAATCGACCAACTTAAAACAACAAATATGTGTTACCTTACACACCCAATGGTCATGCGTCTAGGAGCTTAACTGGGGGATTGTGGATCACAGTCTCTCATGAGTGTGCTGGGGCTATCACAATTATTCACTTGGCTATTGGCAGGAGGCCCCAGTTCCTCACCGACTGCTGGCTGCATACCTTGGGTCCTTGCCGTATGTGTCTTTCACCCAGCCACAGTCTTGTATAACCTAATGTTTGAAGTGGCATTCCCTCGCTTCTGCTACAAACTATTGGTCACAGAGAAAAACCTGATACAGTGGGGGAGGGCACTCTGCAAGGATGCAAAATCCAGGAGGTGGGGATCACAGGGGCCCATCTTGAAACCTGGCTACCCCAGAGATAAGAGCAAGAGATGAGGGCATTTATTTTAGATTCCAGTGTACCTCGATCCCTGCTGCAAGATGTTAGAAAAGTGATCAGGGGCCCAGCCTGGTTTTTCTCCCTCTGGACCAAACTTATTTGAGGCCAGGGCTACTTGAAAGAAAATGATTTTTAAATTTTTGGTTTTGTTTTGTCTTTTTCTTTCTTTTATTACAAAATGGGTTTGCTGTAGAAAATATTTTTAAAAAGCCAAAAGAAAAACATTTAAATTTCAAAAAGCTGCAGCTAGAGATAGCCTTTGTATGAAAAGAATAATTGAAATGGGAGTGCAAAGTATCTCACAGGGAGTAGGGCTAAGTATTGTTTTGTGAAACTTTTATTTCAGTTACCAACACATGTAATTTTTCAATTCTGTTTTTTTTTTTTTTAAGATTAATTAGTTGGTTGGTTGGTTGATTTAGAGCATAAGTAGTAGAGGGAGAGAGAGAGAGTTTCAAGCAGACTCTGTGCTCAGTGCGGAGCCCAATGTGGGGCTCGATCTTACAACCATGAGATCATGACCCATGCGATCACAACCTGAGTCCAAATCAAGAGTCATCCACTTAACCAACTGCACTCCCCAAGTTCCCCTCAGTTCTATTTTCTACAGATACTTCTTAAAAATAAAATGTAGACACACAGATGTACTGTTTTAGGAATTTCTTTTGTTCAAGAGTTTATTCACAATTTGAGAGAGACCACACAAGTGGGGGAGGGGCAGAGGGAGAGGGAGAAGCAGACTCCCCGCTGAGCAGAGAGCCTGGCATGGGGCTCAATCCCAGGATCCCGAGATCATGACCTGAGCCGAAGGCAGATGCTTAACTGACTGAGCCACCCAGGAGCTCCTGTTTAATGATTTTCTAAAAAATAGGACCTGTCATTACATGTAAGAGGGCAGGTAGGCAGTGGCAGGTGGACGCACATGGACCAGAATCCAAGGGGAGACCTCGTTCCTGGCTAGGCGGCCTTGGGCAAATCACATACGCCTTGAACATGGTGATTATGTTTCCGGATCATCCAGTGGCAAAATGGAAATGGGAGCTGGAGATTCCAAAGTTGATGTGGGGGTCCAGGCTGGAAAAATGTAATACACAGGAGTGACTCAGGACCATCGTCCATGGGATGGTGGCTGCTGGAACTATCCGAAGTACCTCCTTAATAATTTCCTCTTCTGCAAATGGGCAAATAACTCATACCCACATCTCGAGACTTTGTAAAGTCTAAAATGAAATAAGATAAGGTGTGGTACTTACCGATTAACATTACCGATCCAAGGCATTAAATATTCTCCTGTACACTCTTTCAATAGTACATTTGACACTGTATCCTGATTTAACACACTGTCTATTTTGGCCATTTAGCTTATTCAATTTTTTGGTATTGTGAGAGTATAAACCCACAGGTTTATTACCTTGTAATCAATGCTTCACATTTCCTTAATCTTTTGCTCACAAGAGGAATTGTTGGGTGAATGGATATGGTAGACCTCGGTTTTTCTTGCTTTGGGATTATTTTGTTTGTATTATCTGTTGTATTGTTCCCAGTTTTCTTTCACGAACAATCTACCCTCACTCTCTGTCCAAGCGGTTTTCCTTTTTTTTTTTTTGGGGGGGGAGTTATTAATTTATTTTTTTAATTTAATTTAATTTAATTTTTTCAGTGTTCCAACATTTATTGTTTATGCGCCACACCAGTGCTCCATGCAATATGTGCCCTCCTTAATACCAAGCGGTTTTCCAGTCCAGTTCCAAGGGCAAGCACCTGACTCTAGCCAAGCAGATCAGAATATTGCATTTCCTGTATCACCAGGATTAGCTCTGGAATGTGCCTGTGAATGAGGACAGACTATCAGAGTCAAGGAACTCAATAACCTACTTTTATTACAGCTGTTAGGAAAGGGACACACTCTTCCCGCTGGACCTGTGGCCAGTAGGGTACAAACTTTGAGATGCCAAGGCCGTCTTGCCACCACATGAGAAATGCTGAGAATCAAACCAGACAGAAGAAAGCAGGACTGAGAAATGGAACGAGAACAGATCCTGGTGAAATTGTTTGCCTGGGTCCTGCTGCATCCAGTCTAGAGGGCTTTCCAGTCCCAGGACCTATGATTTTTATTTCTTGTTTTTACTAAGCTGTTTGGACTTGGATTTGTTACCTGTAGCCTGAGGAGTCTGGACTGAGAAGAGGGTGTGACATTGGGTTTGCCACATTGCCTTCCACATGAGGTTGTGAGTTGGGAGCGCCTGGGTGGCTCAGTCAGTGAAGCAACTGCCTTCAGCTCAGGTCATGATCCCAGAGTCCTGGGAGCCCCATGTTGGGCTCTGCTCTTGGCAGGGAGTCTGCCTCTCCCTCTGCACCTGCTCCCCGCCCATCCCCCCCTCCCCGCTCACCAGCTCTTGCTCTCCATCTCAAATAAATAAAATCTAAAAAAAAACCACAAAAAAACAAAACCCAAAGATTTATGCTATGGACATCCTAGCAGGGTATGTGAGCACCTTTTACAAGCACTCTCTCCAAGACCGGCTGACATCAACAACAAAACAAAAATGAAAACAAAAACTATGCCATTTGTGTCTTTGTTAGCATTGCAGAAGGCAGAATATTTTTTCAAATGTTTGTATTTTTTCTTTTGCTTTCTTTCATTTTTCTATTCATCAGGAAAGTAAACTCTAAATGAAAATTTCTGTCTCTCTCTAGTGGAGAGGCCCCAAGACATCACATGATGTTTCCACCGTAATCCTCAGATTAAATTCAAGGAGCAAAATTAAAAGGACTAGCATCCACTTTGTTTTATGACTGTCTCCTATTGGGAAAAGGGAGTAAAATGATTTCTATTAAAAAAAAAGACTTAAGAGTCTCAAAAATGTATGAAATTTGCTGTAAATGAAATTAGTAGAGAAAAGAAGAGACAGAAGTTATACAATTAAATGAGGCGATGTATTGCCCTATCGATTACCTGGAAAAAGGAAATCCAAGTCTCTCCGAACTTACAAAGATTTAGTCTCTAAGTGAAGACAGATGAGCACTTGACTTTGGGATTGAGCATTATACTTTCCCAGCAGGGACACGGGAGCTGGAGAGAGCTGACCTCAGAGCAGGAGGGGTTGGAGTGGAAAGTGGATCCCAGTTCCTTCTAAATGTGGGCTTCACGCATATTAGTTAACCTTGAAGAGCCTCAGCTGTCTCCTGAGTAAAATGGGCCAGGAACAGCGCCGCTCTCCTAAGGTCGCAAGGATTAAACAAGGTAAGAGTTTGAACCATGTGGTCTCTTACAAGTACTCAGCAAATCCTGCTTTTGTTCTTTTCAAATATTATTTGCATATATCATTTCTCTGCCTCCTGAGTTTTCATTTTAATGCCTGTTTTCATCCAAGGTCATGGCTAGCTAGAGAGATGTACACCCACCTTTATGACGGTGAGAAATACTATGACAAATGTAATTACATCCTCTTGCCTTTTAACAATGGGAAGAGAGTCTGACTAAGCCTCTTGTTTCAGAGCAGTTGACAGTATTTCTCAATGAAGAGGAGAGTTCAGCGGTAAAGAAAGGAAGCTATTCATTTATCGGGGCAACTTCTACTTACAACTAAAAACAGCTAATGTAGGTGGGTGGTCTGCCTACGTCTCCATTTCTTTTCATTTATAAACATTAAATCACCAAGGATTGTGTCACACTGTGCTGTCAGCAGTGACCGTGGTTAGGATTACCTGAGCACCTGCCACATTCCTGGTTCTGTCCTGAACTCAGTGGCTGCCTGGGAACCAAAGCCAGGCCTGACTCCAGGGAGGAGAGCTTGAGCCACCAAATCATATGGCCACCAGCGTCAGTTGGCGATGAGGTCAGGGAATGCAGATTGCCCCGAGTCACCTTTGGCAGAGCCCCAAACTCGTCTGATGACATTTGGTTCCAACGCACACCTGTGAAGTTGACTTTTTTGTTCCTGTTTCATAGATAAAAGAAGACTGAGGTTAGAAGACAATTTGTCCAGGTCCCAAGTCAGTAAGTGGCATCGGAAGCCCAAGGAGAAAAAGCAGATTATATGTATTTTGTGCTTTCTTTGTTTCTTTTTTTTTTTTTTTAAGATTTATTTATTAATTTGGGGGGGGGCAGAAGGAAAGGGAGAGAATTTCAAGCAGATTCCCCACTGAGCCTAGAGCCCAAGGCGGAGCTTGATCTCAGGACCCTGAGATCAGGACGTGAGCCAAAATCAAGAGTCTGACACTTAACTGACTGCGGCACCCAGGGGCCCCTGTACTGTGTGCTTCCCGTGTGCCTGCGTGTGCAGGCGTGTGCGTGTGTGTACAAGAGAACAGAAAGGGAAACTAAATCAATTCACAGCCGCAGAAAACAGATCGGCAGCCCTTCCGCCCAAGCCAAGTGCCCCATCAGAGCCACTGAGGCTCTTCTGTTACTTGGCTTCTAAAAAACCCCGAATCAAAACTCTGGGCATCATCTAAGTTTGAAAATGAACACTTTTTCCTACCAAACAGAAGCATGAGGGATAGATTGATTAGGGATTTATCGAAAATTGCAAAAAGGAAATTAATGCTTGGAGCTGAAAGAGAAACAGCAGAGGGCCAGGCCACTGGCCCAGGTCCCCCATCCATGTCTGGCTGGACCCGGAAGCCAAGGGCCTCAGGCCCTGTGGCCTCGGCTGCTCAACAGCCACTGCCCACTGCGGGCAAGGGAGAGGAGGCAGCGGCCTGTGACCCTTCTTGGGGGATGGACACTGACCTCATGTTCTCAGGTGCTGAGGAGACGGGGAGAGGGACAATGATACCAGAGATATGGTTGGATCAGTTTCACTGCCTGTGGGAGCTGCTTAATATTTTAGAAGCACACTTAAATATTCCGAGGCATTTCTCTTCTCCAGACTGCAGGTGACAAAATATGCTGTGAATCACTCATAGCTTAAAAACAAAGAAGTTGTTCCATCAAAGGGTTTGGTGACCTTTCCAGGTTCTGGTCGGTGCTACTGACAGTCTGACTGGGTCTTATTCCCTTCCGGGGTGACGTAGATTCTGAATGTATGCATAAGCGTTTCCACGTAGACTTTCGTTTTATTCTGGTCTATCTGCTCTTTCCAAATATTTCTATGACCTATGGGATAGCAGGTGTCACAGCATTGGCCCACCTTAATTGTCACATGGGTGCCGAGTGTGTGGAGAGGACATCTGTTGGATGTTCTGCCTGAATTCTGCCCGTTAGAGCTAGCAAAGTTCTTAGCAATCATCTGGTCTAGCTTTCTCGTATTTCAGATGAAGAAACAGGTCAAGAAAGGTCTGAGAACTTGATCATGTAGCTGGTCAGCAGAGCTGAAGACAAGCCAAGACTCTGAGCTGGGCTTTCCTACACCTGGGTGCCTGGAAAGGTCAGGCTTGGGGCCATGAAGACTAATCCCTACCTCTGTCATCCAACGGGAGATCTGTTTCTCCATGTCCTCAACCAGGACCCTGCTCTCTACCCACTGACCCCCTCCTGCTTTTCAGTCCATTCTTTAAAAGCTCTAATTATTAAAAGAGTTTTCCCTCTTTTTTTTTTTTTAAGATTTTATTCATCCATTTGACAGACAGAGATCACAAGTAGGCAGAGAGGCAGGCAGAGAGAGAGGAAGGGAAGCAGCTCCCCGCTGAGCAGAGAGCCCGATATGGGGCTTGATTCCAGGACCCCAGGACCATGACCTGAGCCGAAGGCAGAGGCTTTAACCCACTGAGCCACCCAGGCACCCCGAGTTTTCCCATTCTTACAATAACTTTTGCCAGAAAAGTATTTTGTATTTATTTTCCATAGCTGATTTTTTGAATCCAGTGACAAAAACATTTAATAGAATTCTTTGCTCTTTTATGTTTTTTATCATTGGAAAAAATGGATGGTTTATAGAAAATGAGTTTTTCTCTCTGTTCTGTCTCTCATTAAAAAAAAAAAAGATTTTATTTATTTATTTATTTGAGAAAGAGTGAGAGAGCAAGGGGTGGGAAGGATACAAGGAGAGGGAGCAGGAATCTCGGCAGACCTCATGTGAACAGGGAGCCTGATATAGGACTCAATCCCAGGACCCTAAGATCATGACCTGAGCTGAAACCAAGAGTTGGATCCTTAACCAACTGAGCCACCCAGGTGCCTGCCATATTTTTCTTCTCAAAGCTTCATTGCACACATTTCCTTATGTTCCCAGTGACTTTCCACCCTTTCTCTTGAACACAACACCAAACGTTCCTCACTCTCTTCAAATACCTGACATCTTCTCATTTGTTCATGTGAGCTCTCCAAATGGTAGCTTGTGCAATGAAAGAATAGTCCTGTGGGGTCTGGCTGACACAGTCCGTGTGAGGTGCTCTCATCCGACACTTGACCTTCGTCCACAGGGCTTAAGCTTGCTTTCCCGTTCATGACCATCAGGTCATAGTGCGAGTTAATATTGAACATGATGTCAATGTTAACGCTCAGTGTATTTCTTCCCAG
The DNA here is from genome assembly GCF_010015895.1 of Lontra canadensis. NCBI lineage: Eukaryota > Metazoa > Chordata > Mammalia > Carnivora > Mustelidae > Lontra > Lontra canadensis. Next base: position 9,725,533 of record NW_022631007.1, on the reverse strand, counting down.
CTTGGTGTTTTCCTTCTGCCCATGTCCTTTTTTTGAATGGGTCCCTGGACATATTCAGAGTTTACATATTTAAAATAACTTTACAGATAGAAGTTTGTATTCTCTGTGGCAGACTGTATATTCTCATGGAAGTCAAGAACTTGAACACCAGAGGCCAATGTGTGGGCTCAAAGCCTCACAAAGCCGATTAGCAGCTGTAAACATGAGCAAGTTACTTAATCTCACCTTTCCTCACCTGCACTAATAAGGCACACTTCCCCATTAAATGATGTTATTCAAAAAGGCAATTTAGGAAGGAGCGAACAGTAAACCAACCAGGTGTTCTGTAAAACTTTTGATAAGGCTTCTCCTGACATCCTTGTAGATAAGAGGGGGAAATATAATTTCTGTCAACTCTGTATCTCTTGTGATTGGGATATTTTGCCAGTTATGAATCCTTCTAAATATCTAAATATACTAAATATATATATGTATATGTTTTTATAAATATATTTAATATTTATAAAATTATATGTAAATTTTATATAAATATAAATATATAAATATATTTATATAGTAAATATATGTATTTACTATATATAATAAATATAATAAATATATTTATATAAATATAAACTAAGTATATCTAAATATACTAAAAGGGATTTAGTACAGTTTCTAGCTTATAGTATATCTTCAGCATATGTTAGCCCTTATTATTTTTAGTTCACATTGTATTATGCATTTCTCCCCAATTTGTTGCTGTATTTCTCCCTTTACCTTCTCTTCTCTCTCCTTTCCTTCCCTCTCCAAGCTCTTCACCATAACCCTATCTTCTCCATAAATCCCTAGAATACTGTTAGAAGTCTGCCATGTTTTCGTTAATACCAATACTTTCTCCCTTTTCATGCAGGTACAGCTGAGTTTGGGTCCCAACATGACTTTGCATTTTATGTATTGATGTGAATCCATTCCAGACAGGTATGAATCCAACAAAGTATTAAAAAAAATTATATACCACAAGCAAGTGGGAGTTTTTCCAGATATGCAAGGCCGGTTGAACATTCAAAAATCAATTAATTAGTGTCATGTTATATTAATAATTAATAATATTAATATATAACATGGAACATATTATATATTATACATAATAATAATCCATCATAGCAATAAGCCAAAGAAGAAGTACCATATTATACCAGTTAATGCAGAAAAAGCATTTGACGGAGAAAGGGGAACCCTCCTACACTGTTGGTGGGAATGCAAGCTGGTGCATCCACTCTGGAAAACAGCATGGAGGTTCCTCAAAAAGTTGAAAATAGAGCTACCCTATGACCCAGTAATCACACTACTTGAGTATGTACCCTAAAGGTACAAATGTAGTGATCCAAAGGGGCACTTGCACCCAAATGTCCACAACAGCCAAACTATGGAAAGAACCTAGATGTCCATCAACAGATGAATGGATAAAGAAGATGTGGTATATATACACAATGGAATACTATGCAGCCATCAGAAGAAATGAAATCTTGCCATTTGTGATGACGTGGATGGAACTAGAGGGTATTATGCTGAGCGAGATAAGTCAATCGGAGAAAGACAATTATCATATGATCTCCCTGATATGAGGAAGTGGAGATGCAATGTGGGGGGTTTGGGGGGCAGGAATAGAAGAAATGAAACAAGATGGGATTGGGAGGAAGACGAACCATAAGAGACTCTTAATCTCACAAAACAAACTGAGGGTTGCTGGGGGGAGTGGGGATGGGAGAGGGTGGTGGGGTTATGGACATTGGGGAGGGTATGTGCTATGGTGAGTGCTGTGCAGTGTGTAAACCTGGCGAGTCACAGACCTGTACCCCGGGGGCTAATAATACATTATATGTTTATAAAAAAATAAAAAATTAAAAAAAAGAAAAAGCATTTGATAAAATCCTACACCCTTTATGATACAAACTATCAAAAAATTAAGCATGGGGTAGAATTTCCTGAACTTGATAAAGAACATCTATAAAAAATGTACAGCCGGGGCACCTGGGTGACTCAGTGGGTTAAAGCCTCTGCCTTCGGCTCATGTCATCATGATCTCAGGGTCCTGGGATTGAGCCCCACATCAAGCTCTCTGCTCAGCAGGGAGCCTGCTTCCCCCTCTCTCTCTGCCTGCCTCTCTGTCTACTTGTGATCATCTCTGTCAAATAAATAAATAAAATCTTTTAAAAAAAATGTACAGCTAACATACTTAATGGTGAGAGGCAGGATGCTTTTCCCCCTAACATCCTCTCTTATCACTTCTATTCAACATAATACTGGAAGTTTGGGCCAGGGCAATAAGACAAGAAAAAAATCATAAGAGGTACTGATTAGAAAAGGAAGAAATAAAAGCACTCTTCATTGTGTTTTGCTCATTTAGTAATGTCAGCCTGGTCTACATTTTTTTTAAGGTTTTATTTATTTATTTTAGAGAGAGATAGAGAGGTTGGGGGCTGGGGAGGAGAGCAGAGAGGGAGGGACAAGCAGACTCTGCACTGAGTGCTATGCCCAGTGTAGGGCTCGATTCCATGACCCTGAGATTATGACCTTAGTTGAAATCAAGAGCTGGACACGTAACTGACTAAATGCACCCAGGCTCCCCCTGGTCTACATTTTAATTCTTGTTTGATACCACCCTAATTGGAAGATTCTGGTCAACTTCATTCTTCATTCTTGATTATGAGAGTTTTCCCCCCCTTGTTGGAGAATGTGTTTTTATGACTAAGGCTCTATGGACAGAGTTAAGTCTCAGGCACTTAGGAGGCTGATGGGGTAAGAAAATTGCAGGTTTTGAGGTGAGTCAACCCTGAGTTTCTATCCCAGCCTGCTTCATCCTGTTAACAACACCTTCTGAGCCTCCGCTTCCTTGGTCAGAAAATGAGAGTGAAGATATCTGTCTCATAGTTTTGTGTAATGATTAAATGTGATAAAATAATATAAATCATGTTTATTAAAAGCACATCGAGGACATATGATTACTATAGGGATGGGACCTCACAGAACAAACCCTAATGGGAGACAGGATCTGGGGGAGTATGAGGAAGGACAATGAGAAAAGTAATGTTAGTCTTGCTGGATGATTAACAGAGCAGCAGTAATGCTGGTCACCACTGCTGCAAAAAGAGCGTTCTAGAGTGTGCCTAAGCGACCAGTGGGTGAGGTAGTCCTCAGCATACCCATGAGGCAGACAAATACTTGTGTACCCTTGGCTTAGAGAGATTTGGGGTTCTGCTCCCAGAGGCAAAGTGTGGAGAATGGACTCTTTGAGCCTGGACCTCCTTGGTGTGCAGAGCTAGAGAAATTTCTAGCCACCTGCCTCTCCCTTCTTCTCATCCAGAGTCCCTCTTATCTGCAACATGTGTTCCTTGGATTCCCTGCCAACTTTTGCTGTTCCCCCTGCAGAACCAGAGTTTTCCCTGTCAAGGGTCTCCTGTCTCCTTGTCTTTGCTGATTCAGCCATTTGCTCGACAGTCTTAAAGAGGATGAGAAGCATCTCTCACAACGGCCAAAGGGAAAAGTGGCTGAGGATTGGAGTGGGGAGAAGACAGGCAGGGCAATCTGAGGGGTGACTCTCGTAGAGCTATATCAAAGCATGGGCTCTGCACTTGGCCTCTGGGAACACGAAATGAACAGTTGAAGTCTTTATCTCACATTACCTGTCTGCCCCATCACTTGTCCAAGTGGTTTCACAGCAATGATACTCTGTGGGAACTTAACACCCCACAGTCTGGGCTCAGAGATAAGCTATCAATGCCCTGACACATTGCCTAGGAAGATGGTTGTTTCCTCTCATGGGCTCACCTTCTCAGAGATAACACACAGAAACGATTATCTCCATTCTAAGCTTTACTATTGCCTTCCTTCTGCTGGCTTTGCATTTAGACTGCTCTTTTTTTTTTTGTTTTTCTAGTTTCCTGACATGGAAGGTTAGATTGTTTATATGAGATCTTTCTTCTCTATTTAAATCGGTGTTACAGCTACGCATTTTCCTCTAACCACTGCTTTTCCCCTATCCTGTAGCTTTCATTACAGGGTAGGGTACAGATAAAGCATGCTGATAAATTCTCTTGCTTGAGAACTGATCAGGAGTTCTGCTGAAACCAGGAGTTGAGTTTTTAACCCCACAGAATATTTGCACAGTTGATCTCAGGATCCCTTTCAGTTGCCTGTAATTGCAGGAGGATTAATTTATCAACTTACCTTTTTTTTTTTTTTTTTTAAAAGATTGACTTAGCGGCACCTGGGTGGCTCAGTGAGTTAAAGCCTCTGCATTCGGCTCAGGTCATGATCCAGGGTCCTGGGATTGAGCCCCGTGTCGGGCTCTCTGATCGGCGGGGAACCTGCTTCCTCCTCTCTCTCTGCCGGCCTCTCTGCCTACTTGTGATCTCCGTCTGTCAAATAAATAAATAAAATCTTAAAAAAGAAAGATTAACTTATTTATTTTCAGAGAGAGAGAAAGAATGCGGTGGAGAGGGGCAGAGGAAGCGGGAGAAGCAAATTCTGTGCTGAGCACCAAGCCCCATGATCCTGAGATCGTGAACTGAGCTGAAACCAAGAGTTGGACATTTAACCCACTGAGACACCCAGGCATCCCTATCAGCTTATCACTAAGGCTGGGTTTTATCACTAAGACTGGGTTTACTAGAGGCAAAAGAGTGGTACAAGCAAGTTTCCTGCAGTGCCTTACCCCTTCTTCCTTAAAGCTCTAGACCTGCGTTGATTGTGTACTTCCTGACCTGCCCCTGCCTCCAAACGTATTCTTAAATTCCCATTCACAGCCAGAGGCAGATTGCTGATAACAGCTTACAACTCTCCCCAAGGGTGTTTTGAAATGGACAAAGGTTTCCAAAGGTAGCAGCTGTGATTCAAGAGGACCAGTGATAAGGTACTGCGTGGGTTGATCCTCACTGTGCTATCATGGTTGTCCACGGTGCAGTGAGGGGAGGACTGTGAGGCTCCATCGAGGTCAGGGAGAGAAGAGGTTTCTGATTGATTAGTGATGTCTGCTGTGGGTCAGCAGGCGATATCCTGGTAAACACGACACGTGGCCAAACCTGGTGTACAGGGAAGACATTGCTCTGAGTTCATCTAAACCGGGTTTGACTCTGAGCTTGGCCACTGACTCATGGACTGAGTTATCAGGAGAATTAAATGAGAATGTGTGAATTCAGTAAGATGTGTGTGGAGTGTTCAGCGGAGTGTGTGATTAAAAAGCTGTTCTGCTTCCGTAGGCTGTGAATTCCTGCAAATTCGCCAACCTGTCTTATTCGTCTTTCTATTCCAGCACAGTGTCTGGTCCATAAGAGGCCCCCCACGAATAGTTGCTGAATGCACATATGCTGCCTATGAAAACAGATTAGAGGAATAAATCCAGTGGTTGGATTTGAGAACTCAGTTCGACAAAGAGGGCAGAACTGGGTGGGGTGGTGGGGGTCACTGGGGCTTTCCTACAGGCTCCTGAAATCACCCTTTATGGATTTCCTCCTACTTCTTTGAACTTAAAAATTATTATTAAAGTAAAACAAAGGGACACCTGGGTGGCTCAGTGGGTTAAAGCCTCTGCCTTCGGCTCAGGTCATGATCCCAGGGTCCTGGGATTGAGTCCCTTTTCGGGCTCTCTGCTCAGCAGGGAGCCTGCTTCCCTTCCTCTCTCTCTGCCTGCCTCTCTGCCTGCTTGTGATCTGTCAAATAAATAAATAAAATCTTAAAAAAAAAAATAAAGTAAAACAAATGGGACGCCTGGGTGGCACAACTATTGAGCATCTGACTCTTGGTTTTGATTCAGGTCTTGGTTTTGACTCAGGGTCATGAGATCAAGCCCCACCTTGGACTCCATACTCATCTGGGAGTCTGCCTAAGACTCTCTCTCCCTCTGCCCTTCGTCCCCATGCTTTCTCTCTCTCTTTCTCCCTCTCAAATAAATAAATAAACCTTTTTTTTTTTTTTTAAGTAAACCAAAAACACAGAGAGGTACACAATCATAAGGGGACACGGCTCCATGAATTCTCAGACACCCATATAGTCAGGATCCATATGAAAGCTGGGACCACACTAGCATGCTACAATGCTGTTGGCTTGTCCTGTTGTCAGCTACTTCCTCCTCCCAGGGAGCCCCCCTTATCCTGACTTCTAACATTATACGTTTTGTTTTGTTTTGTTTTTCAGTATATTGTGCGATTTCACAATGTCATTGCATGGAGTTGTATTTTGTTCATTTTTATTATCTATCATATTCCAGTGTAAGAATACACCATACTTTGTTCATGTATTCACCTGTTGATGGACATTGGATTGTTTCCAGTTTTGGACTATTACCAATAAGACTGCCCTGAACATTTTAGTATGTCTTTTGGTGCTTTTGACTCACTTTTCTGTTGGATGTGAGTAAAACCTTAGAGCAACATAACCAAGTTAGAGGTTATGTTTATGTTTGACATCACTAGATAGCACCAAAGAGTTGTCCCAAGTGGTTTACCAATTCATACTCCCACCACCCTGTCTGCAAGTCCCTACTGGTCTGTGTCCTTATCAACACTGGTCATTGTCAGTCTTTTTAATGTTAGTCATTATAGCAGATGTAAATATTTATTTTGATTTTAATTTGCATTTTTCTGATGAATAGTTGGGGAAAAGATGAGCATTTTTCATATATTGAAATATATGTATTTGAATATTCTCCTCATGAATCTGTTTATTTTTCAAGACTGTGCCTTACTGATGGGATTTTTATTTTTAGCAAATATATGTTATTGGTTGTACTTCTTAGAAGTGATCAAATTCTTATTTCCATAAATTCAGGATGCCTATGGTAAATTGATTGCTAATTTCTTTTCTTTACTGAGAAAGGTCAGTATTTAAAAGTGCATTTTCTATACATTCTCTATTCTCAAGGAGATCTTGTAGTTTTGGCATGGCCATCAGATATGTTATAGTGTATATTTAAAAAATATATTTAAAATAAAAAAATTTTTTACTGCCCAACAAAGACCCAAGTCTGGACCAGGGCTATCATTTGTCCTTTCTATGCATTACTCTGCTAGACAATCAAAATGCTGTGCAGATTTTCCAACATTCAGAAGTGACATAGAACTGGGCAATGAACAGCCTGCCTAGAAGTGCTTTGTCTTGTCTCATCTGGCATCCCTGATTTCCATCCACTCCCTGCACTTGGACTCTCCCTCCTGCCCATTCCCTATGAGCTGAGCCCCTGGGGGCACTGTTTGTCCCTGGATGCTGCCTGTTGGTTCACCTTTAGATTCTGGCTCTGCATCCCCTCCTTCCCCACCCCAAGCCCTGCTCAGACCCGTAAGTTCCAAAGCATTGGGTTCCATCCATGGTCCTTTGAGATTTCTTCCTAGAATGTAAGCATGAGTCAGCAACCAAAAAATCCATTATTTCTGGAATTACAAAATATCCTGTGGTCCCTGGATTGTGTGGTGAGCATTCCGAAATATTTTATTTCTACAATTCATTACAGTTGATAACCAGGACAATGACATAGAGCCCTGAGAGATTTATCATGCAGGGGAGGAAAAGGGGGCAGAGTCTGATCATTCATTTAAGCATTTTTCAGTAGAAGAGGGGCAGGCTCACCTTGGGCTAATTTGTATAGTCAGATAAACGACTGAGCACGTGTTGTGCTCCCCCAGTGAGCTGTCAGGCGTATATAAATGTAGTCTGGCTTGTGTCTATTAATTCTCATCTCAGCAGCAGATGCAGTATTTGCCACTGAGTAGTTTTTAATCAGCCTGTGACATCTGCATCTAAATAAATTGGCTTAATGTTGACATAAATGATTACAGTCGGAATGGCTCAGATACACGGATGCCCTTTCCTAGTCACAGCCCCTTCTTTGAGGGATGCTCAGACTACGCATGACCCCCTGATGCACAAAAGGTCTCATGAGGTTGTGATGACATTTGATGGTGACGTGGACCCAATGCTTCCACTGATCACGAGGCAGAATGACATGGCAGACCAGGAGAGCTGCGGCGCTCTAGACACGGGAAAACTCCTTCCTCTTACCCACTCCTGAGCTCCCGCTGGTTTTAGTCATTTTCCATAAAATAAAGCTGCTGCTTTTGTGCATTGTCAGCAAAAATAGATTGTGCACAGACGCTTCTGGTGGCTGATTTCATTCGGAGAGCTGTTAAGCCCCACATTTTCTACCTTTCTCTTTGGAATCATCACCCTCTTATTTCATTAGTGTCTCTGGAAAGATTTATAACAAGTGTGTGAAGGGACACATTGTCCTTTCAGCAGGAGTACAAGGCTGGCTATGCAAGGACACAAGCCCAAACACTGACACTATTTTTGGAAATGCTTCATAGGAATGTACTATATGTACCAAATCAAATGATTTTGTGGGTTTAAAATAACTATTTGGGTGTCAAACTTATCTTTACCAACAAAATCATTCAAAGTAGCTAACACTTTGTGCCCACTTTGTGGGCACACTTTGTGCCCCCCCCACCCCAGCTATTTTGCTCACCCCTCTCATCTGTCACTCACCCCTACCTGTGAAGGTGGTCCCGCCATCTGCCTACCGCCTACCAAGGCAACTCGTCTACCTCCACCACAAATGCACCTTCCCCCTACTCATCGCTCCCCCATTCCTCATCTTCTCAGGAAATTGCTATTCCATTTGCCCAGTTGTTCAGGACCCACATCTAGGGGTCCGCTTTGACTCCCCTCACTCCATCACAGCTCATGAATGGTGAGCATCCATTGTTGCATCTATCCCCCAATATGCCCCAAATGGGACTGCTTCCCTCCACCTCCAGCACGACCACCCCCACTTTAAAATGTTTTTTATTTATTTATGAGAGGGGGGAGAGCGAATGAGTGAGTGGATGAGCAGGGGGAGAGGGTCCCACAGACTCTGCATGGAGTGCTGAACCCAACGGGGGGCTTGATTCAAGGACCCTGAGATCAAGACCTGAACCAAAACCAAGACCCAGGCACCTCCCTCACCCCCACCACTCCAGTTAAAGCTGCCCATCATCACTTCCCTCCTCTTTGCTCCTCATGGGTCCATCCCTCCATGGAGCCACAGTGATGTAATAATGTTAATTCAGTTCTAGCATTCCACTAACTCCCTCACTGGAGAGAAAAAAGCCTCAGGCTCTGCTCAGTGGCCCACAACCCTGCTCCTTTCTAGAAAGCTCCCTCTTGCCCATGTTCCTGCAGCTGGGCTGGTTTTATTTCAGTTTTGTGAACTGGCTCCTACAAATCAATAAGAAACTAATAACACAAGAGAAAAAAGGACAGTAGCTTCCAGGCTGAGCTGATTGCTCTCCAGAGCCTCGGCAATGTCTCCATGGGGGAAAGGCAGAGCCAGATCCCCATGGGAATTTGAGGTTTGGTTTCAGGCAGGTCTTTCAATGCAGGGGCTTGATGAGGTTGGGTATAAGGATTTGCACTGGTGAAAACAGCCAGATGAGTATTTTGAGGCAAACGGGCTTAGGACTTAAAACAGTTAGTAGTTTGTATTAAAGAGTTGTTGGGTGTTTCAAGAAGTTTCTCTTGGGGTGCTGGGGTGGCTCAGTTAGTCAGAAGTCTGCCTTTGGCTCAGTCCTGATCCTGGGGTCCTGGGATCCAGCCCCGAGTTGGGCTCCCTACTCAGGTTGGCAACATGTTTCTCCCTCTGGCTGTGCTCTCTCATCTCTCTCTCTCTCTCTCTCTCTCCCCCAAATGAAATAAATAAAATCTTTAAAAAAAAGTTTCTGTCATGAATAATCAAGTTATGTGCCTGAGCAAGAGTGTCCTGGAATAGTAAAGTGATGGTAGGGAAGACAATGGAATAGTAATGTTAGGTTAATGTGCTGTCTACATTGTAGATGGTCGGGGAGCTACCATGCCCACGCGGGGATCGTTTCTGTCTCAGGTCCCCACTGTCCTGTGAAGGTGGATGGTTTGGGTCTCAGAACAATCAGTCCACAGAAAAGAAAATACAAATGTCTCTGAAGTATATGGAAAAATGCTCAATTTGACTCATGATGAGAAATATACTTGGAAACTGTACTGAGAGATAGATTTTCACCTAGTAGATTTTCAGAGACCCAAAAGTCTGAGAATGGGAGGGTGATCTGGCAGCAACATCTGTCATCCCATTGATTGCCAGGGTTTATTCCGCTTATCTAGAAGGCTAGCCAGTGTCCTCGCCCTCCCTCGAGGCTCCAGGGGCTTTCTTCCTTCCGGAAGCTGCACTCCCAGTGACCTTCCCCAGTAGAGGAGGACCCATCCTTGGTCAAGGGCATAGGAGTAGCTATACTATCCTGCTAGAACCTCCAAACAAGCTGTCAAGGTCCATCTGTAGGACAACGTAGGGTAGTCAAGCTTCCAAGACTCCAGACACATACGCTCCATGTGGCCCTCTGCCTCTCTTTAAAAACAAAAAGTTTGGGGCGCCTGGGTGGCTCAGTGGGTTAAGCCGCTGCCTTCGGCTCAGGTCATGATCTCAGGGTCCTGGGATCGAGTCCCGCATCAGGCTCTCTGCTCAGCTGGGGGCCTGCTTCCCTCTCTCTCTCTCTGCCTGCCTCTCTGTCTACTTGTGATCTCTCTCTGTCAAATAAATAAATAAAATCTTTAAAAAAAAAAAACAAAACAAACAACAAAAAAAAACCAAAAAGTTTGATAAAACCTTATGATAAAGAGGAAATGGGGGTGGGGGCACCTGGGTGACTCAGTTGGTAAAGCGTCTACCTTGGGCTCAGGTCACGATCTGGGGGTCTTGGGATCCAGCCCCACCCCAACCCCTTCCGGTGCCCTGCTCTGTGTTCAGTGGGGAGTTTGCTTCTCCCTCTCCCTCTGCCCCTTCCCCGCTGCTCAGGCTCTCTCTCTCTATCTCAAATAAATAAATAAAATCTTTTTAAAAAGGGGGGGAGGAAATTAGTAGAATCCATAAGGAGGGCGATCTGACACTATCTATTAAAATTATAAATACACAGACCTGCTGTGCAGAATAAAACAGTCACTTGTAAGTACTTACCCAGCTAGACTGCTAATATCCAAAGGATATCCAAAGGAGCCAATATGCTTTTTTTTTTTTTTTTGGTCCTAAGATACATTTTGGGAGGTGCTACTTTAAGGGATAGAAATCAGCCCTTTGATTTTGATAAAGTTGCAAATATTTTTCTCAGTGTTTTTACTTTGCATATGGTGATTTTTGCTATGTGAAATTTTGTAATTTTATGTTGACAAATGTTTTGATTTTTTTTTTTAATGGCTTCTGGATATGTGTCATACTACAAGATTATAAAAATATTCTGCCCCAATTTCTCTTTGTATTTTTTTTTGCTTCATTTTTGGGGTTACATTTAAGTTTCTTGTCCCATTTATTTCGGTGTAAGTTGGAGTACAGCTTCGATAATCCATATAATAACTCAAAGCTATTCTTTTTTCCCTGTGGTGACTCACTTGTTCCACTACAATTTACTGAGTCCAGTTCCTAGCATAGACTAAATTCTCACAAATATTTAGTTCTGGATTCCCTAGTCTGTTCCATAATTTTGTCTGTCGGTATAATGTACCACATTCTTTTAGTTATTGAAGTTTTGTATCAGGTTTAAATACTAGTAGAGTTAGTTGTACCTCTTTACCTTCTTGTTCAGAAATTTCCTGGCTCTCCTAGACTGTTCATTTTTCATGTGAACCATTTATTTTATTTTATTTTATTTATTTTAGAGAGAGGGAGAGAGAGAGTGTGTGTGTATGTATGTGTGTGCACGTGCAAGGGTAGGAGAAGGGCAGAGGGAGACGGAGAGAACCTCAAGCAGACTCCCCACTGAGCGTGGATCCCAATTCAAAACTGGATCCCACGACCCTGAGATCATGACCTGAGCCAAAACCAAGAGCCCAATGCCAAATGAGCCACCCAGATGCTCCAACGCATGTGAACTTTAGAACCGGCTTGCCTAATTCCATTATCTAAAAATCTCATTGGTGAACTTATTCATTGTGTTACATTTATGCATGAGCTTAGGGGAATTTATATTTTATGATGTTAAGTCTTCCTATCCAAGTTCATGGTGTACCTTTATATTTGTTCAATTTTGTCTTGTGTCCTTCAATAATACTTTAATGTTTTCTTTAATGGCTATTTCACATTCTTACTGTGTTTATCACAAGGTTTCTTCCTTTTTGTTCCTAATGTAAATGGGAATTCCTCATGTCCATATCTATTAACTAACTGCTTGTTGTTTGTAGATATGAAGCATTTTGAGTCTGTATATTTATTTTGTACCCAGACATGATTTGGAATTATCTTACTGTTTATAATATAATTTTAGTTGGATCCTCTAGAGATGCAATCATATTGTCTGCATATGATGATCACTTCACCTCCTTTCCAATTTTATATATAAATTTCCTTTTGAATACTTGCTTGAGCTAATACCCTAAGCACAATATTAAATGATAATGATGATGGGGAGTATTATTGTCTTATTTTCAATTTTAATGAGATTGCTTCTAATATTCCTTCATTAACCACGATACTAACTTTTGGGGTGAGATAGATATGGTGTATCGTGGTAAGGAAGCACCCTTCTTTTCTCATCTCTTAAGAGTTTTACCAAGAATGTATATCAGATTTTTTTCACATTTATGAAAAAGATCATAGGGTCTAAATTTGTTAGTAGAGATGAGTAGATTTTCTGATACTTAATCATGTTCTTATTCTGTGATAGAACCCTACATGTCATTATACATTAATTTTTAAATTATTTGCTGGATTATTTTGCTAATTTTTAAAGGGTCTTTACATCAATTTTTTATATATTTTATTAGTATGTCTCTGTTAGCTTTGTGGGGTTTTGGTGTCAGTGGTTCATATACTTTATAAAATCAACATGAATGTGACTAGGGTCATCGGCCCATCTCTGAACCAGTCTCTGTCACCAGGGAAACAATCAGGCTTAGGTCACATGACCACTCTTGGAAGGCGGGGTTAGTTTCTTATTTACTGATTAAACCACTTATTGAGGTATGACTGACATCCAAAAAGTCATACATATTTAATGTGTACCACTTGATGGCTTTGGAGATAAGTCTACATCTCTGAAACTATCACCACAGTCTATGCTATAAACATATCCATCACCTTCAAACGTTTTCTCCCATCCTCTTTTTATTATTATTATTTGTGTGTGTGCACGTGATAAGAACACTTAACATAAGATCTCCTGTCATAGCAAAATTTTAAGTATACAATATGGTACTATTAACTACAGGCCCTATACTGTACAGTAAATCTCTAGGACTTACTCATTTTTTGTAATGGAGACTTCATACTCTTTGATGAATATTCCCTCCCCCAGCCTCTGGCAACCAGCATTCCACTGTCTGCTTCTAGAAGTTTGACTATTTTAGATTCTTCATATAAATGATTTCATCTGCTGTTTATCCTGCTGTGTCTGGCTTATTTCACTAAGCTTAATGTCCTTCAAGTTCATCTACACTGTTGCAAATGTCAAAATTTCTTTCCATTTAAAGAACAAGCAATACTTCATTGTATGTATATACCCCAGGTTCTTGATCCATCATTGAGTGATGGGTGTGTAGGCTGTTTCCCCACGATGGCTATTGTGACTAGTGCTGTAATGAACAGTGGAGTGTTAATCTATGTTCAATATCTTGAATTCAATTAATTTGTGTATACACCCAGAAAAGAGATTGCTGCATCATAGGGTAGTTCTACTTTAATTTTTGGAGGAACCTCCATACTGTTTTCCAAATTGACTGCACCAATTTGCATTCCCATCAATAGTACACAAGGATTCCTTTTTCTCCACATCCTTGCTAACATGTGTTATCCTTTTTTTGTTTTGTTTTGTTTTTGGATATTTTTTAAATTAAAAAAAATCCTAACGGAGTGGTGTGATATCTCATTATAGTTTGTTTGTTTTTTTTGGGGGGGGGGTTCAAGATTTTATTTAAATCCAGTTAGTTAACATACAGTGTAATATTAGTTTCAGGAGTAGAATTTAGTGATTCATCAGTTGCATACAACACCCCGTGTTCATCACAAGTGCCCTCCTTAGTGCCCATCACCCATTTAACCCATTCTCCCCACCTACCTCCCTTCCAGAAACCCTCAGTTTGTTCTCTGTAGTTAGGAGTCTGTTTTATGGTTTGCCTTCACCTCCTCCCCGACCCTGCCCCATGTTCGTTCATTTTGTTTCTTAATCTCATTGTAGTTTTGAGTTGCATTTTCCTGATGATTAGTGATGTTGATCACCTTCTCATACACCTGTTGGCTATATGTATGTCTTCTTTGGAGAACTGTCTACTCAGTTCATTTGCCCATTTTTTAGTTGGGTCATTTTATTTTTGGTTCCTGAGTTGTATTTTGGATATTAGCCCTTTATCAGATATAATATGGCTTGCAAATATTTTCTCCCATTCCATAAGTTCCTTTTTCATTGCTGATTGTTTCCTTTGCTGGGCAGAAGCTCTTTCGTTTGATGTAGCTACATCTGTTTGTTTATTTATTTTTTTCCTGTGCTTTTGGTGTCATGTCAAGAAGTGATGGCCAAAATCAATATCAAAAAGCTTTCTGCTTATGTTTTCTTGGGGTCGGTCTCACAGGAAGTTGAGCTAAGTGTTGGTTCCTTCAAAGCAAAAGTTGGGTCCCTTTACCTAAAGAAGGACAGATACTAGTGGAGAAAACACCAGATGTCCCATCACAAGCAGAATTGATTATAATTCAGCTTGGATATTCCAAACTGCAGACAGGAAGTTTCTCTGCTGGTAATTGTGTGAGTCATCAGGAGAACTTTTATCAGCGCTGGACCAAAAACTTCCAGACTTCTTTTATGTAGGAGAATAAAATCCTAATTTGTTTAAGCCGTTAATGGAAAAATCTTCCATATGGAAATAAAAACTAGACATATTTTCCATGTTGACAAAAGCCAATGCAAGTATTTGCATGGCCACTGGAAAATCCAAGGACTAGAGTTATTTTGTGGTATTCTATTTCAAGGTCCCAGCGTGAATTCAAGAGCAAAAGAGATGCATGGGATTGAACCTCCTTATTAGTAAGCCAGCTGATATGGATTCCTTTTTGAAAACACTCCTCTATTCCAGTATGCTACAATCTTCTTAATAACAAAATGCTGGAAATAAAAGCAAGTATTAAGTTTAACATAATTTTCATGCTCTCAAGAGTCTCTGTGAAAATATCTGATTTCCATTTGGTGGTGTTCAAGTGCTTTATGAAATATTTATGTGGGGAAGATATTCTTCCTTTCTGTCTTTTTATTCAAGACTTCTCATTTAAACTTGTCCTAGATAAAATCAATATTAACTGATGCTGTAAAAGAATTTAGAACTGTTTTAAACAGCTGTCAGGAAGGTTTAATTCAAATCACAGCAAGTCTAGGGGGAAGAAAGTTAATGCGAACCTATCTTAAACACAGCATTTAGGAAGTGTTCAGTGATAATCCAGAGTAAAATAACCTGCATAAAAATGGTAAAACACTTAGATAACTAATTTAAAAAGGATGCTAGTAATTAAAGAAATAAGATAATAGTTCTGGCACTTGTGGCTAGACATAGGCAAATCATATTTATTTTTGTAAAGACTCTTCAAAGACATATAAAACTCCCATGACTAAGAATTTGTGTTTTCACACTGCATTTAATTTGATTGCCCTTTAGGTAGGAGATATTGGGAGTGGAGAAAGGGCACTGTGGGGAAGAGGAAAGAGCATGAACTGTGGACTTCAGAAGATGGGGGTCTCCTTCTAGTTCTACTGTTGCCCAGCTGAGAGTTGTCATTACCTTCCTTAATGCCTCATCCTCCTCCTCAAAAAAGATTGTCAAGAGTCCCATCCCGTTTTCACATCCTGTAATTCTGCAAATCATAGTGGTGCACTTTACAAAGTAAGCATGTAAGCAATAAAGAGAAAGAAAGAAAGAAAGAAAGAAAGAAAGAGAGAGAAAGAGAGAGAGAGAGAAAGAAAGAAAAAAAGAAAGAAAGAAAGGAAGGAAGGGAGAAAACCTTCAAGTGCCTGCCCTGATAATAAACCAAAATCCACTGGGCATTGTGCACCAATGTATTCATTCATGTGTCTACAGAATATATATGTTATACACATACAGCGTATTCAACATACACACAAGATATCACACACATAGATGATACACTTCACATATATGAAACACACATCACTCATACACTAGATATGATGCATACATTGTATATATATGACATATCTACAAAGTATCAGACTCCTCACTGCAGGAAATTCATACAGCAGATGAAGAGAAGAGGTTCAAAGTACACACTCTTCAGTCAGACTCCTCTCTATGCTCAAGTTCTGGCCACTCCACTTGCGTACTAGGTGACTGTAGACCATTTACTTAACCTCATTGTACCTCAATTTTGTCTTCTTTTAATTGGGTTTCTGCCTTATGGTCTGGGGTTAGGATTAAATGAGATAATGTGTAAAAAATATACGTATATTAGTGCCTGGAGCTTTGCACACATCCCACACATTACCAAATGGTATCATCCCATTTAGTTTTCCCAAGATCTCTATCAAGTAGGGTTTTGGTTTACAACCTTGGGTGCTTTCCAGGTGAAATCTGAGACTGGGTCCCACACATAGAGGACAAGGAGAAACTGAAGAAAGGGGCAGGTCACTCCAGATTCTTAGGAGGCAATTTGAATAAGCAAGAGAACTTATATACCAGGTTTGTCTTCGGTGAGCAAGATGAGTAGATCTCCACACCTGCCCACCAGAATCTTAGAGGTTTATATGGAGACCTTAACTGGGTTCAGTCACATATTTAGTGCAGATGGTCTCAACAGCACCTTATTCTCTCAAGGCTATGTCTTTGAATAGCTCTGGCTACTGAAAGAGTGGGTAGAAAGTACATTTCCAGGACATGGGTGAGGAGCCTCTAACTGCCCAGGTAACTAATTCGCAGGTCATTTGGACACCACGTTCCTCTGATGACCTTCTCCTACTTAGAGATTTCTATTTCCATATTATGTGGCATCTGAAGGTGAAGAGACTGAGTAATTTGCCCAACTTTGGGACACTGGGTGGCTCAAGTTGTTAGGCATCTGCCTTCGGCTCAGGTCATGATCTCAGGGTTCTGGGATCGAGCCCTGCATCAGGCTCCCTACTCAGCAGGAAGCCTGCTTCTCCCTCTCCCACTCCCCCGCTTGTGTTCCCTCTCTCACTGTGTCTCTCTCTTATCAAATAAATAAATAAAATCTCTTAAAATTTTTTTTGCCCAACATCATCATGGCTCCTTATGCAACTGGTTATGGTAGACTGTTTGGTGCTGATCTCATGGCAGGAAATTGTCAGGCAATGTAACAATGTCCCTTCTCTCTAGACTGTGTGGCTGACTTTTTCCCAAGCTGACTCCAGCCTTCAACCGGGCATCCAGGCCCATCCTCTGCAGGGGTGCAGGAATGTCCCCTTTTATCTTTAAAGAGTAACTGAAAATGAGAAGAGACAACAATGAAGACATTGTCTGCAGGCAACTCTGGTACAGAAAGAAGGGTAGGCATCAGTCTGCCAATTGTTGCAGAAAACTTCAATGCTTTGGGGAGAAGGTGGGTGTTAAATCATTGATAGATGCATATATTAGTACCTGTGGAACCCCAGGTAAGCTGAAGGTGATTTATCACACCACATAAATGTTGCAGTTTGGATCTTAGTTCTGGCCCTGGGAGATCATAGCAGGTAACCTCTGCAATTTATTGTATGAGATTCTCAGTGTATGGATCATCATACTCTGCATCGACACTAGCATTCCTACAGGATGCTCTTGAGGTCATAGGGTATGAGAACCTCACCACAAAGAGAAGTATTACTCTCCTTGTGGCCAGCTGTTCCCCAAACGCCCATGAACGTGTGCGAGTGTGGGAGCATGTTTTACTCCTGTGACAAATGCAAACAAAACAAAACAAAAAAAAAAAAACAAAAAAAAACAAAGCCAATTATATTTGCATTGGTTTGTAGCATTTTTAGAACATCCTACGGTATAATGCAGTTGAGTTATAACTCTGGAATAGATCCATGAAAAGAAATGGGCCACATTTTTTCTTGAAATTTTTCTGTTCCATTAAATTCAGAGACCTTGGGATCTCCAATTAGATATCCAGTCTTCTGTCTCACAGGAATAGCCCATCTGAGCTAGCTGCTCCTGCTACATGGCTCATTGGGAATAATTAGTCTTACCTTGCCGTTTACTAGCGTGTGACCTGGAGTTACTCAACATAGCTGATTCTCAGTGGCTTAAAACTACAATGATTTATGTCTTACACCATATGCCTCCTGCAGGTTCCCATTGCTTCACCACATTGTACTAGTTCAGGGACACAGGTTAGGGGAGGCTCCAACTCTTGGGAGTCTTGCTGGTCAGCTTGGTCACATGAATCATGCATTGGATTTTAAAGATTTCCATCTGCAAGGGCTACATGCTACTTCCCCTCATGTTTCATTGAACAAGGCACGTTGTATGACCACAGCTAACTTCAAGGGGACAGGAACATATAGTCCTACCAGAAAGTTCTTAGAAGGAGAGACAGAAGTATTGACAAATGGCAGTAAGGCCAAATGTACTATCATTCACTTAATACTCTATTTCACTTATTTTAGCTCTGGTTGAGATAATTTGACATCCTGATTCTGGAATGAATTGTATTGATTGCCGAATTTTGGATTCTATGGCATTTCCCTAAAAACTTCCTCTAGCCTGCTAGAGCGCGCCTGACTAGTATGTGTATACAACACTTATTCAATGGTTTCAAGTCTACCTTCTCCCTAAGGCGATCATGAGAATTCTATCACATTCTTTATTGAAATCAAGACACATTATTTTTATATTTTGCTCTCAACTTATAAATGTAGGGTGTCTATCAAGAAAGGACATGATGTGGATTAGGGTGAAGATTTGATGTTATGTAAGTTTGGAATAATATGAACCAATGATAATTGGTTTTTTAGTTCTTATTTAAAGGTAGAACCAATAGTTTTTCAATAAATTCCATTAATAAGACATGGTAATACAGTAGTTGAACTTTTCAGTTTGGTATCTGGGGGTCTTGCAGATGGTTGGGAACTGTCAACCAACTACCAAATCACCCTTCAGAGCCAGAGAAAAGACCCACTTTTTTAAGAATGATAATAGCAATAACAATAATAAACACTTGCATGATATTTAGTGTCTGGTTGTTTGGGGCCAGAGCACAAAGCAGTACGTCCTATTGTCCAGAACCAATCACATGGCTCCACCTATCATCAAGGGGGCTGGGAGATTTAATCTTTCTTTTTAGCTTGGAGAAAAAGGAAATGGTCTTGTATTGTCTCTGCCATAGTCTGCTTATTCAAGACTAAAGACAGAATACTTTTCCAAAAGCTAAACAGTATCTGGAAAAGTCAAAAATCAGCACCCGGAAAATAAAGCCAGTGTCAATTTTTTTTTCCATATTTCAAAGTGATACAAATTCACACACAAAGATGTTGCAGGTAAAAAATATAAGTAACAGCGTTTTAATTTTAGCTTTAATTTTAATTTTAACTAATTTTTAATTGGCTTACAAACTTCCTCACACTTCATTTGAGTGTGTGTGTTGATGGAAGGGAGTGAGTAGCACCAGTGCATTTTTTTCAGGATTTAAGGTAAGAAAAGTTAGTTTTGGGAAAGAATTCATACTCCGGGGACACAGAAAGTGGAAGAAACACCTGAACGGTGAGACTAGTACCAGCAGAGGGTGCTGGCGTGGCATAAAATTAAGATTTTTTTTTTTTTTTTTTTAAGAAGTCTCAGATAAAAAAGACTATGGGTGTGAGGGAATATGTAGTAACTGTTTGATCCACTTGGAGGTATGAATTTCCCCTGCTGAATGTAGCTGCATCTAGGTTTCAACGATTTCCTGCAACGACCACATGAATTTTAGGCATCTTTCTAAGCACAAAAGCCTGACATTTGCTCCTCCGTGTGCAAGACTGGGAAAAGCTCGGCAGTTTACCTCCTGTGTTCACTGGACACTTTAGCGGCTCCTGCTTGCCCATCTGTGGCACGTCCCTGGATGGGTTCACGTGGATTCTCTACTTTTTATTCGCCCAGCTTTTACAAAACTATTTTTGTGTACCCTAAAGAAAAATTTGCCCAACTGTCAATCCACGAGAGTCGCATTTTCTTTTCTTACGAGGCCACCTTAAATAGAAGCTAACTAGTACCTGGGAGTCTATACCTAGAGGTTGTGAAAGGTCAGGTGGTGGAGACAAAGCCTGTTGCGTTTATGCAACGGAAAAGGACCTTCTTGGCTGTCAAAGCATGAGCCAGCCTAATCGGGACTTTTAGAAGAGTCCCGCCCCCCTACCCCCCTTTCCCCAAGTAGGTCACGGTGGATGTTTCTTTCACACAGAGCTCCGTAGTAAATCCTGGCAGGGCCTTTGCGAACCTGCGCTTCTGAACTGCTCTTGCAGAAGACTGACAGCGTTCTGGGCTGGGAGTCAAGTGACCCACTGGGTTCCAGTCCAGCCTGTCTGGGCCTCAGTTTCCTCGGCGGCTCAACGATAGGGTTGGACACTGATCCTGAGGTCTCTTCCAGCTCTCACACGCCACAGTCAAACGTTTCTGAGAGGCACGGCCGGCTCCGCCCTCGGGAAAGAGACCGAGACGAAGGAGACTCCTCGGTCAGCACCAAGGACAAGGGTCCAGGGCCAGCGGAGCCCACGCCAGGGCCTTTCCCAGCAAGCCCCGCGGATGAGCTGGTGTCAGGGGTCCGGGGTTCGGCGGCGGCGCCGAGCGGGCTGTGTGCGCCGGGGACGTGCTGTGGGAGGGGGGAAGAGTAGCCCCGGAGAATGAGCTAAGGCCGGGCCCCGCAGCGGTCCCACCTATTCTGCGCCAAGAGGCCGCGGGCGGCTGCTGCGAACCGGAGCCGCCCCGCCCTCCGCTCGGCCGCTTGGCACCTGGGGGCCCCGTAAAGTCCTCCCCGCGCCGGCGTTGACCCCTCCACCACCTCTGCTTCCCGAGCACCGCCTAGCTCCCCGCCCGGCCCGCGCCGCCGCTGCAGCCCCTCGGGGTCCTTTTGGATACACCCTCGACTCTGTCCGCACCCCTCACGCCTGTGGGCCCGGGGTCGACCTTTGCGCTCCTCGGGTCCCAACTCTCCGCTGGGGAAGGGTCCCCACGCCCCTTTCCTCCAGTGCTGGCGCCCGCCCGGAGCCCCGCCCCCGTTTGCCCCGCCCCTCAGGCCCCGCCCTCCGTTGCCCCGGGAACCGCGGATCCCAGCAGCTGCAGGAGGCGCCCGGCCCAGCGAAGCAGCCCTAGCCGCCACCGCCGCCGCTCCCGCCGCCACCGCCGCCTCGCCCGAGCTCCGGCTTCCGCTCCCGCGCCTACTCGGTCGGCCATGCCGCCCCGCCGCGCCCCGGCGCCCGGTGCGCAGCTGTTGCCCACGTCGGCCCTGCTGCTCCTGCTGCTCGGCGCGGGGCCCCGCGGCGGCTGCCTGGCCAGCCCGGTGCCCGCCGCGCCCCTGCCCGCGCCCGGGCCGTGCGCCGCGCAGCCCTGTCGGAACGGGGGCGTGTGCACCCCGCACCCGGCGCCCGGCCCGCAGTCCCCAGCCCCTGCCGGCGAGCCCGGCTACAGCTGCACCTGCCCGGCGGGGGTCTCTGGCGCCAACTGCCAGGTGAGTGGACCGGGCGGGCGTGGGGCGGGGCGCAGGCCGGGGACCAGCAGCTTCTCTCCGCCCGACGCTGCGCGCTGCCCGGCGCGGGGATCCAGCATGCTTGACACCGGCTTCTCCTCCTCCGGGGAGGGGATGAATCTGTCCTCCTGGCGCGCGTGGTTACGAACCCCTGGCCGACCTTCCAAGTGCCTCTTCCCTGCCCACCCCAGTTCTCCTGCCTTGCCAGACTGGGGCTCTGGTCGCGCGTCCCTCCAGCCCCGGTACTCCTGGCGCGACCACTGGCCACCAAGTGACGCGCCCCTCCTTGCCCGGGCCAAGCCATGCTCGGTTAGAGGGGGATCTGGGTGCTCGCCCGGGCAGCTCGGGAGAGCCAGCTCTGAGCGTACCCGGCGACGTGTTCAATGTTCAAGTGGCCCCTGCTCGCAGTCCCGCTCGCCCCTGGGTGTGTCAAGGGTGCGCGGTGTGGGAGTCGGGT
Source organism: Lontra canadensis (assembly GCF_010015895.1). Taxonomy (NCBI): domain Eukaryota; kingdom Metazoa; phylum Chordata; class Mammalia; order Carnivora; family Mustelidae; genus Lontra; species Lontra canadensis. The sequence continues at coordinate 9,703,391 of NW_022631007.1, read as the reverse complement.
GATGGCGGGCTCCGTGCCAGGTGGTCGGACACTTTCTTTCCTTTCCTTCAGCCTTGAGGGCTCTGATCAGGCAGCTGGAGACCGAAAGGGCAGCTGCCTTTCCGCGGCCTGCGACCAGCCGTTTCTGGGCTTAGGAGGGGGTGTTGCAACAGTCGGAGGCGTTCGAGGGGACATTGTGCGTGGGGCTCGGTGTGTCGCGCTCCGGGCTGGCCGCTCCTCGAGGCACACGCTTGGGTCGGGCTTGCAGGGCGTGAGCAGGGCACTGGGAAGCTTCGAGGAAGCATGGGGCGGCGTGAGGGATGGGAGATGGCCCAGCGGCCGCCCGTGGATTTGGGATTTACAAGAGAATTTGGCAGAACATAATAAATGAGGTTGGATTACAAGTATGCTAAAGCTCAGTGAAACCTATTAACCTAATAACATCAGCGTTTTCAGATAGGCGAGTCGGTAGCAGTGTGTGTGCTAGTAGAAAATCCCCAAGTCTCTATTCCAGTGCAGGGGCAAATAATGAACTTCTCTGTAATTATTCAGTTAAATCAGGTGAATGTGGAACATATCTGGCATCAGATGTTTTCTTTCATGCCTTTGGAGTGGAGGAGTTTGTTTCATAAACATTTTATAAAATGCTCCAAGAGTTACTTGGAGAATGCCCAAACGGTCTTTCTGTGGGAGAAGAAAGGGCACGCATGAGATGAGATAAGCTTTAATATTTTCTTAATAGAGCTATTTGGGATTGAGAAGCTTGACCTTGACAGCCTGAATGTTTGCTATTTCCTAGAATTTTTTTTTTTTCTTTAGGGGCAAATTACCCGCCTGAATCTGTCTTTTCAATGTTGTGCCCTTCTTTGTTAACTGGTTCCAGTAAGCTTTAATTTCCTCAAAGGGGATGATGATGATGATGCGATTGTGTGTGATATGATCATTACAGGTGAATTTGGGGCGTGATGACTCTTTGGGGAATTTGCTGTGGGATCCTTTCTAACCATTAGGAAAAAATCTTGCTAACTAATTTCCCTTGTTGATTGATGATTTATATGACTTTTCCTGAAAAAATGAGTTGCCTGAATGCTTCTATCGAACTGCTGTTATATTTACATGTCTGAATTCCATCCTTGAAAGAAATAGTTGATTCAGACTCAGTATAGTGGGGATGGACAGGAGAAGGCAGGTTAGTGTGTACTTCAGTTTAAGTAAAGGGAAAGAAAGGCTGGACATTGGGAATTTAACCCAACTCTGAGATTGTGTGTGTGTGTGTGTGTGTGATTCAAAAATTATAAGGAATCCTCAAGAAAGGGAGAGAACTCTGTAGTGTTTCCTAGATGACTAATAGAGAAACATAATTTTTTTTTGTCCTAAGTAGTGACTTGATGTGTCATGTAATTCATCCAGAAAAGACTCACAAACTGATACCTAAATATTGTAGCACCAACTGGTTCAAAACAGATTTGGGTTTCTTGTATAGCTCCCCTTCCAGCAGTGTTAGCTGTGGAGTGCTGCCTTCCTGAGGAGAAGCAATGCCCGTGTTCTGAGCTCCTCATTGGAGAGGGAGCTGAAATAAGTCTAATTCTAACAGGAAAGCTTAGCAAATTTGGAACCTAATCTAGCGTGGTTACCCAGAAGAGCTTAACTGAGATGAGTCAGAGACTTATAACCCCTAAAAAATTGAATCCTGATAATTTCAGTTTAATCTTTCATGATCTTGGAGTAGGACTTTCATTTTCTGGGGGTGGGGGGGAAGAAGGCAAACTCAGTAGAGAAGATAAACAGAGGGGGGAAAAAAACCCTTACACACACTCAATTACAGATAAGGGGAATGGATGTTAGCCATTGCAGACTGGTGCTTACTGAAATACAACCTAATGCTCACTGGCTACATTGGAAATGGAATTTCACCTGTGTGTGAAGAGAAGCCTTAAGGGCCACCCCTCCCCCCATCGCAAAGACAGTAATGTTAGCAATGGAAACAATAGAACCTAACTCGGAAGTTTTATTTTTTTTTCTACTCTTTCCTTTTCCTTTCCTTTTTTTTTTTTTTTAATTTCTTTTCAGCGTAACAGTATTCATTGTTTTTGCACCACACCCAGTGCTCCATGCAATACGTGCCCTCTCCAATACCCACCACCTGTCTCCGCCAACCTCCCACCCCCTGCCCCTTCAAAACCCTCAGGTTGTTTCTCAGAGTCCATAGTTTCTCATGGTTCACCTCCCCTTCCAGTTTCCGTCAACTCCCTTCTCCTCTACATCCTCTTTCCTTTTCTTTCTTTCTTTTCTTTTTTTCGAGAAAATTAAGAAACTCATACGCCACTCGTTAGGGTTAAAATGGATTAAGGCTGTTTGCAGCTTCTCTGTGCTCGGCTGACTGACTTGGGGCCAGCCGGTGGATCCAGGCGGCGCTCTGGTGGCGCATGGTGACAGGAACTCACTGGCTTTGGGAGATGGTGTGGTGTGAAGGCAGGATGTGCGGATTTGAAGTTGAGCTGCCACAGTTAAACCTACTGGGACAGGTGATCTAAACTCACCGAGCCTCAGTTTCCTCATCTTTGAGGACCAGATTTGTAAGAGGGTTTGTAAGAAAGGGTTTGATTTGGGTTTTTGATATGTGACTGTTGACAGCTTTTAAGTCTCACCTCTCCCTCTTGCTCCACATCCGGGCAAGCTGATCGCAGAGCCTGGGTGTTGGGGTGGGGTTCCAACCACGTAAGCCCCGCCCATGCGCTCCTGGTCCCACCCCCATCTGCAGCTTCCCGGTCCACGCCCCCAGGCCTGTTCCTTTCCCTTCCCTCTTAAGCCACCAGGGATCTATTTGGGAGCTGCCTGATCTCCCCAGAGAACCCCATTATGTGAGCAAGAAACCTGTTCATACCCTGCCGAGGGGTGTGTGTGTGTGTGTGTGTGTGTGTGTGATTTTCAGTCTTGACATTCCAACCAAATTCTGAGTGGCTGCCCATCCTGTCTGTGGGATATTCACAACAGGATTTTTGGGAAGATTACATTCATTAAGTGTTGTAAATCACTGAGCACCCGTAGTTCCTCCATAAATGCTACCTCTTTTCTTTCTTTTTTAACTTTTGTACACATTTCATATGCTCATTACCTAACTGTATAAGGTGGCTAGAGCAAGTGTCATCTGTCAAATGTAGAAATGAAGCTCATTTGACTGAATGACAGTCTAAGATTAAACATTTTGATTGCCCTGAAAATCATACAACACTGAAAATACATATTTTCTAAGTCCTCTTTCACACTTAAACATGGTAAGTCATGAGGATTCAATGGATTCTGAAATATATATGGAAACCACCCCACAGAGAAATGATGATGGTGATGGTGGTGTTGGTGATGATGGCGGTGGTGATGATGATGGCTGCTAACTCTTTTCTCAAGCACTTGTCATGCACCAGCACTGTTTAGGGGGCTTTACCAAAATAATTCACCAGTGTTCACAGTCTCTGATAAGTTGGGTATTATAGCACCAACTGGTAGCCACTGTCCTGGTTATATAGATGACTTGTAGAAAAGTTGAATGACTGCCCCAAGGTCACACAGCTAGTCAGTGGTAGAGTTGGCATTTGACCAAGTAGCTGTTCTTTTTGGTTTTGTTTTTTAAGATTTTATTTATTTGAGAGAGAGTGAAGGAGAGCACAAGCAGGGTGAGGCACAGAGGGAGAGGCAGACTCCCTGCTGAGCAGCAAGCCCAATGCAGGGCTCAGTCCTGGAATTCCAGGATCATGACCTGAGCCAAAGGCAGACACTCAACTGACTGAGCCACCCAGGCGCCCCCAAGTAGCTGGTCTGATGCATAGCTGTAGAGTTTAAAGTCCAGCCCTGGCCCTTTGTTCGCTGTGTGACCTTAAGCAAGGGCTATAACCTCTTTGACTGTCATCAGTAAAAAGGAGACCAAAGGATTTCTGAGTCTGGTTTTGCTCTGAAACATGGAGATTGAACCCCTCGGCTCACCTGGGCAAAGGGCCACAGGAATGACAAAGACACAGCAAATTTTCCCTGTGCCACCCCCAAGCAGGGCTTTCACCTCAGGGTTAGAATTCTGGGTCCCAGCTGAAGTTCTTGTTCCCATGATGACAAGCAAATGGACACTAAATAAAAGATATACAAATATTTCTGGTGGGTGTGAAATAAACTCCCAACTTCAGAAAGATCGAGGCTGCTCTCCTCACCTTTTGGGTTCATTTGGGAAAGCAGGGAGGCACCAGAGGCAGCTGCTGCTGGGCCCACTTTTTCTTCTCCTCCCCTCTCTTGGGCCAAAGTAGCAATTATTTAAATTATTTCAATTTGTATGATTTTACTTGTAAAACTTTCTTGTGGTAATGAAATAATCCATCGCCAAATATTCAAGCCGTCAGACACCTGTTTGTTTTTTTCATCTCCTGTTCCTAGGACTCTTATCCTTTGGGATTATAATGAAAATGTGTCAGTTTCTGCACTTGGAGCAAAAAGAGGCTGCTTGCGTAGCTGCTTTTTATGCAAGTTAATTTTACCCACTAAGCTGATTCTATAATCCTCTCCTCTGATTAAACACGCTAACTTGAAACAATGGTTTTGCTTCTGATGAATCCATTTAAAAAAAAGATTCTATTTATTTATTTATTTATTTAGAGAGTGGTGGGGAGGAGCAGAGGGAGAGGGGGAGAGAATCTCAAGCAGACTCTGTGCTGAGCACTGGTGCCCAGGGCAGGGCTCCGATCTCATGACCCTGAGATCACAACCTGAGCTGAAATCAAGTCGGTTGCTTAATGGACTGCAGCCCCCAAGGTGCCCCTGATGAATCCATTTTTGATGGAAGGTAGTTAACAAGGAACAAAAAAAGAATTCTGGCTCTTTGCACAGGATCAATCTAGTGGACTTTTTGCACACACATGCACAAACAGGCTCACACACACACACACGCACACACACACGCACAAACTCAGGCACACATATATTCATTCCCAAACTCACATGGTGATGTGTGCAAGGTGTTCAATGTGTTACCTGAAGTGTCAAGAGACTGCTTCTTTCACTGGCTGTTCCGTCAACTTTTTGTGTCCTTGGGGAAGTAATTAAACAGCCTTGAACCTCAATGTTCATATCTCTAAAATGGACTAATATGTTTGCTTTATTTTCTTCACAGAAGAGATGAAATTCACAAATGGGCATACAGTAAAGTTTATCAAGAAGTAGAAAGAAGTAGAAAGAAGTATGGGAGTTTTAAAACATTTTTTAAAACAGTAAAACGTTGTACAAATACTAAGTATACCAAGAAAAGGATGATAAAATTTCTGTATAGAATATGGTTATGCCAGGGGCGCCTGGGTGGCTCAGTGGGTTAAAGGCTCTGCCTTCGGCTCAGGTCATGATCCCAGGGTCCTGGGATCGAGCCCCACATCAGGCTCTCTGCTCAGCAGGGAGTCTGCTTCGTCCTCTCTCTCTCTGCCTGCTTCTCTGCCTGCTTGTGATCTCCATCTGTCAAATAAATAAATAAAATCTTTAAAAAAAAAGAATATGATTATGACATTTTATTCCTGTCTGAGACTTTCTTCAAGGAACAGACTAAGCCTTTTCTCCCCTCTGGGATGAGTTATGTTACAACAGAAGTATAAAAAAAGGAACAGTTCCTTGTATTAAAATTTTGATACATTTGTAGTTCTTTTTTATTCTGAAATAAATGAATAATTTCTCAGAAAATTCCCCATGACTTCATTCTCCTTTGAAATGAATGAGAAAAGCTTGTTAAAATCCTGCAACAATTTAAGTAAATGAAACAGTTGCTTTTCTTGGTGTTGTTAAATTGAAGTGATTTTCCTATTTTGTTTATCTAGTGCATTCTTAGGAAACGTCACTTTCCTCAGCTTGGCCCCCTGACAAAAAGGCATTCTGTCTTTAGCGTCTTTGCTTAAGCTTCTCATGTGACAGGGTACCATCCAAAATGGTTTTGTTTATGCCCATACTTCACAAGCATCAAACAGGAAAGAAAACCTATCTGCAGCAGCTGAAGGGTATTTGAGTCAGAACGCAGAATGCCCAAGTTGTATTTTTAGATTCCTTAGTGATTCAGTAGGCAGCTGTGGTCTGAGCTGCTTAATCCAGCGGCCGGGACTATGGAATCTTGTTCCTCAAAGAGAAAATCCAATAACACAGCAAAGTTTTGTGGACAGAATTTCTTTTAATTACCCCTTCTTCCATTCTGGAGCCTCCCCTCCCCAACAACTGCTGTCCAGCCCTGATGGCTTCTAGAATCCCCTGGGAGCTTTTGCAAAGAGGAGTGCCTGTGTCCTACTGTCCCCTTGTCTCCCAGATTCTGACTGAAGTGGTCTGGGATGAGCCCTGGGCATTGGTGATTTTCTAAATGCTGTCCAGGTGATTCTACTGTATGATCAGCATGAGAAGCTCCTGCTAGCTGCTGCTCCCCGCCCCCCCCGCCCTGCCCCATCATGGCCCCACAGTCCCCACCACCTGCCCAGCATGGGCCTAGCATGTGGCAGAGAAAACAAATACAGTCACACCTACTCTTGGTCATTCTCACCAGAAGAGCATCCTGGCCTTCCTGGCCCTCCTCAAATGGCAGAGGTTTGCATCTCAAAGTGGACTTGAAGTCTCCATGAAGGACCCCGATGGGTGGAAAGAGTCCAGTGTGCATTGGAATCCAGCTCTGAGTACGTTGGAGAGGAATTCATTGTCTTGTGGCTTGGTTTTCTCATCTGTGAAAATGGGGTCCTGCAGCCAACCTTGCAGGCTATTGTAGCTTCGGAAAGTATCTCAGTGACTAGCCTGAGAGACACCCAATAAAAAGGTAGTTTATTATAGATGTTGCGTACATCTATAATAAGAATATTATTTATTTTATGCCCTTCTTTAGAAAAGTGGGGGGCCTAGAAAGCTCTTTCCCTTGGGTAAAAAAAAAAATTCCTTTCCTATGGGACTTCCAAAGAAACCAAAATTTCATCAGTAGAGATTCATTTCTTTGGTTGTGACGTTTCAGATGCTAGAAGGCTTCGATTCTGGTGGTGACACCCCACAGCATTCACTTCTGTTGGTTCCTCCTTTGTACTTCACTTACCAAGGGGGGGCCAAGACCAGAGAACAATATGAACGGAGCATGCACTCACGGTTTAGCCTTTTATGGAATCATTCATTGCTTTATTTGAGCACTAACCTGTCTTCAGACAACTTTCATGATGTGAGTCTTTGATCATTGTCTTCAAGTGGAGGGTCTTCTCTGAATTGCCCTTCCCCGCTCTCCAGGGTAAGTGAGGGCAGAGCAGGAACCAGGACTGGGATGGGCACCCAGTGCAGGGGCCCCAAACAGTAGGCGCCCCATCAATATTGTTGAATACACCAGGGCTTCAGTGGGGTGCAGCTGTGGACACCCTGAGGGCACTGGGCACCAAGGAGGGGGTTCTAGGCGCATGAGGAGGGGTGCTCTTTAGGAGCAGGAAGGCACAGGAAGACAGATTTAATCTGTTTAATAACTTCCCTGATGCCAGGTCTGTTCTGGGTAGAACACCATAGTTTTCAGTAAATCCTTTGCAGTAGCATTGGCTTTTAATCCTTCTAATAAAGCTTCCTTTTAACAATACTTTAATGATGAACTAAAACAGGGGTGGGCAAAGGACAGCCCGTATCGTGTCTTTCCCTCCCCTTCATGCCAAGAACTAAGAACGGTTTTAACTTTTTTAGTTTTAGTTTTTATTTATTTATTTATTTCGAGAGAGTGTGAGGGATGGGAGAAGGGCAGGGGGAGAGACAGAATCTCAAGCAGGCTCCACGACCAGCGCAGAGCCCCACACGGAGCTCAACCCCACAACCCTGAGGTTGTGACCAGAGCTGAAATCAAGAGTCAAGGGCAACCAACTCAGCTACCCAAGTGCTGAGTTTTAACATTTTTAAATGGTTGGAAAAAAGATAAAAATGAGTACAATATTTTGTGATGTGTGGAATTATAAGAAATTGAAATATACATGTCCATCAGTATGGTTTTATTCATCACAGCCTCACCCACACATTTCAGTATCGTCTGTCACCACTTCAGAGCTCTGGTGACAAAGTCGAGTCACTGTGACGGGATAGTATGGTCCCCCCAAAGCTAAAGATACCAATCTGGCCCTTGACAAAGGAAGAAGATCTCTGAATGTTTCCATAAATGTTGGTGGAAAGAGTTTACTTTTCTGTTTTTCCTTATTTGACTTAGCTAAAGCCGGGTCCTCCTTGCTCCCCCTTTTCTCTACCTCCTGGTCCCTTCTCCTTGAGGGGTGTCCAGAGCCAGGCTCTAGGGCAGAGAGCTGTGGGAGACACACGGACAGATACACAGAGCCCTTGTCTTCAAACCGCTTTCATCTCAGGAGTCGAACTGAACAGAATCTATCTTTTCATTGTCCATCAGACCTTGGTTGAATGTGTTTGGACACGGTAGTTACCGTCTGTTTCCAGGGAGGCAGTTGGGAGAGGAAATGCCAGCTGTCAGGGCTTGGAGTGGGAATTTAGAGGTTTAGAATTCCTCCCAGTGCCAAGCTTTTTAGGTTTCTTAACCCTGATTCCTCACTCATAAATAGGATGGTTGGAAGGGTTAAGGTGAGTAGTTTGGGGAACCCCTGCACAGAGTGCACCCTCTGGCCCTATAAACTATTTTTATAAAAGTGGAAAGGATCGTCCAGTTCATGACTACTTGGGGGTGGGGTGGGTTTTCATGGCTCAGTGCCGGTGGGGGATCTGGGCCCTGGCATCTGGGTTCGAGTATAGTGTTTTAGTATTACCCTACTGCATTGTCCCAGACTGCTCCATGTTTATGACTTTGAACGTGAGTGCCCGAGGGGACAGGGAGAGGAAGAAGGGCTAGAGCTTCCAGGTCAGGCGGTCTTCATTTTCTTGAGCATGATTCGGGTTTTTACAGTGTTAAGGTCTTTCTTAAAGAGAGAAAAGGCAGAAGGCTTTTGAAAAAGAGTGAGGATTGGAGAAATGAAATCAGTGTACTTCAAAGCAAACGCTCTTGAAAAGAGAAAGATGTCTGCTATCTTTGCTCACAGTTCCTGAAAGCCAGCACATCCTTCAGAATTGCGATGTTGGCCCTTATCTGCTGCTTATAGTTAATTTCAAGAAACATTTGTAGTGACTTCTGGGTTTCAGAGGCAAATTGAAACTCCTTTGTGGAAGGCCTTCAGTGGTGGAAGTGATCACAAGAGAGGAAAAAACCTAGTTCTGGTTTTCATGGGAAATCAGAACCAGGGTCTGGAGCAAATGGGCTGATATCTGTCCAGTGGAAAGATGACCCAGGGAGGGGGGCGGCTGGTCCCCCACATTCAGGTCGATTTCTGGAATATGTTATTTAAGGAAAAATCACATGCTTAATTTCCAAGCAACTTGGAATGCATTAGAAGAGGCAAAGTGTTACATATATCCTCGATGTATTACTTAGAGAGGGAAGACTTTATATAGGAACCACGAAAAGAGACCCAAAACCTCTAACTTCAAACAGACCTCCCCTATTGTTCCTTATACAAAGGATTTCCAGATCTTTTTTTTTTTTTTTTCATTGACTTATAACTTACATACAGTGAAATTCACCCTTTTAAGCCTTCGGATCTATGACTTTGGACGTACAGTTGTGTAACTACCACGTAATCAAGAAAAGGAAAGGCTCATCTCTCCCCATGCATTTCCTCGCACCACTTTGCCATGAACTCTATCCCTGGCCTCCTCCTCTAGCCGCTGTTGGTTTGATTCCTGTCCTTATACTTCTGCCTTGTCCATAACATCATACAGATAAAATCACACACCACATGTGCTGCTTCTACTTAACATCATGCTCTTGAGATTGATCCTTGTGGTTGGGCATGTCCAGAGTTTGTCTCTTGGCTCTTGCCAACTAGTATTCCATTGTCTCTCACCAACCGATGGCATTTGGGTGGTTGCCAGTTCTTGGTAATTGAGCACACAAAGCTGCCAGAAACGTTCACGTGCAGGCCTTTAAGTGGGCTTATGATTTTTGTTTCCTTGAGTAAATACTCAGGAGTGGGATTGTTGGGTCATGTTAGTGCAAGTTCAACTTTATCAGAAGCAGCCAAACTGCTTTCCAGGACAGCTGTACCATCGTGCATTCCGATTGGTAGCAAATGAGAGTTTCAGTCGCTTGCATTCTTATCAGTTCTTGGTTTTGTGGATGATTTAAGATTTTTGCTGTTCTAAGAGGTGTGCAGTGTTATCACACTGTGGTTTTAATTTGCATTTTCCTAACGACTAATGATTTTGAACATTTAAAAAAATATACTAGTTGCTATGCATATGTCTTCCTTGATGAAGTGTCTGTTCAAATGAGTTGTAAGAGTTCTTTCTATGTTTTGGGTGTAAAGCCTTGATTTGATATATGACTGGCAGATATTTTCTCCTAATCTGTGGCTTGTCTTTTCATTTTCTTTTTTTAAACAGATTTATTTTAGTGAGAGAGAGTCAGTATGAGCGGGGGCGGGGGAGGGCAGAGGGAGAGAATCCCCAAGGAGACTTCCTACTGGGGGCTGAGCCCTAGGCGCTCTCCCAACCCATGAGATAATGACCCATGAGATCATGACCTGAGCTAAAACCAAGAGTCAGATGCTCAACGGACTGAGTCACCCAGGGGCCCCTTGTCTTTTCATTTTCTTAACAGTGTCTTTCAAAGGGCATTTAAAAAAATATTGCTGAAGTCTCATTTATTATTTATTTTTTTTCTTTTGGTGGTTGGTGCTTTTTCGTGTCCTAAGAAATCTTTGTTTGCCCTAAGGTCATGAAAATTTTCTCCTGGGTACTTCCAGAATTATATTGTTTGAAGTTTACATGTGGGTCTCTGATACACTTTGAGGTAATATTTGTATGTGGTGTAATATACAGGTATTTTTTATTCACTTTTGGCATATGGCTGCTATCCAGTTAGTCCCCAAACATTTGTTGACAAGACTGTCTCCACTGACTTACCTTGGCAACTTTGTTGAGAATCATTTGACCATAATATGTGGTTCTACTTCTAGACTTCATTATATTTCATTGACTTGATATATCTATCCTTTTGCCCAATTCCACATTGTCTTGATTACTGTAGTTTTATAGTAAATCTTGAAATCAGGTTGTGTGAGTCTTTTAAATTTGTTTTCCTTGATCCCCAAAGATTACACACTGGTTTTCTGATATTCAAATTTAACTGTGAGTCTTTATTTTTAATTTGCTTACCTCAAAGGCTTGACTAATCCCTGCTCCAATTCTGAGATATTTTCTGAAGAGTACATCAATGGCATTTTAAATTCTTGCAAAGCAATTAAACATGGCAAATTCTGTTAACTTGTATTTAAAATATTAATTTAACTCATAGTTTTACATCGCCGTGGGCCTTTTTAAAAACAACTGTCAAACTATGTTAGGACATTAAAAAAATTTTTGAACCTATAGTAAAAAGAGCCCATTGGTAAACTTTTCTTACCCTCTTTCCACCCCTTGTACTAATCTCATACTTCTTCACTAATCCTTATTTACATTTTGGTGTGCAGTTTTACATTTTCCCCTCTGTACATATAAGCATATATGAAGCTAATTACTCATAATATGCACAGAGCTATTTTATAATATGCACAAAGCACCCTATGCATACTGCTCTGTAACTTTTTCTTCATCTACTTTAAACATCTTACTGTCTTAAAACAGAAAGCAAACTCATCCTTTTTGGTGGCTGAATAGTATTCCTTTGTGTGGTTATGTATTTATTATATATGTATTTATTATATATTTAGTCTTTCCGGACATACATTATTTCCATTTTTTCAATTACAAATGATGTTGCAATGGCTATACACACAATGACATATATGTGTCTGTATAGATATTAAATATTAATATAAATAGAAATTAATATAAATGTATTAAATAGTCTAAGATTGCTAAATTGCCCTCCAAAATGGTTGCACAGTTTTGCATATTTACTAGCAGCATATGAGAATGCCTGTTTACCCACATTTTTGTCATTACTGGTTTTCCTATTTTTCTTTTATTTTTATGTGTTAACTGATAAAACATGACATCTCATTGGTTCTCTTTGCATTTATTTATTTATTTAAAAAAGATTTTATTTATTTGTCAGAGAGAGAGAGAGAGAGAGATAGAGCACAAACAGGGGGAATAGCAGACAGAGTAGGCAGAGGGAGAAGCAGGCTCCCTGCTGAGCAAGGAGCCTGATGCGGGACTTGATCCCTGAGATCATGACCCGTGCTGAAGGCAGCTGCTTAACTGACTGAGCCAACCAGGAGTCCCTCTCTTTGCATTTTAAAAATTACAAATGAGGAAGAACATTTCTTATGAATTGCCTGTTCTTATTTTTGCCTAATTTTCTTTTGGTTGCCTTCCCTCCCCTTCCACTGATTTGGAATAGCTGTTTGTTATTGAAGGAAGTTAACCTTTGTCCTTTCAGTTTAAACACTTTTTTTCTGTTTATTATTTTGCTTTCAGTTCTGCTGATGCTCAGTGTTTTGCTCTTTAGAAGCTTATAATTTTTGGTTCTTATTTAGCCGAACTCATCAATTGGGTGGTTGATTAATTTTAATTAGAGTTCTAATGTTTGATACCAATACTATGCTTTACAGCATTTTTTTTTTTAAGATTTTATTTATTTATTTGTGAGAGAGAGAGTGAGAGAGCGAGCACAGGCAGGCAAAGGCAGAGGGAGAAGCAGGCTCCCTTGCTGAGCAAGGAGCCCGATGCGGGACTTGATCCCAGGACACTGGGATCATGACCTGAGCTGAAGGCAGCTGCTTCACCAACTGAGCCACCCAGGCGTCCCGCTTTACAGCATTTTGAGAGGTACCTGATTTGAGCCAGGAGTTTGCTTTTGAAGAATTCCATTTTGGCCTAGATTTACACTGATAGGACTGATCCTATTGTCTTTTTAGAATCTACAATTAAATATCGCCCCTGTTTATGCCTATTTTAAGAAGGGCTGGCACGCACCCTGGAAAACAGTATGGAGGTTCCTCAAAAGTTGAAAATAGAGCTATCCTATGACCCAGTAATCGCACTACTGGGTATTTACCCTAAAGATACACATGTAGTAATCCAAAGGGGTACCTGCACCCCAATGTTTATAGCAGCAATGTTCACAATAACTATGGGAAGAGCCTAGATGTACATCGACAGATGAATGGATAAAGATGTGGTATATATATACAATGGAATACTATGCAGCCTTCAAAAAACCCTGAAATCTTGCCATTTGCAATGACGTGGTTGGAACTAGAGGATATTATGCTGAGCGAAATAAGTCAATCAGAGAAAGACAATTATCATATGATCTCTCTAATATGAGGAAGTTGAGAGGCAAGGCAGAGGGTGTGGGGGGAAGAGAGGGAAAAATGAAACAAGATGGGATCGGGAGGAAGACAAACCATAAGAGACTCTTAATCTCAGGAAATAAACTGGGGGTTGCTGGGGGGTGGGTGGGAGGGATGTGGTGGCTGGGTGATGGACATTAGGGAGGATGTGCTATGAAATGTGTAAGGCTGATGATTCACAGACCTGTACCCCTGGGGCAAATATTACATTACATGTTAATTAACAAAGAAAAAGAAGCGTTGGCATGGATTTTCTAAATAATATTTAAATACCTATAATTTATCTTGACTTTTTTGTTTTTTCGAACCTGAAACATAGCAGCCATTTTATTAAGATTCTTCTTCTTCTTCTTCTTTTTTCTTTTTTTTAAAAGAACTACTCAGCACGTTTTCCCTTTAATAATTGGCATGGGTTCCTTACTATTTTGTTAAAATCACCAAGTTAATTTTAATGGCATTATTGGATAATAGAGTATTTCTTAAAAGTTCTTGATGATGTAATGGTCTGATTTCAGAAAGTGTTGTTCATCTAGGCTTGGGCAGGAAAAGGCTTATCTTAATATTCAGCAAAATGCAAATTTCCCTTCTGCTTTAATCTCCATATCATGTTTTTCACATTTCTCCCCCGAGAACAACTTCATTTCTCCTGGCCAGGGATTTTCATGGTTCTTTACCTTCATTTTCACTCTTTAAAATTGGCCATTGGTGTTTTTGGTTGTGCAAAAGGGAATTCTTTTATTTCTATAGAAAAGCCTCATAATGAGAAAGTAATAAGAGAGACAGAGAAATGAGAACTAATATTAGCATTTCTATGAGGCTTAAAATAAACTCTCAGCTGGAGAGAAGTACATTTAATGTCATTATTTTTGTCTTTTACAAAAGGAGGGCAAGACAGGGGGTGGGGTGCGGACTTGGGGGCTATAGTGACTGAAATAGAAGCCCTCTTACATTGTTGTTTCCTAAGGAAAACAATTGTTGTTATTTTGTTTGACCTTAATAGTGTTAAAAATGGTGCTGACCATTTCTAAGCATCACAGTTGGATTTTATGTGAGGTTTCCCTTGCTTCCCTTACCTGCAAGGGTCCTGAAAGATGTTTTGTATGCTTAGAAGTAGTGTTTTTTCAAGCAGAGCCTGTGGGAATTTAGGCAAAGTTGAGAGCCCGCTTTCCTACTAGTGCATGTTTGTGATTCCGTTAAAAACAGCCTCCTCGGGACGCCTGGGTGGCTCAGTTGGTTAAGCAGCTGCCTTCGGCTCAGGTCATGATCCCAGCGTCCTGGAATCGAGTCCCACATCGGGCTCCTTGCTCGGCAGGGAGCCTGCTTCTCCCTCTGCCTCTGCCTGCCATTCTGTCTGCCTGTGCTCGCTCTCTCTCTCTGGCAAATAAATAAATAAAATCTTTAAAAAAAAAAAAAAACAAAACAGCCTCCTCAATAAAGATGGGTCTTCTTTCCCAGAATGGAGAGTCTTTATTCTTGTCAGAGTTCACCAACAGACCTGCTTCCTTCATGGGTCCTCCAAATGAAGGGTGCTTGCCCCTTGACATAAGCTTCAAACCAGAAACCTGGAAAGAAGCACATCTTACTGGAGGGTTCTAGCATTCTATTCCTAGGGCTCTGACCGCAGAGCTTTGGGAAGAAACTTAATGCATAGAGAGGAACAGCAATGGATGTGGTGTATATTGTAGTAGGGAGACAGAACGTCTTGAAATATGCCATAGTTTCTCATGATCCTCGATGGCTGAATCACATACTATCCCAGGTATATCCATGAGATCTGTGTTATCTTAAAGATCTTTTTGTTGAGGTAAATTCACCTAATATAAAAGTAACCCTTTTAAGGGAAACAATCCAGTGGCATCCAGTATATCACAATGTTGTGCAATCAACATCTTGGTCTAGTTTGAAAATATTTTTATCACCCCAAAAGGAAATGCTATAGGGGCGCCTGGGTGGCTCAGTGGGTTAAAGCCTCTGCCTTCGGCTCAGGTCATGATCCCAGGGTCCTGGGATCGAGCCCCGCATCGGGCTCTCTGCTCAGCAGGGAGCCTGCTTCCTCCCCTCTCTCTGCCTGCCTCTCTGCCTACTTGTGAACTCTGTCTGTCAAATAAATAAATAAAATCTTAAAAAAAAAAAAGGAAATGCTATATATCTTAAATGGTTGTTCCCCATTCTTCCCTCCCCCCGGTGGCTGGCAGCCACCAATCTGTATTCTGTCTCCATGAATTTACCTATTCTTGATAGAGAGAAGCAGATTCCATGCTGAGCAGGGAGCCCAACGTGGGGCTCCATCCCAGGACTCGAGATCATGACCTAAGCTGAAGGCAAATGCTTAACTGACTGAGTCACCCAGGTACCCCATACAGATGATATTTTATTTATGCATTCATCAGTTGACAGACATTTGGGTTAGACTTTTGGCTAGTGTGACTGAAGCCGCTATGAACATGCCTATGTGAGTAATTGTTTGAGTGCCTGCTTTCAATTCTTTGGGGTACATAAACTAGGAATAGAATTGCTGGGTCATATGGCAATTCTCTCTTTGACTTTCTGAGGAACTTCCAAATGGTTTTCCATTTGTGTTATCTTCTTTTTTTTTTTTTTAAGATTTTATTTATTCATTTGAGAGAGAGAAAGTGAGAGAGAGCATGAGAGCTGAGAAGGTCAGAGGGAGAAGTGGACTCCCCGCTGAGCTGGGAGCCTGATGCAGGACTCGATCCCGGGACTCCGACACCATGACTTGAGCTGAAGGCAGTGGCTTAACCAACTGAGCCACCCAGGCACCCCACCATTTGTGTTATCTTCTTATACGACCTGAGCCCCAGGATCCTCCCTGGGATGCTTACTTGCAGCCTCTACTCACAGTCCAGACTCATGTCTTCTTGTTACTGTCCTCGCCTGGGCACACAACAATCCAGATATTCATTCCTGGCCTGGGTTGTGGCCCTAATCCCCTGTGACACTCTGCCTGCCCGACTCCGTGGGGATTCTGTGGAAGAGCCCAGCCTCCTGTCGCTCTCCCTCTCAGGAGGGGCTCTCGATGGAGAGCTCTGTTCTCTGGCTCAGCCTGAGCACTGCCCCTCCAGTCCAGTGACTCATGCCTCATTCTGGTTCCTGTTGTCTGCTGAGTTCCCGTGGGAGAAAGAGAGAGCTTGCCAGGTCACTTGAGCCACCATGAATCAGTGGCCCTAGATGTCATTGGTCCAATTGCCTCATTTCCTTGAAGAGGAAACTGAGGCCAGAAAGTTGGAAAATATTGTGTAAGGCCATTGGGGTCATTTGTGGTTGGATGGAACTTGAGAAAGGGCTTTAACACCTGGTTGGGTGATCTTCAGATACCCTGTGCCATCCCCTCTCCCAGGCCCCGGCACCCATCAGGCACATTCAGGATGACACAAGGAGAAACAGAGCCTCACCAATAGTCATTGTGGGTTAAAATACCATCTGAGCTAATGTGTTTGTTAAGGAACTAGCTCATGTGGGTTTATACAGAGCATTTATATTGCTAGTTTGAATGAGTTCAGTGTAAATGAGTTCAAGTGGGCTGTGGGGAGGGATCGGCTACATTCAGTGATGAGCCAAAGCAGGGCAGCTGGCCTGGAGTCCCCTCGTTGCTTAGCAGCCATCACCAGGCAACTGGATTCCTCCAACCTGAACCTGGTTTAGGTACTCAGGGATTGGGATTTGGGAAGTGCAATTGAGAAAGGAGTGGGAATGGGATGTTTTGTAGGCTCAGGATCCCCCTCTCCCCAGAACAAAACAAATAAAAACAAGTCGCCTTCAGGGAGCTGGCATTTCTGGCCACTCTGGAGAGTTTGTGACCCCGAGAAGCTCATAAAATGACCGAATCTTTAGATCTAGTCCCTTATCAGCAGTCCCTCCATTCTCATGTCTTCCAGGCCTGTCCCACTCACAGCTTGACACCAAAGTGCTTTTTTATAGAAAACTAGGAATGGGGAGGGGATTGTTAATCTGAAAATTGTTAATTGAAAAGCAAAGAAGGCTTTTTGCTTTTCTTTGCCAGACTAATAATCTAGGGAACTCACTCTTCCGCTGGCAATTTCTGAAAAACAATAAAATGGCTTGGGAGGAGATAACCAAGAGCATGCGACTGAGAGTTGACTCACAAGCTGAAACCCAGCAGTCAGAAGCTCCTCATTCCCTCCCCATCCTCGGGATCTACCTCATGCCCACCATTCCCACAGTGGGAGCCATTTTCAAGGATGCAACCTTCAGAGAGTAAGGTGTTGTTGAGATCATCTGGACAGTGACTGAACACAGGTGTAACCTCTGTATAAACTTGTCAGATTTGGTGGGTGGGTGCAGTGACCCATTTGTCTCATGGCTCCCAGTTCCCTAAACACAGAGGAAAATGGGACTGAGAAGTGGAGAGACTCATGGCCCAGGCGACATTGGTCAAGCCCCCTGACATGTAGTGCCTTTGCTTTTCAGTCATATGAAGGTACAGACTTCCTTCTTGCATAAGTTATTTGAATTGAGTTTTTTGTTGCTTATAACCCAAGATAAGACTTGTGTGTAAGTTCCCTTGCTTATTAATCCTGCCACCTGCCATCTGGAATGGCCTGCCTCTTTCTTTGGTCTCTCACTGCCCTCTGAGCATGGGGGCCAGGGTCAGATTTCACTTGGGAAGCTTCCAAGTTTGTAACCCAGACCAGACATACAGTGAAGTGTTTGAGTTTTTAAGTAGAAATATAGTTACTTAAATGTAAATACATTAAGCACTGCTATAAGGAATTGAGGGATTAAGTGGTATCTAATTTTCCCATGTTATGGATGGGAAAAATGAAGACCAGAGAGGTTTGAAGACCAGGCCAGATCAAGCTTTTTTCCATGCTGTCTGTATTAATTAGTACCTTTTCCTCTGTACTGGCTTTATTCTGAGGTTCCAGATAGTGACCCCTTGCAGCTCCAAGTGCACACCATCCTTACAATCAGCAATGTTAAGGGAACAGAAAGCCTCTCTTCTTTAGTTGCTCTAAAAAGTCCTGAGATTAGCTCTGGTTGGACTGACTTGGGTCATATGTGCCTCTCTAAACCAGTCATTGTAGCGAGGGGGTTGGAGTCTGCTGATTGGCCAAACAGCCTAGGTCATGCACCCCAGTTAAATCACATGGACCAAGATAGGAAGGTGGTCTTTTCTTAAGGAAATTGGGATACTATTCTTAGAATGAGGAGAAATAGCTAGTGGGAATGAAGTCAACAGTTTCCCAGTATACCCTACTGCCTTTCTCTTTGTGGCTATTCAAATTTGAATGCAAATTCACCAAAAATGAATTCCTCTCCCTGCCTCTTTGCAGCCATTGGTCTCTCTCACTGGAACTTCTTGATGGGGCACTACTTATGGTGTCTGTGTATAAATTTCATTGCCTATATTAATCTCTATTGTTCTAATTTTAAGTGGTGATATCTTATATTGGAGAGCGTATCAGGATAAGGTAGTTTCAGAATATTCCAATATGCATTTTAGGAGGACTCTAAATAATCTGTTTCTTTCTTTCTCTCTCTCTCTCTCACACACACACACATGCACACATACATTGGCACAGTTTTAGAAAATGTGTATGTGTTTTCATATCTGGCATTCAACTGTTCAGAATTGTTTATCTGATATGCATATCATCTTGATTTTACAGACATATAAATTGATAAAATGACCATAGGTGATAGGTTCCCTCATCAGTTAACATTCTCTAAAGTAAAGGTGACTATTCCAGGGATTGGAATCTGTCCAGTGATATAGCAGGAGACATGAGACTTGGAATCAGATGACCAAGGTTCTGGCGTGGCTACTTCCTAGGATGGAGAAAGAGTTTGTTTTGTAGGAGAGAAAGTCACACAGCTGACTAGAAATGAAGACTTCAAATCAATCAATAAATCAATCAGTTAACAATGGGAGAGAGTAGGCAATTCTCCTGTGTAGAAGAATCCCAAGAAATTGATGGATATGCTCTTTTTTCAAGGAGGGGAACCTACCTCCCACCCCTTAACTGTGGAGTGTGCATGGTGATATCCTTCCAAAGAATACAGCACGCAAAGGAGGAAAAGGCAATCTGACAGTAGAGAAACCAGATGAATGCTACTTCAACCAGTGGATCAGGGACTACGTCAACAAGGACAAATCATGTTAGCAGTATGAACCCTTGACATGACCAGAGGAAAATGGCACTTTGCTCCTGTCGTTTTCCTTCCTCAAACTCATAATCCATCTAGTTATGAGAAGAATGGCAGACAAAAACTGAGGGACATTCTACAAAATCCCTGTCCAGTACTCCTTAAAACTGTCAGTCATTAAAAACAAGGAATCCCTTGGGACGCCTGGGTGGCTCGTTTGGTTAAGTGTCTGCCCTCAGCTCAGGTAATGATCCTAGGGTCCTGGGATCGAGTCCCATATCAGGCTCCCTGCTCGGTGGGGAGTTTGCTTCTCCCTCTGCTGCTCTTCCTCCTGCTTGTGCTCACTCTCTCTGACAAATAAATAAATAAAATCTTTGAAAAAACACACACAAAACACCAAGGAATCCTTACGAAATGACCTGTCATAACCAAGAAGAACCTAAGAAGCCATGACAGCTGCATGTAATACGGGATCCTGTAACAGAAAAAGGACATTAGGGAAAAACTAAAGAAATTTGAATAAAGAATGGACTTTAGTCAATAATAATAGTCACATTGGTTCATTAATTGTGACAAATGTACCATACTAATATAAGATGTTAATAATAAGGGAAACAAGGTATAGAATATATGGGAACCCTCTGTTCTATTTTTACAACTTTTCTATAAACATGAAAGTACCTAAAAAAGTTTATTAAAAGAAAATGAGGAATTTGACCCATGCTTTGCTAGTCTTGAGTTACTATGGATAATCTAGAGTTGACTTTTTAAAGAAAGGGAAATCAGTCTGCTAAATATGCATGGTAATCTTAAAATTATTACGGTAATAATAGCTAATATTTAGAGTGTATACTTTATGTATACTAATTTATGTCATCTTTTTAACCACACAAGAAAGTAAGTACTGTTATTATTAACATCATCTCCATATTTTACTCGTTTTACAGAAGATGAAAATGAAGAACAGAAAGGTTAAGTACCTTGCCTAAGGTCACACAGTAAGTTAGGAAACTGGGCTATAAAACCCAATCTGTGCTCTTTACCAGCATGCTCTAGTTTTTCTTTTGATTGTTGCTAGCCACAGTCTCTTAACTAGCTTAGGTTTGTGACACTTTTGTGTTCAAATAGTAACAATAATAATCTATATATATATATATGTGTGTGTGTGTACTGGGAAACTTGCAGGATTACCACTGTCCAGCTTTCAGTCATTTTGTGAGATTTGGTGTAGAAGGAAGCCTATCAGACTGACTAGGCATGCTTATATTCTTTGTAAATCTAGTCCACTGGAACTCCCTCTATGGCAATGATCTTTAATATATTTCATGTTTTGAGCCCAGGACAAGCTGAAACTAGGAATTAGTTCAAAAGTACAATGGTTTAACAAACGGTTTTGGAAAAACTGAATATCCGTATGTTAAAAAAAAAGTTGGACCCTTACATTACTCCATCAGAAAAGTAAATTCAAACGAATCAAAGACATAAATGTAAGAGCTAAGACTATAAAATTCTTAGAAGAAAATATAGGAGAAAAATTTCATGACAGTGGATTTCATGACATGCAGTGATTTCTTAAATATGACACCAAAAATATAGACAACAAAAGAAAAAAATAGGTAAATTGGATTTCATCAAAATAAAAAAACTTTTGTACATCAAAGGATACTATTAAGAAAACAAAAAGAAAACCCATGGAATAGGAGAAATATTTGCAGATTATATATCTGAAAAGAGACTGATATTCAGAATATATAAAGAACTCCTAACACTCAATGACAAAAAAGCAAACAACCAAATGAAAAAATGGGCAAAGGATTTGAATAGACATTTCTCCAAAGAAAATATCCCAGTAGCTAATAAGCACATGAAAAGGTGCTCAGCATCACTAATCATTAGGAGAAATGCAAATCAAACGATAGTGAGATACCAATTCACATTTTAGTTATAAGAAATCCAAAATAGCAGGTATTGGAGAAATTATAGCCCTTGTACATTGCTGTTGGGAAAGTAAAATGGTATGTCTGGAAATGATACAGCAATTCCAGAAAAAATTAAACATAAAATTAAACATAAAATTACTATATATAATCCAGCAATTCTACTTCTGAGTATATACCCAAAAGAAGTGAGAACAAGTAACTGGAACAGATATTAACACACTTATGTTCATAGCAGCATTATTCATGATGGCTAAAAGTTAGAAACAACTTAAGTGCCTATTGATTCCTGGCATCAATTAAGATAAAGCCTACATAAATGTCAAGTTGATGGATTTTTCTAGTAATTTATCCGAATCACCTACATTTTCAAATTTATTGGCATAAATTATTCATAATCTCCTTCTGTGATTTTTAGAAAAGATTTTATTTATTCATTTGTCAGAGAGAGAGAGAGAGAGTGTGCACACAAGCAGAGTGGCAGGCAGAGGCAGAGAGAGAAGCAAGCTCCCTGCTGAGCAAGGAGCCAGATGTGGGACTCAATTCCAGGACCCTGAAATCATGACCTGAGCCAAAGGCAGGGGCTTAACTGACTGAACCACCCAGGGTTCACACTCCTCCTGTGATTTTTAAAGGATCTGTAGGATCTGTAATGATGACTCAATTTCTGTTGTTGATTTGTGATTTCTCTCTCATTTCTCATAGTCTTACCAGGAGTTTATTGATTTTATGAGTCTTGTCAAGATTTTATCAATTCTATCTCTTTTTTACCTACTTTATTAATTTCTGTTATCTTTATTTTTTATTTTTTCAATTTTTCTTGGGTTTAATTGATTTTTTTTAAATTTCTGGGAATGAACGCTTAACGTCTTGGTTTTTTTAAAGTCTTCTTTTATAATATATGTATTTAGGGCTATGCCTTTTTCTCTAATCTTGGCTATAGTTATATCATGTAAGTTTTGACATATATTATTTTCATTATTATTATTTGAATTTCTTTCCAATTTACCTGATAATTCTTCTTCTGCCATAGATTATTTAGATTTTTCAAGAATTTTGAGATTTTTCTAGTATAATTGATTTCTAATATAATTCCCCCATGATTTGAGAACATATTCTATTTTACTTTAATATTTTGATTGTGCGTTTATATAGTTATTTTGTTCTGTGAAATTTTGCTATGTATTTTGTGTATGCAAATTCATTATTATATTTTCCTGTGAATTGAATATTTCATTCAATTTTATCATCTTATCATTTGACATGTTTCTTTTTAACTCTATTGTCATTTTCTTTTTTCTTAAAGTTTACCATGTCTGTGTTAACACAGACATATCAGCTTTCTTTTGGTTAGTGTTTGCATAATACACCTTTTAAAAAATAGTTTCACTTTCTGTCTTTCTGTATTCTTACATTTAATGTGGGTATCTTGTAAGTAGTATAAAATTGGACTTTGCTCTTTTTTAAATTTATTTTTCATTTTTATTTATTTATTTTTTAAGGATTTTATTTATTTGTTTGAGAGAGAGAGAGTGAGAGAGACCACGAGCAGGGTGAGGACCAGAGGAAGAAACAAACTCCCTGCTAAGCAAGGAGCCCGTTGTGGGGCTCAGTCCCAGGACTCTGGCTGGGATCATTACCTGAGACACTTGATGGAGTGATGCTCTCTCTAGAGAGAGATGGGGGGTGGTAGGGGAGGAGGGCAAGAGGGAGAGAGAGAATCCCAAGCAGGTTCCCTGCTAAGTGCAGAGCCCAACATGGGGCTCAATCTCAAGACCCTGAGATCATGATCCTGAGATTATGACCTAAACTGAAACCAAGAGTCAGAGGCTTAACTGGCTAAGCCACCTAGGCATCCCTGATCTTTGTTCTTAAATAGGAAAATCTGGTTGTTCTGTATTTAGTTGCTGATATAATTGGGTTTATTTCTACTACATGATAACTCTGATTCACTTTTAATGGTAAGGTATTACCCTTCAGGGTCCTAACCCCAAATGAGGGGGATTTATCAGGCTCACCATCCTTAGCAGGCCCTGAATTGCAGTTTTTATTGCCTCAGTTTAGTGAAATTGTCATCATTCTTCTCAATTTCTCAGCATTTTAACAACCTTTTCGGGAAAATTCAGGTACTTCTGGAGGGAAAAGCTATCCCAAGTGTTGGGTTCCTTTCTTGTTTTAGGTCTTTCCCTGTGTTTTCACAGCCTTGCCAGCCATCCCTTACCCTCAGCTCCCTAGTATCTTCAGAGGGCTTTATTTATTTATTTAAGATTTTATTTATTTATTTGACAGACAGAGAGCACAAGTAGGCAGAGAAGCGGGCAGAGAGAGAGAGGGAAGCAGGCAGAGAACCCGATGCGGGACTCGATCCTAGGATCCTGGGATCATGACCTGAGCCGAAGGCAGCAGCCTAACCCACTGAGCCACCCAGGTATCCTTCAGAGGGCTTGAAACAGTGTTTGGCCAGCTTTTTAGTTTTTCTCGGCAGGACTGTTGGTCTGAATCACCAGATCTAACTTTACAAGAAACACAGGTCTAAAACTGAGGTTTTAAAAACAGTTTATGAAACATAAAATCTAGTGTAATCCATTCATTCTTAATAAATGGGCATTGATGAGAGCAAACTCGACCTATTATGAGATTTAACAAATGTGAGAAGCAGAATTATAGTCAGAAACGAAACAATCATTCCAAGATTTGCAAACAGGAACACATACAAACATGCATACATGGGAAAAGTATAACGGTATTATTTTACTTATTCTTTCATGGACACTTGTCATCTTCTACTTAATGATTTATTCTTTCTTTGGGTCCACCACTTATAGTCTGTCTTCCCCTTGCTGGGGCTCAACCTCCATGAGGCCAGGGGGTCTTAATTTTCTCACAGGTATAATCCAAGCCCTTGGAACAGTGTCTGCATGAGGGTAATAAATAACTTAATAATAATGTTTGTTGAGTGAATGAATGAGTAGTTCTGGAATGACAGAGCTAGAGGGAAGATTAGATTTATTCATTTCACTGGTTCAAGAGTAAACATTTCAGGCACTTGGGTGTCTCAGTAGGTTAGGCATCTGCCTTCTGCTCAGGTCATGATCCAAGGGTCCTGCTCAGTGGGGTGCCTGCTTCTCTCTTTCCCTCTGTCCCTCCCGCTTGTCCATGTGCTCTTTCTCTTGCTCAGCTCTCTCTCAAATAAATAAATAAAATCTTTAAAAAAACCCAATAAACATTTTATTAAATGCTGGTCCCATCCTGACCCCTGCATTGGGCAAACCAGGATTCATTAGGTGTGTTTTCTGCACACTGTGCTTATTACGTAAGTGGAAAAACAGGTCCAAGGGAGGTTAAATGACTTTTCCAGTGCTACTCAGATTGTGGAAGAGCAAAGGTCCCATTATTCTTTGAGACTCTGAAATAGAAATCTGCAAGGCATAGTTTGCTTTACAGGCAAAAGGGAAAAAAATACCCAGTCCCCCTCCATTGGTACTTCTCAACCCTGGCTATGAATTAGGTAAGGTACAGGTGAGCAGTGGCCTGGGCCCTACCCCAGACCTATTACATCTGAACCTCTGGGGGTGTTTGAGTGGCATGTTAACAAAGAACTCTCTCAGGTGATTCTAACGGGCAGCTGTGGCCCCAGTTCATTTGTCTAGGTCACACAACGCATTTTTACGTTACTTGGAAAATCAACTTTCCTCTGCTTTCTTGGTTGAAAGCATGGTTTGGTTCCTTTCACTCATCTTGGTCTGCTCCAAGAAAAAGTGAGCCTTACTGGAAGAGTGCGGTGTGGTTATGGTGGGCAACTACCATATTTAAATTGGTGATTCTGTGTTATTTTCCTGCCCTCACATTCATGTAGCCCATGGGATTCTACGTTACCCATCCAGTCCCATCACTCACTGGACTCAGGGATTTGGGTCTTGGTTCTGTGGTCGTATGCAAGTTACGTAAGATCTCTGGGCCTCACTGCTGTCACCTATGGTAAAGTGCATCTCTTCTGGTTGCCAGGAAGGCTACGGCAATGCAATGCAGGGAATGCTTTGCTATCATTTGTTCTTCTCCTCTCTGACCACGAGGACTTTTCCTTCTCAGCAGGGAAGAATTTCCCAAAGCTTTTGTTGTTGTTGTTTTTTATTATAAAATTTCCCTGTGCATTTTGTGTGAAAGCCTATATCAAGTGGACTCAAATATTTGCAGAAACATCTGAAATATACTACAAGGCATCTAGTGGTATATTTTCCTGACTCTTTAGTCTGGGCCCCTTTAAGAGCAACCAAAAAAGAAGCTTAGTTTTACTCATTTTCTTTGCTGGGGTCACTGGGATGGATTAGTGAAGATGACTTTTGTTTTCGTCTGTCGTCTGTCGCCCTTGTGTTACATTTAAATGAGAATCATTATAGTGGAAAGTCAGTTGTCCTCAGACTAAATCCTGACTGTGTGCTTTGTGGTTCAACACTCCCATTGATGAGAGCAGTTCTGGCATCTAACTGGTGAATTAAGATATGTCATAAGGGCCGCGATTTTAGTGCAAATGAAGTACTCTCTGAGGACCGACATGACTTGTAATGGTCTCTCTTATGGTCACTGTTGGATCCATTGCTTTTTTGTGTCCCAAATTTCAGTTTTTGTTGCTAGAGAGAAAGCAAAATTATTTCCATGTTGCCTGAATCAGATCAGTTGGGTTTAGCCTCATTCTTCTCTTTTTGCATTATTTTCTGTAGCATTTCACAAATGATTCATAAACATGACACATTCTTGTCTTACATATGTTTCTTTGGGGAAATTCCTGGAGTTAGTAGGCTGCATGGTTGACTACTTAGTTGACAATCTAGTGTGGAAAAGAAACTTTAACATGGGGTTGATCCTTTGGAGGGTTTACCCATAAATATCCTGAGACTACCATGACCCACTGAAAGGGAATAATTACAGCCTTCAAATAGAATTACTTAAATTACACTTGCCAAGGGTTACTGCATTTAGGATTCCTGCATTTGAATGGAAGAACACATTTTTAAGTCTTGGGTGGTATGCTAGAAAGAATTCTAGATGGGGAGTTGGCAGACCAGATTCTGTCATTGGCTTGTAGCAGAACCTTGGGCAAATCGCCTAACATTTCTGGGGTTTAGTTAGATCATCTCGATGGAAGATTGGCTTTCAGGTCCTGTGAGATCCCTTTGGAGGCTGTGATCATTCCAATGGTAGGGGCTCTTAAATTTGTTCCATGGAGGGAGAGAAGGCTGTTGGTGGTATCTGCCCCCCTTCCTCTCCCTGCACCCCTAGTTGAAGGGGATATGAGTGTGTGTTGCATATGCCTTTAGGATACAGAAGGCACCAAGGGTTTTTCACACTGGTAGGTGGTGGCATTTCCTCTTCATCCAATTTGAGTTCAGTGGGTCCAACATATTCTCTTTTGGCCTGCTATCCTGCCAGGTCACTTCTCCAGTATTTTCTAGGGTGCTAATGTGAATGCTGCCATCTTGATTCTTTTCCTTCAGTACACTTTCAGGCTGAGATAAATTTTGTGAAGAAACACATTTTTAAGTGGTTTTAAACTTTGCGTTAAGTTTAAAAGGGTTTTAAAGGGAGAAATATGTTCACACATTTGCATCATCAGCAGTCACGTGTGCTCTCTGCCAAAGCTGCCTGGTCAGTGGCTTTGTTTGAAGCAGGGAAGGGATCAACTAACTCTTTATGTGGTGGGAAAAGATATGTTTCACCAGGGCCAAGGAGAGGAGCGGCAACGCAGGGAAGAAGAGCAGGACAACAGGTGACACAGGTTAAAAGTGTGTATGTTAGACTTAGGTTCTAGAATCTACTATAACTATGTGCTCAGGTGACCCAAGCTTTTTGATATCTCCCAGGAGCCAGTCTTGTAGATTAAGTACTCTCACATGCTGTCAAAGCTTATGGTGTCAGGAATATGATATTTCTTAAAGGATTCACCTTGCTGCCCAGAGGGTCCATGTCCTAAAGAGAATCAAGTCTACCATCTAGTGGCATCCCTCACCAACTACAGACATAGAATCCCAGGAACCCAAAGATGGTTCCTAGAGGATATGTCTGACTGATCCAACAACCCACATTTTGTTGCCTCTCCGTCTTCAAGTCGATGCTGGGAAACTTCTCTTCCTCTTCATAAATTTCCATAATTAAATGGGAGAAGAGTGGCTTTTTCAGTGTTGCCAAGGCTACAAAAATTCAAAGTTGAAGGAATGCCATGAGCCCATTTGATGATTGCTTCAGAGAAGTCCAGGGTAAGTTCGATTAAGTGCCAGTGTAGATGTCAGTAATTATTTGAGAAGTTTGAGCTTCTTGGTGACATGACCATGTCCGTGTGGACAGAACCAGCCTTTTCCAGGAAGGTCCATTTGGTATATGGAAGGAACTTGTGAACCCTGGATTGTACTATTCTGGTGAAATATGTTAGGGAAAGCTTATTTAAGAAAGTTTGATGAGAGAGGAAATGTTTTCAGCCAATTTATTTGCTGATATGAGTTTACCGTGGCAGAAGATTGGCATAGATCCTGCCTCACAACTAAAACTTGCCAGGCTCCTGCTGGCCAATTTTCATTACCAGCCAGACTAAGAGGGCAGAAAGAAAGGAAAGAAATGATGACAATTAAGATAAAGTTGACCAAGAATCCATCTGGAGATTGTTGTGGCCCAAAGTAGGGCCAGATATACAAATATTATGGACGGTTATCCTCTCAGCCTATGACTAAACCTGGCAGCTACTAATACTAAAATACTGTGACAATTAAAATAATTTCAAGTTGCAGTAAAAATATACCCCCTTCACATGAAATGGGCACTTATATCAATGTTAGATGTGAACATTGGTTTTCTTTTCTGGAAAGCAATTAGTCTATGTGGATCAAGAAAGAACCTGAAAATCTTTTGACTCTGTAAGGCCCCTTTTAGGAGTTTGTCCTTAAATAGTTGTTGAAATTTGGACAAAATTTTTTCAACAGAGAGAGTCATCATCACATTATTTATGATAGTCCAAAATTGGAAAGCCCCTAAATATCACGTTAACAGGAAGATGTTTAAGTAATGGCATAGCTCTATGATAGAATTTTATACAGCCATTGTAAAAGATATCTTTAAAGGGAACTTTGTGCTTATGATTTTAAAGGAAAAGCAAAGGACACAGGCCCATTATGCTCTCTGAAAAGATAAATTGAACCAGTGCTATAACCACAATTAGGGGAAGGTACATAAAACAAAATTGGAAAGAAATAGACACTGTCTTTTGGTGGAGTGGCATTAAAAACGACTGAACCCTTTGCTTTTACACTATTTAAAAATTCTGGCTTAGTTTGCAGTGTGTCTCTATATTTTATTGTGTTTCAAAGGAAGCTGGTGATAAAATCCATGAAAGATGTTGCTCCCTAGTGTGTTGGCATGATGGGAATTTCCATGATTAAAGTCACTTGTTTGGATTAAGGTGGTGAGGACATCTAGAAGGTCCACATCTAGACTGTCACGGTGAGGATGTGGCCAGCAACAGTCATCACTCTCTTACCAGGGATTTGTCATCTGGTGGGGTGGGTGCCGGGAAGCAGGCTGAGTGGGCATCTGCAGCTTGGGGGAGGCAAGGAGGACAGGCCAGAGCCAAGGTTTCTTGGCAGGTGGGTTAGAAGGGGATCAGGTGGCCCCTGTACAAACACTGAGGGGCACCAGGCGAGGGTGAGAACGAAGTGCCAGTGCAGAATGTCTCTGGCATTTGCCTCTGTTGGTTTATTTGTGTTTCTGGAATTTCTGCCTGCTCCTGGCTCCCATGGACTTAAGACTTAAGTCTTCCATGAAACTTCCAGAAGACACTGCGCTCCAGCATCCCAGGACTCCACCTCTCTGTGCTCAGGTGGGGGTGTAGTAATAGTGTAAAAGCCGGCTCAGAACCTGGTAGAGAGCCCCCGGGCTAGGTTGCCCGGGTGGGATGGTGTGTAAGGCAGTCACTGTGTCATAGCATCCCCACCAATAACCCCTCCATTTTGTGGAGAGAGAAACTGTAGAGATGTTTTCCTGATGAAATGAGACTTTCGGCAGTCCCAGCACTTTTGGAATAGTTAGTAATTACGTAAGGACATCATCATCCTCTCTCCCAACCTCCTCTTACCCCAGCCTATCCTGTGTGTTCCCGTCCAGGAAGGGCTCACCACACACAAAAAAGAAAGGCTCTTTCCTGCTTCAGTCCTTTTGTATGTGAAGTTCCCCCAGAAAGTTCCTCTTCCGTTAGCTCTGCCCATGGCTGGCTCCCCCATTAATTATCACCTCCGGAAGAAGTCCTCCTCTGACCCCCTCATACTGATTGCTTCCTTCCCAGTTCTTGTCATGTTTTGTAATTTCATGGTTGTTTGCTTGTTTCCGGTCTCTCCACACCCTGGAGAGCCCATGAGGATGGTCGCCATGTCTCCTTGGTTCCCATTTGTTTGCTGTCTGCCCGGGAGAGTGCCTGGCTTTTGGAGTTACTCCGTGAGCTTTGGTTGAATAAATCAATCACAGATGAATGAAAGGGGAACAAGTAACCGGACTTTTACGTTTACAATTACTGAAATGAGTGGAAGAATGTTCATGGTGGAAGGTATGTTATTTGCTAAATTCTCTGGACAAGCCTGTTCAGCCTTTCCTCTCTGGTGACGGTGATGGTGACGGGGATAATGACGGCTAAGGCTGGGCAGGCCGGACAGGGTGGGCGCTGTCCTCTGTAATTCAGGTGCACGGATTTCACTTCATATTCTCCAGGTCAAGAGCCCTGGTAGGGAAGGAACAACGATACCCTGCCTTTGAAATAACCGTGTTAATTACTGTTCTCATCAGGGTTGTTCAAATCGGTAAATTCGTATCAATCCGTTCAGTGATTGGCTTCAACTTCAGATTCAGGGTGTGATAGAAATACAGGCAGTGGCTGATACTGTGGAGCCTTCATTTGCATACTTGCATTTACATAGAACAGTTTTAATCATTCTAAAACTTTTAAATAACAGTTCAATTGCAAACAGCATTATTTTGCCAGTGGACCCTTTATCCTTCATTCTCCTCAAAGCTATGTGTTGCTAAGCAACTGAAGACCACAGTCCTTTAAACTTGTTGTGTTATTATTATACAATCACAGTCCTGGCGGATAGGAAAAAGTCAACAAAGATAAAAACGTGCCCCAGAATGATTATAATAATTCAGTGATTATCCTGATTGCATCCCAGAGAATCACATTTATTCCAAACCATATGCTCAAGTCCCTTTATTTTTACTAGGTCACGAGAATAACTTTCATCTAAATTATCTTTAACTGTGAATTCTCATTATAATTCTTCAAAAAGTAAATTATTTTAAATTAGTTTCAGTTGGAAAATAGCCCATGCTGCTTTGATTTGTGGTGAAGTAAGTAGGTCATAACTGTGAAGACCAGGTTTGATAGGAGTTGTGCGTGTGTGTTTAAATCACAGATCGTGGCCCAGGAAAACTGGGTCGGGGGCAGCAGGCCTGAATCAGGCAGGTCCCACTGCAGCTTTGTCACAGTCTGAGCAACCATGGGCGGGTTTCTTAGTGCTCTGAGCCTCCATTTTCTCGTCCATAAAATAGAGCTACAATCCCCTCTCCCTCGTTGGGGAAGTTTCTATAATAGACACTAGGAGAGACACAGGATGTGGCCAGATGGCGTATGCGCTTTCTATATTGTGATCAGTTTCTTTTCATTTCTTCCTAGGAATGCTGGGAAGCTTTTACAGAGACCCCTTTTCTTTTCTTACTTCTATCCCCACCCCTCTTCCCCAATGAATGGAACCTCATTTGGGTCCTGAGCCTCATTGACTATTGTTATGGTAATCTACTGGTGAGAAACCAATGACCCTCCAAATGTAGCTGAAATCAACAATCATTTTATTTATTTGCTTGGGAATCTGTCATCCAGGCAGGACTCCAAGAGGCACCGCTGGCGTCACCTGGGTTGGCCTGACGGAGCAGCGTGGCTGGCGTGAAAGGCAAGGCGCTGCTGCCTTTCAGGGGGCGGCCCAGCCGGGGATGCAGGCCAGGACCTCGGTTTTCCTCCACATGACTTCTCCACGCAGCCAGATACAGCTTCGCACAGCCTGGCAGTCCCAGGTGGGATGGGCTTTTTGTATGGCTGCTGGCTTCCCCCAGGATGGGAAAAACCAGAAGCCTCCCAAGCCTCCTAAAGCCTAAACCCAGCAGGGGCACCATGTCCCTTGTACCACTCGCTGTAGGTCAAGGCTGTAGGTCAGGCCTCCAGTCCGGGTTCGAGAAAGGTGTTGAAGATGGGGGTATGGTTTGTCACAGCCATCGAAGTTAACAGTTCCCTCAAACCATCCCACGCACGACTGGAGTTCAGCTTCCCAGTCTTCCCCCTCCCAACACACACACACACACACACACACACACACACACACACACTCTGTGGCAATTAAAAAATCACACTCACACATTACAGAACGCCCCTGGTTGAGAGCCCTGGTCATGCCTGTAAGGGAAAGGCTGAGGGTAGGCCATGTGGTTGTCGAGGTTGTTTAGCAAGTGCCTGGCCCAGGGCGAGTGTCCATGCACGCCTGGGACGACGATGTCGTTGTCGTCGTCGTCATCATCACCAAGCATTGGGTTTCTCTGGACTGATATGATGACCCAATTATTTTCCTTTTCTTTTTTCCTCAGGAAAATGTGCTTTGATTTCTAAACAACCAATTTAACAACATTTTAAACACAGCCCGTTTGCAAATGCAGGATGATATAGACTTCTTTACCCCGAATGCTCTTTGACATTGATGATTTATGGACTGGATAATTTCTTGGTGGATGCTGGATACTATTAAGGCTAAGTTCACTTGTGAAGAGGCAGCAAAGAATACTGACTCTGGGGCGCCTGGGTGACTCAGTGGGTTAAGCCTCTGCCTTCGGCTCAGGTCATGATCTCAGGGTCCTGGGATTGAGCCCTGCATCAGGCTCTCTGCTCAGCAGGGAGCCTGCTTCCCCCTCTTTCTCTCTGCCTGCCTCTCTGCCTACTTGTGATCTCTGTCAAATAAATAAATAAATAAATAAATAAATAATCTTTAAAAAAAATACTGACTTTGGAATTCAGACTCCAGAATTCCTTTGAGGGCCATGATCTTCGTCATATTGCTTCAGAGCCTCAGTTTCCTTAAACATAAAATGGGATAACTCTAGGTCTGGCAGGGTGGTGTGGGGATTAAATAAATTACGTGTAAAAGCTGCCAGCTGGACCCCCCAGTGCCTAATATGTATTCAGTTAATGGAGCTCTTGTCATTGGTCTGGAATTTTTATTTATTTATTTTTGGTTCGGTATCAGTTTACTTATGGTAAGGGTCAGACTTCATGCTATTACATCTAGCACTTTAGATGTTTAATAATTAGCCACCTTAGAAAATAGATTTATTTCCCTAGTCTGCCTGGAGATTGTTGCTCATCTTTTCAATTTTGTGGTTCAAAAATCTTATGGAAAGCAATAATATTTATAGTTACTGTCCCATTCTTGTTGGTAACCATGGTCTTGACCTTGCTTTGTGGTTGACTTTGGTTAACATCTACCCTCTCCTTCCTTCATGATCTTCTCTATCCTGCTTCATGGTTTTGAGCTGAAGTGACAAGTGTGAATTTTTTTTTTAAGGATTTTTATTTATTTATTTGACAGAGATCACAAGCAGGCAGAGAGGCAGGCAGAGAGAGAGAGAGGAGGAAGCAGGCTCCCCGCTGAGCAGAGATCCCGATGTGGGGCTCAATCCCAGGACTGTGAGATCATGACCTGAGCCGAAGGCAGAGGCTTTAACCCACTGAGCCACCCAGGGGCCCCACAAGTGTGAGTTTTTTAATTTGTTTTTTAACTAGGCAAAGAACTTTATTAACCTGGTTTCAAACTTTATTCCCAGGCTGCTCCAGCTTAATTAGGTGCAGAGAAGGAATTGTGTCTAAGCAAAAACCGAGAAGAGCGACAGCGTCCAAGGGGCTTGGGCTTAAAAATATTAGAGACCTAGATTTTATCAGTTCATACACAACATTTTTAAAAAAGTGGCCATAATATAAAATAGTAGCCCCCCCCCGTAACTTCTTTAAGTTCTGTCTTCTTTAGAAGGTGGCTCAGCTCGGTTTGCTCCGTTCTTGGAAACGCCATCAAAAAAAAAAAAAAAAAAAAAAAGTTCCAGAAGATCTGGAACTTCGTCGTCGTCTTCCTCCTTCCCGGTAGCACGTGTTGCTTTTCCATCCCCAGATGGGGTGAGCAGGGCTTCAGCCGTCCCCCTTAAATGAGCCACAGTGTCTGCACCAAGTCGGTTTAAGATGCAGGGTTTCTGGTGGGGGCTTTGTCCCGGCATGACCTGGAATGGTGAAAGGGTCGGCTGCCAGGGATGTCTGCCCTTGAGGCTGGTGGATGTGGATCCCTATTCCTTGGTTTGTGAACATAATCCGCTTCTTCAACAGCAGAGGTATTATTAACCTGTAGCTTCTTCAAGGAGAAATGAAGTTTCTTATCATCTGCTGTCGCTGTTCCACGAGCCACCTTCTTCTTTCCACGGGCAGGTGCTCTCCTGGTTCATGACTGTTTCTTTTATCTTGTTGGAGCGGAAATGGGACCACATGAGGGACGAGGGTTGGTGCTCAGGGAGTCTCGGGCAGACCAGCTGTGAGATCAGGGGCCTGCACATGGGGACGCAAACAAGATTGACAGGTGTCACTTTTTAAAATGCCACTTGCTCGGCTGATTATGTCAGTAAATATTAAGAACTAAGGTTAGTGGAATCTTCATGAGTATTTAAATAACCTCAGGGAAATATTTGACTAGATAAGCAAACTGAATAGGCCGATGAAAGTTGCCCTTAGTTATAGTATTTAGGAAATATTGAGTTTTATGCTGAAGTTCTTGGGAGCTGCATAATACTAGCCAAATTTTAATGAAAACATTCTCCTTACAAGAATTCTTAGGAAATTTCATTCTGAAGTCTGCTGAATTTTATACTGGGGTTGGGGGGAAAGTGTGGGATAAATTTATAAACTAGACTTGAAATATATTCTCACCTGTTGAAATGTCATTTTGATTCTAAATGCGGTGGAGTCTTCAGCTGTGGCCTTTAGAGTTGCAATTCTTGGAACACTCTCCTCCCTTCTACGGAGCCATCTCTCACCCCTCTTCTTGCTTACATTTTGAATGATTTCTGTTCCCCTTTAATGTGGTTTTCTCTGGAATATGTGCATAGCATCTGGCAATCTGTCGTGCCTGTTTCCAATTTCTTGAGGTGACATTTACTAAACTTAAAAATATGTAATTATGTTTTCATAATTATAAACATATTACTTGATGCGTGATTTTGAGTGGAGGTGTACTCTTCCGTGACCTGCTTAATGAACTCCAGAATTTGAATGAGGATTTGGGGTAAGGATTCACAAATTTTGAAAGAATAATGCTTCTTAGAGGAGCCTGGTTAAATCTTTCTTTTTCTCCTTGGGTGGTATTGCCTGGCTTCTCCAGGACTTAGGAATTGAGCTGGGTAACTATAGTAGAGGATATAGGATTTACTTTAAAAATGGCCAAAAATGTTGGTGATGGTTTTTGGTGTGATAGATTACTAGGAAGGAATTTACTATTGGAGGGAAGCCATAAATCATGTGTTCTAGAGAACACCTGATTTGGTGAGTGTGAATTCTTTCCTCTAGGAGGGACCACACTCCTTTTTCTAGAACCTGATTTAAGGGAATATTGCCATGGTTGATAAAAAGTGGCCTTGACCTATTATTTTATCCTTATCCCAGGTATATACCTGTATACACGGGAGTCAGCAGTTCTCTGTTTATTACTAATTTCCAGGTGCATCCAGTCTACTATTTTGCTATTACAGTGTCAAGGATGGGGTGTTTAGGGCCTGTGACTTAGTGTTAGAACCTGGGGGTGGTCTGTTGTTTCCCAAGCAATCTGTATCCTTGTCTAGGTCAGTTTCCTCTTATAGTATTATCAGTAGTTTTCAGGAGCTAGCCAGTCTGTGAGAGTTGATTGTTAAATTTTTCAGGAATTTTGTAAGCCACTTTTTTTGTTGGTAACCTGAAATTAGCTAATGCAGGAATGTTAACATCACAGAAATTAACAGGCTTCAAATCAGAGGTCCTTCCTCCCAGGGAGCTGGTTGTCAAACTTTTATCAGCACGCCACTATGTATGTCTCTCCTTTGGGGACCCTATTATATTGTCTTAATATTTTCTTTAGTTACTTGATGATTACCTGTCCTCTCCACTACTGTCCCCTGCCAAAGCCAGCCTCTTCACGAAGGCAACCTTCATCTGTACAGCCTTAGCTACTAGCACATTGCCCTAGCCCATCGTAGATGTTAAACGGTTTTTCATTGGCTGAATATATACATGTCTTTTGGGACTATTTTTTGTTCTCTACATATTTCCCAAGTTGGACATTTGCTGGAAAGGGAATTTATGGGACCATTGTTTTCAATGGAAACGATATTGCTGAGAAAGATAAAAAAAAGCTATGTGAAAAGTTAATTGTAAATTTTGTCCAACAGTTTGAAAAACAAGTGAGTTTTCTGACTCTTCGGTTTTGCCGCTGTTCATACATGGTGTTGTTTCCAAGGGCCCCTAGAGCTTGCTTGTTTGTCTTTTGTAGGGATGTTGTAGGCTCCTGCCCAACATTGGCATCCCACTGCCAGGACCACGTAGTCCGTGGATCAGATCCTGCATTGTGTGATACTTGTGTTTCTGAGAAAGGATGAACTTGGCAGCTACACAGGCACCCAGGCGCCTCGGTTCTTCTCTTGTTACCACTGATGACGAGGTGCATCAAGTCTGCTCTGCAGGGACACAGGAATCACCAATAAGGGTGAGATCCTCGGTCCCCTCAACACAGGAATTGGCCAGTAAAGGCCCCAAAGGACGCACCATGGCGAGGGGCGGGGGAGTGGGGGAAGCTCCATTCTCTGATGTAGTTTTAGGACTTAGGTCTTCCTGAGACGCTGTCGGTGACTCAGTGGCATATTAATGTATCTAGACCCTTCTTTGAACCCCTTTCTGTTATGTACCTGGGGTAATATCTTGCTATGAATGAGTTTTATACTCTTACACTCTGTGAGCATCGTGCTTCCTTCTATGTGTCTTATACTTGGAGTTGTAGATGGTGCCCCCTTCTACTATTTTAGGAGTTGGTGAATGAATCAGAATCCTTACTTCATGACTGCGTAGGTTTGAATCAGATGCCTTCTGATTCTTTGCAGCTGGGGGAGACCTAACTCTTGCAGCCTTTTCTCAAATGAGTCAGATTGCTTTCCCTGCATATAGTTCTATACAGTTGCACACTGTGACTCTGGCATGGAAGTGAATCACACCATTTTTTAATGTGAGAGGACCAGCCGTGCTCCTGAAGGATGATGGAATGGTCTTCAAGTGGAAGATGCTGCGACGGGGGCCAACCTATTTATTTGCCATATAATGAAGCTCAGGTGAGTGTGAGTGACAGGTGGGCGAGATAGTGCAGGAAAGTCAAAAGCAAATGCAGAGACAGAGTTGCGAACTGTTATCAAATACCAATGGACCATTAGACACCCGGAAGAAGGCATTAGTGGTTTTCGGAGAGCTTGACATTCCCATGGAGAGGAGCTGCTGGACAGTAAGGTAGTGTTGGCGAGTGTCTATTACGTCTGTCGGGACTGCTGTTTTTAACTGTCAGACTACCCTCCGATGATGGCAAATGATTGTAATTTTGTTTTCAGTTTGAACAAGAAAAGAGGTGGTGGGGATGGTAGAGAGAAAGATGTTCCAAAGATAGAGTTTGCCCAGGTGAAGCTGGGAATCTATCCAGTTCTTTTGTAATAATGTTTCCATATTAAATATGTATTTAAAATGCCATTGAGTACATTTTATAACTACTCCTCCCCCTTCCTCCTCCTCCTCTTTTGTACCTTACTGTTTAGGCAAAAGGTGAAGGTTGATTCTCAGACTATATTAGATAGGGAGCAATGATGGTTAAAAGTTATTTAGATCCTTAAACCTTTATAGTGATTTTTTTCCCCCTCTCCTTTCTTCTCTGATATTCCTGTTCAGGAATGAACTTCAGGCAGGTGTTCACTCAGACAGTGACATAAGCAGTGTCTGGGGGGCTGCTGTGGGGAGTGTGGGCAGGCAAGTAGAAACAAAGGGGGGTTCTTACATATGGCAGAATGTTTCTCATGTCATGTGGGTGGTTTCAGACTGAAATCCTGAGAAGTTCTCTAAGGAACCCTCTGGAACCTGGAAAGCCTTCAACCTCCACTTAGGAGCAAGCAGCCTAGTCTCCTGCTCTGTGGATCCATTTTGGAAGAGACGTCGATGCATTTTCATTTCTTTTCCCATGAAGCGCTTTCCATGTCCTTCTAACGGTGTCTGTTGGTATCTTCTTGTCAACCACATCACCCTTTTATTATGACTTTCCCACCCAATGTCAATACAGAGCACTTGTGGGATGTCCTGCTTGTAGGTGTGGATATCCTTTTTTCTTTTCTTTGAAGATTTTTATTTATTTATTTGACAGACAGAGATCACAGGGCAGAGAGGCAGGCAGAGAGAGAGGGGGAAGCAGGCTCCTTGCTGAGCAGAGAGCCTGATGCGGGGCTGGATCCCAGGATCCTGAGATCATGACCTGAGCCAAAGACAGAGGCTTAACCCACTGAGCCACCTAGGCACCCTGTTGATCTACTTTTCTTCTGAGGCTCAGAATTCCAGAGGAAATGAGGTCTGGTTTTGTGATTCAGAGGTGTCACCTCTGCATGTGATTGTGTAGGGGCTGATGAGAGAATCTGGTATCTCAGGCTGATGAATGTTGGTCTGTTTTTGACCCACACAAGTTGCTCATCAGTGCTTCCTGGCTTCCTCACCCACAGCTGCTGAAACTTTTCCATTGTATCTGCCTGACTTCTCCAAATTTCCTTTGGTCATAGGACACTTTTAAAATTCACTCACTCTATATGCAGCTAATCTCTATATTAAGGAATATTTTTTTATGAGGAAAATTATATCATACAATGTCTTGGGGGTGTCCATGTTCAACGCCGCATTCCCGCAAAATTCATGATGTGTGCATTTTCTCCTGCAACCTGGCACATTAGAATCACATCAGAATCCCATTGGCCTTTAAATCTCAGACCAATTCCATCTGAATCTTTGGGGGTAGGTCCTGGACATTCTAATATGCAGCCACAACCCTGCCCCGGTGCTCAAGGATAGATTGACCATAAGGTTGTAAATGATAGGTTGCTTCTTAAATATTGGAACCAAATACAAACCAAAATGAGGAAACTTCTGCATCGGTTTCCCAGGGCTGCTGAAGCAAGTACCACAAATCATGTGGCTTAAAATAACAGAAACAATGGTTCCACCATTCTGGAAGCCAGAAGTCAGAAATCAAGGTGTTGGCAGGATTGGTTCCTTAATGAGGACAGTCTGGGGGAATTCCAGGCCTCTCCTTTAGCTTCTGGTAGTTCATGGAGCAACCGTTGACATTACTTGGCTTGTAGATACATTACTACAACCCTCTGCCTTCATGTGGCGTCATCCCTGTGACTTGTCACATTACCTTCCCTGCGTACATGTTTCTTTCTGTGTCCTGTGTCTTTTCCCCTTTTAGGAGGACGCCAGCTGGATTGGATTGGCGCCTATTCTAGTGATTTCATATTAACTCTATTACCTCTGTAATGACCCTATTTCCGAATAAGGTCACATTCTTAAGTACTGGGGTTTAACATTCGACATACTGTTTTTGGGAGATAGAATTCAACCCCTAAGATTTTCCCCAGTTATAGTAACATCAAGGCTCAAGGAACTATTGGGGTATTTCCATTATGTGGTGGAAGGAATCCAGGAGACCCTGGGAAAGCTGTTGGGAAGAATGGAGGGACCATTTAACAAGGGTTTCAAGGAAATAATTGGGGAGAAGTGAATGGCCGTTGGAGTGTTAGGTGACGCAGGCCTCAAACCTGGTAATCATCAAGAGTTTTGGACGGGGACTCCCGACATGCATGAGTTCTGACATACGCCATTTTGTGCACAAAACTTGTTATGAGGCTGTTTGAAACTCAGTTCTCAACTTGACCTGAGACCGAGGGTAATTGTAGGTGCAGCTGATGCCTGGGCAGGATCCATGAGCTCCTTTCCTATGTACTATGGACTGGAAAGGGGCAATGCTAGGTATCAGTTAAATTAACCTTCAGACTGAAAATGAGGTTAAGTCTCCCCTGGGCCTGCGTA
Source organism: Lontra canadensis (assembly GCF_010015895.1). NCBI lineage: Eukaryota > Metazoa > Chordata > Mammalia > Carnivora > Mustelidae > Lontra > Lontra canadensis. Next base: position 9,663,759 of record NW_022631007.1, on the reverse strand, counting down.
ATATGAAAGTCACAGTCACAAAAGTTATTTCCTTTGTCAGGGAGCAGTCATGATGAGATCATGGATACCTAGACATCCCTTTAATCCTTCTCTGAATTTTAGGATCTTGACAGCATGAATGTGATGATGGTGTTACTTCTGAAAGCAAAAGAATACATCTTTGTCTTGTGCCTGTGTATTGAAGATAATAATACTTTGAAACATCAGACTCCAGAGAACCTTCCGTTTGAATATTACAGCCAACATAGACTTAAAAGATCATTGTCATCACATATCTGCCGCATTTCTGAGGAGAGTGGCTGCGCTCTTCGAAGTATCACTTCCCTGAGCGGTGGGGTATAAAACGTGGCTTCTCCTCCCTTGTCTGTTCGGTTCTGGTCTTTTGTGTTGTGTGTAAAATAAGAGTCAAGGGAGGGGTTTGGAGCCTTCGGGGGAAAAAAAAAAGCCCTTGAACTCTGTCAGGATGGCAGAAGTTGAACGGACACCTCACAGCTCAGAATTTCTTGTAACAGAAGGATTTAGTTCATATTCTTTGAGGAGGATGGGAGGGAGATGTGCTATGTTGGGTGGGGATGTGAGTCCCCGTCTACCAGCGGCAGAAGCTATTCCTGGCCCCACGAGCCAGACCGAAATGGCTCGGATGCGAAAGAGACCAAGAAGGGAAGCAGCACCAGGAAGTCCTCCCAGAGGGCAGGTGACCAACCCGATGCGGAGTCTGACATTTCACAGACAGGATTAGACAGATCACATGCTGCATCTGGAGAGAAGGTGGTGATGGTGGCCTTCGAGAGGGAGACAAGAAAGAAGGAGCCCCAGTGCCATCAGGGTCCCAGGGAGTGAAGGCGGAGGGCGGGGGGAAGAACAAGAATTCTTTAAGTCACACTGCATACTCAGTGGGCCAGCATTGAGGTTTCAGTGGCGATCATGCTCGAGAAAAGGGGAAGTGAGACTCACACCTGTACCCCCACCTAAATCAAGAGCAGGTACAACCGAAGGCTGGAAATTACTATGAATATGGCAGTCGGTGCTACGTCAGTGGTGAGGGGAATGCGTCGCCTGCCTTTCCATGTTTACAGCAGTATGATCATTCATGAAGGGGGAGGCGACACTTCTGCAAGAGAATTTCAAGTCCATCCTGTAATGACTTCTGAAAAAAAAGAAAGGGACACAGTTCTGCCTCCTGGCCCAGCCCCAGATGACCTTGCCTGCAGACTTCCCCTAGTTCCTCATTATTCTGTGACTCAGGAATCTTTTGGGGACCCTCTCATAAGTTCTTCTCAAGGAATCCATGTCTGTAGGTCTGTGCTAAACCCTCTTGCATCCAGTTTTATTGTCTGGGGAGGAAGCCTTTGTTGAAGTGGCTGAAAACAGAGAAGGGACGATGTCCTAAAAAGAACAATCCTTTGTCGGAGCAGACGTGTCCCTTTGAGTGTGGGAGCGAGAGCGTTAGCATCAAACCATTCTGCACATATAACTCGGTGACTAGTTTTCCATGATCCTAAATCTGATTAAACCCTCTCCTGCCCCATATACAACAGACATGGTTTCAGAAGAACCTCATCCTCACGACACCTGTTGGAGGTGGGAAGCATCCCCACGGGAAGGACCGTGGCTCAGACAGGGGAGCGACGGGGCTGGGACCTCACGGGAGGGGCATTTCTGTGATGGGGCCAAAGCCCTGGCCTTCAGAGCGTAGGTCCAGAGCTCTCCTCCCCTTGCAGCTTGGCCAGTTTTCCCAGCATCCCCAACAGTCCCGGCCGCTGGTTTTGAGGCCATCTCAGGGATAGCACCAACGGGTGTGGGAAGTGGGGAGTTCATGGCAGCATCAGTAGCCCTGCCTGGAGAACTTGGGGTGTCCTTCGCTTTGTAAGTCTCGCAAGATGTCCCTGGAGCCCCCAAGGGGCAGCCCTGGGAGTCCTGCTCCTTGGAAGCCTGCTGTATCGGCTCTCCTTGGACGGTGGCATCCTCGGCTTACCCACAGGCCTCCAGCTCACCTGCCCGCTTGCAGGTGGGCTCAGCCCCTGGGAACTCCTGGGGCCTGGAGGAGCTGGGTCTGCTTCCTGGGTCCCACCTTGCCCCCCCCACCCCCCACCCCCGCCAACCGATGCCATATGAGGGTAAAGAGGGGAGGCAGACAGAGCAGTGACCAGAACAGGGACTTGTTGGTCCCCTCCTCTTGGAAGTGGGAGCCGACGTGGCTGAGGAGTGCCATGAGTGCCATGGCTTGAGTGCCATGAGTTTAGTAGGATAACAAGACGGCTTGCCTGTGATTAGCCCAGAGGGACCCCCTGAACAGGGAGAGATCAGGAGCCTGTGTCCACAGGGATCTCCCTTTGTCCATCCTTTGTGCCGTGTTCACCTCTGTGTCCAGCTGGCTTCAGGACAGTAATGAGGTGTAAACCGGACAGCTCAGATGAGCTTCTATTCAGAGTTTTTGAACTGAACCAAAGTGAAGACCATACATCAGGATAAGGGATGGCAGTGCCAGGTGGTTTGTGGGTGCTGAGGGTGGCAGAGAATGGGGACCGATGACAAGGAGGCAGGAAACGGGTCCGCTTCCACTCGTGCTGACCTCAGCTACAGCAACCCAGAACCTCCCCCTCGGACTGGCCTCTGAGACCAAATGACTCCTTCAACAGGCTTTTTTCACTTGTCCTCTTGGGAGGAAGGCGGCCTTGGTGGCTTACATTGTATGGTGCGGGGCGTGCCTTACCCTCCATGTACTTTTAAAGTTAGGATTATTAGCAGCTGTCCCCGGCTCCTCCTCCCCCATCACCATGAACATGAACACGCATGCCAGCTTCTGGGTCAGCAGATCCCAGGAAGGAAGGCTGCCTGTGTTTTGAACAGTGTAACAGGATTGACACCTTCCGGAACTATGTGATTTTTATATAAAAGATGACGTTTGTGGGCAGATGACTCATGCTGATGGCTGGTGAATGTCCTTCATTTCTTAGGTAACTTTCCTGTAGGTGTCCTGTGACCCTCAAGGTGGGGAGTGAGGACAGAAGTCACCACTTGCAATCTGCTTTAGCTTTGGTCTCAGTGTTTTGGAAATGGACACTCCCTCTGGTTTCTTGATAAATGTTGGCCAAGTAAAACCCTGTAGAGCAGATGGACAGTAAGCTCTGTGAGAGCGGGACCCCTGGGGATTTTCTAGCTAGTCTTGTCACTACGGGAGCTCGTGGTTATTTGCGGATAGGTGAAGGAGTGGTGATGTGATTAAGGCATAACCTTAGCAAACAGTCCTCTAAGAGAGCAAAGCATGAAGGTGGGAGACGGATTTGTGCCACTTGTTATTTCATGAGAGCAAAGGCTCTGGACCAGTCCTGGTTGCATCCAGAAAGTGATGACCTTGTTGAGTTTGTGTAATTTGAGAAGAATTTAATAAAGGAACTATTTTCATTGGTTCCCACAGAAGTGGACAGGCATAGAACAGCCAGCAAGAGACCCTGTACTGCCCCAGAACAGCTCCTCAATTGGCCCAGCTGTAAAGGCAGAGGGGACCGAGGAGCTGGAGCGACTCTCTGAAGCCCCAGACCATGCACACTGTGTCGGGGGATGGGAGAGGGAGACTTTTGGTGGAGGGAGGCAGCTAGCCTGGGGTGACCTGCCATGGGGCGCCGGGGTGACTGATGCTTTGCCTTACTCCTCTCTCTCTGGGGTCTCTGTGCACCCTATTGGCTCAACCCACCTTGTGGCCAGAGCCCAGGGGGCACATGACAGCCCCCAGCTTAGGGCAGGTGGGGGAGGATGGAGCCGGTGTCACACAATCCATCGGTGTGTACATAACTCTCTTCTGTCAGTGGCAGATTTGAGCAGCTGCCATTTGGCGCCTCGGTCTCCTCTGGCGTTGTGAGGCTAGACACTGCCCCGGGCATTCTGAGCCAAGGAGTGGTCAGTGATGGGGGTCCCCGAAAGGCCCCCTGCTCCTGAGGGCTGCGTCCACAGCTCCCAAAGCATGTGGCTGTTGGGTGAAGGAAGATTTAGCAAATTGGTGGTAGTCCCGTGAAAAGGTCTTTTCTTTCTTTCCTTCTTTCTTCTGTTCATTTGTTCTTTCATTTTTTCTTTTTTTTTACTCAACTGGTCCTTTTTTAAAAAGTTTTTGTCTAAGTTCCAGTTATTAGCATACAGTATAATACTAGTTTCAGGTGTACGATCTAGTGATTGAGCGCGTCCATACATCACCCAGGGCTCATTACGACAGGTGCACTCCCCCATCCCCATCCCTATTTAACCCACCCTCCCCAAGATACATAGAGAACTTACAACACTTAGCACCCCAGAAACGAATGATCCAATTAAAAAATAGGCAGAAGACATGGATAGACATTTTTTTTTTCACGGAAGACATCCAGATGGCCAACAGACACATAAAACATCACTCATCATCAGGGAAATGCAAATCAAAATGACAGTGAGAAAAGGTCTTTTCCAAAAGCGGCTGCAGCAATGTTTCCTGTCCCATAGACTCTTATAGAAACTTGCCACTCATTCAGTCTATGTCCCTTACCCTTAAACACGTACAAGGCTTGTGATTGCTTCTGTGGAGGGAACACTGGAAGTGTCGTGATGTGACTTCTGAGGCGAGGGTAGAAGAGGTTGTCTAGCTTCTCCCTGTCTCTCAATCTCCCTCTCTCTGTCTCTGTTTCTCTGTATTTCTCTCTCTCTGTCTCTCTCCTTATGCCCTGTTAGAGTCCTCAGCTGCCATCCTAACTCCTTCAAGCCTGCCATGGTAGACAGCCACACACAGTTAGAGAGAGATGCCCAAGGTCCAGCTGTCCTGGCCCCCAGTTACTGGAATCTTCCTGTCCCAGCAGCCCCAGACAGGAGAGCCATCGAGCCTACGTGTGATCCCAGCCCCAGCTGACTACCCCCACGGGCCAAGTGGAACAGAGACTAGCTGTTTTTGCTGAGCCCTACCCAAAGTATAGATCTGTGGGCAAAACTACCCTTGTCATTACTTTAAGCCTCCAAGTTTGGCGTGGTTTGCTGTGCAGCAGTAGATAACAGGAGGAGTAGCCTAAGAAGCCAGTAGTTGGTTTTGATTCCCTTTCCTCTTATCTCAGCGATGCATCTTGCACATTTTCTGTACTCTCCTTCCACACACCAGAGAACTTCAAAGTCTAATAGCCACTAATCTTTCTGTAGCATTTCTATGTGCCAGGCACTGTACTCAGGGCTTTACCTATGTTACTTCTCATGAATTCTCACAGCTCCATGAGGTCTCCTGTTACTGCCCCCCTCGAATAGCCAACAAGGGGGCTGATGTAGCAATAGGGTGGTTATTATCCACCCAGAGTGAACCTGACAGCCTGACCCCAGAGCACATCTGTTTCTTGCTTGTGGACCTTAAAAAGCAGAGTTCTGTGGGGGCACCTGGGTAGCTCAGTCAGTTACAGCATCTGACTTTGGCTCAGGTCATGATCCCCAGGGGTCCTGGGATCGAGCCCCACGTTGGGCTCCCTGCTCAGCAGGAAACCTGCTTCTCCCTCTGCCGTTCCCCCTGCTCATGCTCTCTCTCCCCACCCCTCAAATAAATGATTAAAAATCTTTGAAAATTTTTTCATTAGAAGAAAGAGTTCTCTGTGAAGACTGGAGTCTGCCACCATTCATTCAGTGGGTATCTGTGGAGCATCAGAGGACTTCAGTAGTGTGCTTGGTGGCAGGCATAGGGAAGTGGACAAAACAGACGAGAGTCCTGCCCTCTTAGAGCTCAGTCTTCTAGTTCAGGGAGGACAGGTGAGGCATGAATAAACAAGAGTGTAGCAGATAGTGGGACTTGTGCGAATCATCAATTATAGGAAGATGACGACATAGAAGGTGACTGGTTGGCCATACTGGATAGAAGTGATAAGGAGCCAGAGAGAGGGGCTTTGGGAAGATCACTCACAGAGAGGGACCAGCTTGGGTGGCCTTATGTGAGAACAAACATGGCATATTCGAGTACTCAAAGGAAAGCCAAGATGGCCGGACCAGACTTGCATCTGCAGCCTAATGACAAGGGTGGGTGTTGGGACACCGGCAGAGGCCTCGTTGTGCACTGCTTCTTGGCCAGCTCGAGCAAGCCCCGATTTCACAAGGACCCTTTCGGCTAGAACGGCAGGCACTGGGTCCAGGAACTGTGGAAGCTTCCCTCTGTCTCATCCTTCTGTTAAAATGGTTAGCAGATATTTTTTTTTCTGCTTATAAAAGTAATGCAGGCTTATTGTTAAAAAATTTGAAAATAGAGGAAAAAGTGTAAAACAAAAGAAAAAAGTCTCCCACAGGTGGCCACACAACTTGTCAGTCTCTCTATCATCCATTGTTTTCAGAGTTGAGATCAGATACGTGCTGACTTACACGGTAGCTAGCAGACATATGTAGCTATTTAAATTAACACTGAACGAGTGGCAAAAAAAAATAAAAAAATAAATAAATAAAATAAAAATCCAGTCCTTCGGTTGTAGAAGCCACATTCTGAGCACTTGTGTGTTTTTAAGTGTGTGTGTTTCAGTGGATTTGCGGCTCCTACGAGGTCTTGACTCATCACAGAACTGATGTCACCGACTGTTTTACTGAGGTATCAGTGGTTTATACAATAACAACAGCTTCTCTCGATAAGGTTCCAGGTCCTTGGAGAACCCCATGAAAAAAATCCATTTTGCTCCTCCAGTCAAGCTCATCTGATGTTTGGAATGCTCCAGACATCTTTTCCCAGGAAAGCAAACCAGCGCCTTCCCCAGAATCTTGGTCACTCGCTTCAAGCGATGGTGAATAGGCTTGGCTAAGATTCCTCTCACGGCATTGCCCCAGGTGGCCCCAGCACACGGATGTTCTCATGGGGGCAAGGAGGCCCCATTGCCTCTGGCCTTGTGGGGACTTTAGTGAGGGGCCCTCCCTGGTAGAACAAGCTGGAGTCTGCCTGTGCTCTGACTGCATGGCCGTTCCCTGTGCCAGCTCACTCCAGCACCATACCCTTGCATCTGACCTGGATTCTATGAGTGACCTCGGTCTTTGCCGTCCATAAATAACCCCGATTTCCCGATGCCCGGTGAGGATTGCTACAACGCCAGCTTTGGAACTTTAATAGTTTCTGAATGAGGTAGGGTCTCCAGGGGCTCTTCCTCAAGCAGAATTAGAAGCTTTGATATGAAGGGAAACTGCAGAGGCAGCCCCGTGCAGCCTGAATAAGGGTTGGTGTGCTTGCGGTGCTCATACCTGCTCCAGAATGGGCATAGCCTGTGTCTCATACTCATGCTGTAAGAACTCTGTACCCGTGTTTCATAGACATTTCTTTTAGCAAAATTTAGTGAACCTTTCCTCCATTCCTTCCTTTCATGTCTCAGTTACTTTTCAGATGCGTTCTTGTTTTGTCTTGAGAAATGTCCTCTTTCCGGATGGAGATGTTAGAAGCTGCTCCTGGATTTCTGGAGACACCAAGTGATGCACACGGTCTCCCCGGGCAGAGTCTTTCCTCAGGCGAGTAGAAAGGCAGATGAGGTGAGGGTCATGTGGGAGGTCACGGACATCCATCATCCCACAGGGTAGCTTACAGGAAGGCTTCTGATTAGGAGGCTGAACCAGCAGCCTCTCCACTACGTTGTCGTGTCTGAATGGCGGTGGCATAGTCATGAGAGTGGGGCTCCAGACTCTGTTCAGTTCTGGAGAACAGGCCAGGTCTGGGTGAAGGGAGAGACCCCATTTAGCATGTATGTGGGCCTTCAACACTCTCAAGGCAATAATACATCTCTTTTGTTAGCTGTCAGGTGGCCTGAATTCTCTGAGCGCGTGAACCCCAGGAACATGGCTGCTGACATGTGATCTCCACCGGGCTCCTTCACGGGCAGAGGCACAAGTGGGGCTGTTACCTTCCCAAGTGCAGGCTGAGGCTTGTTTCCATGACCATTGGAGAGAAAATGATCACTTTTTGCTGCTGTCCCGATCTACCTACTTCCCTCCTTCCTTCTTTTTTTCCTCTTTCTCACCTTCCTACCTTATTACATGAAATTTTTATTTTCTATTTTTTAAAAAGATTTTATTTATTTGACACACACACGCACACACACACACACACACACATATATAGAGAGAGAGAGTGAGAGAGAGAGAGAGAGAGAGAGAGTACAAGCAGGGGGAGCTGCAGGCAGAGGGAGAATCAGGCTCTCCACCTGAGCAAGGAGCCTGACTCAGGGCTCTATCCCAGGACCCTGGGATCATGACCTGAGCTGAAAGAAGACACTTCACCAACTGAGCCACCCAGGCCCCCTTTATTTTCTATTTTTATTATAAACTTAATAGAGTCTTGTTGTTGAGTTGAATCACATGGAACTCTCTCAGCTTTCACTCTGACAGACAACATCCTTGTCAGACAATGTCCTGGAGGGTAGTGACAAGCACAGGGGACACACAGCTCTTAAACGGTTGTCAGTCACTGGGGCACGTGCTATGGTACAACCATGCCTCCAAATTCTGCTTAGAAGCAGCTTAAAGAATAAAAATGCTCGCAGCGAACATTAGCAGCATCCCAAGTTACGCACGATCCCAGGCAATTTATATAATAGTCATTAAAGTTGGCGTTTTGCTCCCAATGATATTTTGATTAAAATATTATGTTCCATATTCCGAAAGGCAATGGTTTGTTAGAAACTGTCTGCAGCCTCGTACACTGCTCCTGGCCCCTGGCGCACCCCCCCCCCCCCGCCCCTTTTCTGCGAGTCACTTCGCAGAGAGGTCAAACCCAAGACCTATTTTGGGCATACGCCGTCCTGCATTTAGACGGACAGTGCTATACAATCCTTTCAACTTGTCAGTTCCCCCAAGGGCATTCTGTCGCAGGCGAATGCTGGGGGGCTTCCAGATGCCACAGTGCTGCTGGAAAGAAATCGTGGACAGGAGCCGTGATCTAGGCCGTGTGTGACAGAGAGGCTGCTTGAATGACCCTGCCTGCTGACATTTTCCACGTCTTTGATGCTAGAAGGAAGTCATGGGCAGCTGAACGCTTGCTCGAGCCTTTGACAAGATGCGGAGCTATTTTAGCAATGGTCCTAGTTTAACCTTCAGGCTTTCTTGAGGCACATCTCCCCAAGGATATCAGGCGGCCCTCTGTCGGGGCAACTTTGATGTTCTCCTGCCCAAACCAGACCTTTGTTGGCCTCAGAGGAGTAGCTTTGGGTTAGTTCCTTCCAGGTGCCTGCTGGTGGCCTCCATTCTGACTCGTCGGACATATAGCTTCAGGCAGAACAACTGATATTAGGGGAGCTATTCCCATACCGAGTCAGAGATGCATATACACTTGCTTTGCATTTTTCTAGTTCCCAACAGAACTGTATTCGTAGGATGAGGCCAATATCCTGCCCTCAGTTTTTATCTAGGGTCCTGGTAAGAAATGGCTACATGGGTTTGTACTTCGTGTAAAACATTTGTTGAGGGTGTTATCCATCATGTTAAGTGTCTAATACAATGCTATGCATGGAAATTTCCTTTTTGTTCAGAGCTGGGGAAATTATATCTCTACTGATGAATTCGTCTGATTAAAGGCAGATAAAAACTACTTAATATATCATGTTTCACCCTGTGCTTTGGTTGCTATGAAGTTCAGAGATAATTTTTTTGTTCAACTGAAGAAACTTTATGTTTAGTTTTTAAAAATAGTGTTCCCACCCTTCTTTACCTTTCATTATTTGTGTCTTGTCTTTGAGTTACTGATAAAATGTTTCAAGGGGCTTGCCGTACTATAGTCATGCCTTTTATGGTGTGCCATATCAAATTGTTTTTGGAAATGGGAATGGGAGAGATACCCATGATTTGTTTTAGAATTTCCGGAATTGCTCATGATCTGTGATACCATTAGTTAGGGAGGGAGCTTGAGGAGGGAAGGGGAGAGGATACGACATAATTAAAGGAAATTATGAACCACATAGGGAGGTGGGACATGAGGGCGGTCATGAGGTAAGCCGTTGGGCAACCACAGAGAGTAATGGGAAGTGAACTTGTAACTCCTGCTAAGATGAGAGAGGGTGGGGTCTAGGACCTGGGTTTGAAGACCCAAGTCCAGGTGCGTTCTGAGAAATTTGGGTTTTTGAATAGAGGTGGCATAAGATGAAAGTGTGATATAGAATATTTATCTGACATATGTGATGATTGGAGTTGAGATAAGAAAGATCAGATTAGCTGAAAGATTAGATAAAGGTGGTCGCAGAAGTTTAGGCATGCTTGAGAAAGACCTAGGTTTGCAGATATGGAGAAGGAAAGAACTCTGAGCTACGATGTAAAAACAGAAAGACCCAGAACATTTTTGACTCTCATTCAATGTATGTCAGAGATGATTCCAGAGCTAACAGGGTTGGAAATTTCTCTCAGGCCTTTTTGTGGTCTGACTTGGAACCCAGCTAGGTGTTGTTTTGGTAGAGTGTTTCCAGCTAACACTGAGTGGGGTAGAAATATGAAACACTGACATTTGGGCTTTTTTTTTTTTTTTGCTGTCGCTTTTTTTTTTTTTTTTTGCATTATGACTGTTTGAGGTCAATGCATAATTACATATTTAAATATTAAAAAAATTATACTGCTGATTATCTATCCCCCCAATATTATATTTTATTATATTTTCTAATAGATGTTTTAGAGAATGACTAAAAAAATATTAGTGTGATTGGCTATTGTAAATCTCTATTTTTGGTTGCTTGCCTGTTTCCTCAGTGATCGTGGAGCTGTGCCATTGGCCAGCTTGGTCTGTTATCTGGCTCGAACATTGGTGGCATTGGTGACCAACCCTTGGAACATTGACTGGACTTCTTGGAATTACCTGGCACAACTTTTTTTTTTTTTTTTTTTTTGCTTTTGGATCCTTCTTTAATTAGTCTCTTCAATCTGGCAAGATTTGCTATCTGGAATTCATTTTCTTACCTCGATGGCTTTTCTTAGGATCTCCCCTTTGGTCCTCTCACGATGACTTCTTCCTTACTTTTCACAGTCTTTCAGGATCAGATGCAGCTGGGCCTTAGCCTGAACCATTGCATTTCCTGCTCAATAACCTGTGACCTGATTAACTGGCACTTAGGACCTATTCCACCAGTTAAAGGATCTGGATCTGCTTGCACTCAAGCACAGTAAAGACAGTAAAGGGAGCTTGTTGAACTATTTCTCCTGGTAAAAACTTCTAAGGGGTGCTCAGTGTTTTATATATATATATATATATATAAAATTTTTAATATATATGTTATTTAAAAATATATATTATTTTAAAATAATGTATTTTAGTAATATATATTATTTAAATATATTATTTTAAAATATAATATTTAAATGTATATTAAAATAATATATCATTTATCAATTATATATTATTATATAATATTTTTTATTTATTAACCAATATATTAAAATAATCTACTATTTAAATATATATTATTTAAAAATAATATATATTTTAATTATAGATATATATATGTATTTTCCCACAGGCTTTAATTTTCTTTTTCATTTATTTAGAAACTTAGAATTACATATTGCTAGAGCTTATTAAAGAGAGAGTAAAGTCAAATAACTCAATACATGGTTATATTGAGAAAGAATTTATTAATGTCAAGAAGCTAGTAAGGCAGAGTAAGAAACCAGGAGTTCTGACCCAGGGCCAGTTCCTCTTCATTGCATTGTACTGGGGCCCCAGGCCATTGTGCTATGAAAGTGCCTTTTCTTCTATCCAGGTAAAGGAGTGTAGTATTTTTTGCAGAATGTCTTATTTTCACTTTGGATGCCAATTTGTTTTGAAGGAAGGCAGTGCAAAGTAGTCTTTTTTTTTTTTTTTTTTAATCAATATATAATGTATTATTAGCCCCAGGGGTACAGGTCTGTGAATCATCAGGCTTACACATTTCACAACACTCACTATAGCACATACCCTCCTCAATATCCATCACCCAACCACCCTATCCCTATCCCCCCAACCCCCAGCAACCCTTAGTTTATTTCCTGAGATTAAGAATCTCTTATGGTTTGTCTCCCTCCTGATCCCATCTCATTTCATTTTTCCCTCCCTACCCCCATGGCCCCCCACCCTGCCTTTCAAATTCCTCATATCAGAGAGATCATATGATAATTATTTTTCTCTGATTGACTTATTTCGCTTAGCATAATATCCTCTAGTTCCATCCACATCATTGCAAATGACAAGAGTTAATTTCTTTTGATGGCTGCATAGTATTCCATTGTGTATATATACCACATCTTCTTTATCCATTCATCTGTTGATGGACATCTTGGCTCTTTCCATAGTTTGGCTGTTGTGGACATTGCTGCTATAAATATTGGGGTGCACATGCCCCTTCAGATACATTTGTATCTTTAGGGTAAATACCAAGTAGTGTGATTGCTGGGTCGTAGGGTAGCTCTATTTTCCACTTTTTGAGGAACCGCCATACTGTTTTCCAGAGTGGCTGCACCAACTTGCTTTCCCATCAACAGTGTAGGAGGGTTCCCCTTTCTGAATTTCCTGTAGTTTCCTGAATTGTTAATTTTAGCCATTAGTGTGAAGTAGTCTTAATGTGGACTTTGGGATTTATCAGCTTAGAGTTGATTTTTTGATTTTCTTTGTGCTTGAGTTAGCTCATCTGGGCATTGGGGACAAGCATAACTAACTGGTCTCTTTGGTCAGGTTTTTCTGTTGCCTGCCTTCAGTTCTTGGCCTTCCAAGGCATGTGTTTGCCTCCAACCAGTGTCGACAGAATGGCCCTCAGTGAAAACTATACTTATTTTAGCAATTTTTCTTTGACTGATGAGGTTGAGCAAGTTGCTTGTTCAAAGCATACTTTAAGTATAGACTGGGAGGAAATCCCTGTTCAATTTGGAGTAAATCAGTATTGAAGAGAAGTCTTTGCAGTTGAAAAAAGAGACAAATGCCCAAGATTTTGCAAATCTTCTCAAAATCAATGCAAGCCACGAACTGAAATGTGAACAAGGATAATGAAGCAGTTACTTGTACAATACCAGTTAATGTCAAGGAGTTTTTTGAATGTCAGCTTCATCTTGAGTATAGAAGGTCAAAAATAGAAAGATATCTTCATCTAGTCCCAGAACTCTTGTAGAATCTCTTGCTAATTTTTTCTTTGAGACTACCTTAGATTTGAAGTTGTGTTTCCACTAGGCCCCAGTTATCAACCCCTATCACCACCTGTGCTGCATGTGTAATGCAAGATGGATCCATCATGGAGTTCATGGAAGCTGGCCATCATGTATCTGTAAAGACATGTTGCAGACTTATCTTTCTATTTCCTGTAACCCATAGGAGAAATTTAAGAACTAATTATGTACTATATGTTGGTTAACTGAAATTAATTTAAACAACAACAACAACAACAAATATATCCTCTGTGTGTAACACTCTCCTTAAATCTTTTTTTTTAAAGATTTATTTATTTATTGAGAAAGGGAGACAAAGAGAGAGAGTGAAAGTGGGGGGGAGGGGCAGAGGGAGAGAATCTTCAAGCAGACTCCCCACTGAGCATGGAGCCTGACACTGGGCTCTCTCCCATGACCCATGAGATCATGACCTGAGCCAAAACCAAGAGTTGGACACTTTAACCAGCTGAGCCACCCAGCTGCTCCCACCTTTACATCTTACTTCCTCTCTACAGTGAATGACTTATGACACATTTCTGCTCAATCTGCTGGATGTCTCAGTGAAGATGCTAGATGACAATGAAAGATGTAAACAGTTGGCACTTCCACTTTGTATAATACAAGGAAGGTTTCATCTTACTGGTGTTACTTTTTAGAATTTTATATAAACATGAGACTGAATATTGAAATATTTCTTTGAGAAATGGGTGTTTGATTTTTGTACTCATTTAGGTTGTCTGTGCAGGGTCCAAGTATGTCAAATTATAATTTTCCCCAAGAATGTGACATACAAACCATGGTGGTGAGATAAATGATGACTTTGACTTGGTCATATACTCAGGAAATGAATGCCAGGACAGGTTATGGGATTGAATCAGGCATAGGGAAGCAATTGACTTTAGAATGATTTGGGAGTGTTTGCCTTTAGCATTATGTAAGAACTTGTTTTTGATTGACTTGCAGTGAAGAATGGTGCCTTAATTGGGAGGGAGCTTGAGCTTACAAAATCCCCTCTTACATTCTCCACTGTACTTTCTTTCTTAGTGGATCAATAAAGAACTAAGAATTAAACTGTTGTGGGTTTTTCTTTTTGCATTTTTCCTCGATCAAAGCTAAAAATTCTGGTAGGAAAAAGGGTAGTTGAAGGTTGCTTTCAATCTGGTTCAATTGATCCAGCCTCTACTTGGGGCAAAGCACTGGGGCGTCTTGGTATAATCTTTCTCAGAAGGGTGCTAGAAGCACGGAGTTCTAGAATTGGAGGGGATCTTATCAGTTTCCTGGTCCACCTCTCTCAAGCTACAAGCTAATAAACTAAGGTTGAGAATAGGCAGATCTGATCTGTTCAAGGTCACAGGGGTCAGCCACAGAGAGAGACTAGTTTTCGTTTTTTAAATTTTATTTATATTTATTTATTTATTTATTTATTTTTATTTTAATATATTATTTATTTATTATTTTATTTATTTTATTTAATTTATTATCTTTATTAGTTCAGTTTGATATTAGTACTTTGTTCTTTATTTTTCTCCCTCTCTGATGAGTCTATCTGATTTCCCAGGCTTATTCATTTTGCCTCTTCCTTAACAGGTTTTGGAGCTTGATTGCTTTAAGACGAGCTTAATTTAACTCTGTTGACCTGATGAGTCTGGTGTGTCTATTCTAGGGTCAAAGAGATCTATTTTTATCCTTGGCTTTGCAGGAGGCTGGGCTGGTGCTAGATTATGATGTTACCTTGATTTGGAAGCCTGAGGTAGGAGAAGAGAGAAAATGGGTATTTGCTTTATTCCCCAGAGTCCATGTATGTAGCAGGCAGACCCCCTGCTTCCATGTCTTGGCTCTGCCACTTGCTAGCTGGGTGACCTTGAACAGGTTGTTTTGCTTCAGTTTTGTCATCTGTAAGATGAGACAGACCTCACTAGTAATTTATGATGTATAAACCCCTTGGACCAGTGCCTGACAGGTAATGCGTATTCCATTAGGGTTACTTCTTATTTTCTTTGGGTCTACCTTTGTCTGGCAAACAGTGTACTCTCTTCAGTAATGCTGTTCAGGATCACAGAGGCTGTGAGTTAAGTAGAGCCTGCATCTCCACTAGGTGAAGTGGCTTTGGATGTCTTTGCTGTGCTGACTCTGGAAGTTTTGCCCTAGTTCCTCTGATGGCATTGCTGCTCTTTCCTAACTGATGACATTATTGATTTTCTTTGTCAACCTAGCACATTGAGGGACAGCATCCTTCTGCAAAACTAACACAAATATGACTCAACTTAGTGCCAGAGATGACCGCGAGTCTTTGGCTGTCACCGCATGATGCTAGACCAAAAATTAATTGAATGAAAAAAATCAGTTAAACACATTTTTTGAGTCATGAACAAGAGCAGCTGGGGTTTTCTTACTTCTAGGCATTGACATCACGAGGATGATGTCATGGAGTTCCATTTCTGTCTTGATTGTGCATCATGAATCCTAACATCAATCAATAAATCATGCAGGGAGATGGCATTTCCTCCCTTTTCCTCAAAGGGGTCACTCTGGCCAGATAGCATTTGAATGTTCCATGTAAACATTTAATTAAGAAATAGGTTTGCACTCTTGCTCTCTTATGTTGCATTTCAAGGTTACTTTGGGTAGGTTTGACTTTCTGTTGCATTATAAATCCAATATTTGTTTTCTTAACATTTGGTTCTCTTTTGTGATTGCCTTTCTTATAAAATCTTAGCTTTAGTCTCTCTGATATTTTATGTCAGACTGAGAACCATGATCCAGGTCATCTTTCTTGAGGAAGTCTGTAAAACACTTCCTTCAGCATCGCCAGTTAAAATCAGGTCTCATTTTCTGCTTTGCTGGTTCACGATCTTAGAACTTTAAGGTTCAATCCGTGATGGTTCTTGGGCTCTATGGAAAGCCTCAGCGTATACTGTCCTCTTGCAATGAACTCTGTACAGAAGAACCAGTGTTTTTCTAGGCTGATATACAAGAGATTTGAGAAGGCAGTTTTCCATTTTGTATCTGGTTATCAAATCTAGGTGACTCTCCATAGCATGTATATTTATGAGCTGCTGCTGGTAACTACCTTTAGGACCACCACGATGTCTTTAGTATGAATTGAGGACTTTGTTTCATTCTTTTAAGAAATGCTTATGAGGCAAGGCTATATTCTACATGCTTAGGATTCACCAGCAAATGCAAGAGAAAAATGTTCCTTCCCTGGGGGCAATTGGGTAGCTCCGTTGGTTCAGTGTCTGTTTTCTGCTCAGGTCATGATCTCAGGGTCCGGGGATTGAGCCCTGAGTTCAGCTTCCTGCTCAACAGGGAGCCTGCTTCTCCCTTCCCCTCTGCCCTCTCCCCCTGCTCGTGCTCTGTCTCTGTCTCTCTCTCTCTCTCTCAAATAAATAAATAAAATCTTTTAAAAAATGTTCCTTTGCTGATGGAACTTCCATCTGTGCCAGGGATGGGGACTGGGATGGTGGAGAGCTTGTGGGTTGGAGAATAAGCAATAAGCAAGATAACTAGGGTTGCCAGCAGCCTCTCTAGGCTTTTATTCATTCTCTCTTAATTTAAATGATCTTTCCTCAATGTCGTCATCTTTCTCTGGATGGGCTGCAAACTTCAACAAACCCCACACCAGTAGTTTTAGGACATGCCTTCCTCTTCTGGAAACTGCTGAACACAGGTGTAGGGTTTTCCTAGGTCAAGGCTAATACAACAATACGTCTCTTAGATAATAAAATAATAGATACAGTCAATTAGATCAGCCATCCTCAATCCCCATTCCCAGCTGAATAGAGGAGAGAACCAGTCACCACATTTTAACTTCTTGCTGATCACCTTAGGGCAGAGCTTCTGCTATGTGTGTGAATTCCTTAGTGTCCCAAGCTCTCGCAACAGGAGCACCATGGGTTAGGGTGACTTGCTGGTACTGTTTCCATTAACTTCCTTTTCTGCCCATCCAATGTCTGTCATGGGACCAATTCTCCACCAGGTGTGGGAGACAGAAGCTTAGAAAAGCGTGGATAAATGAGAGAGATCAAATCTTCATTGCTTAAGGAGTACATTTATAGTCCATTAAATCAAGTCACTTAAAAATGTCAGTTGTACTAAAAGATGGGTGAGAGCATAGCCCTTTCTTTGAGTTCTGTCTGTGTCTCTTCCCAAGGCGCAAGCAGGTATAATAAGTACAGTAAGATGCAAGCATAGTATAGTAATTATATAATAGAACAGTATATAACATGCTTTTTTGTATATACAATGTATAACATAGTGACTTGTTATATAATATGTAATCTATAGCAGAGACAGTAACATATAATTCGGGTTGCTCCACTGCACAACAACACAATTCCAGCTGTGGAAGGATTGTAGAGATTCTTTACATTATTATTATTTTTTTTAAGATTTTATTTATTTGCAAGAGAGAGAATGAGTGGGGGGAGGGGCAGAGGGAGAAGCAGACTCCTCACTGAGCAAGGAGCCCAACATGGGGCTCCATCCCAGCACCATGGGGTCATGACCTGAGCCAAAGGCAGGTGCTCATCTGAGTCACGCAGGTGCCTGTACATCAGTCGCTTCTAATCTAAGATCAGTGGCTGCTATTGAACATCATTGCATTGATCATAAACAACAGTGTTTATGTGGAGGCGATCTGTAACTTACAGCGGACTCTCAGAGCGGCTGTTGAAGAAAACGCTCACCCGGACCAGATCTGGGTGGGAGAGAATTAGAGACTCACAAAGCGCTCGGTTGCTCAAGGTCACGTGGATTTTGGCAGCCCAGGCCTAGTTCAGATCTTGTGACCAAACTCCCAATGAGAAATATTTATATCACCGCGAAGTGAAATTAGGTCGGATGTTTCTGGGCTGTGTAAATATCAAATGCGCATGAGCCTGATTTGTGGCTGAACGGGAAGCTCTCCTCCTTGCCGGCCTAAACTGCGAGCGGAGCTTTTCAGAATCGTTGAAATTTTTAGTTTTTTGTGGGCGTGACTGTAGTGAATGTCGACAGGTATCCACTTACTGTTTAAAACAACAACAACAACAAAACCCCAGTTCATTCTAGTTCTTTTGTGTAGCCCCCAGTTTCAACTGTTTACTGAAATCTAGCCTCGGAGGCCTTGGAAGAACACCCCGTCCTTGACTCAGAACAAAGAAGAACATTCTCTCGTTTTGCGTGGAAACTGCAGGGCCCCTCTGCAGCTGGTGGCTTTTCTTCTCCATCAGTGACTGTCATTTCTGGGTGCTGCGCGATCCTGAGGATGCATTCTAGATAGGTCACTGCGTCCTTCAGGACAGAATTCAGATGTAGAGAAGTGATAAGTTAAAAAAAGAAAGTATCACATTTCTTTCCGTAGAAAGCTGGCTAATTTCGTAACCTTTTTTTTTTTTTAAGATTGACTTTTTAAACCTTCCGCTATCACTTTATTTTTAATGATGTGTTGTATAATTTGAAATATGAAAGTTATATCATTTTCTTCCTCCCCAACCTGACCTGGTTAGCTTGAGGAATCCACCCGAATGTTTCTAATGGTTCCTGAATGTAGAAAACTAGGGCATCAAGGGAAGGTATTTTCTGATTTGATTTTTGGTGTCTGGGCACTGCTTCTTTGAATGGGTTGTCATTCAGATTAAGGAGTAAAATACATTTATCTGAGATCTTTATGATGGGCAGTTGCAAAACAAAATTGCTTCCCAGCCCTGAGAGAACAGGTGCATTGTTCTTACTTTATAATAAAGTCTGACTGGATGGATGGATTCGTGTTCAATGAATGGGAAGTTCCCATTTTTAATTTGTATGAATCGTTGGAAGCACCCCTGCAAGGTTCAGGTGGGATATTATTGTGGAGAAGTCCTGCTTGGGTCTCGCAGAGAGAGAGAGAGAGAGACTCTGTCTCTGTCATGGTGTTCCTTCAGAAGGAAAGGGAAGTTCATTAACACTCAAATCCCAGGCACCTGGGCAACTTGCAACTTCAACAAGAGTGAAAGGGACCGATAGTGTCATTTGGATGTACATTTGGCTTCAGGAAAAATAAAGATTTCTTCAGAAGACACCTGGACAAAATATTAAGGCCCTAGAGTCTGGTAAGAGAACGAGAGTATGGAAATCTTTTGAGGAAAGTCAGATCCCTTCGTATCTGTAGCCGGTGTGCTTGTGAAAGCTAGGTGTACCAGACAATTAAGGTCACCTGAACGTGCCTCTCCCAACCTTAAGTATAGAAGGTCTTTCTAGATCTTCAACTGATTAGTTGCTTGTGTTTGACTCCAGTGGTATTCTGTTTAATTCCAACTTAATCCACTGCTTCCCCTTTTCTATCTTTGTCCCCAGATCAGGGGTCGAGGGAGATTTGAAATGTTTCTAAGGGAAAGGCCTTATAAGGAAGGCCTCTAAGGAAGAAGCAGTTTTGATCAATTCCCACGAAGTTCTTTTGAAATGCGGGTGTGACAGTTAATTTTATGTGTCAAGTTGACCCCGTTAAGGGATGCCCAGATAGCTGGTAAAGCATCATTTCTGGGGGTGTCTGAGAGGATGTTTTTCAAAGAGATTAACCTTTGAGTCAGTAGACTGAGCGAAGAAGAAGACCGCCCTGGGCAGTGTGGGCCTGCATTATCTAATCTGTTGAGGGCCTGACTAGAACAAAAAGACAGCGAGAGGGAATTTGCTGTCTTTGTTGAGTTGGGACCTGCCACCTCTCCTGCCCTAGGATATCCTTGCTCCTGGTTTTTGACCTTTGGACTTGGACAAGAACTTACACCACTGTACACTTCTACTTTCTGCCCTACTTCTACTTTTTCTACTTCTGCCCTATTCTCAGCCCTTTGGACTTGAACTTAAGACTATTGGTTCCTGGGTTCTCTGGCTTTTAGACTCAGGCTGAATCACACTCCTGGCTGCCAGGTTCTCTAGCTTGTGGAGGGCAGATCATGGCACCTCTCAGCCTTCATAACTGTATAAGCCAATTCCTATCATAAATCTCCCATTACATCTCTCCCTCTCTCTGTCCTATTGGATCTTTTTCTCTGGAGAACTCTAATAGAGCAGGCATGTCTCAAAATTAGGGAGTAGCAGGCCTGAGGTCATCAGTGCACTCTTGAATTCGTTTCTTCCCCTGTCTGAATTTGGGAGGGGTGCTGGCTGGCCGGTGTATGACTGTTTTTGTACACCAGGCCGGTATTCTAGCTCTCAGGGATGAAGAGGCTACTTTGAGGGTCTGGCCACAGAACTAGGTTGGAAGAGGTCATGTTTCCAAAAATAATGAGTTCTCTAGGTCTTACATACTGTTATCTTGTCTTGTAGTAGATGCTAAACAAACATTTGAATAAGTGATAACTATCATTTAGGAAAGCACAATAAATGGGGTAAATATCTTTAGGATCATAATGACTTTTTTTGGTTACTTATATAATGTTGAAATTGAAAAACTGTTGCCTTCATATTTTTCAGAAAGTAAATGAATTGCCTTATAGTTTCATAGCTGCAGGACATGAAAATATCTCAAACACACATTTGCTGAAATTATACTCCTCCTGTGAAAACTAGTGAGTGAGTACTTAGGTGTGATGGTGAGGATGAAGTTGATAATTTTAAGTGATATAAATAGAAGTGTGGATATCAAGACATTGGGATTATTTTAATTATTGACCAGAAGTTTACTGAGAACAGGATCAAAGATTGCACTGTCTTTAACAGTGAGCTTTTCTCTTATTCATTCTTTTTTTTAAAAAATAGATTTTATTTGTTTATTTGACAGAGAGAGAGAACACAAGTAGGCAGAGAGGCAGGTGGAGAGAGAGGGGGAAGCAGGCTCCCTGCTGAGCAGAGAGCCCGATGTGGGGCTCAATCCCAGGACCCTGGGATCATGACCTGAGCCGAAGGCAGAGGCTTAACCCACTGAGCCACCCAGGCACCCAAAGATTTTATGTATTTATTTGAGAGAGAGCACAAGGCGGGGAAGGGACAAGGAGACTCTCCACTGAGTGAGATGCCTGATACCGGCCTCGATCCCAGGACCCTGAGATCAAGACCTGAGCCAAAGGCAGAGGCTTAACACACTGAACCTCCTAGGCACCCCTCTCTTATTCATTCTTGAATCTCCAGCAAACACACTGCATTTGGCATTGAGTTGGAACTCAGGCCATGCTGGGTTGTAGGAAATAAATCTCCCCTTTTGTCCCCCTGCACCATTCCCTTTTATAGGGATGGTGATGATCTTATTTATTCCCAGCAACACTGTGAGGTAGGGACTGTTTTTACCACCTAGTTTTTAGAGATGACACTGTGGCACAGAGAGGTTAAGAAACATGTCCAAGGTCACACAGTGAGTAACTGACACACTCTGGACTCAGCCTAGATCTCTTTAATCCGAAAGCTTCTGCTTCCAGCCACTAGGATACCTGTTTCCCACCACACCACAGGCTATACATAGTAATCTAGACACAGGATAGCTTGCCACAATGACTTCTTTAAATGGCCAATGAGCCTGTATTAGTTTCCTGGGCTGCAGTTATAATTCACCCAAAGTTAGTGGCTTAAAACAATATAAATTTATCCTTGTACAGTTCTGACTGCCAGAAGTTGGAAATCAAGGCATAGGCAGGGTCACTCTTCCTCCAAACCCTCTAGGGGGAGGATCCTTTGCCTTTTCCAGTGTCTGCAGGTATTCGGTGTTCCTTGGTTTTGTGGCAGCATAACTTCATCTCTGCCTTCTTCTCCATATGGGTCTTCGTGTGGCCTGTCCTGTGTCCCTGTGCCTGTCTCCCCTTCCCTTCCTTTCCCTTCTCGGCACCTGTCGTTTGGTTTAGGAGCCCCCTTAATCCAGATCATCTCCTCTCCAGATCCTTAATTACATTTGCAAACACCCTTTTTTTCTGAATAAGGTCACAATTTATAGGTTCTGCGGGGTAGACACGGACATCATTTCAATTCATTATAGTATACCTCTTAGTCCTTTTTATGTACCCCAAATTAAACCAAGTTTTTTTTGGGAAGGAAAAAAAATACCCACCAAATGTGCTATTTGCTGTGAAAGGTGTCTTCTTTGTTTTATTCAGTAGAACTTCTGCTCCGATTTACCTCCACAACTCTGGATGTTAGGCACGTGAAGACCATGTGTTGTCTCTTTGCTTTCCCTGGATATTATGGTCTTTCAATGAATATACCTGTCTCCCTGCTGCCCCCTGCGGCATCCTTTTAAGATGCTTTTCTGGTTCTGGTTATTAACATTTTCTTTCCTATTTTTGCTAGTTCCTCCTTTGATTTCTTTTGCTTCCTTTTAAATTAATTTTTAACTTAAAATTTTTATTATTTATTTGTATATTTTATTCCATTCTTTTTTATTATTCTTGATTGTGCAAGGCCTTCCTATGTTTGAGTGACGAGATTGTGCAACTCGGAGGGTTTTGATGGTGATAGTGGGTCCACCGTACATTTCATGAGTACCATAGTATGATGAGGAAGTTTCCTGGGGTTTGGGCAATGTTTTATTTTATTTTATATTTTATTTTTAAGATTTATTTGTGAGAGAGAGAGAGAGAGAGCGAGCACGAGAGTGGGAGAGGCAGAGGGAGAGAGAATTTCAAGTAGGCTCCACACTCAGTGCAGAGCCCAGTGCAGGCTTAAATCCCACCCCTCTGAGATCGTGACCTGAGGCGAAATCAAGATGTGGGTGCTTAACTGAATGTACCACCCAGGTACCCCTGGGCAGTGTTTTAAAAACTAGGTCAGTAAATTGTTCATTCTCCTAGATTTATCTCAGTACCAATATCTGAAAGATGTTAATGGCCAGATGCTATTTTAATGATGCTTCTGCTGGGCTTTTTTTTTTTTTTTTTTTAATGTAGATTTTTTTTCCTCTTGTAAAGTTTAAGACCATAAAGTCAACCCTCCTAGTCGGGTGAGAATTAAACTTTTCCCTTGTGAAAAATGACATGTTGGTATTTTGGTTCCTGTGGCCTCAGTAATATGTTCAGGCTGAATATCAGGTGGCTTCCCAGGACATTCTGATTTGACCTCAAAGATGATAAATATGTGAAGTTGATGGTAGTTTTTATGGCTATGAACTGCTTGGTCTTGTTGTAGGGATTGGGACCTTCTATTCCAATCCCATATCTGAGGCTTCTCTGATGAGTAAATTTAGCAGTACTCAAGGATTAGGTAGTTGTTGGGATTTACGACTGTCATCAGGCAAGGGTTTGACTACCACAACCATTGGTAATAAAGCAGACAGAATATGCCTCAGGGCTGGGATTTCCAAAATTGTTGCTTTTTCCCTTAGGCATTATTACTTCTGTAATAAACAGGTACTGAAATAAGACCAAACCTCTCCCACACCCTTTTCCTAAACTTCCCTCCAGGTGTGGATTTAAGACACCCAGAACCTCCTCATGACTTTCATAGTTTTCTTTGGCATTTTGCGAGATGGCTAATCGTACACCAAGATTTTCGACCATTAGCCGGTCCTACCCCTCTGTATTTTTCCTGTGTTGTGTACTTCCCCTTTGGTTAACCAGATAATTATGAGGTGCATATATCACTTTGAAAGTTAAGACATGGCACGAAAAGCAGAAAAAAAATCATAGTCTTAGATGGATCTGTGGAAGCTTAACAGGAGCTGGTCTTAGTCCATTGTTAGTGATGGGGGGGTGGCTTACCAGCTAATTTAATGTAAAATGAACCTCAATTAATATTTTTCTTGTCAGGGCACCCGGGTGGCTCAGTTGGTTAAGCATCTGCCTTTGGCTTGGGTCATGATCCCAGAGTCTCAGGATCGAACCCTGAGCTCAGCTCCCGGCTCAGCAGGGAGTCTGCTTTTCCCTCTGCCCTTCACCCCGCTGGTGATCTCTCTCTCTCAAATAAATAAATACAATCTTTTTAAAAAATAATGCTCTTGTCAAGGGTGAACTGCCTGGGTACAGCGGGAAAAGGAGCAGAAATATAGGGACTGGGCAGAGAGCTGTTGAAGCTGGGGCAGTGATCACAGTTGTCCAGATCTAGCTGTGGCTTGGTTCACGTATTTGCTAAAAGAACACACAGTGAGGGAGGTACTGACCATCCACAGAGAACAATGTAGAGTGGAGAACGTATTTACTTTTTAATTTTTGTGGCAAGTGATTTAGGAGAAGCAGTAAGATTTTAGCAGGCCTGGGGCCAGTGGCTCTCAACTCCATGAAAACCAAAAACTGGCGGGGCTGCCATGGCTGACTCTGGAAGCCCCAGTGAGCTAAGGCCTTTCCCAGTGCTCCTCCTAGAAGATGCTTCAGCTCTGGCTCTGCATCCCGGCCATGACCGGTGGCAGCTGTCAGGAGCTGGGCGCTTCCTCCCAAAGCCCCAAAGGCTGAGGATTTTCTCTGCAAGCCTCTGACCCGGGATCTAAGTGCATCTGGGGCTGCGTTACACGTGAAAAGCCACCTTGCCTTCGGAGGGTAATGGGAAAGACCACAGAGGCTAATGGAAACTCGAGCTAATGGAAACGCTCACTGCCATGCCCGATGAAACACAAATTAGCATGCTGGCGGCGAGTGGGTAGATCAGAGAGCTAACAAACGCAGGGAGAAGAGAGGTCTTGTGTTACCAACTGAGCTCATCAGCCCGGGCCCCACTCATTAACATACTACCCCCGCCCACTGCCTCTTTGTGCTCGCTTTGCACCACGTGACCCGCTTTGCACAGTTTCTTTTCCATCTGCCGAAACAAACAACAGCCTTTGTAACCAACAGAAAAAGCAGCTGCAGGTGAAGGGCTATTTTTAGACCTGCTGAAAGCTCAACATTGATTACTGCCGTTTCACACCTAAAACACACAAGATGTGAGGCTGGATGAGAATCGATTTTTCACTCACTTCTGAGTTCACGGTATCTGCTTTCACACACTGCACCCTGCCTGGCTCTTCTGTCCCTGTCTCCCCTGACCCTGGAGATGCTGATGGGACAGGGGTCGGGTCACCTCTTTTATGCTCACCTACTCACATTTGGTAACAATTACTGACCTTTTGTCCCCCTCCCACCTGTCTCTTTAACATAATATCAAAGGGATTGGTTTACTGATTATGGATGTGTGTGTGGTCCAGGGTTCATGGCCACCTGCGATGACCCAGTATACACACCTAGAGTACTGGCTGTTTCATATTGAGAATGAGCTGTGAGTTTTTTGGTGCTAGCTCCTTTATCCTGCAGAATCAATTTGCAAGGTGGTGGTCTTGTCCTTTCACAGGTAAGGGTGAGAGGAGGTCTCGAAGAGGCAGAGAAGCCTGCTCAGCAGACCTCACTAGTCATGGCAGAACTTGACTCAAAACCCAGGTTTGTCTGACTCAGGACCTCATGCTCCACTCCCTTTTCCCGCTGCCTTTCTCACTGATTTAATTTCAAACCATTCTTGACTGCAGAGGGGGCAGAACTCCATTTTTCTTTTGATATTTCCTCTAGCTCTTTGATTCTGTCATTAAGTAAATCTCCTTTGAGTACAGTTTTCTTTTTCTTCTTTCCTTTTTTTTTTTTTTTTTTGGAAATGCTACAGCATGACCAGTAATAGCTGGGATGTCAAATGTCTGTCATTTTTCTTTTCTAATTAAAACAAACACATTATGTACCCCTCCGATTTTCTGTCTATCATCAGAGCGCCCTATTTAATTGCCCCCACAGCTGCTTTATGCCTGTAACATGAATCTGGAAAGTGTTTTGGCTGTTGGCACTTGGCTGCGTGGATTCTTCTGATGGATTGTGCTAACCTGTGTGTTGCTCTTTGTCCAGCTTTCCTTTGATTACACGTGGCTTCCTCATGATCCCTTTTGAAACTCAGGCACTGACTCTGAGATGTCACCTAGGAAGGTCCTTGAGGTCCCCTTGGCTAACATTGTGCCAATTCATTGTTTGGGAATAAAAGAACCCTCTGTCTGTATCCTGTTAAAATGTGCTGCCTTTAATCTTCATTTGCCCCATGCTGAGTTACCTCAGTCAGACCCCAGAGAGCAGCCAGGGGAGAGACTCTCAGCATAAGAACAGACTAAGACCTGGGCAGGTCCTTCTCCACCCCCAAAGGACTCAAAGGTACTTTTCCTCTTGCGAAGTCTGCTTTCTGTGAGATCCAGCTAATGTCCTGAGACCCTGCAGAGGGAAGCAAAAAAGAGTGATCCCAAGGCTTGCTCCTGGGAGAAGATATTCAGGTGTTCTTGCAGAACTGTAGGAAAACTCAGAAGATTGAAACTTTCCTCTGGTTTCCCCCATCTGTTCGCAAGTCATCTGTAAATATGTTTATGCCAACAAGAGTCCTTCCGTTGCAAACAACAGAAATGGACTCTTGTTAAATTTAAGCCAAAAGGGAATTGATTGGATGCTGCAGGGCAGCTCCCAGAACTGAAGATGAATCTGAGCAATGAACCTTGGGAAGAAAGCGGGGGGCACGGTGGGTCCAGAAAGCTCGGGAACCGTCCTTTCTGGAGACACTCCTAGGACAAGTCAGCCTCAGACCTCCAGTCACTTGACTCTGCTGTGAATTACAGAGAGGCGGAATGGCCTGCTGTGTCATGGGCTGACCTTTGGGGCCAGGTCAACAGTTCCTCTAAGCCTTCCCAAGGGAACTCTTGGTGCTCATTCTAGATGAAGGGCATACCAAAGCAAAACCAGCCTCTGTCCCCTGGGCTATATCCCAGGCTCCAGAGAGTCTACAGAAAGCTTTTCCCAGCTGTCTGCCGCCATGGGGCTAGAGTTCTTCGGACCTGTGGTACAGGAGCCCCGGCAGAGGAAGAGACCTGCAGGTGAGGTGAGCACCATCTTGGAAGTAACACAGTGGGTGGTCACTGGGTAACCTGGGCAGACACGCCGGGCACATTCTGGCAGGTCGGGGGGTGGGTACCACCTAGTGCCAACACCATGAGTGAAAGAGGCAACCTTTAGGGGCTGGTGGGGAGGTGACTGGCTCATGGAAGGTTGGTAGCAAGAGGGCTGGGATTTCACGTGAAGATGCCCCTCTTCAGGGAGAAGGATCCGGTATCGTAAGTCTTGTATCTTCCCCAAGATGTTCTCTCCAACAAGAGTCTGTGGGGTGAAGGCTGCCTTGCACGGCTAGCGTGAAGCAAGATTGCCAAGTAGGGGAAATGCAACGTCATTTGAAAAACGCTTTCCCATTCCTTGGTGATGGTGGTTCCCACTGAGGTGGAGAGCAGCATAAAAGACACTCCGTTGCTCCAGCTCTTCTAAGCTGCCTTGGAACCCATTCACACTCTAGTATGAGTAAATGAGAAGAGCTTGGGGTGGGGGGCGTTTGCCTTTTCACCATGAGTAGAAGAAACCCAAGGAAAGAGTTGACTCTCCAGTTGACGAAATCTCCTTAGTCAGGATGTGTGGGAGAGAGAGAGGACAACATCTGAATTTTCTCTGTGCAGAGTAGGGGTCACCTGGGAGTCACACTCCTGGTTTTGATTCTATTCCTTAAGAGAAGAGGTGAGACGAGAGAGCAGAAGGGAAGGGTTAAGGATACTTTTCTGTCACTATAGATGAAGTATAACAAACCCAGGTGTTAGAAATGTTAGAAATGTTCTGTCATCGTATTGCAGGATATACATATAACCCTCCTTGTGATGATCTCAACTGCTGTGGTTCTGGTATAATTCCACGATTCTCTTAGCTGAAATCAGTAGTGTGCTGGGGTGGCTCATACTGACTTGCAGGAGTTGACCCTCCGCGTTTCCCCCCAACTCGGCATTCAGTGACATCGCATTGGTGGCTGAAGATTGGACACAGTGGGAATATTTATATCACAGAAATTAGAAATGCTATGAAGCAGGATATTTTTTTCAGAGAATTAGCTGTTTAGCATTTATCTGCTTATAAGTGGATATAGTTCATGTTGGAAGTAATGCTTTTGCATCCCTAATGCTCTCCTTCCTATGGATATAACATATTTCAAAGTCCCCAATAAGTGTATAAATATGTAGTTAACCATCTCAAAGCATCCGTGTAGTCTGCCTTTGATATTAAGCTTTTATACTTAGAAGCTTTCATACTTTAGAAAAAAAGAGCTTTTATACTTTATACTTTTATACTTTAGAAAAAAAGTGAAAGAAAATGCTGTTTTCTGATTGTAGTGGGGACACATACTGAAATGACTGTGGATTAGAAAAGTTGAGAGTGTTAGCCAAGACCCTTTTAAGTTGCCATCACCTTCCAGCCTTTTCTCACCTCCTCCTCTCTCCTGGTCTCTGTTACTGGAGAGAATTACAAGTGTCAGCGACCTGTTAAATCTAATGAGTTCAGGACAGCCTAGGCTCTGTTCATGGATTTTGGCCTGCTGACACAGGTTAGCAGAAACATATTATCTCTGGTAGGAGGCAGCCTACTATAATTGCAAGCACACTTTCAGCAGAGGCAGATTTTGCAAATTGGAAAAAAAAGGTGTTTGGAACAGTGAGTATATAGGAGATGAGTTATTCTGGGGGCAAGGTGCACTATTCAAAGAAATGTCTATTTGCTTTTGTGTTCGAATCCAAGACAAATAATATATCAGGCCACAGATAATCAGAGCACATGTCCAGAGATGTTTACCATTTCATGTCTGTTAAAACTTGCTTTTATTATCAGAATGGCTGTCATGCATATGCTTGCAATTTCCAGTGCAGGACCAAAAACTGTTAAAAAAAAAAAAAAGGAATTCTCTAGAAAACTAGATATTCTGTTAAAAACACTACTTATTTATTTGAGATAGAGAGTGAGAGAGCACATGCAAGAGGGGCAGGGGAGTGGGAGAGGGAGTCTTAAGCAGACTCTGTGCTGAGCATGGAGCCCTATGTGGAGCTCGAGCTCATGACCTTGAGATCATGACCTGAGCTGAAACCAAGAATTGGATGCTTAACCAGCTGTGCCACCCAGGTGCCCTTAGAATACTCAATAGTCTAAAACATGTAGTTCATTTAACATCTTTGACCGAACTAAAGGAAAAGAGGGACACAATGGAACAGGGCCAGTGACTTTGGACAGGTTCAATACAGGATTACACTTGACAGTGATTTTAGGCACTCAGAGACTTTGCAAAGAGAAAGCCCTAAATATTGAATCAGAATTCAGGACAACCTCAGTGTTCCTTTAAGAATAGTGTATGCTGTGGCAGCTGGGTGGCTCAGTGGGTTAAAGCCTCTGTCTTCGGCTCAGGTCATGATCCCAGAGTCCTGGGATCAAGCCCCACATTGGGATCTCTGCTCAGCAGGGAGTCTGCTCCCCACCCCTGTCCCCGCCTGCCTCTCTGCTTACTTGTGAACTCTGTCTGTCAAATAAATAAAATAAGAAAGAAAAAAAGAAAGAAAGAAAGAAAGAAAGAAAGAAAGAAAGAAAGAAAGAAAAAGTCACTTGTAATCTCCCAACCCAGAGAGAATCGCCTTTCAGCACATTTTCCCCAGAATACTTCTTATATGTATATGCAAATATATCATAGACTTCAAGTTGGAATCATTTTGTATATACAATTTTATACTCTGCCTTTCCCCCTTAAAATTCTCACAAGCATCTCTGCATGTCATTAAATATTGTACAAAACTTGCTTTCTAGGGGCGCCTGGGTGGCTCAGTGGGTTAAGCCTCTGCCTTTGGCTCAGGTCACGAACTCAGGGTCCTGGGATTGAGCCCCGCATCAGGCTCTCTGCTCCGCAGGGAGCCTGCTTCTCCGTCTCTCTCTACCTGCCTCTCTGCCTACTTGTGATCTCTCTCATCAAATAAATAAATAAAATCTTTAAAAACACTTGGTTTTTAATTGTTGGCTGATATTCCGTCATGCAGAAAGATTGTAATTCATTTCACATGCTTTCTGTTGTTAGACTTTGAGGTTGTTTCCAACCTCTTGCTCTTGTAAATCGCAGATATCTCCGATTTAGAGCTCCACCGATGTCCCCACATAAAAATCTATATGCACGTTTCTTTTTCTTTTTCTTTCTTTCTTTTTTTTCCTTTGGTGTGCGTTTATGACTACATCCTCTCTGTACATTTTTAGGAATAGGATTCCTGATCCAAACAATTGTGATAATTGTAATAGCTTTTGATACGTGTTTCCAGATCACATTCTCCAAACACTTCCTACTTTATAACCCCATTTCAGTGATATGAATACTGTCAAAATGTACATTGATATAAGCATAAGTGGATGCAAGTGGGGGAAATTGAGCTCTGAAAAGGTATTTTGTAATGATTACTTCGTAGAGAGCTGAAATAAAGTCCTTGCTTCCCGATTTGCTCCCTCCCGAAATCACTATGTGACTACCTCCCTCATCACCTCCAGCCCTCTCTTCACATACCACCTCCTTCAAGGGGCCTTTCTGGAACCCTCTGACCACTTCTTACCCTGTTTTATTTTTCTTCTGACACCAAGCATTACTTGGGATTATATATTTATGGTGGACGTCTCTGTTGTTTCTGGCCTCTTGCCCTCAGCACCATGAGGGCGGGGAGCTTGTCTGGTTCGCTGCGGACCGCGCCTTCCACAGAATGTGTACTCAGCAAGCAGGCATGGAGTGGTTGTGCCAAAATACCTCCAGAATTTGGTTGCTTTTAAGCTGTTTATTGTTATTCCTTCAGAAAACCCAAGTGTAATATTACATAACAAGCAACTGTCAGATGTTTAGTCCATCCTGTTAGTGACTCTGAGATGGCTGGCTCCCACCTTTCCCTCCAGAAATTATGTCATCTGTGCAATTGCACAGATCAGCATAACGTACTTGGTCGGCATCAGCAAAATATGCGCACGGACCCATGGCTATTTTATTTATCAGTTTTGGTATTTGGGATTCTGAATTGAACGGGGAGAGCACTATGCATTTCCCATTGTAAGCCATCTGTGTTTACAGCGCTTTTCCAAATCATGGGTTTTTTGGCTATTTTCTTTTTATTTGTAATAGACTTTGCTTGGCAATTCAGGCAACAGACTAGTTTGCACGTGTACGGACTTGTTTAGCCATCCAGTGTCTTTCACCTCCTTGGGTGAAAATAATCCTCACTCGGGTGAGATTATTGTCCCCCTGTGGCCCCCACTCCAGTTGCTACTTACCCATTGTAGCTTTCCCAGGAGGCATGGGAAGGAGAGAGGAAGGAGAGAGGGGGGAGCATCGCCTACTTAGAGATTCAGGAAGCAACAGCGAAAGGATTAGAAAATCTACCTTGCTTTGTGGATTCTCAAGGGCTTTGGTCACCCCGTGGCCTCCCTGTGGCTAAGGGACTGGTTCTGGTTGATGGCTTGGGGAGGACTAGCCTCTTTCTCTGCAACCACGTCTGTCAGGACGTTTGTGCTGGTCTGATGACACTTGGCACGTTGTGTGGCGAAGGCTCTGTGGTGGCTGTCTTTGAATGCTAATAGGAGCGCTGCAGAATTAGCGGAGACTGGCTCGTTCATCCCTGTTCTGTGCCCTGCCCAGGCCTGGCAGAAGGTCTGTGCTGAGGAAATACTTGAATGAATGAGAGAAGCTCAAAATGAAAGTGTTCCTAGGGAGCGGGACCGGATTAACTCTCCACGGACGTTTATGCAGGGGGACCCTGCTTCCTGATTTGTCTCCTGGAATGATTCATAGGATCCCTCTCACTTAAAAGAATTCTTTTTTTTTTTTTTTTTTAAAGTATCCTGGTCTGGATGGTAAATGACATAGCTGTCTACGCTGTAGGTACATTTAAATATGGAGAGATTGATGAATGTGTTTTAAGTAGCTAAGAAAAAAAGTACAACTCAATTTGTACAAAATGTATGGCCTATTTCTCAGGCTTCAGTGATCCCAGATGGACAGGTTGAAAGGGACCTACAATGTCCCTGGGCACAACTTCCATCCTGTTCTTTAACTATAGCTTCCTGTTTTAGTAGCAGGTATCCTGGGCTGCTTGCCTCTCAATGTCCAGCTTGACACAAAATTCTTTAGATGTTTTCTTCCTGCCGTGGGCCCTAATGCCATGTCTTCTCCAACTCTGACAGCACGGAAGGGCTGGAGTTAGTGCTGTGCATGTCAGCTCCAAGTTCTGCAAATTCTAACAGCTACTGATCGTTCTTCGTTTCGTAAAATAGTACTTACTGCTGATAGGGAGTAGAGTAATAATTATTACTATTATTAAAAGCCTATTGCGTTTTTGATATTAGACTATAGACTCAGCATAGGCGTCTCCTTGCTTGTTTCTGACCACTCAAGTCACAGTTCATTCTTTTTTTTTTTTTTTTTTTTAAAGATTTTATTTATTTATTTGACAGAGATCACACACAGTTCATTCTTAACTGTCACACTGAACAGCCCCAGAACCCCGACTCCAGAATAGCTTTCTGGAGATCACTGAGTTTGGAAGCATCTCAATACTGAAAAACAAGCTCTCTCTTCAGTAATCAAGACAACTGTCATACTTGATAGCTATAGGTGTTTAGACAACGTGTAGTCATCAGTGACTTTTGGGAAACTTGAAGGCAAGTTCAGGGTTGGCAGGGTTTGGGTTTTCGTGAATCCCCACGATGAAAGGCACAGAGGCTGTGCATGGGTGTGGGAGGCATGGGGGCTGGGAGGGTGCAGGTCACGCCAGCATTTGCCGAGGGACCACCAGGGCAAAGCCCTGAGCTGGAGACGGGAGTGGTTTGTGTGGCTCTTACCCTTCAAGGTTCTTTGAGAGGAGGTTGGGCTGCTATCATCTGGGAAGGGAAGAAGATAATTGACATTGAGAAATTAGGAAAAAGATCACAAAATGGAAGGACTGGTCTGGAGTATACACAAGGAAAGAAAACAATGATATAGAGACAAATGCAGGAAAATGGCAAAGCTTTTTTTTTTTTAAGATTTTATTTATTTATTTGAGAGAGAGAGAGAGAGAGCAAGAGCAGTGGGGAGGGGCAGAGGGAGAGGAAGAGGCAGACTCCTTGCTGAGTGGGGAGCCAGATCTGGAGCTCAACTCCAGGACCCCCCGAGATCAGATCTTTAACTGACCGAGCCATCCAGGCGCCCCAAAATGGCAGAGTATTGATTGCAAAGATGACACCACACATACCATTGTGTATATAACCAACACTCTGGACTCCCGACTGTTTTGGGGGCTCTTGGTGCCTTTATGTGGATTTAACTTCCTTACAAAGTGGGCCTTGTTAGCTTCACCATCATGAGCCCCATTTTTACCAGGGAGTAAAGTGAGGCATGGGTAGTTAAGGTAACCTCTGCAAGGTTAGACAGCTGGAAAGTTCCTGACTGCTGTGCCCCCCTCCCCCAACCCTGCTGGATAGTCCCAAGTGCAGGCAACTTCCAGACTACAAAGATCCCTTCACACCACACTCTCTCACCAAGACATCATTCCGCTCCTCCCTGGGACACAGGCTCAAAGAGGATATAACTTGCCCAAGACCACACAGCTAGTTAAGTCTTGAGGCCGCTCTCTGATCTCCTTATTATTATTATTATTATTTTATATTGAGAGCAATGTCTTTTTATTTATTTGACAGAGAGAGAGAGAGAGAGAGATCACAAGTAGGCAAAGAGGCAGGCAGAAAGAGAGAGGGAGGGAAGCAGGCTCCTCGATGAGCAGAGAGCCCACTGCGGGGCTCGATGCGGGGCTTGATCCAGGACCCTGAGATCATGACCTGAGCCCAAGTCAGAGGCTTAACCCACTGAGCCACCCAGGTGCCCCTCTCCTTATTATTATTTTAAAGCTTCCACATTCCCTCTGCTCCCATGGCCCTCGATGGCCTCAGGTGATCTGTAAGTAATGCTCTCACTATAGCTGATGCTACTCAGACCACTGCTGGAATATTCCATCCAGTTCATTCCTCTGCATTTACAGGGTCTATTTATACCCGGAGGAGGGGTCAGTGTGATGTCGGGAGGGACTTCTGATTTTATTGCAAAAATCACCTAGCGAGGACTGAGTTCAGTTCCAGAGGAGCAGGTGACTTGAGCAGTTTTTGTGGTTTTTTCTAGAAGGGGCAGTGCTCATTCGAGGGTCCACTGCTCCTCTGCCTCCATTGGCTTGAGGGAAGGTCTTCCCTATTCTTCCTTAGCCAGGAGGTGAGGTCAGACATATTGACACGGTCATCGCCATGGCCTTGGTTTCCTGCCAGAGAGTGTGTCACGTGTTGTGCTTTCCAAAGTCACTGACCTTGTCAAATCCTGATGTTTATGCTCAGTGGGCCAGTCTACGCCTTTTCCCTCTGCTTTTCGCTCAGAGTATTTTCGGCTGGAGTCTGTTACCGTGCAGAGGGATGGATGTGCCCTGTAAAACTTTGTAATAACTCTGTAAAAGGTTTTCTCCTTGTCAAAGAAGGAGGATAGACCCTGGTGGCAGGTTGTTCCTGAGGCAAATGGGCAAGTGATTTTGGAGATTGAAGAAAACAGAATTGAAAGACATATTAGGGGTTGCCATCAAAGCTACAGCGAATTTTCAGGCACGTGGTAACTTTGAATCAAAAATTATCCCCAATCCTGGGAAAGTTCATTTAAAGATGAGTTCATAATTTAGTAGAGCTAGTATTTTAACATAAGGTAATAAGCTATGTTTAATATAATAGAAAAGGGACTTAAAAAAACCTAAAAAACTCAAGAAGTGATAAAAGTAGGTTTTTGTGATCCTGTTTCTTCAGGTTTTTTGCTGCTGCTTTTTTATTGTCCCAGGTGTGTCCCCCCGCCCCCGCATTACTTTCTTCCTCTTCCCTGTCCTGAAGTACCTACGACATCTTATCTCCATGTGGGGAAGGTTGTCCAGGCCTCCAGAGTCTGTAGATTTATTTCCCTGGGCAAGCCTTAAAAATCAGTATTCCACCAGAGGGAGCTAAGCAGCAAAGAGGAGACCAAACCTTTTTCTTCTCGGAGATGCAGAACCTTATACTGTTTCCCAGTTTCCATTACAAGAAAAGTTCAGACTTCTCAGGAGAACCTCTTTATGCTTTCCCTTTTCGATGCTGTTTCTCTTCTTGGAAGACCATTTATGCAGCATTAACCATCTGCTTCATTTTTCCCAGTGTGACGGAGGGGTGCAGTATTGCTAAGGGATCAGGGGACCAGCAATGGAAGTTCCTGCTCCCCCGTCTAGCAGGGTTGTTTAATTTAAGAACTTGGAAGTGTATCTGAGGGAAATGAAGTAAGTGCCTCCGAGAGATAGCTCCGTGCTCACAGCAGCCTTCCTCAGAGTGGCCAACACAGAGGAACGACCTAAGTGTCTGCGATAGAGGAATGGATAAAGAAGGTGTGGTGTATATGATGGAGTACTATTCAGCTGTATAAAAGAAGGAAATCCTGCCATTGGTGGATGAACAGGTAGGCCTTAGGCTAAGTGATATAAGCCAGAGAGAAAAAGACAAATACTATGTGATCTCCCAGTATTTGTGGACTCTAAAAAAGTGGAACTCCTAGAAACAGAGTAAAGTGCCAGGGGCTCGGGAGTTGGAGATATGGAGAGATATTAGTCCAAGGGTACAAAGTTCCAGTTCTAAGATGAACAAATTCTGGGGATCTAACATACAGCGTGACAACCATAGTGAATAAAACTGTGTTGTATACTTGAAATTTGCTAAGAGAGATCTTTTTTTTTTTTTTTTAAGATTTTATTTATTTATTTGTCAGAGAGAGAGATACAGAGAGAAAGAGAGCACAAGCAGGGGGCGGAGCAGAGGCAGAGAGAGAAATAGGCTCTCCCCTGAGCAAAGAGCCGGGTGTGGGACTCAATCCCAGGACTGTGGGATCATGACCTGAGTCAGAAGCAGACGCTTAACTGACTGGGCCACCCAGGCATCCCCGCTAAGAGAGATCTTGAGTGTTCTCATACGAAAAAGCAGTAGCGATGTGAAGTGGTAAATATGTAAATGAACTTGACTGTGGCAACCATTTCACAGTGGGTGCACCTGTCAGATTAACTCATTCTGTGCCATAAATATATACAATTTTATATAATTTCCTGGTGCATACATGTATCAGATCATCGTGGTTTATGTCTTATATATATGCAATTTCATTTGTCAGTTATACCTCAGTAAAGCTGGGGAAAAAATGTCCCAGGGGTCACAGGTCTGGGGCCTGGTATCAACATGGTAAATGAGTAAGAGCGTGTGCATCTGCGTGTGTGTGTGTGTGTGAGAGAGAGAGAGAGAGACAGACAGACAGACAGATGCAGAAGGAGAGAAGAGATTCTTTTGTTCCCAATGTAGCTGGAAAATGTTGCTTTTTCACATCTGTATACAAAATTGCATTTCTTGGAGGCTTGTTGTGCCCTAACCCTACTCTGTCCCATATCCAGTCACATATCCATACTCCTCAAAGTCTTTCAAGTCTGTCCTGTTTTCTTTTCCACTCAGGTCACAGTATTAGTGGATTTGATGTAGCGCCCTTGTGGAAAGCCCATCTAACTTTCCAGCTTCGATGTGTCTCTGTCCCTCCAGTGGCCTCCCCCTTCACACCTGCCCCGTTGCAGCCATTCTCCCCCAGGACGGTGTCCCAGACAGAGTCAGCCCGGGCGCTGCTGACTTAGAGAATCGGCAAGTCTGACATCCCCACCCGCGCACCCCCTCATCCTCACTCGCTCGTTCCCAGTGCGTCTGTCCTTCACCTCGTGCCAGGACCTCCAGGGTCATAGACTTCCTTTTCTCCCCCACTCAGCTGCTCTCAGACCCAAGACAGCCGTTCTCTTTCTTTCCCTGCTTGCTGATTCAATTCACACCTTGACCCAATCTCTTGCCTATACTCTCCGCTCCTTTCTCCCTTTGGACATTCCAAGGTACCAGCTCAGCAAAACCACAGCCCAGCACTGACCTTCTTCCTCCAAAACCCAGGCTGTTGAGCCATGCCAGGGGCAGTCACCCACCCTGGAGACTGAACACTCATGGTCTCCGACTTCTGTGGGGTCCTTAGCCCTGTGCATGAAGCAAGTCCTCCAGGATCCAATGAACCATCTGTGTCAGCCAGTTCCTGGTATTGCCTCAATTCTGTTCTGCACATATTGTTCCAAGAAAATCGCCACATCGGGTGCAGAGAGCATGTTTTGACGCCTTTCTCTTTCTCTCCCTGTTTACCGTGATGGAGAAGTACAGTAGGAATAAACTGACATGAAATGTTTCTTGATTCTAGAAGTCATCACAGATCGTGGAAATTGCCTCAAAATGCAAACTGCTTGGCCAGCACGAGCAGAGAAAAAGGTGTTTCTGTGAAAGCTTTCATATAGGACGTGCTGAGCTAACTACTCGTGTATCAGCTAATGATAATGTTTTTCTTGCTATTCACATATCTATAAATAATTTGGCACAATTCTATATTAATCTTTTCAACAAAGCTATGATTTTGTGTGTGGGAAGTCTCATGTTGTAGTGTAATCTCGAAACATGCAAATCAGCTTGAAACTGTGGAGGCAAAGCTCTGCCACAGTAGGATTGAAGTTGTGTTGACCTTACTTCATAATGGCACACCTGGGCTGGTATTAGCCTTTTATAGTTTTGTTTTTGTTTTTTTTTGTTTGTTTTGTCTTGTAACCTTTTAAAAGAGCATCCACACAGTGCTGTAATTTAAGAGGTATATTGGAGCAGTGCCCATGTAAGTTGTGAAAAGAAATTGGTAGCTGGGGCTATGGGAAAAGGCTTCTGCTGATGTTTCTTTTCAGGTAATTTTTCTTCAAGGCCTCTTTTATAAATATGTGTTGGTAATTAAGATCCAATTTCAAATGGGGGCTGTCCCTTGGAGGAGGAAGCCAGAGCTTGCCATCCTGGTCACTGTGTGAAAATATCCAAGTTCTGTGGAGTCCCAAGTCCAAGGTGGGCCATCATCAGAGGACCTGCCCTTGAGTGCTGGGAGGTGTGAGCACTCCTCTTGACTTGTTTGCTCCATCCTTTTGTGGAGTAACTGCTTGGTTTTTGTGTTGATTAAGCGGAAACCTTGGTCTTATTAGAGCTTTGCTCTTAGCCGCTTTCCCGATGTAAATATAAGCTCTCAAAAGCTTGCTTTAGTTTTATAATGTATTTAGGAATTTTGTTCTGTGTTCTTATTTTTTATTAAATGTCCTTGAGCATTCAAATGAGACATTTCAAAATGTAAAAAATAACTATCGTAGCAAACACAGGATAAGATAATTTGGCTGTAATTAAACCCAGTTTGGGAACTCCTGGGTAGCTTAGTTGGTTGAGTGTCTGACTCTTAATTTCTGCTCAGGTCATGATCTCAGGGTTGTGAGATCAAGCCCCACTTCAGGCTCTGGGTTCAGCAGGAAGTCTGGTTGGGATTCTCTCCCTCTTCCTCTGCTCCTTTCCCTGATTAGGCTCACACACACTCTCTCTCTCAAATACATAAATAAATAAATATTAAAAAAAACCCAAACAAACCCTATTTTGTCCTTTCCAAAGGCTGCTCCCCCTGCCTTGTCTCATTTCCACATGCTTTCCTTGGAGAAAGTTCCTAGTATGACCATGGTGGTCAGAGAGGTTCCTACATTCAGTGTGCATTAGTTCCACTTGGAGAGCATGTTCAGGGTGTAAAATTAGGTCCACTCCCAGTGCCTGACATTCAGAAGCCTGGGATGCAGCCCAGGTATCCACAATTCCCAGGGATTCTCCCGGTGGTTTTGCCACAGGTTGATCGAGGTGGTCACAGACACACTCTGAGAAACCTATTAGAATCTACACATGGAGCTGAAGTCTGGAGGCTTGGCCGTGAACCTGTGGGTTCTTTGGATTAGTGGCTTAATTGCTTTGGAATTTATTTTTTTAAATTATGAAGTGGTGCGTTGAATTAGACTATTTTACCAACACAATTTTAGTAGATAGTTTCTGATAGTTTATTCCAAAGAAATGCCTGTATGACTGAGTAGTGAAAGGATTTGATTTTATTACATAACATTTCAGATTTTATTTTAGGCTTTTGGCCACATTTTATTTTAAGTTTAGCAGGTTTCAGTAGATAAATAAGTCCTACATTTGATTACTTGATTTAAATAATTAGAACAGAATGGTATTAACAGAATTGGTATACTTAACAGTATTGTTATTGGTATACTTAATTGGTATACTTATAATTAACAGAATTGGTATACTTGGGTTGACATTAAATTAATATCACATAGGACGATAGACATTTTAGGCCTCTCTTTCTCTCTTCCACCCAGTGCACATGGCATAAAACAAAATATGCAGATTGAAAAGGAGAGTTGAACACCCGGAAAATGTTTTCCATATGGATATCTAATTGTCCTGCACCATTTGTTGAAAAGATTATTCTTTCTCCATTAAATTCTTTGACACCTTTGCCAAAAATCAATTGACCATATGCACATGTCTGTTTCTGCACTCTGTGTTCTGTCCATCTACTTGTCTGTCTCCAGGCCAATACTATATTGCCTTGATTATTCTACGGTAATCCATACTATCCTGTAGTTTTGAAATCAGTTAGTGTAAACCCTTTTTGTTCTTTTGCCAAATCAAATGCTTCTTGTAGTTCTGTATATATTTCCATATAGATTTTAGAATCAGTTTTTTTTCCAATAGCTATAAAAAAAGCTTGCTAGGATTATAACTAGGATTGCTTGGAATCTGTAGGTCAATTGTGAAAGAATTGACATATAAACCACAGCAATTTTACCCTGTCATATTAGCTTTTGGTTTTAAAGGATTGCTCTTAATTTAAGGAAGAGAAAGCCTCATTAGCAAATGTATATTCTGAATAGCATACAGATAATGAGTGCAGATTTCCACTAATATGCTTCATGTGGCATCTATCCTAGTTATTTCCATGGTGATGAGAACATTAAATAATTTTCTTAGGCCATTTTCATAATTTTTGAAAGACATTAAATTAAGTAAAATGTGCAAATTAAAAATGATGATATCCATTTTAACCAAAAGGCCAAATGGCTCCATGTCCATTCAAGATAAGTAAAAGGATAATGTCCAGCCTGATTTTTCCTTTTACGAACAGTGGTAAATATTTAACAACCAACTCTCCAGACCAAAAGAAAAAAAAAAGAAGAAGAAAAAGGCCCTGATTTGTAGTGTGTGCCAATTTCTGTGGTGTAAACACTCCCACTACAGCTCTTTTCAAGCTCCTGAGGTGATGCAGAGTTGGGGAGAGATCACACTAGCACTCCATTGTACAATATTTCCATCAGACACAACAGATGGGAATAACTCCAAGAGCATAAATGATAATAAAACGTAGTAAAATAATTAGGAAGCGATGGGGTTTGAGCACTTGTTAACTTTGCTTTTAATATAATTTATTTAATAGTAAGTCTGTTTGAAGTAATTTTTAGTAATGGCTGTGTTTAAAAGCTGGCTCATGGAATTCCTGAAAATGTCGCAATTGGCAAGCTGGTATGAGCTGGCCCCAGTGCGCTACTGTGGACCAAGAATAAGGAGTAAAGTTTTTTCTTTTTTTTTAATTTAATTTTTTTAATTAAAAAATTGTTAAGGCATTATGCATTTTTTTTTTAAAGATTTTATTTGTCAGAGAGAGAGAGAGATTGAGAGAGCATGCAAGAGAGTGCACAAGCAGGGAGAGTGGTAGGCAGAGGGAGAAGCAGGCTCCCCACGGAGCAAGGAACCCAATGTGGAGCTCAATCCCAGGACCCTGGGATCATGACCTGAGGTGAATGCAGACACTTAAGTGACTGAGCCTCCCACGTGTCCTTGTGGTTTGAACTGTGAGTGTGCTATTGAAATCTCTCATCTCCATTTATTTGAGAGTGGCTTATTTCTCCTTCACTTTTGAAGAATACTTTGTAGATACAGAATTCTAGATTGATATTTCTTCTTTTTTTAAAAGATTTTATTTATTTACTTAACACAGAGCAAGCGAGCACAAGCAGGGTGAGCAGAAGGCAGAGGGAGACGCAGGCACCCCACTGAGCAAGGAGTCTGGTGGGGGATTCATCCCAGGACCCTGGGATCAAGACCTGAGCTGAAGGCAGACTGAGCCACCCAGGCATCCTGGAGTTAAGCATTTTTAATGTCAAACTGAACTAATGGTTAACGAGTCCATTGTCCAATAAAACAAAAGGAGTTATATTTTGTAACTTTAAATCCTTGATTCAACAATTCTAAACTGGTGGGGTTGGGTAGACATTATATTACCATTTTATAAGTTAAATGTTTGGAGCAACCGTGTGTGTGTGTGTGTGTGTGTGTGTGCGCGCGCGCGCGTGCGTTAAAGGGATGGGACAGGGAAAATCAGCGGGAACTTTTCCTCAGGGTAGGATGGGTGAAGAAACCCCACACTGGCTCAGACATGGAATAGCGCCTCCCAGAGGTATCTCATCACACAGCAGTGATGAGGGTAGATAGTGGTATTTTTTGGCGGGGAAGGGGGGGAGGCAGAAGTGTCTGCTCCACCGGTCATGCGGGGACCAGGTTAAAGACGGCTCTGCAGCTTCACCCAGGAGGGCACAGGAGCTGCACTCTGAACCGCAGGAAGGAGCTGGGCACCGAGGAAGAGCAGCAGCCTAAGTCTGAAACCTCCAGGCCTGGAAGGGGCGCCTGGGCCTCCCTCTTCCATCCCATTGGCTACACCCAGTCACGTGACCACACCCAGCTGCAAGGGAGGCTGGGAAACAGTCTGTGAGTGCATGGCGCAGGAGCAAAACGGGTTTGCGGCAGCAAAAGTAGCCCCTGTGACTTTCCCTCCTACTTTCTTAGCTGTCCTGATGCAGCATCATCTGGGGACCTGCTGGCCTAGAGACCCCGGGACTTGAATTTAGAGGACTTTTATCATTAATTAACTGTGCTCTTGGACCAGTCCCCTCCCCTCTCTGGGTCTCAGTTTCCTTGGCTGTAAAATTCGGGGCGTGCTCCAGGTGTTTGCTCGTTCCGTTGGCTCTCCGCTTATCCACTCCCTCTTCTCGACTCAGCATTCCCCGCACTTGCTTCTCTCTGTTCTGCCCTCCTGGGGGTGGCTATTGTTCATCGATGGTCCTGATACAAACCCCAGTGGAAACCGGGCTTGGGTGTGGACGTGGCCGATCCGTGCACCTGCCTGGCCGGGCCCCAGGGCTGAGGAACACAGGGCACGTCTGACTCAGGGGTTCTGACGGACTGAGCGCAGCTGTTCTGTCTTGGGAGAACTGTGCCTCTGCAGTTCAGGGGTTTGTCAGGAAGCTGCTCTCATTTTGCTTCACTCAGGAAAATGCCAAGTTCAGTATGCAGCTGACAACATTTTGCTCCAGCAAACTGTACCTCTGAGGAATTAGAGCGCGCGGCAGAGGACCGTAGCTTCTGCGGTCAGCCTGCCGGGGTTCAAACCCCGACTCCGCCTTTCTGAGTTGTGTAGCTGAGACCAAATTACTTCATCTCTCTGGGCCTCAGTTTCCTTCTGTAAAGTGTTGTTTAAAATAAACATATAATTTAAAAATATTTTTATATAAAATAATGCTCGGAGTGTTTTTTTGGAGGATTAAGTGGCTAATACATGTAAATCGTGCAAAATGGTATCCACCATGTGACAAATATTGTAAAAAGTATTGTGTTTAGTGTTGTTATAATTAATATAATTCTTAGGCACGGAGTATTTAAGGAAATGGTGCTCTAATGGGCATCATGGATAAGAAATAAAAGGGCCAAGATCTCATTGTTTTAAAATTGGCGGTGGGAGGGGCGCCTGGGTGCCTCAGTCCCCTAAGCCTTTAACTCTTGATTTCAGCTCAGGTCGTGATCTCAGGGTCCTAGATCCAACCGCATCCAATCCAGGCTTCTGCACTCTGCATGAGTGTGCTTGAGGTTCTTGCTCCCTTTCCCCCTGCCCCTCACCCCACCCCACCCCCTCCCCCCCCCCCCCCCCCCTTTCTCTCTCTGAAAAAAATATATCTTAAAAAAAAAAAAATCAAGATTGGCAGTGCGTAAAATCAATGGTGCAGTGCAGTCTGTTCAAAACTACAAAGCTCTTCCACTGTGAACCAGGCACCTTCTCCTTTTCATTGCTGCCTTGACTCTCTTCCTCCCTGATTTTTCCAGCCTCTGCTCCCCTCTGAGAAGTAGCCGGTGAGGCATCCGGTGCCAGGCTTTCTGCGACAGAGCTTTTAATCGGATGACCCTCTTTCAGCAGGTCTATCCCTGTCTATACTCCT
The DNA here is from genome assembly GCF_010015895.1 of Lontra canadensis. NCBI lineage: Eukaryota > Metazoa > Chordata > Mammalia > Carnivora > Mustelidae > Lontra > Lontra canadensis. The sequence goes on along the minus strand of NW_022631007.1, from coordinate 9,620,678 downwards.
GGCAGACATTGCTAATGGAGAGGGGAGTCCGCCCCCCCCACCCCCAATCCTCAGTGTCTCCAAAGAAGAGGATTATAGTTAAGACACTTAACAGCTGGTTTTATTTGACTAATCAGAGCCAACCCTAGCATGGGGAGGGGGCAATGGGGGGCTGGAGGTTTGCTGCTGCTCCCAGCATTAACCCTGTAATTGCTGGGTCTGTGGAGAGATCAAGGGGCTCACACAGGGAAAGCCAGGACTTGCAGGACAGGGTGGGGGGGAAGGGAGAGGGACAAAGAGGGATGAAGGTGGAGTGGGGGGTGTAGTGTTCAGGGCAGTATGGAAGAAAGGCAGAATTTCACCATGTTAAAAATCCGTGTAGCCAACCTTGTGTAAGGGGACCGAGTATCCACCTTGCACAGAATTGTTTTCAACATCACCACAGCACGGGCCACCTTGGAGCTTGAGATGAAACTCAGCTGACAATTGTCATAAGACGTGGTTTAAAGAGAAGGGTCAGTACTGTTCCTGAAGGTTCTGGAGAAGACCTTGTGGAAGAGGAGGGATTTGAGGTGGGCCCTGAAGGGTTTTCATTGGCAGAAGGGAAAGGGCGTTTCAGGCGAGGGGGCAGGGTGAACGGATGGGCCAGTGGGAGCCTGACCGCGGAGACGCAGGCCCCTCCTCCCTGCCTCCTGCAGGAGGCGGCGCCAGGTTGCCATGGTGATGACAGACTCCTTCGGGCAAGCAGTGTTGTGAAGCTATCAGAGCAGAAAAGACGGGCAATTCCCCTGTTCCCACTTCTGCCCAGACTGTGAAATGGCAGTAAATACCAATCTGTTTTCTTCTAGAAAAAGTGGTTTCTCTTTGGGCTTTACGTCTAACTTCGAAAGAGAAAATAATACACCAAAAACAAACGTAATTACATCATTATACAATGTATTGCTTTTCTATTTTCCTCTTTTGTGGGTACATGTTTCTAGTATTCAAAAGTAAAATCATACTACCTCCAACATTAGAGTGGATACGACCTAACCGGCTTGAGAAGAAGAATTACTCCAAATTTATTAAGTAGGAAACACCGCATGGTGTGGTCAGAGTAGAATGAGTTTTAGACTGCGACTGAGCAGCTTTCAATTCCATTCTTGGTTTTACCTCTTTCTAGTGTGTAGCTAGGGACATTTTTACCTCCTTTCTTTCCGTTTTCTCCTTACAAAATGAGGTAACAGCATCATTTCAGTGAAAGCTGGGCACGCAAAAAAAGAGAAAGAAAAAAATCTGTAACTCAAATGCAGTTATTAGAATTTTTTGGCTTATTCTTTCTTCATATTTGTTCAAGTCTTAAAAAACAAAGTTGTAATCTCAGTCTGCACTTAATTTTATATCTTGCTTGCACTCTTTTTTTTAAAAATTTTTATTTATTTATTTGACAGATCACAAGTAGGCAGAGAGGCAGGCAGAGAGAGAGAGGAGGAAGCAGGCTCCCCACTGAGCAGAGAGCCAGATGCAGGGCTCAGTCCCAGGACCCTGGGTTCATGACCTGAGCCGAAGGCAGAGGCTTTAACCCACTGAGCCACTCAGGTACCCCATCTTGCTTGCTCTCTTAACCTGCCATCATTCGCAGTTTTTATAGGCTGTATCTGTGTGGCAATGTCCTTTGTTAGAGGGCAGGCAGGGTCACAGCTTGCTGAGTGTTGACGTTTGTAGTTTACTCTTCCTGGTGTTTTGTTTGTTTTTTAGGGAGAGAGAGAAAGAGTGTGTGTGGGGGGGGGAGAGGTAGAGAGAGAGAGAAAATCTGAAGTAGGTTCCACGCCCAGCGCAGAGCCCAGCACAGGGCTTGATCTCATGACCCTGAGCCGAAAACAAGAGTTGTACTCTTAACCGACTGAGCCACCCAGGTGCCCCATCTTCATGGTGTTTTTACTTGGACAGATACTCTGCTGTCCCATTTTTAAAGGCGCTAATATGCTTTTTTTCAGGTCGTGTTTGCTTTAGGCTCCCTTCGAGGTATACAAGTAGGATATTATCCTGGGCCTCCTGTGAGCTGAGTTAAGTTCCCTGAGAGTCAGAGTTGCGGGAGAGGACCAGCCTTGCCTGGAGAGGGCCATGTACTCGTGGATGGAACCCACTGTCTTGGATGTGGATGCTTTCACTCAGTAGGGCCAGAAACTAGGGTAGCTTGGGTGCCTGTTCTCTGCTCTGCCCCTGCCATGGGGGAAGAGCATGGACGGTGGGCTGCTGAGTAAGCACGCTTACCCAGGCTTGGAAGCAGCCCTGCTGGGTTTTGGCACCAGTCTACACAACCTGAGATTTCCCGTTATGTCTTTGTTTCAGCTTTAATATTTGGGGTTTATTTTTAATGTCCTAAAATCTTAAATCATTGCTTTTATTGCTTTAGCTTCATTTCAACTTTTCCAAAGAAATTTTATTCTTTTAATTGTTTAGTCCTCAACAAGTCTTTTATTTACTTGTTTTGGCATTGCACAAATGGGATAACACTTTTACAGGAAAAAGAGAAAATTACCCATAACCCAAACACAAGTCTTACAGGTCTTGTTTCCTCTCTGTTGATATTTAGTGTATTTAACCCAGCCATAAACAAGGCAGGTGAAGAATTTTCTGTCCTTCTTCTTCACTTAACCTCCCATTATTCACACGTTTTCCATATTATGTTAGAGCGTTTGTGACTTAGTGGTTGCAGTATTCTATGTGTGGTTGTACCATCATTGGCCTAACCACTCTCCTATGTCATACTCATACTTTTGTCCAAATTTACTGTGAAACATTGTGTGTTTGATGTTCAATGTTGAACTTACAACTTTTCCTGCATTAAAACGAAGCTATTTTATGCCACTTGTTTACTTATCGCGTGTTAGTTTTCCTGAAAGATTTGACCAATTCCTGACACAATAGTTGGGCAATATTGAGACTAGTTGTTTCATTGAACTCTTGCTGACATCTGATATAATAATAATGATCAATTTATTTATTTCTGCTAATTAAATAGGAAAAGAGGCTCTCTTGTTTCAATTTCCATTTTTCACTCATAGTAAGCGTGAACCTTTGTCCATTCTAGAGCTTTCTATTTTGTGAATTATCCTTTTAGATCCTTTGGATAGTGGGACCTAATGTTTTTCTTAGTGTTCTAGAGAAGCAAAAAGTAGCACTTTGCTGCGAATGCTGGTTTGGTTCCTATTCAACATCCTTTTTGGACTGAAGTTTCAGTCTTAGTGATCTGGCCTTCCTGCGTTGATACCATAATGTACATGGTGGGGCTTCATAATTTTCCCGGAACTTTCTTTATGTACTTGTCCTCCCCACATTTGATGCGGAGACTGTAAGTGTTTGGTGAGGTGCTCCTGCCCCCACACCCGAAAAAGTCCTGCTTAAGTCTTGATTTGTCCATGAGTGAAATCTGCACATAATTTTGGAGCTACAGACGTCAATCAGTCCTTTATTAAGGAGATGAGTGAACGTTTGTGGAAATAAGTCCTTTAAATGTTTCCCTCATTCAGTCTCAATCCCAGATTTGTTTTGCTTGAGTTTTTAGTGCATAAACGTGATATTATAGTCCATGTTTATTTAACCCTAGACCACATGTGTCAGAGTGTCCTATTCAATGGTTTGTAATGTGTGACTAGCAAGCAGGAGTAGCTTTGAATTGCACAGGCTTCTTTGGGCTCACTCTCTCTAGAACCCCTTGGATGTTGGAAGCTCTCTTTAACATTACGTTGGTATTGGAATGATACATTTGACTTTTCATCCTTATCAACTGAAGGTACTATCTTGTGTTCAATGTCATTGCTTTGATGTTAACATTTTTCACCCAAGACATATACATAATCCTTGCTATATACTTGACAGAATACTTTGTAGTAGTAGCTCAGTGACTTGGTTTCCTCATCAGCAAAATGGGAATATTAACAACATCTACCTCATAGGGTTGTCTTAAGAGTTAAATTACCTAACAAAAATAATGGGCAACCATGAGACATCAGTTGTTACCCAGGCAAAGGAGAAACAGAAGTGAACTGCCCTTTCACCAAGATGTGGAAAGGGAAGTGCTTGTCAGTGGCTGTGTGGGAAACATTTCTGGTGTTGCCGAATTTAAAAGCTGGAAGTGATGTCTTTGTAGCATTTTGTCTATGGCCTGGTCTCATCATTTTTCAGGTGAGAAAATTAGAGCCCAGAAAGTTTCAGTAATTTTCTAATTTTTTTTTTAGTTATGAAAGCTGTAATACTCAGTAGGCAGGGATGCATAAAGTAAAAATTCCCCCATTTTCCTTTCTTCCTGTCTATTCTACTCTCCCAGGAAGACCCATCTGTGGTCCTTGAATCAGCTTTCTCCAGGCATTCTCTTTCCATATTAAATAGTATTTCTAAATTTCAAAGGGAGAAATAAAAATTGTATTTTTGTTTGTTCCTTTTTTACCCAGTCTTTTCCAGGCAAGTCAATGGTTTTATTTTATTTTATTTTATTTTTTTAAATTTTATTTATTCGTTTGACAGACAAAGATCACAAGTAGGCAGAGAGGCAGGTGCGGGGGGCAGGCTCCCTGCCGAGCAGAGAGCCCGATGCGGGGCTCGATCCCAGGACCCTGAGATCATGACCCGAGCTGAAGCCAGAGGCTTTAACCACTGAGCCACCCAGGTGCCCCAAGCCAATGGTTTTAAGTAGTTTTTTCCTGCACATATGAAAATAGGGTGCTATCAATAAAAAGTCTTTGTCTAATTATGTATTATCTTGAGATCTATGTGCAACAAGTTAATGAGACTATTTTAAACATCTGGCCAGAATATTTTATCTTTCGTGAGTCTATAAGACTTCTAGGGTTCCCTGAGATAGTTGCTATTTAATGAATGAATACCTTCTGTTTAAGTTCAACATGCTTTTTGTGTGGTCATCTGTTCAGGTAGAAGATGGACAAACTTCTCAAAATAACCATTGGAAAATGAGTAAGGGTAATACATTGTGCTCATAAACAAGACTGCTAAAAGAAGCACAAATTCTGTACTCTTTTAACTTGAGACCTATTTTCTAAAGCTATAATAACCTTATAATGTCATGGTTTATACTTTCTGATCACCCTTTCTAAAAATCCCCAAGTTACTACATGTGATCCAGAAGAAACAACAATAAATGGTGCTTTACAGATGGACAGATCAGAGATTGGACACTCGCAGGTGTGTTCATGGAGAGGTAGGCATTCGAATGTCACCTTGCTGCCTTGCTGGATGCGGTCCTCCAGTGACCAACTCAGACTTTGCAAGTATGAGCTCCTTTTTCTCAGCTTTGCTATGATACAATGCAAATGAATCAACACTGTGTCATTCTGCAGACTTTTTTTTTTTTTTTTTTTCCCCATCTTCCAACTATTCTTATCCAAGAAGAGTTTCAGTTTGGGAGTATTGGAAGCCCCATGGCTCTCTGCCGATCTAACACACTAGACTCCATGTATCACTCAGGGGCCCTTTAAGGGTTCACTCACTTAAACGGGGGAGAGGGCACCCTGGAGTTGCTAACTTGGCTGACCCCAATGAAGGCGACAATTTGAAAAGCTCTCCTTAGCATTTCTGCTCAGTGAGACCTCAGAATAGTGACCACAGTGGTGTTGAATCACTTTAGTAGGTGTTCCTTAGTAAAATCTAAAATGAGCCTTTATGAGGCTAATAATATGTAAAGAGTTCTGTACTTTAAATGAGTTTAAGGGTAATTACCTATGGTACATCTTAGGTATTGTCTCTAAATTCCTTCTTTCCAGAATATTGGGAAGCTGTAAGCTTTAGTTAGGATAATATTCAAGACTTGGGGAGTCTGGGTGGCTCAGCTGGCTAAGCATCTGACTCTTGATTTCACTTCAGGTCATAGTCTCAGGATCATAAGACTGAGCTCTGAGTTGGGCTTCATGCTGGGCATGGAGCATGCTTAAGATTCCTTTTCTGCCCTGTCCCCCTCTCCTGTCTGCCAAAAAAAAAAAAAAAAAAGACCTAATAGTTACTGAAGCTCAGCTATCACATATTAATCATTTAAGTATGACAGCAATTGTACAGGCAGGTTTCTATTATTATTACATTCATTTCACACCTTAGAAAACAGAGGCACATTTCCCCAGCTAGTGATTGAGAAAATTACAATGGAAATCTAGAGAGTTTGGATTCAGAGTTTAATCACCCAGCCACTGTGTGAAACCATGCAAAACAATTTTCCATTTCTTCTCTTTCCATCTTTCACTGACAGCTTAAAAAAAAAAAAAAAAGGAACAAACAAAAATACAAGAGGAAGGGGAAAGTAAGGAGGAAGGGGGATGGAGCAGGGTGAGAGATAGCTGGGATAATTTAGATGTCTGTTAGGATTATCTGAAAATATGTTGGGGGAGGAATACAAAGCAGAAAATGGAAGTGTCAGCAGTCAGACACTGAGACAGGGGAAGAAGACAGTCTAAAGGTCCAGAGTTCCAACTCCTCCCTAATGTTGGAAACAGTAACTCTAGCAGTAGAGGCTAAGATCAAGAGCTTCCCACCCGCATCCACATTCTGCTTTCACAAGTCAGGTCACACTCAGGACATCTGTGTGAGTCTGGTGGGTCTCTCTGTGGGGCTACCATATTCAGAACTCTAGCATCATGCTGCGTTGCAGTGCAGAACTCCTGGGTCTCCCGCCCCCCTGCCCCCCTAAATCAGAGCAGTTCTGGTATTTTTTGTTTCTTAGTTTGGGGTTCTGAATAGGAAATCTTTTTGGGCACAAGATCTAGCAGTTCAAAATCCATTGAAAATTGCTTACGTAGGCGACTTAACTTATTTCTACGGGGCTCTCTGTGTTTTAGGTATCAATTTCCATGTAGCAAGTTACTCCAGAATTTAGTTGCTTACAACTTCTATTTTATTTTGCTCAGGGTTTTCTGGGTTGGGAATTTGGGAAGGGCTTTGCTGAGGAATTTATCTCCAGTCCCTGAGATGTCAGCTGGAGCGTCTGGGGCTTGAGGATCCACTGCTAAGACAGCTTCTTCCCCTAAGGTCTGGTCCCTCCAAGCTCCTCTTCCTATTCCCCTCCCTCTGCCTCCCCAACTTTGGTGTCTCATGCCCCAGGGCGTCTTCGTGTGGTTTAGTTTCTGACAGTTCGGTGGTTTCTGGACACTCATCTTCCCAATAGAGTGGTTGCCTTCCAAGATGTTGGAACCTTCTGCCTGGCTCTAATGGTCAAAGTAGCCACCAGCACACGCCCCCTCCATATTCACAGGGGTGCAGAAAGATACCCACCTCCTGACGGGAAAGAGATGAGGTCCCATTGCAGAAGGAGATGTGGGGCGGGAGCTGTTGGAAAACCTTGGGTCTTGGAAAATATAACCTGCTTCATCTCGCCACTACCCAGATACAATCTCAACTTCAACCTCACTGCTCCCAGACGCTGGTGTTTGCTTCCTTTCACCTGCCTCTCTGCATTTCCTTCTTCTTCTCATGACCCTGCTCGTGAGAGTCTCCTTCTCCTTCCTCGGTCACACTGCTTACAGCTTGTTGCTTGGTTGGGCACATTAATGACTTCTAGAATGGTTCTCCTTCTCGTCACTTGTCTTCTGTCTGGTTGCAGCTTATTTTTACTTTTCAGTGAACAAGGGCCATTTACAAAGCATCACCTGTTAATCAGATCTCTCTTTCTTCCACATGGCATTCTAATCAATCATGACTTTGTTCATGCAGTCTTCGGTCTTGATTTCCTCCTTTGGTGTGGTTCATTGTTAATAGGTGGTAAATACTGCTTATTTGCTTCAAATATTTAACAATTGATTTCCTCCAGAGCTGATGTTATAACAGAAGTCTAGAAGGTGGGGTGCCGAGTGGTCCTGCTCTCATTACAGTTAGGAAAGGCTTTATAACTAAAATCTGTTATGTATGGAGATATTAATGAGACCTACTGTGGTGATGATTTCACAGTATGTACAAATAACAAATAATGACATTAAACTAATATGTTGAAATATCAAAACTCATGTTAATTACACCTCAATTTTAAAAAAGTAAAAAAAGTAAATAAAAAGCATATTTAGAATTATTTCTAGTTTATAAAGTAGCATTGCCAACAGTTTTTAAAAAGTGAAAAAAAAATTTTAGAAGATTAAATTTAGGATTTTGACTTAGACATGCATCAAACTCCTATTTTCATCCATGTTCCCACCAGCCAAAATGACCAAAAGAATGCAAAAGTAGGGAGTGCCTGGGTGGCCCAGTCGGTTAAGCATCTGACTCTTGGTTTTGTCTCGGGTCATGATCTCAGGGTCATGGGATCAAGCCCTACATCAGGCTCCAGGCTCAGCTCAGAGTCTGCTTGTTCCTCTCTCTCTGCTCCTTCCCCGCTTATGCTCCCTTTTTCTCAAACAAATAAATAAATAAATAAATAAAATAAAAGAGTATGAAAATAGGAAACCCTTCATACACTTAGGGAACCAGGGAGAAACTCTGATCACATCCCTTAAGAAACAGTAGAGGTGGGAACAGATTAAAGAAAGCCTTAGGCTTATTCGAACCCCTTTTCTAAGGAAAGCACATTGGTGATGTGGTGAAGAAACTACAAGGGTTCCAGTGTTCCATCTCTCAATTGAAAAGCTCTCATCAATTCTCACCAGTTTTCTTTCCTATCAGATGATGACACATTGAGTGAATTATTTAATTATGATGACAAACTGGTGATTCCTCTCAGCCTTTCCCGGGTCCTATTATTATGAGCTGGGATTTTTCTGTGTAGAACTTTTCCTCGTCCATGAAAGCTACTGTGGACCCTGAGCTATTTTTCACATAGTAGATGCAGGATGAAGGATTGCCCTCTGGTGGGGTTCAGGACATACTGCCCTTGGCATATGGGGTATTTTCAGCTGAAGGAGTTTGAGAAAATGGCAGAAGCAGGCCATGTGAGAGGTTTCCTTTCTGCGCTCGGAGGAAAGGAGTGGCCCTATCTCCAAAGACAAAGCGATGTCAAGGAGAATCCTGACAAACAGGGCTGGCTCTTTCCCCGTCTTTATTACGCTTACCTCATCTCCTTAACCTCTATTTCCATAGCATTGTCCGTGCTTCATCCAGCCAAGCATAAAAGTACTCAGGCAGAGCGGTTTCCCTATGAAGGCTGCCATGTTGCATTAAACTTACTTTAAATAAATTTGTACGCTATTCTCTTTTGGGGGAGAAAACCCTATTATGTCTAAAAGTTGTGAAATAAATGGAACCTTTTGATTTTAGGAGGCCTATTGTGATATTTTGGTTTTTAATTTTGTAACTGGTCGGTCACACTTATAAAATGCAGGGTCAAGTGTGTTTATTAAATCCTAGAAATTTGCACTAAGCCCCCTCTAGGTACTTATTGTGCAGAAAAGAATGGAAAGCGTGTGAGCGTTCATGTTGGCACACTGGCAGGTCCCTGTCTGAGGTTGGGACCAGGCCTTCCCGGTGGTTTCTTTGAAAGGAAAAGAAGTCCAGGTTGACGTAACCTAGAAGACTTACTGTACATACAAGGAGACGTTCTGATAAATTCAGTGAGACAGTGTGCTTTAGTGAAAAGAAATGATGCGTTGCCTGCTCTGGGACATTGGGTGAGTTATTTAACCTCTCGGGACCTCAGTTCCCAGCCTGACTGGTCCTGGGGCTCGTGCCCACGATTTCTGTGGTTCCCCTCAGCCCTAAGATGCTCTCATATTTTCAAAAGATTATTTGAGCTGGGCCACCTTTTCATCCTCAGGACATATCTACATGATCTCTTCTTTCCTTATGTAGAAAAAATATATGTATAGATTCAGTGCTGGAAACTACAGACAGCTTCAATGCTTACATTTCTCAGTATTTACTTAAAGTGAAAAGGCAACTTGGACCACGTTCAGACATCATTATGATTAATCAATTCAAATATCTACTAACAACACATGCCTTTTTGTTGTATGTATGGATTTACTGATTTCCCTTGTCACGTGGAAAGCTGGTATTGTTTCCCAAACAGGTTGCCCCTGACGCTCTCCCTCGACCTTTTCTTGGTAGTTTCAACGCGATCCTTCCCTATCGCTAGGCTTTTACAATAAAAGTAACATTGATTCTCTGTAATTGCTTGATTCTCTGGAACTGCTTCTGGTAATGTATTTGAATTTTTTAAAAGGTCTAAAGAAAAGACCTTAAATAATGGCTGTGCAAGCAAAGAGGAGAAACTATTAAGTCTGTGCTTCCTCTCGCTCTCCTGCCCAGGCGATTTTAAAAACCAGCCCATGCATATTTTGCTTAGCTCTTGAAATAGGTCTTAGCTTCTGATCCAATTTTATGAAGGTGAGTGTAATGGTTTGGGTGGCTGATGAACTCCTCTATCACTCAGTATTCCCCTCAGCCCTTGTATTAAGCAGAAACTTCTGGTCAGACCAGTCTGTGTCATCAAAGTTACATGGCAGGCAGCCCTTCCAGCCTTCCTATGCCTGAGAATTTTATCTCCTGTAAGATTTCAGCTTTTTTCTTCCAGTATAACCCAAATGGCATTCTCTGGCCGGTCTTAAGGGCTACTTTATGCTGTTTCCAAACCTCACTCCCTTTACGTACCAGGCAGAACTCTTCTGCCATACCCCATTCTCCTCTTGATGCGCACTCAGATTCGTGTCTTCAGTAATTTGTGTTGTCTACTCGCAACACAGTGGCTGACACCTGTAAGCCTTTTGGGGCCCTGTGTTAGTTCGAGAGTTTGAACCTTCCATAGGCAGGAAATGGACATTTCCTCTGGCTCTTGAACTCATCTCTCTCCATCATGTCCTTTGCGTTTGAGGCAACCCAGTGACTGTGGCCTTCGTACTCCACTCTGGCCACGACAGGCCTCTTTGTTCTGTGCTGTGGAGGAGGCTGAGTCGAGGAGGGACGATGCTGGTGAGGATGGAGGAAGGTGGTGGACAAAAAGGAGACAGGGCAAGATGGCGGCTAGCAGAGACAGTGTAGGGTTAGGAGGAGGACAGAGGGGCCCTTGGGAGGGATAAGAGCTGATCTCAGCCTGCATTCAGTTATTCATACTCACCCCCGCCCCCTTCCCAGCTCTCATTGATTTTCCATGAAAATAAAATAAAATAGGACTACACTGGGGAAAGCAGATTTTTCTGAATTTGTCTTATATGTTTTTCTTTGGTTTGGTTGAAATTTCTATTTAGCCTTGGGTGTGAGGGGGCTCTATTTTAAAGAAATGCCATCATCCTTGACAGCTTCTCGTATAGTCTTGTTTGTCCTCAATATAATAAGATAAAATAATAGTGGATTTCTCACCCTCCCATAGAAAACTTCAAGAGATTTGTTTACATATTGGAGAGCTGAGACAATTGACGAAAAAGATGTCATCGAAACTGGAGTCACAGAGCACGCCGAGCTAACCTCGGCAGGAATAAAATTAAGGGAAATGATTTGAAATGATAATTTTGGGTAGCCTCCAGAAGTGTACACCAGTACAAAAGTGTTATGTGGTGCAACTCTGGCTCTGTCAAGTGCCTGGAAGTGAGGGCTGAATGTCACGGCCTAAAAAATGCAGAGAGAAAAACGATTTTAGGTTATTTTAGTACTGGTGGAAACTGCTGATTGCATGCAGGCAAACATACCTGATCTTGTTGAAATCAGGACACTCACTATATTTAAGACAGGGAATATTAATTTGCTAGAGGTATGGGAAGACATGTTGTACTTTTTTTGCTATGAAGAAAAGGTTGGAGTCTCTTAAAACCATTATTTAGCTGCTTTATTTTTTTATTTTATTTTATTTTTTTAAAGATTTTATTTATTTATTTGGCAGAGAGAGAGAGAGAGAGAGCGTGCACAAGTAAGCAGAGTGGCAGGGAGAAGGAGAAGCAGGATCCCCACCGAGCAGAGAGCCCGATGTGGGGCTCGATCCCAGGACCCTGGGATCATGACCTGAGCCGAAGGCAGAGGCTTTAACCCACTGAGCCACCCAGGCACCCCCGTAACTCTACTTCTAAATTACACTTGGGTTTTTGTTTGCATTATACTCTTCCTTCCTTCCCTACAATTTCAATCTCCTGATCCTTTTCTTTACCTGGGGCTCAGGAGGAACGACTCTCTGACTCCCAGCCTTCTGTCACAAACTCTTTTTGGTTTTTTGAAAAGCCCCTCAAGACTTTCAAAACACAGTCTGAAGGTGGCACCTGGGTGTCTCAGTTGGTTAAACAACTGCCTTAGGCTTGGGTCATGATACCAGGGTCTTGGGATCAATGTCAGGGAGCCTGCTTCTCCCTTTGCCAACTCCCTGTGCTTGTGCTCTCTCTCTCTCAAATAAATGAAATCTTAAAAAACAAACAAACAAACAGACAAACAAAAAAACACTGTCTGAGGAATGTATGTGAAGTGTTGGGCATGTGTAGGAATTGGGTTTTAAAGACTCTCAAAGTCTGTTTCTACCCAGAACCTCCATGATTCTGTGAAACCCTACTGTAGCTGCTAGTTACTTGGGCTAGCCTGATCGCCCAGCCTAATGGATGGTAACGCCCAGGATCAGACATCTGTGTGTGGCTTTCCTTTTAGCATTGGGATGTCTCGTTCCTGGAGATGAACACCTGCCTGAAGCAGGTAGGGATCAGGGGCGGGAAGGAAGCCTGAAGATTTCCTTTCTTCCCTTTGGGTTGCCAAGTCCGTTTTCAAGTCCTGATCTTGTCTTAATGGGTAACGATGGGATTGTTGGGATGAAAATAAATCTTTTTGACAATAAATTTAAAAATTCTACATTAAAAAAAAATGAAATTGGAATTAGGCTAGAAAAGGTGGAGGTTAGGTAGATTCAGGGCAAAACATGTCAGTAGTGAGCAGGAAGCTCTTTCAAAAGTTTATTTATTTTAGAGAGAGATAGAGTGTGAATGGGGGGAGGGTAAAGGAAGAGGGAGACAGAGAACCTCAAGCAGACTCCCCGCTGAGCATGGAGCCTGATGTGGGGCTCGTTCCCACGACCCTGAGATTAGGACCTGAGCTGAAATCAAGAATCGGATGCTTACTTGACTGAGCCACCCAAGTGTCCCAGGAAGCTCGTATTAGCTGAGGGGCACACCCCAGTTTTGCTGCCCAGAATTGGGCCTCTCTCAGAGGACAACAGGAAACTTAGAAGCTCTGGTGTTGACACTGGGGAGGCGGGGGAGCCGCGGGGACTTGTTAAACACCTGTATTCAGGACCCGCCTGATTTACTAGCTTCAGATGAGCTTCAGGATTTTCAGTACACATTCCAGATGATTCTGATGCAGGTGAGTTTTCTTCCCACACTTGATCAAACACAGAGGTACCATGTGTCTCCATGTTAGTGTTCCCACTCCGGGCTGTGTACCGGAGTCCCTTGGGAAGATGTACAAATGCTGGGTCTGGGCTCTGCCAAGAGATTCCAGTTTGCTGGGGCCCAGGGTGGGGCTTGTGTCAGCTCCCTGGTGATCTGACACAGGGCAGCGGGGAAGAGCTGGTCATCTGGAGTGGAACTATGGGCTAAGAGAATGCTGGCCCGATTTCGATTTCATTATAGGGTTCCAAATACAGGCTAAGCTGATGTTTATATTTGCATGATCTATGGGAAAATGGTTTGCTAAGATTAATGACTGTTTCTGATATTAGAAGGGGATTATGTAGGGCATTTACAAAAATAGGTAGGAGCATTCTTAAAAAACTTCAGCATTTACATGGAATTCATGAATATAAAACTGATTTTTAGCACGGTGTTTACCCTCAGTATTTTTAATTTATTGAAGAATGTCAGGATTTCTTGTGATCTCACATTGTTAGCTATGCATTTATGTTACTGTTAGATAATAGAAGATTAAGGAAACTGTATTCCTCAAGTACTCTAAAGTTAATTATTTCCCCTACAATTTAGATTAGGTTAATTTTGGTTATTCCTTCATGACACGTTTTTTTTCTCTTTAAAAATATTTATTAATTTATTTGACACAGAGAGGGAGATCACAAGTAGCAGAGAGGCAGGCAGAGGGGAGAGGAAAGCAGACTCCCTGCTGAGCGGAGAGCCCAATGTGGAGCTTGATCCCAGGACCCTGAGATCATGACCTGAGCCGAAGGCAGAGGCTTAACCTACTGAGCCACCCAGGTGCCCACATGATGCATTTTTTATTGTGAGATATTATAGTATTGCCAAGAAGAATTTGCATTTACATTTATTGTTAAACTACTAGGGAGAGAACATCGATTCCTTTTATTAACTAGTTTTTTCCTAGGTAATTTTAACGGAGAGGTATTTACAGATACCAAAAAGCTGAGTGACCAATATAACAGACACCTCTCTATCCTCAACTTTTTAATTTTTTCTCAATTTCTTTTATTGGTAGAATCAATTAGATCATTAGATACTTGTAATGTTAAAGTTATTATCCAGGGGCACTTGGGTGGCTCAGTGGGTTGAGCGTCAGACTCTGGATTTTGGCTCAGGTCATGCTCTCAGGGTTGTGAGATCAAGGCCCGAGTCAGGCTCCACATTCGGGGGGAGTCTGCTTCTCTCTCTCTCACCCTCTGCTGCTCCCCCTGCTCATATGCTCTTTCTCTAAAATAGATAAATCAGTGTTTAAAAAAAAATAAAATTATCATCCATATACTGGTTCTGCTGGTATCTGTTCCATTGGTGGACATAAAATTGTGGGTGTGCATTGAAGAATGGAGGGTTTTCAAGGACTGCCATGGATGTACTTTTAGAAGCATTCCCCGGCTTTGGTGGTTTTAACAACTAGGGCATGAATGTCCCGGCTTTATTCTGAGACCTGGGTGGACAGCAGGGTTTGATGTCATCTCCTTGATAATAAAATATTGCCAGCATCAAAATGAACTTAGGGTAGTACTGTGTTTCCACAATATCCATTAGGCGGTTCCCCAAAAAAGAGCTAAGATGAATTTCCATGAGGTAAATGTACTAGAACCCAAGTCAGAGGGAGAGAAAATTTGGAAGTTGAATGGCTATCCTTGTGTTTGTAAGTGTGTGTGTGTGTGTGTGTGTGTGTGTGTTGCACACACATTAGCTTCCATGCTGGTTTCCTTTAGCATCCCTTGCCCAGGCCTCCCCTCAGCTTTTTTCCTCATGCCTCCACCTTGGCCCTAGTATTGTGAAGGTTCCCCTTTGCATCTCTGGGATTTGGGGTGGGTGTTGTGAGGGGCCTGGGGCACTGAAATTGGGGGGTTGACTCCATGGGGCAAGTGAGATGGGGACCTTCATTTCCGCTGGACCAAGGAGCTGGCCCCTGCCCGTGGGAGGTCCCGGGCTTGGTGGAGGTGAAGGAGCAGTACACCAGGGCTGCACTCGCTGCAGTGGGACTGAATGTGCCCACGTCCTGAGTGGACCTCTGACGCTGGGACTGACAGCACTCACTCAAGTGACGGCAGCTCTGGCCCATGTCCCGTCTGGCGCAGGGCATCTTCCTGCAGCAGAGACAGTGATTAAGACTTACCCAGCATTTCCTGCCTCTTCCTTGTCCGGGCTTCATGATTCAGCGCCTCCCTTCTCTGGCTCCTGGGAGCCGAATGCCCCTGAGGTCGCTGCTCCGGCCCCACTGCCTGCCCTGGGGCAGGGATCTTGGAAGTTAGGGAGGCAGAGGGGTGGAGGACCCACTGATGAATACAGTATTTCCCTCTAAAGGTCAATTTGGAAGACTTGTCTTCCTGTGTTGGGGAGAGGAGGCAGGCCAGGTTAATTTTGCGGGCAGTGACCTTCTGGATGGCTGGAGCTGAGGCAGGTCACAGGGAGAAAGGATGGAGATCAGTCAGAGGGATGATTGGTTCTTCACCACTTACAGCCTATAGAGCACACCGAGTAAGGACCAAACTCAAGAGACTTGACTGCCCTGGGGGAGGAAACCCTTGTAGTCAGGGGAGGTGCTGCTGCTTCGAGAACAGCGAGCCTCTTGGAGGTCAGGCATAAGGGGATTCTGTCTTCTGGGTGGAGTGACTTGAGGCCAGGAAGACTGGTAAAGGGGCAGGATGTGCGGGGAGCATGGTCTGACAGCTGCACACGGGCTTTCCTGCTGCATTAGGCTGCTGGGACTGCCGTCCCCAAGTACCACACACAGCAGAACTGTATTCGCTTATGGTCAGGAGGCTAGAAGTCTCAAGTCAAGTTGTGGTCAGGGTTGGCTCTTTCTGGAGGCTCTGAGGAAGCATCTGCCCCAGGCCCTTCTCCTAGCTTTTGGCAACAGCCCATAATCCCCAGTGTTCCTTGGCCTGTAGATGTGTCCCCTTCCATCTCCGCTTCCATCCCCGCCATGGTGTCCTCCCTGTGTGTCCGTGTTCCTTCTCCTCTTTTTACAAGGATGCCAGTCATATTGGCTCAGGGCCTGCACTAATTAGTGTGACCTCATTTTATCTAATTATATCCACAAAGACCCTATTTCTAATTAAGATCACATTCTGAGCTACTGGGGATTCAGAGGTCACCATATCTTTTTAAGGGAACACAGTTCAACCCCTCGCCCTGGCAATCAGGGGCCCTTAAAGAGGCTGTCCTGGATCCAGCTTGGGGATGGATCAAGTTCAAAGTTCTGCAGGGCAGAAGAGCCTGGCTAGAGTTTGGACAGGTTGGGTTAGCACATTGGTCAGTGGAGACAATTCCATTCAGCTAATCATTTCTTAGACAAAGAATTGGAATCCGGAGGATCAGTGGCTGGCTGGGCCAGAGGTAGATGAGGCTGTCACTGACGAGTGTTAGATTTAAGTTGCACGTGAAAGGTGGTTCTTTGTGGGAAGCCATTTCCCAGAACACGTAAGGGTGGGGGTTTCTCCGTCATCACTGTTTTCCAAGACCACAGGACTTGGGTAAGATTCAACATTATCAAGCTCTTTGAAAATCTGATGAGAATTACAAGAGCTCTTTCTGGAAAAAAATTGAATAGAGAGATAAATATTTATCTCCTATTTCAGCGGATTCTTAGACACTTTGAAAACCTTTTGTGCTCTAGAGGCCTATGGGTTCCAGGTAAAAGAAACAAAAAATGAGCAAACAAACAAACAAACAAAGGCAAGGAATAAGGACAAGTCCAGGAGTGTCCAGGTGGAGTACTTAGCGAAAAAAACGTTTAGTTCTGTAGCCATTGAAGGAGCTTTTCCTTAGAAACTTTAGATACTAAAAAAAAAAAAAAAAAAAAGAAAGAAACTTTAGAAACTTCTGGTATTAGTGTGCTAGGGCTGCCAGGACAAATCACTACAGACTGGAGAGCTGACATATCAGAAATTTGTTTCTTATTTCTGGAGGCCAAAAGTCCACGATTAAGGTTTGTTTTCTGCTGAGACTTCTTTTCTTGCAGACGGCTGCCTTCTGTGCCCTTTCCTCTCTGTGCACAATTCCCTGGCGTCTCTTTGTCTTATTGTAAGGACCTCATTCCTCCTGGATCAGGACCCCTCCTAAGGATCTATTTAAACTTCATCATCTCCCAAGGGTGCCTGGGTGGCTCAGTGGGCTAAAGCCTCTGCCTTCAGCTCAGGTCATGATCCCAGGGACCTGGGATCGAGCCCTGCCTTGGGCTCTCTGCTTGGTGGGGAACCTGCTTCCTCCTGTCTCTCTCTCTCTGCCTGCCTCTCTGCCTACTTGTGATCTCTGTCTGTCAAATAAATAAATAAAATAAAAAAAAATAAACTTCATCATCTCTTTAAAGACCTTATTTCTAAATAGGCTGCATGCTGAGGTATTGTGGGCTGGGACTTCAGCCTACACATTTTGGGGGACACATTTCCTCTCATCAATGCTTTTCAAGGAACCGATGCCCCATTATAGCATAAGGCTGGCACATCCCCCACAATTATGCGGGGATCTCTGTCAGGAGAGCTGAGGAAAACTGTATGTCTACAGGAGACACTAAACACTTAGCACCACATGGTGATGCTTTTGCCTGGGATCTCTGCCTTACTTCCTCACACACAGTAGGGTGACCGACATAAGGGATGCTGGTGGTTCAAGCTTAACGAATGACATTTAGTTGATTGTGGTGGAAGGAGTGTCCAATCCAGTGTGTGGATTGTAGTGATATCCATACTCATAATTTCACATGAATGTACTTTGTGCCAAAAAATACGTGAAAAAAATTAAATGATAACGTTAATATCAGGTTTTGTTCAAACCATCCTGTTGGCAGTCTCCTGATTGCTTCCTAGATTTATTCCTTTTCCTGTATGTTTCTGTTCATTACTCCTCTTGGAAGCAATGCCCTCCCCATCCCCCCATTCCTGCCTCGGACGTGTTGGTGACTCTGTCCTTTAAGCAACAACCACAGGCTGAGCACGGGCCTGGCCGAGGTGGCCTCAGTTCAGAAAAAAGTTCCGATGAATTCTATATTAACTCCATCAATCTGCTTTCTCAAGTGTGAAGAAATGTCACCCTGGTGATTTTTCTCTGCCTCTCAGTTTCATAACTATAAAAGAACCCTTAATTACTTGACCTTACAAGGCTTTTCTTTATTCCAAAACGGTGGAGAGGATGGACTCGCAGTCCAGGCTGGGAATGACCCATAGGACGAGAGAATAGAAAAGACAGTTAACTTAGTTTTCCATAACCTCATTGCCCCTCATTGCCATTGACTCAGGCTTTCTTAAGATTCACAACCATGTTAACGTTGGCTGTCCTCTTTACATGTTTACTCTGTACCTGACAGTCGGACACTTGCCTTGAATTCTCTAGCTAGAAAGGAACAGGGGCAAGACTTGAACCTAAGACTGACAGTTTCTAAAACCTGGGCCACTTGTCTTGTTTAACACCCCTCTCTGTTCTTTTGTATCAGATAAACCCATCAAATGTAGAATGGATAAGCATTACGTCCCCCAGAATTGCTGTCATTTCTAAGAGGCCCATAAGGAAGACTATCTAATTATTGGACTGCTAGGAAGTAACTTGATTCATTGCTACTGACTAATGCAAGATTATTATCAATAATTCCAATTTTGGGGGGTGCTGGGCTGGCTTGGTCAGTAGAGCATACGACTCTTGATCTTGGAGTCCTGAGTATGCCCCACACTGGGCAGAGACATTACTTAAAAAAAAGAAAAAAATAAATAATTCTACCTTTTTTTTTTTTTTAAAGATTTTATTTATTTATTTGCCAGAGAGAGTGAGCACAGGCAGACAGAGTGGCAGGCAGAGGCAGAGGGAGAAGCAGGCTCCCCGCTGAGCAAGGAGCCCAATGTGGGACTCGATCCCAGGACGCTGGGATCATCATGACCTGAGCCAAAGGCAGCCACTTAACCAATTGAGCCACTCAGGTGTCCCAATAATTCTACTTTTTAATTATACTTTCTTCAAAGATACTAAAGGGGAGGGTGAGATTCTGTGGCATGCCACATTTGAAACCATGAGCAGTGTTGAGTCTCCATCTCATTCATTTGATAAAGTCAGTGCAGGTGTTCTGTATACTCTTATTGTTGTAGCCATAGGTCGTAACAGAGTGTCCACTGCCACATCCCGCCAATTGTGACCTTTGTGTCTTTGAAGACCTGGGGTGGTTTTGCTGTCACCACACCCTTGAGGCTCTGATGTTGTTTAAATGGGAATTGAGTGAGCACGGATTAAGCTTGTCCCTTGTGAGTGACATGACGCTGAAAGCCAAGTCATTAAAAGTCATAGGAACCTCCCAAGGTTGCATGGACAGATCCAGAAATGATTAATTTGCTCATTTATGAGCAACATTATTGCAAATCAAGATATAGGAAGCTTGGTTATCTTTTTTTTTTTTACCTAATTAAAATTATAGCTAATCTCAGAGTCGCTTTGATATTTATTTTGATTAAAACTTTTGGGGAAAGGATTTAAATATATTTGGGTATATATGTATATGAAATACCAATTAGGTAGGAATCTTCTGAGTTTGACTCAGTTTTAATATTAGAATATTGCAACTATGGATTATATCATTATCACTAATGCCTTAATTTAAAAAGTCACAGTTGCGTGTTATACTGTGAAGCCAATTAAAGGTACACTTCTTTCCCTCATTATAGTTAGAAACATCCTATGTTATGCCTGTCATTTCTTACGTGGTTAATGGATGTTTAAAGAGTTTTTTTCCCTCCCCCCTGCAAGGTATTTTTAAAACGCTTTGAGTTTATTTCCTTTTCTTGAAAATATGTTTTGTATCTTCATAAAGATGAAAACATTTGGGATTTTTAAAACAATGGGAAAAAAGAAGTTTGAGACTCAAATTAGAAAAAAGAGACCTGACAGTGTTGGCAAATGAGTATTTCTACAAAAGTAAAATTTCCAGATAAATGAAGCTTACCTCCTTAACAGTCAAAAAACTCTGGGTGGCTCAGTTGTTTGATCGTCCAAATCTTGGTTTCAGCTCAGGTCATGATCTCAGGGTCGTGAGGTTGAGCCCTGCATTGAGCCCCAGGCTAGTTGGGGATTCTGCTAGAGAGTCTCTCTCTCTCTCTGCCCCTTCCCTACTCTCTCGCAAATAAATGGATGGATCTTTTTTTTTTTTTTTTTTTTTAATTCTTTGTTTGCATCCATTTCTAAATTGTGTGCCACACTTCTTCACCGTGGCATACTGGTAATGACTATGTTGGTGTTTGCACAGCTATAACCTCAGGTCCTGGAGCAAGACTTCTTGGGTTGAAATTTTGTTCAGCCCTTGTCACTGTGTTCCCTTGGCAAGTGGTCAAACCACTTGGCTTCAGTTTCCTTATCTATAACATGGGGACAGTGATAGGACCTCTTTTGTAGTTTGGGAGGATAACATGAATTAATATATGTTAGTACTTGGTTACACTAATAAGCACATAATAAATGTTAGTATAAAGGTAGTGTGTGTGTATAAAATGTATGTATAAATATTATTTATATATTATTTCCAAGCTGAGGCAATCAGATGTTTTACTATCAGATAAACGGGCTGTTAACATCCTCTTATGTACTTCAGGTAGTCCATAGATAGTATAAGGAAATAATGGATATAAAAATAATCAGACTAGAAGTCACTATGGTAATTTTGTACCTACTATTATTAAATTAGTTAAGAACACAGTATCAGCTAATTTACCTGGTTTGTGGTAAGTTACTTAATATTTATTTATTTATTTATTTATTATTAACGTAAAATGTATTATTTGCTTCAGGGGTATAGGTCTGTGAATCATCAGTCTTACACATTTCACAGCACTCACCATAGCACATACCCTCTCCAACATCCATTACTCTGCCACCCCATCCCTTCCCCCAACCCTCAGCAACCCTTAGTTTGTTTCCTGAGATTGAGTCTGTTATGGTTTGTCTCCCTTTCTGGTGCCATCTTGTTTTGTTTTCCCCTCCCTACCCACAATGACCCCTGCCCTGCCTCTCAAATTCCTCATATCAGAGAAATCATATGATAATTGTCTTTCTCTGATTGACTTATTTCGCTTAGTGTAATACCCTCTAGTTCCATCCATGTTGTTGTGAATGGCAAGATTTCATTTTTTTGATGGCTACATAGTATTCCATTCTGCATGTGTATGGTATTGTGTGTGTGTGTGTGTGTGTGTGTGTGTAGGCGTGGTCAGTTACTTTAAATGAGTTTCCAGATACTTGAGTTTTACTTTTTGTGTTCTGATATCTTTCTTTGCAGTCATTTAAAAAAAAAAGATTTTACTTATTTATTTGACAGAGAGAGAGAGAGAGGGAACACAAGCAGGGAGAGTGGGAGAGGGAGAAGCAGGCTCCCTGATGTGAGCATGATGTGGGGCTCGATGTGGGGCTCTATCCTAGGACTCTGGGATCATGACCTGAGCTGTAAGTGGACACTTAACCAACTGAGGCACCCAGGTGTCCCTCTTTGCAGTCATTATTAAGAAATGGTCGCCCAGTGCACTATATGTGTCGGTGGAGCATACAGACCTAACTTAGCCTTTCATTGACTTAAGGGTATTATTTTGAGCATGAATTACAGATTTTCCAGTAACCACAATGATCTCCAAGTGATAGGAAGGTATAAGATGTTGCCCTTCCACACACTGACCTTGATGGTCTACTTGTGGATCTCGTGTTTCTTCCTTTTATATATTTTCCTGCTTCTTCCCACACCGTGTGTCACTCCATGCTCATGTGACTGACCCAGCCTTAGTAGGGACTTCTCTTTCCAATACATTCCTTCTAATGTCTTTTGGGCTGTGCAACCAGATAACTGATTTTGTCAGTTAGGTTTGTTTTCAAAATGAATGTAAAATAGTCTAATCAAAAGCTTTATCTGTGAGTACAATACATGGTCGTTCAACGAATTTTAACTTATATTAGGATTTTCAGCTACGTTCATGGCATGGGCTAGTAAGGTAACTATTATCTAAAGTTTCGGTTGGACCATGGGATCATTAAGCGGTGTTAAAACAAAAACACAGAAGAATTTAAAGAGGGGAATGTCATTTCATTTCACTTACATGACATTTATGGGATTGGCATACTTCCAAATTACTAAATTAAAAAATTGGCTAATTTTGTTAACTATGGTTACTACTCACTACTCACAGAAAGAGTATAAAATATACAACATAAAATTTGAAAGTCAACTTGGGCATGGTGCCGGGGTCAAGAAACTGAACCTTGTTAAGTCAGAATTCAACTAAGTGGACTGTGTGTCTTGGTTGGGTCACTCAGCACCAGCTTTGTGTTGCTGATACATGGTGAGCTACATTTTTGCGCAATGTGAGTGTCCTTGGAAATAGATCTTCATGAAGACGAAAGGGTGCATTGAGAATTACAGAGCTGATGTTCTGGGATCACGTATGAAACGTACATCAAAAGCTATTTAGTGTGGTTCCATTTTTCATTACTGTATTTTTCTCAGGGAAGAGTTAGTAAGAACACTTTCCCTAGTTAATTGTTTTGGCCTTGTGGTTTCTCTTTTCTAGACCGAAGATGTTATTTCCCCCTTGGGTATTTTACACCATGAAACTTTTTATATAACAACACAAAATATTTCCAACTACCTCCAGAAATTTTAGAGAATTTGGGATCTACTCTTTTCTGGCTCATAGTTTGTATGATTAAGAAAAAAAATTGTCATGACCTTTTTGCCTATTAGGATACAGGCTGGTGGGCTCTGATGGCGGTCAGGTACAGCCTGGCCTCCTGCAGGAGAAGCATATTCTCTGTTCAACAGATGCAGAAATTAAGTCTAGGAGTCAAGTGACTTATCTAAAATCAGAAGACTGGGAACTGAACTTGTGATCTGGGACCTTTTCTTTTAGCTTAAAACATACTCTTTTTCTCCGGTGTCTTTATGAAGTATAGGAATTAATTAAATATTAGAGAAAATTCACATGATTTTTGTGAAAAAGTTGGAGTATAAAGGGATACAGCTAATACGTTTGATGGGTTTGTATCTAACAGCCCTTTTGAGAGGGCTGTAAGTTGTTGAGAACAGTTGTATCTAGGTAAAGTTGGGTGTGGTGCATAAACAATGAATCTTGGAACACTGAAAAAATAAAATAAAAAATAAAATAGATTTAAAAAGTAAAGTAAATCTTAAAAATTATAATTCATTTTTCATTGTCTAAATTATGAGGAACTTCCTTGGAATAATAGTCACAAGTGACGGGGACACCTGGGTGATTGAGTTCATTAAGTGTCTGACTCTTGATTTCAGCTCAGGTTGTGATCACAGAGGCGTGGGATTGAGCCCCATGTCAGGCTCCACCCTCAACATGGAGTCTGCTTGTCCTTTTCCCTCTGCTCCTCCCCCCTGTTCTCTCTCTCTTTCTCAAATAAATAAATAAATAAATAGATAATAAAATCTTTAAAATAGTCACAAGTGGCAATTTTAATTCAAATGGGAATCAAATCAATATTTTAAATAGTTCAATGTAATTAAGTTGCAGCATTTGAGTAAATTGGATCTAATCTTGAAAACTATACCTATGTCATAATCAATATGCTAGAATGCAGATGGATTGTTACAGAATCAAGAAATCTTTCTTTTCTTTCTTCTTTCTTTGGTAAAGGATATTATTGGAATGACTGGGGGAGTTCTTTTTTAATTTATTTATTCATGAGAGAGAGAGAGAGCAGAACAGGCTCCCTGCAGAGCAGGGAGCCCAATGCAGGACTCAATCCCAGGACCCTGGGTTCATGACCTGAGCTGAAGACAGACGCTTAACCAACTGAGCCACCCAGGTGCCCCTCTTTATTTCTTTTAAAATTTTACTATTCTCCCTGTCCTGCTTTTTATTTGTCATAAAGCTAATGAGCTTTGATAAATAAGATCAAGTTGGATAAAGGATTTCTTATTTATTGAATTTGATTTGAATATTTTGAACTTAGTGTGGTTAAATGCCTACTTTTAATATTTTGACATTTCTATGGTGGATGTGCTGTGGTGTTGGCAAGAGTAAGTCATATTTAGGACCCTTCCATGGCAGATTGTCACCATGGCTACAGCAACCTGAACCAGATCTTTCCATCTTCATAGCAATACAAAAGTCCTCTGCCCAATGACCAGGATGGGCCATGTGTCTAGGTAAACACTATGATAAAAGGAACATCAGGAATGCTCACTTGGTCCTGCATAACCCAGGGTATTAGAGATTAATAGCATTATAGATAGCAGACCTTCCAAGGGCCCTAGACATTATTTAGATTACAGACAACTTTCTTGGTTTACCCATGACCCTCAGAGAGAAGGATGACTCCCACAAGTGGATGGAGATCACCGCTGCTATCTTGATTCCCTGGCTAGTGTTCTCTCTCTTACAGCAGCGTTTCTAGGCACAGAGAAGGGAAAGAGGGACACACGAGCTCTCCATGAGTATATTTTCAGGAAGGTCTGTGAACTGACTGAAATGATGTGTAATATTTGTCTTCTTACTTTGATACCAACTCCCTAGATGGCCACTTCATATTTGAGCATCCCTCTAAGAATTAGGGCTTATTCATGTTTACCATAGTTGGCTAATTAGAAAAAAAATCAATAATAGATGAATGATGCATTTGCTTCAAGTAAGGGTCAAACGACACTATGGCACCACATGACAGAGGTTTTAAGATGGGTTGAATGAGAAGATGTAGGAAGATTCAGCATCATGCGATGGTGGCCCAGGGTCATGTCATCAGTGGACAAGCTCAAGAGAACCTTCATGGGGCCCGATCACCTTGCGAAGAGCCAACTGGCTACAGCACAACGATACTCTTGGCACATTAATTTAAATTTGTTTTGTCATTTTTAAATAATTTATTTTATTTTATATTTTTTGTATCAATTTGAGTAACAATTTTTTATTAAGGTCAAGGTTGAGTGTCTGTGCAACTTGTTTGCCAGTGATAAGGTCCCTTTATCCTACAACTGTGATAACATACTCACTCCAGGCTGACTTTATTCAGATCGCTACACAGGCCTGGGTTCAACCACAGCATTCAACCCTCAGAAACCCAGACCCTGAGTTAATTCCCACTGACCTGCTCTTCTGTAGCTGCTTGTATGGGAGTGATGTTGGAGAAAAATTCCTTTTTGGCCACTAGTATAGTGAAGGAAAGACTACTAAAGAATCCCTGCGTTTCGTCTTCCAGAGGACAAGTCTGAACTCTTGCATCAGATGATTTGGAAAACACCAAAGCAGGGGGAAGAGCCACGCACTGTCCTGCCTTACTGAAAATTAGGGCTGTCAACCCTGGGCTCCTCCTAACCCTAACCCTAACCCTAACCCTAACCCTAACCCTAACCACTTCTGTGGAATAGGGTGCAGAAGCCATCTTGGTTCCCAGCCCGTATCTACTGTGAGGTCAGAAATCAGCCCCCCAGTGGCCCTTTGGAAAAGTGCCCCACTCAGAACAGGCTGCCATTTTCTTGAAAATGTTTTGAGCTCTCTGTTCTCCCAAAAAGCATCAGTTCCGCTGATGTTCATGGGGAATTAAAAAAAAAGAATCAGGAAAGGTTGCAGAAAGAGGGTCATAAAGTTTGGAGAAGGAAAGATTAGGTGGCACGGTCTGAAATCTAGTGCCCGTTGAGGTGGCTGGGACACAATTTTGGTGGTGATTTTGTGTGCACCCTATGTACAGCTCCAAGAGGAGAGTTTGTGATCAAGGTTACTGCGGGTCCTGACTGTAGTAAAGTCTTGAGCACCTGTACATTCAGAACGTTCGACTTCGAGTGACGGTATCATGGGCGCTTTAAGTGCAGCTTCCCAATAATGGCTTCGGATCCCGTTGCGCTGCACGGCGGATTCTCCAACCAGCCATGAGGAAAGTGGGGAATGTTCTTTTGATTTTATATAAGAGGAAACTGCAATTAGGAATCTCTGTCCGCTAATCAGAGGAGGTGGGGTTGGAAGCCAGGAGGCCCCTGAAACTAGGCTCTTAGCTCTGATTTTTGCTTCTTTCTCTAGCTCAAAGATAACCATGGTCTGGGCCCAGAAAAATGGCCATAAAATCTTTTATGCCCACACATCTACCTCCCTGGTCCAGCAAACTGTGACTGTGCCAATGAAATACACCATAGGAGAGTCTAGACAAAGGTTAGGAGGGAAAGACTGAGTAAACGCCTGGAGCCAATGGCGAGGAGAGGCCCTCGTGTTGCGGGGGAAGCGGGGGCGCTGGGCTTTGGTGAGATGGGGTGGGGGGTTGGGAAGCCGCGAACGTTCGGTCTCGTCATGGATCATGTTGCTTGCAGCTGTATCTCGAATTGCCAGATACTCGTCTTCACATACAAATTTCAAATTCCTATTAGTGCCAAACATCATTATTACTTTTGCTTTCCTCCTCACTTGCTTTGTCTGTGCCATCATGTCCTTCATGAATAATTAGGAACTGAAGGCCGTTAGTTGGGAAGAACAGCTCAAACCAGGCTCACGATTGTCAGGCTTCCTGGTATGTTTCTGGCTGTGTGGTCGGATGCACCTTGCTCAGACTGGTCCTGCCTCAAAGGGGAATGGTTAAAAGAGCAAAACACCCAGAAAACGTAGTGACTCTTCATTTCTTTATTTTTGGGGGGAAAGGCAAAAGGCAGTAAACACACCCAGGCTGGAGCCTTCACCGCACATATGTTACGGAATTGATAATACTTACCCAAGGGGATGATTTTTAGGTTAGAAATATTGTGTGTAAGGCTTAGAGCATTGCTACGGAACGCTCCGTGGACGAGAACTTGTATCATCAACTGTTTTTTCTACACAATACCCCGGATGTTGTCGGGCTCATAAATGGAGTGTGATGTGACTGTAATTCAGATTATCTGCTTCTTTTGAAGTCAGAGACTTGCATGCTTGATTCCGCTTTTTCCAGCAGCGAGCACTGAGGACTAAACTACTAAAAATGCTATTGTAGCAATTGGTGGTGCTGTTTGGATTTTATTTCTTCCCTCCACCAGCAAAACTTCTGTTTTCAGAGGAGATGTTTATGGAATCAGCTGGCTATTAATCTGTATTGTATTCAGCAAAATGAGATTTTCTAATGGCTTTGTTTGCCAAAAATCTTCCCTGCAGATTTGGATACAATAGGGATAACAGGATCTCCTGTCAGACGTTTTGCAATGCAAATGTTCTAATGAGGGCATTAATGTGATTGAATTTTAAGCAGAGCTAAGCATTGTTCGATTTTAGCAAGTCATTTGTACTTTTGTTTTAAAATGAAATGCATATTTTGGTATAAAATAATTGAGTATGTTGGGCTAGATTTTTGCTTTATAACAGGGAGTAATAGAGCTGGGGCCACTTTAAACTTTCTTATTCTTTCACCTAGTTTTCCCTCCTTCTGTTCATGGGTGTGATGATGAGAATAAGTTACCAAAGTCCTTCACAGAATTATTCACAGGGTTAGAGATTAGCACAGAAGGGCAGAGATAACTTGTTTGGAGCTCATTGTGCCTAATATTGGTCAAAATGGGACCTGGGCTGACCATTTAGGGGCCGGCAACCCCTGTTTCCAGACCATTCTTGCAAAGTGTAAAGGAGAGCTTGGAAGCTTAGAAGCTTCCATTCAGCTCTGGGTTCCCAGAGAAGTTGCTGGACCTGCGGTGACGTGATCCTCTTGGGGCACAGCTCTCTCAGGGGTCACCTGCCTTAGACAGCCGGTCATCTTACATCCAGAATATGTCCAAGTTTTGTGCCTGGAACCCTGTTCTCCTTGACCTGAAGTGCCCTTTGCTGGTGGTAGTCAGGCCTGCCAGACACCTTTTCCTTTAGGATAAATCTCTCTCTGGAACATCTTGTTTTTACCTTTCAGAAGTCAGGCTTCTGTCAGGGTCTCTGGGTGCGTGTAAAATGCCAGTAACATCTGAACTCCAGCGGTGGACATGGTTCAAATCTTCCTAACCCGAGCAAAGAGCTATATCTGTATCTGTGTTTGTATCTGTATCTGTATTTATAGGCAACAGGACTCCCAGCAGCTGACTAGAGTTCTTATCTCAGACCCAGATTCTCCCTGAGAACCCTCAGCAGTAAGTTCCTCAAAAAAATTTCTGTCCCCATTTCAAGTACGGAAAATTGAGGAATTGAAAAGTTACTAAAACTCTCCAAAGCATAAGAGGTATCATGTGGATTAAAAAAAAAAAACACAAAACCCAAAGATTTATTTATTTATTTAAGGGGGGCAGAGAAAGGGAGCTCGTGGGCTCATGGGTGGGGCACAGGGAGACAAAGAGAGAATCCCGAGTGGGCTCCCTGCTGAGCACAGAGCCCAATATGGGGCTTGATCCCAGAACCCTGGGATCATGACCGAAGCCAAAACCAAGTGTTGGATGATTAACTGACCCAGCCACACAAGTGCCCCTGTGCTGGGATTTAAGCCTATTTGTGGGGACTCTGTAGTGTCGTTGATTTCGTTTTGCAGCTGATGCATGACTCATTTCCATCATCATTGCTCAGCTGCCCGAACATGGGACAACAGATGGGACAACAGAAAATGCCAGGCTAATGATACGGAGGTTTTATACTCTCCCTACATGTCGATGAGCTTTGAAGGGACCTGTCATTCTGTGAACTGTGTGACTTGCCACCTGTGTTATTTATGTTTCCTGTCAACACATCTTAGAGAAGGGTTGGTGGGGACAGGTCAGAGGATTGGGTTTGAGTTGTGTTCTGTGACGTAGGGACCCTGTACCTCTGCATAACCACATGGGACCTTGGTTTCTTTCTCCATAAAGAGGGAGTGGAAACTTCTAGCCTGCCTGTCTCTTGAGGTGGGTGGGGATCTCTCAGAGCTGCATCCGTTGCATACATTATTAACCTCTTTGATTTCAATCCTTGATCAATAAACATGTTCTCTTGGTTGTCTATCTACTGTTCCTTTGAAATTTCAGCTGTTTGGCTTTAGATGAAGACCGATGGAGAGCTGACTTCCAGATTGTTGAGCTTTCTACAACTTTAAGTGGCAGAATTTTGGAAGTTTGCTTCTTACAGAAGTCATTTATGAAGTGACACATAGGATGAGGAACTTTGTGTTACCCCATGACAACCCTTTTGATATAAATTGGAGGTTCCCAGACTTTCTGATTTCATCATGATTTAAGCATCACAGCAATTTTTTTATAGCACCCAGGCCAAAAGAAATAGCTAATAGCTGCATTTATGAAATACTGTTTTTGTTTTTTTAAAGATTTTATTTATTTATTTGAGAGAGAGAGAGAGAGAGAGAAAGCACAAGTAGGAGGGAGAGGGAGAGAGAATCTGAAGCAGACTCCATGCTAAGCACAGAGCCTGATGTGGGGCTTGATTCCATGACCACAAGATCACAAGCTGAGCTGAAACCAAGAGTCAGATGCTTAACTGACTGAGCCACCCAGGAACCCCTATGAACTACTGTTAAAGAAAAACAGAGCCAGCCAGTAAAGGGGTAAAAACAGAATTTATTCAGGACAAGTACAGTAGGGCAGAGGAGATTTCAGTGCAGAACTGGGCTGAGTTAGGACTACAACAGGAACTACCAGGGATTTGCAGCAAAGGGGAAGGTTGGGGGTGGTGGAAGGGAAATTACCAAGAGGAAACTTTGGGGCCCAAGGAGATTCTGGTGAGACTGACTTTGTGGGATTCCTGCTGAAAGCAGGCCAGGGTGATCAGACATCAGCTGGGGGCTGGTAGAAGCTGAGGACCCCAACTGGATACCAGGAGGTGGGGGGGGTGGGTTCTGGCTAAACTGACTTAGCAGGATTCTTGATAACATTGGATGATACAAGATGGACTCAGAAGTTCAAAAGTGGGGGCTTGTTGAAAACTCCAGGAGAGCTTGAGTAGAGTCCAGTCAAGGGGAGAACCTTTGTCAGCCACTAGACCCCAGCAATGTTCATCCTAACAATTTTGTAGCTGTTTGGAAAAAAATCATGCCCATAAGTTGAAAGAAAACAACGATACTTTTGTTTCATTCTTAAATAACCATGGTTTATACCAAAGCGGGGCACATGCCTGTTGAGTACTACACAGCCTCTCAAATGGATCACTGCCCCCTCATCTTCTGTCCATGCTGACTCCCATGGAGTACTTGCTTTTTATCATAGCCATTGCTGAAAACCCAGCATTGGCAAGACATGGTATCATCAAAAAGAGTATAGTGAGGTCTAATGTTGAACCACGAACTACCCCTAGCTCATAGTTCGTGATGTTGGGCAGAAGAGCATATCCTGCATTTCCTTTGAAAAATTAAAAAAAAAAAATCTATAATCCTTAGCACTCCCATGCCTGCCTTGCAGCACCCATGATGTTTGGGCACGCAGTTTGGGAACTGTGGATGTATGCATTACTGTTGCCATTTGACAGGCATGGAAACCGGGCTCAGGGTTGCCCCAGGGACAATGGTATCATGAGAGGACTCCAGCCCGGCCCCCAGTCCTGGTGAGTGGTCTTCCATTACACTGTTGGTGGTCAAGAGGGAGATACTGTCTGTGCATGGCCAAGTGCAAATGGCCATCCGTTTATGGTGCTCTCCAGGGCCCTGGGCCATCCAGATGAGCTTCCTGTCCAGATGGTGTGAAAGACAGCACTGTTCCGAATGCGGGTCCCAGTTACGAACAGAGAATGAGCATCTTTCCGAATAACATTCTTCTACGTCAACTTATTGCTCTCTAGGAACCCACCATCTTCCTCAGTGTTCACTGACTTTGAAGCTATTTTGAATGTTTCCTATGATTTCTGTAGCATGACCCAGAGGAACAAAAATCCTGCCTTTTCTGTATTATTCACACTCTTCTTTGATAAAGGGCACCCATCCTTCATGTATATTTTCAGAACTGTCCTTGGCTGTATTGCGTGCGGCTCATTCCAAAATCTGAGAACTTTTCATCATCAGAGCAAATGACACCAGGTCACAGTTTTAATATTTTTACTCTGAATGGAACTGGAGGTGCAAACAACACTGGAAGAATCATCTATACAATTAATTATGCAGATATTTTAACTCCTCTTACAGTTTTTGCAAAATGGATTGACTTTTCTTGTGAAATTTCTTGGGTGACGAAATAATTTCATCATCTGAACATTTCTAGTCAATGAGTTGAATCTGATATAATTCTGGGGAAGGAGAAGATAGTAAAAATATTTCCAGACATGATTCCTGCCTCATTGTGGGGGCTTCCTCTAGCTTTTTTTAGTGAAAGCTATAAAAGGTGGATTGTATAATATATGCAAGAAAATTGTCTTTGTCTTCTCTTGCTTTAGGCGATTCATATATGCAACAGTGGGCGACAACGCTATGCGTAAGGTGTTTGTATTTCTGTTCCTCCATGAACACTGTGGGAACAGAGGCTCTGCCAATTCCCAGGACCCATTGCAGGCAGCAGCAAACTTTTCTGCAGACAGCAAGATAGCAAATATTTTTGGCTTTATGGGCCAAATGCTCTCTGTTTAGACTACTCAGTGCTGCTGATGTAAGGTGAAAACAGCCAAATAATGAGTAAATGAACAACTGTGGTTGTGTTCCAATAAAACTTTATTGATGGACACTGAAATGTGAATCTTAGACAATTTTCATATAATATGAAAGACCCATCTTCTTTGGATTTTTTCAACCTTTAAAAATTAAAAGTCATTCTTACCTTAGGCTGTATAGACACAAGTGGTGGGCTGAATTTGGCCTGTGGACCATAGTTTGCCAGGCTCTGCTAGAGCAATTTCTGGTACACAGAGGGTGCTCAATAAGTATTTGTTCAATGACAAAGATCACATTTAAAAAAAAATGATTTTATTTATTTATCTGAGAGAGAGCAAGAGCAAGCAGGAGCGGGGTAGGGAGGTGGGGAGGAGCAGAGGGAGAGGGAGAAGCAGACTCCCTGCTGAGCAGGGAGCCTGATGTGGGGCTCGATCCCAGAATCCTGGGATCATGACCTGAACCAAAGGCAGATGCTTAACTGACTGAGCCCCCCAGGCACCCCAAGACCACATTTTAAATTTAAGTTTTTATTATGAAATATTTCAAACACATAGAAAAGCACAGAGATAATATAATTAGATCTGCCACTGAGGCTCAGAAACTGGCATATTTGCTTCAGCTTTTTTTTTTTAATAAAACAGGCGGAGATACTGAAGCCCACTACTCCCATCCCACCCTCCTAATCCTCCCCAACGCCCTTCCCTCCTCTCTGTCCAGAAACATTGTTATTGTGGGTTGGTATTTAAGCCATCTCCGTGTGCATATATAGTTTTAAAAATTTATTTATTTTGGGGGGATTGGGGCAGAGGGAATGGGAGAGGGAGAGAGGGAATCTTAAGCAGCCTCCCCCCTGAGTGCAGAGCCCAACACGGGGCTTGATCTCATGACCCTGAGATCATGACCTGAGCCAAAACCAAGAGTCAGACGCTCAACTGACTGAGCCACCCTGGCTCTTCTCCTGTGTGTGTTTATATTTTTTACAACACAGATATAAAATGTACATAGAAGAGTCTTACTGAATCTATCCTTCTGTTGTTAGTCTTCTTCCGCCTCCACTCACCACTGTGTTTGTCTGTGGCTGTCAGATATATCCCTAGTTTGTTCATTTAAATTTTCATGTAGTTTAATATGTTCCTCTTTTATGAGTCTTACTCAAGAGATTCTTTCCGACCTTGGGGTCATAAAGATATTCTTCTATATTTCCATCTAGAGTAGGAATCTGCAAACTTTTTCTTCAGGGGGCAGAGAATCAATATTTTAGGCTTTACTGGCCCCTGTTTGTTGCAACCACTCAACTCTGTGAAAGCAGCTATGGATAATACCTATAGAAATGGGTGTGACTCTGTTCCAATAAAACTTTATTTCTTAAATCAAGCAGTGGGGCCAGATATGGTCCATAAATGGTAATTTACAGACTGCTGACATAAATTTTAATGGTTATATTTTCAATATATATTTTTAAAGATTTTATTTATTTGACAGAGAGGCAGATAGCAAGAGAGGGAATACAAGCAGGGGAAGTGGGAGAGGGAGAAGCAGTCTCCCTGCTAAGCAGGGAGCCTGATATGGGGTTTGATTCCAGGACCCCGGGATCATGACCTGAGCCGAAGACAGATGCCTAATGACTGAGCCCTCAGGCACCCCTGGTTATATTTCTAAATTTTGATACAAAATTCATCTGAGATTCACTTTTGGTGAGTGTATGTGGCATGAGTTACATAGTTATTTTAGCCACAGGAATCATTACTTCTTCAGGTACCACTTATCCTTTCTGCACTAATTTTTTTTTCAAATTTTTAATAAACATAAAATATATTATTGGCCCCAGGGGTATAGGTTTGTGAATTGCTGGGTTTACACACTTCACAGCACTCACCATAGCACATACCCTCCCCAATGTCCATAACCCCACCACCCTCTCCTGACCTCCCTCCCCCCAGCAACCTTCAGTTTGTTTTGTGAGATTAAGAGTCTCTTATGGTTTGTCTCTGCACTAATTTTTAATGCCTTCTTTGTTACATACTGTTTCTTGGTTTCTACACTATATCTCTGTGTTCTCTTTTCTGATACATTATTCTACTTGTCTGTCCCTGTCCCAGTACTATACTGTCAAAATGATTGTAGCTTCATAATAAATTTTAATCCAGGACAAAACAATATGTCTTTATTTTTTTGTTAAGTTATCTTGGAAATCCTTGGTCCTCTCCTCTTCCATTTGAATTTTTTGGATCAATTCAACAAATCAGGAGAAAAAAAAGAATATGAGATTTTGGTTGGAATTGTATCTTCCTGTCTGGATTAATATTCTCATTATGAACTAGCCAATGACTGTGGGGAAGTCATTCTAATTTTCTGAGCATCAGAGATAATGTGCAGATAACAATACATACTGCATAGGATTATAGCAAAGATGAAATGAGTTGATGCTTGGAAAACACTGGGAATTGTACCATGCATAGTGTAAGCAATCAAAAATTGTGGCTTTTATTAGCAATGAGTATTCTTTGGCACAAGCCCTCTTATCAAAAATACCAACAGTTAATCAGGTCAGTTAATCAAAGAAGTAAATTTAAGTGGGGAATCATAAAGAAGTTTCAAAAATAGCTTATGCGTCTTGTTTTATCTTAAAATATATCAGTATGTTTCTGTAGCAGGGAAGGAATTTGTTGACTTTTTATCCACATTTGCACATGCTAACGATGGTTTGTTTTTCTGTGTGCTCTGTAATTTGTTACTGCGAGCTCATTTTGGTAAGTGTCTGTGTGTGCGTGCCTGCATGTGAGCCTCATGAGCTCTGCATTGTAAAAGAGGTAGTCCTTCGCTCTGCTGGTTTTGGGCTTAGGATTTCCATATCAAGAGGATGTTAATTGCGTGGGACATTCATACGGGAGGTTTTGATTACTCATGGGTCATCTTTTTTTTTCATTGAAAGACCCTGAAAAGATGTCAGCTTTTCTGCTGTTTCTCTAAGCCTGCTGGTAGAGTTATCTCCAGGACCCACACCCACTTTTCTTTTAAGATTTTAAGTGATCTCTATACCCAAGGTGGGGCTCAAACCCACAAACCTGAGATCATGAGTCACACACTTTACCAACTGAGCCAGCCAGGTGCTCCTGGACAGGGACAAACCCCCTTCAGAAAAAGCAAGGGTGGGACTCAGAGGCTTTATGTGTGGGTGTAGTTGTAGATCCCCCTCTTTTCCTGGGCTTAGGGCCATAGTTCCCATCTCTGTGTAATGTCTGGAACCCAAACCCCAGTCCTTAGGTCTTATTTCCAGGTTTATAACCATTGTGGTCAATGCAGTATTGTCTACTAATGGCTCTGGTTGTGAGTTCTCTTAATCATTCCTGAAACGTAAGGATCCGCCTTCTCTCCCACCTGCTTTCAAAGCTCACCTTTGAGTGAAAGCTTTTTCTATTGTATCTAATGTTGTTACATGGTTTTAGCTGGAGAAAGGCCTGCCCATCAGTTCAATCTTGATCATAAAAGTCCTGAATAATGAAATTTTCCATCAATTAAGCTCTTTATTTCCCAGGTGCCTATAGCATTTACATATGTAAGAAGAGTCATAGTGTCTGTAATCTTTACACACGAGCTTAATTCACGTAGTCCAAATTGGCAAGCATTATTAAATGGGATTGGTTTCCTTAACATTCTAAAACAGTTCAGAGGAGGCTCTGTGCTAAAAAAAAAAAAAAAATAAAATAAAATTCAGTTTGCCGAAAACCCTTAATTCTTTCTACATGGTTATGCTTTCCTAACAGTTTTCTGGGGGATTTTACTGCCCTTCTAATTTCATGCCTTCACTGAAAGTGCTAAATATTTGTGTTTCTAAGGCAATAATTTGGATCATTAGTATCGTAGAGTACCTCTAAGCCATTGGACCCTACTGTAACTATATCTGTGGATATAATTACACAGGCAACAGCTCTCTGTTGGTTTAAAATGCAGCTTGTCATGGTGGAGGAAATCCCTCTGCGTCTTCAAAGGCAGTGCACTGAAGAAGAGCTAGAAGTTTCTCTCTCCTGCTTCCCTCTGTCCACAGGGCTGCAAAATGAAGGTGGGGTGGTTTTCTGTTCCTCCTCCCTCTGTTCCCTGCCCTCACTCCCTGATGGTGGAGGCTCCAGTCTCTGTTGCTGACCAGCCTTGTTTCTGTGCTTCACAACCCATGGCTGTTTTAGCTTCTATGGAGTGCCCCCCTCATTCTCAACGCTGCTTTTCTTTTCCCTTATAATTTTGCTTTTATTTCTTTTGCCTTGTATAACTTCAAAATTCCTCTCAGCTCCCTCTTGGAAAACACAAAACATAAAATACAAAACAAAAACCTGGCTTTTTACTAGCCGTTGTTGGCCATTTGGAGAGTTTCTTTCCAACCACTCAATGAAATGACTAATCTGAGCTCACATGCACTTTGGGGGGCTTCAGCTTTTGTGGATTTAAAAACAATTGCTACTGGATATCTAGGGCCTGCTAGCCTTTTATTTCATTCTTTCCTTTTATCTTTCATCTTCGTGGTGTTGCCTCTGTGAAGCCTGCTGATTCTAGAAGGCTTATCCCCAGGTCAATGAGGTTCAACAACATGAAAACTTTAGATTAATCGACAGAGCCACTGATTCTTGCCCTCATCTCGGGGAGCAGATGGGCATTAAAATTAGAGCAGCTGTTTCCACTGAAGGTCGGAAAAACTGAAAAGAGAGCAAAGGGAGTTTTCGTGCCTGCAGAGAGAAAAACACACATCAAAGTGGTTAAGAGGCCAGCAGGTATGCGGGCATGTGAAGCACTGGACATCTTCAAGCAAAAGCCTTACCCAAACAAGGTGACCCGGATTTGCACTCTTTGACCTGGTATCAGGGACATCTGCAGGATTCTCTGCCAACTTTTCTTCAGGATCCTGGACTACCGAGCCTGGCCAGTATAGAACCCTGCATGCCTGGTGGGAAATGCTCTGAGTGAAGAATGCTCTAAAAGAAAGCAATGCCCTTTCTTGGATTCAGACAATACATACTGATTGAGGGCCTGCTATGTGTCTGGGTTAGCAGCTCCTTGCTCCCCTCCCCCATCTAGGTGTCATTTGTCACTTATGCTTGTTTTCAAGGATGGAGAGATGAGCACATTTTAATATTTAGAGATTACCTTTGGGGTCCCTAACAGGAATGGGAGGCTCTTTTGAAAGTGGGAGACTGACTGGAGTCCCCACTCTTGCTTACCTGGTTTCCTTGATTTCCCAAAGCTTCTAGGACAGACACCAAACCAGGGGAAGAACAGAGAGGCTGCTGCATCTTGATTCCTGCTTGACTTCCTTGGCCCCATGGCCTCAGGTGGCCGCTGTGCTGGGGGAGAGTCTCTCAGAATCCAGGAGCCCCTCTGCAGTGTCTACCACCTGGATGGAGCGTGAGGAAGGAGCCTTAGGCTCACTTTTGGGCAAAGGCAAGTTGGTTTCATCACCTTTGCCAGCAGCTCCAGGGGTCTTTCAGGACGGGGAACTCTGGGTACAGGAAACTCCCAAGATAAGGGTGCAGTTGCCTTGAGAAGACAGGGCTCCTGCCAAGGACAGTTACCTTCTTCTGTCCCTCAGGTCATCCCACTGGCCACAGAGTTGTAGACGGCAAAGACACAACCTCGGAAACTTGCTGGCATGTGGCCCGCTCTCCAGTCGAGCCGGAGTATTTGTAGTGGTCTCCATAAGCCACCTCTTTCATCCCTCAGGGCTTTTGAACCTGCTGGTACCCTGGCAGAATGCTCCCCTTTCCTTGGATAGTTCCTACTTGACCCTTGAGACTTACTTTACGCCCGAAGATGTTCTGAATTGCCTTGGTGAATGCAGCGCCCCACTCCCTGTGTTTCATTGCACTCTGTATGTGCATCTCATGACTCTGACTTCACTGTGATAAAGTCCCGGCTTACTCATCTGTTACTTACTCATCTGACCAGTGACTCCACTGGTCACTGACCTTAAGGCTGGTGTCATTCCTCCGTATATTTCTAGATACATGGCTGGACCCCTTCCATGATGGCCATACTGAGCCTATGAGATTGCGTCTTCCATCATTTCATTGCTAGATATAGAAATTATCATTAGGGCACGTGGGTGGCTCAGTGGGTTAAGCCTCTGCCTTCGGCTCAGGTCATGATCTCAGGATCCTGGGAATGAGGCCTGCATCTGGCTCCCTGCTCAGTGGGGAGCCTGCTTCCCTCTCTCTCTACCTGCCTTTCTGCCTACTTGTGATCTCTCTCTGTCAAATAAATAAATAAAAAATCTTAAAAAAAATTATGATTAATTTAAAAATTCACCTTTATTTGAAAAAATAAAATTCTAAACTTCCTAACAGAATTCCTAAGATCAGTATGCTAAAAAGTTAGAATCTTCACTGTGCAGGACCCTGTTTTTAGGGCATGTTGGATGATGATACAACTGACTGAATGAATGGGAAAAGGCATCATGAATTAAGGGAAGGAGGCCTCTAAAGGGTGGGTCCTGCCTTTAACTGACCAGTGGGTTAAAATAAACCTGATATGTGTATATGGTGGGCATCAAATTTTGTGTTTTTTTTTTAATTTTAATTTTTAACTTTTTAAATATTTTATTTATTTATTGGATAGGGAGAGACACACATAAAGAGGAACAAAGGCAGG
This sequence comes from Lontra canadensis, assembly GCF_010015895.1. Taxonomy (NCBI): domain Eukaryota; kingdom Metazoa; phylum Chordata; class Mammalia; order Carnivora; family Mustelidae; genus Lontra; species Lontra canadensis. Next base: position 9,582,303 of record NW_022631007.1, on the reverse strand, counting down.
GGGAGTGGGAGAGGGAGAAGCAGGCTTCCCGCTGAGCAGGGAGACCGATGTGGGGCTCGATCCCAGGACCCCGGGATTATGACCTGAGCTGAAACCAGACACTTAATGACTGAGTCACCCAGGCACCCTCAAATTTTGTTTTAAATTGTGAAGTATAACACACATACAGAAAAGTGCACCAATCAACAGGTACAGCTCAACATATCATAAAATGATGACCTTTATAACTACTGACCAAGTCAAGAGTGAGAATGGTACCCTTCAGCCTCTTTCTGAATGCCGTCTTGCGCTTCTCCCCAGAGGTAACCATTGTCCCGACTTTCATGCTTCATTTTTGCTGTTTGTCATCATCCCACAAATGAGAACCATGTTGCGTTAGGGAATTTATTCACATTGTTTTGCAAGACCATGTTTCTTTCTTTTCCATGGCTGGAGAACGTTCCTCGGTATGAGGATCCTACAATTTATTTATATATTTGATTCAATGGATATTTGAGTGGTTTCCACTTTTGGCAATTATGAATAGACATATGCGCGTTCTCTATATGTCTCTCAGTGCACGTTTGCCTGCTTCTCTATTAGGCATATATCTAGGTGTGGATTTCCAGGTCAGAAGGTAAATACTTGTTCAGCCTTAAGAAATAACGCCCAACAGTTTCCAAAGCAGTTGTAACTACACATAGTCCACCACTAATTTATTCTTTCTGTTTTATTATGTTCTCATCAACACTTGACCTTGTCAGTCTTTTGATTTTTGTCATTATTTTAAATGCATAGTAATCTCTTATTATGATTTTTTAAATTGGATTTCTGATTATTAATGATTTTGAACAACTTTTCTTATATATTTTGGCCATTTGTTTTGTTTTGTTTTTTGAGATGAGCCTGTTTAGGTCTCTTGCCCATTTTTCTCTGATGTTTTCTCTACCATGCCCCCTTAATTAATGTAAACAATTCTTTATCCTGGAGATGAGCCCTTTGCTGGTTACATGTATTGCAAATACCTCCCTCTATCCAGTGGCTTGCATTTTTACTCTTTTATTGGTGTGTGTGTGTGTGTGTGTGTGTGTGTGTGTGTGTGTGTGTGTTTAAAGATTTATTTGTTTATTTGAGAGAGAGAAAAAGAGCACGAGCAGGGTAGGGGCAGAGGAAGAGAGAGAGTCCCAAGTAGACTCTGTGCTGAGTGCAAAGCTTGATGTAAGACTTGATCCCATGACCCTGAGATCATGACCTGAGCTGAAACCAAGAGTCAGATGCTTAACCAGCTGAGCCAGCAGGTGCCCCTATTGGTGTGTTTTGATAAAAAGAAATTTCTAATTTCTGTAATGAATACAGTGAAACTCATTAATAATTTTTCCATTATACTTAATGCTTTTTGTGTCCTGTTTATTAAATATTTATTCACTCTAAAGTCATGAAGATATTCTTTTCTGTTAATATTTTGAAGCTTTATTTTTTTGCCTTTTATTTCAGATTTGCAATTCACTTGTGACTTAAATTTTGTGGATGATGCGAGGGAGGAGTTAAACTTAATTTTTTTACCCCTATGGATAGCTACTGAGAAGACTATATATATATATTTTAAAGATTTTATTTATTTGACAGAGAGAGAGAGTAGTCAAGCAGAGAGAGAGAGAGAGAAAGAGAGAGAGGAGCAGGTTCCTTGCTGAGCAGAGAGCCTGATTCAGGACTTGATCCCAGGACCTTGAGATCATGACCTGAGCTGAAGGCAGAGGTTTAACCCACTGAGCCATGCAGGTGCCCTGAAAAGACTGTATTTATTGCACTACCCAATTCCATAAATGAAGTGCCTGTATGTGATCTTTCTAGTTCTTAACTATCCAGTGTTCCAATGACCTTAGCTTTAAGATTCCTGATCTCTTATAGGAGCAAGCCCTCAATACTATTTTTATTCAAGATTTTTTGGTCTATCTGGGGGTCATTTTACACAAAGAACAGGAAAAAAACTGGTTTCTGTTGCAATTCCATTGAATCTGTAGATCACGTTGGGGAAAATCGGAACCTTTGTAATATTGTCTTTAGTCTATGACTAGAATGACCCTCCATTTACAAAAGTCCTCTTTATTTTTCTTAATACTATTTTGCTATATTATAGTTCTCTTCATTGAGACCATACACTTCTTTCATTTGGTTTATTCTTAGGTTTGGGGGGATTTTATGTTGTAAACAACACCTTTGAAAATTTTATTTCTGATACATAGAGATGCAATTAAAAAATTTTTTTTACCTTATATCTAGCAAACTTGCTGACATTCCATATTCTAATAACTAGCATGCATAATCATAGTCTGTGAATCATGACAGGTTTTTTTCCTATTCAATCCTTACACTTTCTTTTTATCCTTGCTTCCTTGTACTGGTTAGGACCTTATGCAATGTTCAGTGGAAGCAGCAATAAAAAACATCCCTGCTTCACTCTCGATCTCAGTGAGAAACTTTTCAATACCAATAAGCATTACATTTGCTGAAGGTTTTGTTTTTTGTTTTGTTATTTTTTTTTTTAGATTGAAGAAATGCCTTCTATTTTCTAAAAGTCTTCACTCTAAGTGAATGTTAAATTTAATAAAATGCTTTTCCTGCATCTGTTGCAGTGATCATATGACCTTCGTAGGAAGTTTAATTCCCAGTCTGCCGCAGGCTTCTTTTCCTGGGTAGGCAGGGGGATAAAAGTTGACATATCTCCTGTATTCTCAGCACTGTTGTTAAAAGAGTTTGCCAGGATGTGTAAGTCTTTCTGATGAGAAGCGAAACAAGAAATGCATGCACTGGTATTATTCCATAAATTTCTGATTCAAGAAACTGGTCTTTGAATGACTAAGAGGAAAGGGAGCAACAACACCTCCTTTGAGGATGGTGTGCCTGTGTCAGTAAATGTGGTTGAGTGTGATCCCTTAAGACTCAGTTGACTATGGAAACTGAGGCATGAAGGGTTTTTGAAGAACAATTATTTAAATCTTGATGTATCTCTGACTGAGTGGGGCTTTGGGACTCATTAGCCTGACTCGACCCAGTACGTCAAAAGAGTAAAGCAAGAGTAGGACTGTTTCAAGATCATTTCCAAAGAGAGCGTGTTTTAGAGAGATCCTATGAAAACGGGCAGGAGAATAATTAGACACGTAGTAGTTTATTTTTAATGGATTCATTTCACAGTCAGAAATTTGAGTTCTGCTTGCAATTTCGTTTTAGGCTACTTACAAATGTAACTCCACCTACATGTGAAAATCCGGACAGGCTGATTTCAAGAAAATCAACCCAGAATTGAGGCGAAAAGTGGACTGCCCAGATTAGTATTGGGATAAGTTTTCCAGTAGATCTAGAGTCGCTAATGCAGAGGTGAAGAAATATCAAAACACGAGAATGTGGGTTTTACTAAGACATGTAGTACTTGATTCAGTAAAGTGAATGAGCATTTTTATTATTTGGATTTGGAAAAAAAGATATCATGGGATGCCTTTCTTGGCAGAGTTTACTACTGGCATAAGCACTGTAGTGGATTTTTTTCCACATCTTTACTCCTAGTGGGTAAGCAGTTGGTGTTGGAATATAATTGAGATCTTTATTGAACCAAGTGGGAAAAATTCCTTTTTAAGGCAAAAATACTGTGACAGTTGGATTGCAACAGTGTTCATTTGTCTTTCAGCATGAAGCGACATTTCTAACCAGTGCAATTGCTATTTTGGATAGAGAAAGCTCATATTCAGACCTGAAAGTACATTAGGGCTCTCCAGTCCCATCCCTTACTTTTACAGTTGGGGAAACTGAGTCCCAGGAAACTTCCTGCCTTGTCCACAGTCATCCACAAGTGGGCATAAAACCACAGGTTTTCTCTACTATATCACAGTGCAAGTGCTTATTAGCATTTTGCCAGAAACCCTAAACTCCAAATTCTGGAATTGTCTTTCTCGTGGTCCCCATCTCCCTGTGGGCCGGCCAGCAGAGACACTCTCCTGGTCTTTCAAGACCCCTGGTCTGTGTGGCTCTCCCACCCACCTTTCTCCAGTGCTCAGCCCGTTTCTGTGTCTGGCTTCTGCAGTGGGCTTCCCATTATTGATCTTCACATAGTCCAGTGGATGGCTGGGAGGGAAGGGAGAGAAGTCCCATGCTCCTTCCAGTGAAGGGGAGGTGGGTGTGTGGCCCTGTCCTGTGGTCAGCTTGGTGCTGAGTTATCTAGACAAGTATTCCCATCGTGGTGCCAAGATTCCTTCTGCCCAATCCTTGCACAGACTTATGGTTAAAAGAACATCTGGTCCCTTCTCTGCCTAAAGCTATATGGCCAAGAAGTCCTTCTGTAACCACTCACTTGGGGCAGGCCAGCCCAGTAAGACAGTCGGGTGGGGAAAAAAAAATGGATGAATTGCTATTGTCCGTATAGTGCTCTCTGTTCAAGCTTTTCTCCTTGGAAGTCTTCCTAGAGGAACCCACCTATCTGTTTTTCCCTTTGGTGAACCCCAGAGTCAGTATCATCTGGATGAGGGATTGATTGGCAAACCGAAGGGCCACATAATAGATATCGTATCGGTTTTATGGGCCCAGAGTGTCCTTGGCAATCACCCTGCTGCTGATGGGTCACGTGAACAGATGGCTGTGGTCGTGTTCTGGCAAAACTTCATTTCCCAATCCTGGACTGGGCCTGTGCTTGTTGTGTGGTAACCCCTGGGTTTTAGCCGCAAATTCTACATCCTGGGTTTTGGACCAGGCGTGTCGGAATCATCTGGGGAATGCTGAGAGATGGAGGTTTCTAGGCCTCACCCTCAGAGTGCTCGATTAGCAGCTTTGGGGAGGGGGTCGTGGTTTAAAGAGCTCCTTGACCGAGTCTGCTGCCCAGATTACAAAAATGAGGTTTCATTCTGCTTTTAAAAATTTGTGTGCACCTAGACACGTACAAATAATCACATAGCATTGTGCTTTGTGTTTAAAAATATTATAAAGGGCACCTGGGTGGCTCAGTTGGTTAAATGTCTGACTTCAGCTCTGGTTGTGATCTCAGGGTCCTGGGATCGAGCCCCACGTTGGGCTCCCTATTAATTGGGAGCCTGCTTCTCCCTCTCCTTCTGCTCCTTCCTCTGCTCATGTTCTCTCTCTCTCTTTCTCAAATGAATAAATAAAATCTTATAAAAAACAAAAATATTATAAAAATGGCACAATTTCACACATCTCTGTCTGTGTGTTGCTTATTTCCTTGCCCTTTTTATTGAGGTGTCTTTTATTGACATGTAGGAATTGATATAATGAGGGGATTTAGTCTTTCCGTCATACATTGTACATATTTCCCCCCACCATGTTGTTACCTTTTGACCTGATTTATAAAGTCATACAGGATTTTCACACATTTTGATGGAGTGAAATGCATCCATCTGTTCCTTGAGGGCCATGGTCCTGAACTGGAAGTGACTCTGTTCCGGGTGACTTCGGCAATGTCTGGAGATATTTTGGTTGTCACCACTGTCACTGTGGGCAGAAGGGGTTCTGTCATCTGCTAAGTAGAGATGGGAGTGTTGCAAAACATCCTACAATCTGTGGGACATCCACCCCAACAAAGGGTGATCCAGCCTGAAGAGTCAAGAGTGCTGAGGTCAAGAAATACTGCTTTCAGGCTTTGGTTTTTGTTCCTTGCTTAGGAAGGCGCCTCTTCTTCCTATGATAGGAATATCATGGAATCTGTATTAAAAAGTTCCTTAATTGATTTTTCTGCTTAGAAAAATTACTAAAGCAAAGGCCCATTCTACTTATTTATTTTTTTAAGAAATTTTTTAATTTTTAGAGAGAGAGTATGAGTGGGAGGGGTGGGGCAGAGGCAGGGAGAGGATCTCAAACAGGCTCTACACCCAGCATGGAGCCTGACATGGGGCTCGATCTCATGACCCTGAGATCATGACCTGAGCAGAAATCAAGAGTTGGACGCCCAACTGACTGAGCCACCCAGGTGCCCCTATTCTATTTATTTCTTAACACCACGCACAAACGCCCCTGAGGTATTTCTCTTAGGTACCTGCATCTTCCTCCTCTCTCCTCTGTAAGAGCCATGAGTCCTCCACATCCCCTCAGGGTGCTGCATGGCCTGGGTCACATCGTGAGCTCCATCAATGCGTGCAGATCCTCCTTCCTGCCTTTGTTGGGTTCGGGTTCCTCAAACACCTTTCTCATTCTGGGGACAACTCTGCCCATGGAGCAATGGGTATAAATGAGGGAGGGAGGGAGCTTCAGGGTTTCTCTGTACTTGTCTGGACCCTCTGAAAACAGGGTCAATGAAAACCAAGTGGCTGTCAATAGAATCCAAAATCCCAGAGCTGGAGGAGGCCTTGAGATGTTCTGCCCGAGGCCGTCACTTGACGTGTGAGGAATGTGTGTCCAGGGCAGCCGAGTGACTTGGCCAGGGCCTCTCAGTGCCCCGTGCAGACCAACGCCAGGACTGTTGCTCAGCTGATCTATTTTTCATCAGAAAACTCCTTGCCACTGCCCTTGTTTTGTTGAGAGCTGCCACGGTCACCTCAGAGAGACTAGCTCTGAGATCGACTCCTGTCTGCTCCTTTCAGACCTGCCATTATCAAACCCATGGTCTCTCTCAGCATTAGGGACTTCAGTTCATCCAACAAAGGATTGAAATAGTGTATGTGCATACAAGCAGGGCATTGATTTCAAATAGATGGCTTGGGGGGGGGGTCCCAGTTAATGTGTCTGAACCTTCTGTTGGACCGCAAGCTCTTAGAGGTCAAGGACTGGGCTTTATTTATCTTCCCGAGTCCTCCTCCAGGTACTGTCTGTCCCACAAATTCCATACCTTACCCGGTGCTCGAGAAAAGTCACATGAATTACTGATCAGCCTTATTGAGTAGGAATGAAGCTCATATACTCAAAACCAGTGTGAAAGGATCCCTTAGGCAAGGAGTTCTATGGGCACTATCTCAGACCAGTCTCCCGGGTGATGTGGGTGACAGGTTCATAGGCTCCATGTGGAGTTAATTCTGCTAATTTTGACTTACTTAATCTAATGACCCTAAAATGGCTGCTCCCCCCCACCCTTTTTAAAGACTTTATTTATTTGTTTGAGAGAGAGCGCTCAAACTGGGGGCAGAGGCAGAGGGAAGCAGATTCCCTGCTGAGCAGGCAGCCCGACATGGGGCTTGATCCTGGGACCTTGAGATCCTGACCTGAGCCTAAGTCAGATGTTTAACTGACTGAGCCACCCAGAGGCCCCCAAATGGGCCTCTTTTATGTCTGTTTTAAATGTGACCTTCCATCCTTCAGTTTGTGTGCTGTGGGGGACATTAGAATTGCTGGAAACAGGGACAGTGGACAGTTTAAGGAAGGAAAACAGGTCATGGCTAACATGTCGCAGGAGAGGGCTTTCCAGTCCCAAGTAGCAGGGTTGGAAGGCCCCTTCACTCCGGTCTGGCCTCCCATATCGCCCTGTGCACATCCCCGAGAATGTTCCTTCTTATAGTATAAATGATTTAAAGCAGGTGAAATGTCTCAAATAAAATATGAAAAGAATATTTTCAGATTAGTTCTATGATGTGAAAAAATTTGGCTTAAATGGGTGATTAATGATGCAAGAACAAGCATCAGTTCATCAATGAGCTTGATGGTGGGTTGTAAGCAGAATAGCATTAATCCAGGGGCCTTCTCTTTCTTCTCCCTGATAGCTGGTATTACAAAGACTTAATCATCCCCACCCCCATCAATGGAGACCAGAAATTATAGCCGAGAAAACATCACCGGTTAAATTTTGAGTATCCCCAAAGTCAAGTCTGTTCATTATGATCTTTTGCTTCCTTATGCATTCTGGCGGTTTGGTTGTTTCCTGCTTGTAGTTCCAACTTAATGGGCTTCCAGGGCAGTAGTCAGTGACCTCCACAACAGGTTGGTGATTATTGCATTTATCTTAGATTTGTTGTTGTGCAATGGAATCAGACCGGTTTTCTCTTTTTCAATGAAGTGCTCGAGAGCACAATGGCAGGTAGTTGTCATTGTTTGGGAAGCAGCTAATAGAGGACCCCAGCAAGTAGCATTAATATGAACTGATTACTTTAAAGAAGGGATCCATGACCGTGTAGCACACTGGGCTCTGGTCTGTGTCCCAGGGCGCTGGCGCGCGTGTATTCTTCATCACATCAGTCATTCTCGGGAACCCCTGCAGAAATCCGAACAACTGACAGCTTCATTCTTAGCTTTTGTCATCTTTACCAGAAGCATCTCTCCCGACAGCCCATGAATCAGTCTTTACTTCATCCCGATGCTGCTTGTGCTTCCCGCTCATGGATGAAGACAGCAGCTCCTAAACGAGAGCATTAATTCTCATATTTCCTCCCAGCTCTTTATTTCCTGCCTGGTGGAATGGATTCCGGAGTGTGGCAAAATGGGCATTGCCGTGGGGACCTCCCTTTTGCACCTGGTTTTATCCACTGGCACCCGGGGGGATGGGCTTCGGCAGCAGCTCACCTGATGGATGGTCTCTGAGGACTGATGCCATGGTGTTGGGGGTCATCTGTGACCCCCACTGAGCCTTTACTCTTTCTGCCCTCCCTCATCAAGGAAAAGGTAGGAGGTTGTACTGGTTCTGCCTTAGCTCTCAGGTCAACAGAGACTTTCCCCTCTTTTCAAGTTGACTTAAAGTTATTGAATTGCTCTAAAACACTTTAGGACAGGTATGTGAGGCATTCCTTAATTTGCATTTTCATGTCTTGGGCGGGGTCCTGGAGAATCCCAGTTCCATTTCCTATAGCAGGACACCTCACGGGCTCTGACAGCTGCTTGTGTATGACATCATTCATTCCCTGGGTCAGTCATTCTGTCACTGTTCATTCAGCAGCTCCCATGTACCTGGTACTGTCTTAGGGGGGGATGGGGGCCCTCAAGTAAACAAAACACGGGAAATAAATCTGACCTCACAGAGTTTACAGTCTAGTGGGGGAAGATACAAAATCAATATAATAAATAGGTAACTTTTCCCCCCACATTATATTAGCACATAATAGATGTTTTGGAGAAAAATAAAGCCAGGAAAGAGGTATCAACAATGTCAAGGGATGGAGACTTTGCACAGTTCAATTTATGTTGTTTAAATGTGTGGCCAGGGAAGTCTTCACCAGATGACATTTGAGCAAAGAATCAAAGGAGCTTTGGGAGCAGCCATGAGAAATGAGTGTTCCAGGTAGCAGAAACAGCCAGTGCAAAGGCCCTGAGATAGGGGACTGCCGGGAAATTTAAAATGCTGAATGTAGTGGTAGGCACATAGGAAGCACCCAGTGAACGGCAGGTAGTACTAGTTTTGCAATTGTTGTTCTTGGTGCTCATACTAGGTTACTGGTTGTAAACTCTATAGGGGCAGAGATTGTCTGTCTGTTTGTTTGTTTTCTTTTAGCATTTTATTCCCACATCTGCCAGAGTTCATGTCAAATTATAAGACCTCAATCAGTATGTGTTGAGTATTATCCTTATACTTTTATTCCAAGTATGAAATTGGTGGTCTTAACTGACCCACATTTAATCCTTACTTATTTTCTGTTGCTTACAGAAATATAACCCTGACCATTGGCCTTCTGCACAGGGATTGTTTCTTTGGTATGATAATAACTTACTACCAAAGTTGGAGTGCTGTGTTGTGGCTAGAACTCTTGGCTGGAAGTCAGAAGATGTGACTCAGCTCTGGCATTATTCTTTTGTAGTGGCTGGGATGGGTCACTCCACTCCTCTGTCCCATTTCTGAACAGTGATACGGGTTCGGAAAAGTTCTTCTCTAGTTCTAGGTTGTTGTGAGCACAAATGAGATGCTATACGGCAGTGTTCTTTGAAAACTCCCCATGGCCACCTTAGAGGGAGTGGTAGTCATCATGCCTGGTAGCCTTTGTTGTGACAGAGCTGTGCTTTGCCTTCTTTTCGTGGAGGACGTGCTGATGTGTGCTGGACCTTGGTGCCTCTCTGAGGGCTGCTTGTGGCCTGCAGTGGGCTCTGATGATGGGGCAAGAGTATCAGAGCCTCTCTGGCCCTCAGGTAGCTGGTCTCACCTTCACCATGAAGGTTTGGATTTCTGGAATTATTTTTATTTTTTGTCATCATCTCTTCAATGTATTTACCTAACTTAAAAGTATTTCTCTGTTTTCAGGTCTGTGTTCAATATTTTTATTTGTGACATCTGGGTCAACCTCAGACGTTATTTTAAAAAAGTTGATTTCAGAAACCTGGCTATACGTCCCCTTTATCCTAGCTAATTAAATTTTCCTTCCTGTCAGTTAATTCTTGAGGTGAGACCCACTCCATGAAGACGTCCTAAAAATAAATCGGAAATGAGATAACAATATGGTGGCTAAAAGGAAGCAGTTCACATCTGTCTCTCATCATGCATTGCCTTCCAAATATTTTGTGAACACTTAAAAAAAAAAGCCCCACCATGTTTTCCATGTTTCTTGACATGCTAGGAATAGTGCCATGAATGTAGTAGATAAAATCCTTGTACTCACAGAGCTCATTAATTTGTGGGAGGAAAAAAAGGATTATTCTAGATTTTGTAGTGAGGGAAGGCTTTTCTGAGGAGGTGACATTTGAGTAGAAAACTTTGTGAAATGAAGTAGAGAGCATGCGAACCTTGGAGAAAAGCCTATTCGGGCAGAGGTCCCAGCAGGTGCAAAGGCCCTGAGATGGGAATGATCTCAGCAGAGTCTAAGGACAAAGGGGGAGAGGGGGAGAGGGAGAGAGAGTGTAAGTGAGAAGTGAAGAGAGGACATCAGGGGTCAGAAGGGGCCAGATCAGGGAGAGCTTTATCTGACATGGAAGGAGTCTGGGTTTTACTTTAAGTTGATAATGATTGTAAATATTTAAAATAACTTACAGTTTAAATATTTTCCTTAGATACCTCTAACTCCTTTTAATTGAGATTCTGTGAAGGAATTGCCAAGTGATAGCAGAAAACATTGTGATATTTTTGGAGCTTCATTTTATTCAATCCCAAATCCCTCAATATTCCTAAAGGAGTTTGTTGGAAATTGTCTGACAAGGATAATTAACAGGATGAGAAGCCATTTCACCATGCAGAATTCTCTCCATGTGTGTTTATGTGTGAATTCATTTCAGCAAGAGAAATTGAGGGTCTCATTTCTCTGTAGTCTCTTCTTTACCGAATTCTGTTTTCTGATCAGCCCTGAGAAGCCTGGGGTACATCGGATAGAGGTCTAATTTTCTGTTCATAGAAAGCAAATGATAATTGAATAAAGCACATGTCCGAACCCTTGAGCTGTCTCAAGAGAAACAGCTGATCATTTCCTTTTTTTTCTAGCATGTTTCCAAGTCATAGCAAATTATAGGTCAAGGAAGGACTCAGGGGTAAACACTTTACTTAGAAACATTGTCACAATTTAAAGACCTGCAAGTGAATTTTTCTCTTCCATATCCAGCAGGGTCACATTTCCCTGTGATCACCATCCAAAATAATGAGGTAGAAACTTTGATAAAATTCTGCTAAACATAAGTCTCCACCAAGCTCTACTCTGGCTAAAATTGTCACACAGGGCAATCATTTTGGAAGCTTTTAATTAAATAATATCACCTTAAAAGGGTGGAAATTGGGAGACATACATAAGTACATCTTTAGGGAGATAAGTTAGTTGGCAGTCATTTCTCATAAGGAAACCTTGCAAGGGTCCAGAAGGTGAAAAAGGAGATTCCAACTGAGATCCTTAAGTATCCCTTGTCATGACTGGCCACTTAAAAAAAAAAAAAAATCAAAATTGGTATCTTCCTAAGGAGCCTCAGTTTTAAATGCTTTTGCCCTAGAAAATTCCTCTCAAAATGTGTTCCTGACATCAACGTTATTTAGGGGCTTAGGTTTGGAGAAGCTGTTTTCTAGGTGTGTGCTTGCTGGTCAACTGTTATCTGTGGAGGGATTAATGTTGGGATGACCTTGGGAGGTTCCCCCACGATAGCATAAGTGGTTAAGGACCTGGATTCCACAGAAACAAGGCTTCCTGGAGCAGCAGCTCTGAGACCCGGAGCTAACTGGCCAGCAATAGCTCTGCTTTTCTTACGAGGGAATAATTGACCCATTTATGGTCTCGTTTCAGCTCGTGGCGGATCCTTGTGCCAGCACCCCTTGTCACCATGGCAACTGCAGCAGCAGCAGCAGCAGGGGGGGCTACCTCTGCATTTGCAATGACGGCTATGAAGGTCCCAACTGTGACCAGGCGCTGCCCATCCTCCCTGCCTCCGGCTGGACGGAGTCCATGGCCCCCAGGCAGCTGCAGCCTGTCCCCGCCACCCAGGAGCCCGACATCATCCTGCCCCGCTCTCAGGCCACCGTGACCTTGCCCACCTGGCAGCCCAAAACGGGGCAGAAAGTGGTAGAAATGAAATGGGATCAAGTGGAGGTGAGAACGTTTGGTCGCAAATGTAAGGTACCACTGAGGTTAAAATAATTCCAATGGTTCTAATATTGGCAATAAAAATGGAAGACCGTCCAGTGACCACCCTGACGAAACCACATGTCTACCCTTCTTCCCGTCTGCACCCATGTGTAGGAGATTGCTTTCCCTTACAGGAAGGAGACCTCTCAGTAATGACTATTTGTGGGCATAAAAAGAGTAAGCAAGGAAAGGAAATGAAGGAAGTTATTTTCTGGAACGATATCCACATACATTTCTGTGAGAGAATCTTGGCTTGGGGGCAGACCCTCCACTGTTGACCAAATTTTCCTTAATATTACGCTTAACATCTTGTTTATTATTTTGTGCCTTGCTGCCAATATGATTTTAAAAAAGAGGTGCTATCGGTGATTTTTAAAATGGTTTAAGAATGCATTTAACAGTGCAGTTTCTGAATTTTATCAGTTTTGGCGAGAACAAATACTGTTTACTGAATCTTGTCCAGTCTGGGTCAAGCTCAGTCAAGCTCATCAAAAGTCTCATTTTGAGGAATTTTCAGCAGACCCTTGAAAGTTGCCATACAACATAAATTTGCTAGCTAGGAGAATCGGGGAACAAATCCATATCATGACTTTGAAGTAACATCGATAGAGTGTAATTCCATTCCACATCTTGTATTTTATAAGACATCTTGTGATTGTATATTACTGCTGGTTTTGTAGCTTAAATAACAAAACACATAGATCTTGTGTAGCGGTTTCAGAGTCAAGGAATACGTCTAGAAATTTCCCTTATTGTTATAGAAGAGACAAGGCGGCATTTCTTCTTTTATTTTCTTGGGTAGTTCTAACCAGTTGACCCATTTTTTTTTTTCCTTTGCCACACATTTTATGAAGGCCATCTTCAGACTGCAGGGCAATGTTTTCAGCCTACCTAAAAAACTGTGAACATGTTCTGATTTCAGACTTTTAATAAACGCTTTGAAGTTTTGATTTGAATCCCTCCTTGCGGAATGACTCACTTCAAATGTGAACTAGATTTGATTCTACATTTATCAAGGAAGTGTCTCTTAAAGACAGCTTCTCCCCAGCCAGCCATCGCAATCTATTTATTTAAAGACATGCTATCCTACTGTTGGTAAATGTAGAAAGAAATGCCTCATCTTACTGTCATGCTGTAATTTCTTAGGCTGTTCAAAAAGCAGGTTAAAAAGTTGCCAGCGGAAGATGGGAATATATTTGGGTTTCCCCTTTTATGGAGTAATGACGCTTCAGAGATGTGAAGCTCTTTGAGGTCTTAAGGGACTCAAATTGATGTAACAGTTCTCAGTTAACACAAATTGAACAGGTCGATTTGCATCTCTGAATATCCACGATGGGCCTTCTCCACGACCCTTGACCATCAGGCCTTCTGGACCGGAAATTCTAAGTGTTGGGTGTGGATGGAAATGCCGAGGATTTCTGTATTGCTCTCAGCTAATTCATTGCTGTGGGATACATTTAATACCCCCTTGTTTTGACTTTCCTGGAGAAGACCGTGCTCACAGCACTGGGAATGAATGAACAAATTGGTCCCAACCACTCACTTGGACACAGCATTCAGTGTTCACTTGTGTTTTCTTTCTTCTTTTATTTTAATTTTTTTTGAAGATTTTATTTTTTTATTTGACAGACAGAGATCACAGGTAGACAGAGAGGCAGGCAGAGAGTGAGGGAGAAGGAAGCAGGCTCGCAGGGAGCCCAATGCAGGCCTTGATCCCAGGACCCTGGGACCATGACCTGAGCCAAAGGCAGAGGCTTTAACCCACTGAGCCACCCAGGTGCCCTCACGGTGTGTTTTCTAAACAATTCAGTTATTTCCCCCAACCCTGCACCTTGAGCCCCTTTTTTATATGCATTGGCGTGTTACTTTTGGGAATGTGTCACTTAAAAAATGAAGGGCTAGTCCACGGAGCAAAAATAGGCTACTTCTCAGTTGCTTGGCCTTAGCATAGACTCTCCAAGACCCGCCTCTGCCCAGAGCAAGGTCACCCAGACCAGGTGCTTCTTGCCTGTTGCTTGTTCTGAGGCTTGCTCTCCTAGTTTATGCCTGCTGTGTGTAAGCCAGTCCTCAGCCTGCCTTCTTGTTCTGGAAGCACTTAGTCCCCCTTGACCCCAGACTGAGCCTGGAGCAGAGGCTGGTGACTGCTTGGTAACTGGAAGAGAGGACCCTGTTCACCAGTATAGCAACCCAGGAGTTGGTAGATGGCTCTCAGAAAAGCTTTGGTGTTTCAGAAAATCAAATGGCAGATTTTTTTCTGCCATTTTCTTTTGAGTTTGTAAGGTTTCACTTGTCTCCTCTCTGTCTTCACCAGTGTCATCCAAAGGCCACTCATGGGATTTTGCTGATAGTAGAATCTTGTGTTATGATCAACCTTGATAAGTGTTTCTCCCCTTTTTTTCCCCAGGTGGTCCCAGATATTGCCTGTGGGAATGCCAGTTCTAACAGCTCTGCAGGAGGCCGTCTGGTGTCCTTTGAAGTGCCCCAGAACGCCTCAGTCAAGTAAGAAAACTCCCAGCTAGAAACCCTTAAGCTGGATACTCTGACCTTAAGCTGGTTGTTAATTGGTCAGTCTGGTCAGTCTGGTGGGAATCCTGAATGGGATTCCATGTGTAGACATGGCCTAAATTGCTCAAAACCCAGAAGGACCTCTATTTCAGGGGAGAAGATGGCAGTGGGGATCCAGCTGGGCTGGGGATGTGGAACTATGGAATTGGAGGGGATGAGTAAGGTGTGAGATCAGAATCCCTGAAGCTTTGGATAAGATCCAGAGCCAGACCTTTCACTTCCCCAATGACTTTTGCTTCCAAAGTTCTTTGGCCTCTTGTGAGTTTAATGGGCCATTGCTTAAGTTCATAGACGTAATTTATAATCCAAACATTATAATTTTATTTTCAAAAACAAGCATCTGAGAAGATAGTGTTTTGTTTGGCTTTGTTTTAAACTTAAGCTCTTTCCAGCGACATACTGCCCACTCTCACGGGTGGGGATGTGGAAAAGGCCAGGGCTGAGCCCCAGCTGTGTGGGGGGGAGTGCGGGGAAGGAGGTTTGGGGAGTGGGGCTGGAGTCAGCCCCAGAGTGACCCAGTCCCGTCTGACAGTTCCCACTGCTCATCCTTCTCTGTCGCAGTTACCTGCCAAACCCCCATCCCCACGCAACCGAATGGGAATTTGCTGTCCCGTCCTCAGGGACTTTAGGAGACTGAGGGACACGTGACCCTGATGAGCTAGTGCTCTGTATCTGCTTCCTTTGAATGGGGCAGTGGACCTCTTTCATTCATTCAGAAGCATTTTTGCCCACCTTGCCTTCTATACAATGGAGCTGAAATGCATCCCCTCCCCTGCAGCCTCCAACGCACTCTGCTGGGGCGGGTGTGGGAGGGTGGCGGGGAGAGTCCGGAGCGGCAGAGAACTCCGCCCAGGGAAGAAGGGCCTGGGTGAGGGGGTGGGGGGGTAGGTGTGGCCTCTGAGGCAGCTTCCAGTTCTACCAGCAGGGGGACCCCGGTCCTAGTGTTTCACCGCTCGGAATACTGACGGAACCCGCGCCGTCCGGAGCCGGCTTTAGGGAAATAGGGACCCGTAGCTTCCTTTGCGTTTATGAGACCATCTCCTAGCGCTTCTTGTCTGGCTCATATGATCCGGCTTTCATAAGCCTTTCCAAAGAGTTCTGCTCTTCTATCCCATTCGCTGGCTTTCGGGTTTTTCCCCCTCTCAACAAACGTGAAGTTCTTCAAGACCCTCCTGGGCTGTAGGACAGGGCAAACATAGCAGGCTGACCCAGGCAGAGTGAGATCGAGTGCCGAGTAGCTCTGGGTGCCTTGAATTCACTTGTAAGGATTGCTAGCCCCTGAGACTTTCATTTATTCATGAATTCATTTATTCATGAATTAGCAAGCCCTGACTGGACACTGCAAGCCAGGAGCTCTGTGCCCCGGGGCCGAAGCTGGGGGCTTGGAAGACCGTCAGGGAAGAGGGTCTCAAAGAAGAGGTGACCTGTGGGCTAAGCCTTGCAGAATGGCCCACGAACCAGGCTCACAAGGGGGCAAAGGCTGGAAGCTGGGGACAGAGACCACTTGCGGGTGGGGGGTACCGTAGCTCGGTGTGGCCAGAGCTCTGGCCTGCAGGGATGGTGTTGCAAGGGAAGGAGAACTGAGGTCTAGGCTGATTTGCTTTCTAGCATCTCATTCTTTGATTTTACCCGGGAAATAAGAAAAAGCCAAGAGAAGCTCAAAGCATGGGTCGTGACACACTGTCGCTCATGTGGGCAGCCCTTTGGGGATGCCTGACACATTTAGAGTAAATTCAAGCAGGACTACATATGGTGTGGCTGCAGAAGGATTTGTCTCTAAAAGAACTCAAGATACCCTTTTAAAATTTTTTATTAACCTATAATGTATGATTTGTTTCGGGGGTACAGATCTGTGAGTCATCAGTCTTACATAATTCACAGCACTCATCATAGCATATACCCTCCCCAGTGTCCATCCCCCAGCCACCCCATCCCTCCCCGTCCTCCCCTCCAGACCTTTTATTACTGATGACAATTTTTAGGCAAAGGTGATCATCTCTTCCTGATCTTGTGGTCTTTTTAAAAGCAAGTGGGACACAGACCTTTGTCACGACTTCCTGAGACCTTGGTGGATGCCCATGTCATTTTATTTTTATTTTTAATGTCGGTGGACTGGTTCTAAGATGAATTTTTCTGAAAGGAACTTCTGGTTTACTCCATTCCTGTTTCCAGAATTCGGCAAGATGCCACTGCCTCGCTGATTTTGCTGTGGAAAGTCACGGCCACGGGATTCCAACAGTGCTCCCTCATCGATGGACGGAGTGTAACTCTCCTGCAGGCCCCTGGGGGCCTGGTCCTCTTGGAGGAGATGCTCGCCCTGGGACACAACCACTTCATCGGTGAGTTATGGCAGTCTGCCCGAGCACGTCTGGTTTCACCCAGCCTGGGCGTGGTGTTTAGAGACGGCAGGGAGGGCATATTGCTCAGATAATCTGCGTTCTAGATATCAACCCTGTTCCTTCCACTTTAGGTGAGGTTTTGCTTATGATCAAAATTGATTTCTAAGATAATATTTTCCATGTGGCTCAGTGTGAACAAAGCACGTGCTCTGAAATCCTGAGACTGTATCCCAGCTCTGGACAAGGCGGCGTGGACCTTTGGCACCTAAACCTTAGGTCTGCTTTCTTCTTGACTCTAGTCTGCTTTCTCTAGGACCTGTGGGCAACTTGAGGCCCTGAATGGTGGTCTCTTAGAAAAACCCTGTTCTCACCTGAGTTAGGCCTGACCTAGGGCCCTGGGCACAGCACCTCGGAAGCCATTTGCTATAGCTGAGCCTCCAGCTCACAAGTGACTTGGGGATTCCAGCTCCCTCTGCGGTTCCTCTTCCCCACCCCCTCTGCTCCCTCATGGGTCGCATTTGACTTTTCACTTTCCCAAATATATGTAAATCTACAGTTGATCCTTCCCTAAACTACCACGTGCTCAATTAACTGTTTTCAGATTCCTCTGCCCTGGAGTAGAAATGGCCTTCATAAAGGGAGACTCCCACCCACTGCCCCCTGCTCCTCCCAAGGGCTGCTCCTGGGCAGTTTCCAGAAGACCTTCCCCTGGTTGGCATTCTGACTGCATCCTGTGTTGTCTTCATCCCTCTGTGGTTAGAACTTGTAACTCCGGCCCCCCAGCAGGCCCATATCATCAGCTGCTTTCTTAGAGCTTGTTTCTGGAGCAGCCTCAACTCAGAGACGCAAGGTCAAGTTCAGACTCCACCCATCCCAGTCCTGTTCCCCCAAGCAGCCCCCTGCATTCTGCTGTTAATACCTTCTCCTGTCTGTCATATATTCCAACAGTCCTCCCCCGGAGTGGGGCAGAGACAGCATTTGTCTTTCAGGGGTGTTGTGAGGGTTCGGTGTGATGATGGATGTGTGAGTGTACATTACAAATACTTGTGAAGATTCTAGGCTGCTTAGGGTACTTCCTCTGTTTTTTTCCTGAGATACACTAAATATTTTGATAAATTAAATGGAAAGTATCCAGCAAGATATACTCTTTAAGATATGTATTTGATGTAAATATCATAATGAAGGTAAACTGATAAAAGGAAATACCCAGTTCTATTTAATTTGTATTGTATTTTTACTTGACCAATGCTTCTCTGATGAGAAGGCCATTTCTCAGTTGTTGGAAATCCCACTGTGGTGTGGGTTTGGGGGAGCAGGGATTGGATGGAGAAATCAAGGCAGGGAATGGACATATGGGAAAAAGAGGGTAAGGTGTTTAACTTCAGACCAGTATGTGTCTGTTCTGACGGATATTGGATTACCAGCATGATGTAATACTGTCCAAGTCAAATCTAAATTTTACTTCCCCAAACTTTGCAAGTAACTATTATTTACTTCCCTTGTCTCTTATAATAATTTATCTACAAGGATATAGTTTGTATATCTTGGTAAATAGTTTCAATTTTATTTTGTATTGATTTTTTAAGTTTTCTTTTTTTAGTGGATTAAAATCCTGGGACATGGAGCTAATATTTTGCAAGAATGTAGTGCTATCACCAGTGTTGCAGATGTCATTAGTGTTACCAGAAGACATCCATTTAAAATGTTAGCTTACATTCGATATTATGTTTGGTTGTAACAGGACTATCACTTCAGACTTAGGTTGGGGGTAAGGACAGAGATCAATAAAGACGGATTTTCTAGCACTGATATAATTTTATGCTCTTGAGATACGAGGAATTTTATGAACTCCAATAAAATTTGCACTGATTTTGCTAATAAAAAAATTTCATGGAAAAAATTTTATCTTGGGTTGAAATATATTGCTCCTCAGAGGAATAATCTTTAAAAATTAATTTTGGTATATTAATAGCTAAGGAATTTTTTTTCTCAAAAATTATATTCAGGTTATGACGAGGAGACAATGATATTGAGTAACATCCTTTCTTTCTCTAAACCATTATGTTCCATTTGAAAAAGATGTGATCTGATGTCTTTTTAAATTTCCTAAGTTGAAAATTTTAAGTGTGTTTTATGTAGCTTTGTATTGGAGCTCACAATCTTTCAGTGTTATTTTTTCTCAAGGTAGGGGACAGTCTTGTCACAAGCTCCTTCTGAGGAAGAATGGCTAGCTTCCTCACAATTCAAGATTGGTTACACCCACACACTGACAAGGACTTCCTTGACAAAGTCTTTTTTATCTCAAAGAAACTAGATTTATCTTCTGTAGCCATCGTGGAAGTCTTATGCTTACTACATTGACGTGTTTAATGCTCCTTTTGTTAAATTTTTTTTAAAAAGGCAGCTTCTTACAATGATTCCTTTTTACAATACTGGGCTCTCTAGACATGAATACAGTTTAGCTCAGTACCAAAAGACTATTCTGCAGAGTATAACAGCATTCAGTTGACAGATGAACAAAGGGAGGCCAGTGCGGGTGGGAGGAAACTTCCACACCAAAGGGACAGTAAAGTTCCAGAGTTACGGTGCTATATTTTGGTCACTTCCACTCCTTTCTAGAAAGAAAGGCCCTTGGGGGAATTGACTATCCCTCTCTGCCCTTCCCTCTTGATGGGTTCCATACAGAACTGAATGACCACAGGTATTTTAATACTTCTACCCAACAGAGCAGAGGAGTCCCTTCTGTGTCTTTGGGAGATGAACTTGGTCACTGTCACCTGCTTTTAACAATTATTCTTTTTAAAAGTTTATTGCCAAGAGCCTGTGAGTGTTCTGCGTGTTCCAGATGATGATGATGTCCTTGTATCTGAGCTATTTCAGAGACACTCCACTGGATGTTTAAAAACAGTTTCCCTTCGTTACCATTGCCTTATGAATATTTATACTCTTTCATGGAAAGAAAGAAATGATAAAATATTTCATGAAGTGTGTAGCTCTTCCTTCTGTGCCTCAGCACGTCAACCCCTTTCCCCCTGTGTTGTCATCCAGTTGCCACACTCCTGCCTTCTCCTTCATCATCCCCTCGGCTTTTCCTAAATGTGCTTCTTTAACTATGTTATCTACTATATGCACTGTTTTGAGGTCAGTGACTAAACCGACCTTCGTGTAGTGTTGTCTGCTCTGTGGCCAGCAGCCAAGGAGCCTGGGAGCCCCCTGAGTGATTGATCTGCCCTATGGTTTGTGTCCCCAGATAGGAAGGATTTCTGTGACAAGCAGTTGCCTGTCTTATATGAGGTATTTTTGTTTGTTTGTTTGTTTTTTTACTTGGAGTTGCTTGGACACATTGCTCTGACAGACACTCTCAGGGATGAGGGCCAAGGCAGCCGTCTGCTATGTGGCCTCTGTGTGAGAACATTTCCTCAGGGTAAAAGCCCCATTGAACTCCTTTTCTAGGCTTTTCTTTCTCTGGTCACCTGCCCCTAGGTGTACCTCCCAGTACTTCTCCTTGGTGAACTCTGTTCACCCACTGCCTGGCCCCTCCCCACCTGGGCCGCCCCCTTCCCCACCTTCTCCAAGCCTCAGTGCCCCCCACATGGGTTCCTCTCCAAGACCTCATTTGAACTCTCCTGATTTGGAGGCTTTAGGAGAAAAGGGGCCAGCCCCAGATTCTGGTCTACCTGGATTCTCAAATTCTCTTAAACTCTCATAAATTCTTCCAGACACACGACAACCCTGGAATATTCTCATGCTTCTTTTGATCAGAAAACCCGGGTGGGGCAAGTCTGCTTTACCCATACTTTTGTTCACCTGCCTGCTCAGAGAAACCCCGCTTTTTCCTTCACACTGCTCTCTTTTATAATCCATATCTCTTGTCACCTCAGTCTGGTTCTTTGTTTCTTTCCTCGTCTTTGAGACTATTTTTGTTTCAATGCCGCTCATTCTCTTTTCCGTTCTTCCCTGACGGTGGTCTGGCTGCTTATACTTGTCTTTCTGTCTTCCCTCCTCTTCTCCTGCCTCTAAATCACGATTTTCCCCTATCACCTTTGACTGCCTTTGTATCATCCTTTCTTAAAATTTTTTGTACATTTTTGACATCTAATTTATCTCATAAAAATAAGTGCGTTTTTATGTTTAATCCGCACACAGTGGTATTTCATTTGTGACCTACTAAAAAGCTGCTCTTAGGGCTTGAAGATCTGCTTTAACTTCACAAAGAAGTGAGTGGTATGTAGCATTAGCTCATAGCAATGTCCTTGTAGGAGCTGGGCTGGCTTCGTCAGGACTGTAGATACTAAATTAGCTGCAGAACCCTAGAAATAATGACTTTAGGTCTTTTTAACAGATTTCTTAACTAGATTAGAAATTTTCCCATTCTGCCTATGACCCTTTCGTGCCTCCTGGGACCTGCAGAGCACTTTGAGTTGCCTTGATTCTATGTTTTCAGCTTAAAAAGATTCTTGTCTTGCAAAATGATTTCTCAGGCAGTGCATTCTCTTTTATTTTCTTCTCTTGACAAATAAGGAGGAATAACATGGTACATTGGCAGGTGCAATGAAGGCTGAGAACTTTCTTTTCCTTTGGTAAGACGGCACTGGTGCAATGGCCCTTCCCAGCCTCAGGGTTTAGATCAGATTTCCCTGGTAGATTTATCCTCCCTGGCACCATGTTATTTCCTTGGAGATACAGTCTTTTGTAGTCCAACAGTTTATACTGACTTTAGAAAAAATTACAGAATTTTTAATACACAACCAACTGATGCTTTATTCCTAGGCAGAAGTTCCTTATCTGGCTTAGTTGGACCATGATTTTAGGGTGGCCATGGGGTTCAAAGGTCACTTTTTGAGAATCCCATGCATTTCCTGCACTGGAGAGTTTTATGTGTTTGTGCAGCCTTCTTCGGACAGAGCCCAGAATTCACTGGCTTCTCAAAGATATCCAAGTCCCCAAATTTTAGAACCTCCACTTTAAGCTATGCATGTGATCCCATGACAATACATTTGCTTTTCAACATTCTCTGCTCATTGAGTGTGGTTTCTTTTGGCAAATGTACCGGCTTCCCTTGTCCCCGTATCAAGACCCTTAACCTGCTTTTATTTACCTACAGTTGCAGGCAGCCGGGCTGTGGGAAGTACTCAGTTCTGCATCAGGTTAGAAACTACACATTGCTGCCTTGCATCTCCCAGGCACTGTGCCAGCCTGGAAATGTAAAGATGACTTAGGTGTGGTCTCTGAGTGAGTGAAGGGGGCAACAAAGACAGACACAAGTGCTGTAGACAAGGGGGGTGCCAAAGGGGCCCAGGATTCAAAGGAAGGAGCGCCTAACTGCCAGGAAGAGATAGAACAGGCAAAGCGGTCTCCTTGGATGAACGGAGCGTGGTGTGT
This sequence comes from Lontra canadensis, assembly GCF_010015895.1. Classification (NCBI taxonomy): domain Eukaryota; kingdom Metazoa; phylum Chordata; class Mammalia; order Carnivora; family Mustelidae; genus Lontra; species Lontra canadensis. The sequence continues at coordinate 9,559,604 of NW_022631007.1, read as the reverse complement.
GGCATTTTGACGGCACGGGAGTCTGTGTCCTTAAGGTAATTGAGTGATAGTGCTAGAAATTGATTAATGGCCATCACACCTGGAGATGGGATTTAATTTCAGTATGTGTGTGATGGAGTCCCTTCCTCCAGCTGCCTCTCGTCGTGGATGCGAGCAAATTCCTAGAAAGTGCTCCAGGTATGAATTTTATTTCCTGGGTTCTGTTTCTCTTCAACAAGCGTCTCATCTTTGCCATGAATTTCCAGGTGGTCCTTTGGAATCCTTCAATAAAGCTCTCTTTTCTTGATCCTGAATGCTCTCCCTCTCTCTCTGGATAAACTCTTCCTGTGAGCCTTGACCTTTAAAATGTAAGCTTTGGGGGGTCGGGGGGAAGTAAGCTTTGGAAGCAAGTCCGTAGGAGCTGGGATGTTTCATCCTGTAAGTTTGATGAAGAGAATGTTTTGGGGGAATGTGTCCCAACAAGACAGGAGACACCATGAGGACCCCACCAGTTAGGGTAAGGATGTTGGGCAGTATTCAAACGGGAAAAATTCCAAAGGAAAGGACGGACAGGAGATTTCTTAACATCATAGCTTGGCTGGAGAGCTTCCCGAAGTCATGCATTGTGATCAGTATTTGCCCTGCATTTTTTTTGCATGGGCTTGTTTTAGTCATTTAGACATCAGATCTCCTAGACAGACATCTTACTTAATCTCAGCCATTTCTTGATGGGTTCTTTTGTTTCTTGGGAGTTGAAAATAGCCAGGCGATACATAGGTCAGGCACTGCCCCTCTCCCGCTGCTAGGCTTCTCCATATTGTTAGTGGCTAGTTTCCAGCTCTGCGTGACTGGCCCCTGGCCACAGGGACCACATTGCTCCAGCATCTGAAAGACACAGGGTGACAGGGAAGGGGTTTGAAGAGAAAAAGGCCAGGGCTAGACCAGGACTTGTCAGAGGGAAGGATTCCCAGGTGGAGTAAAAGATGCTTGGCATATATTTTCCTCTTACTTGTTGGGAAGGCCACTGGGAGATGCAGAACCAAATTGGTAATTCGCCTCTTACAACTGTGAAGATTTTACGGCCTGCTTATCTCTCTTCCACACGCTTTTTACTTGTATTTTTCCAGGCTCTGATGTCCATTTTAATTAGTATCTCACTATTTAATGGCATGCATTCTCTGTGAGCTCCTCAGATCCTATAGAATAAATTAGGCTATAAAGAAAGAAGATATTCATTGGGCATTTAAAATTTTAGTATATTCTTTTACTGTACCTTGATAACACCTTCGTGATGGTGATGTATTTTAAGACTATTAGAATAAGGATGGGTATTTGCGTCCTAGCTCTGACCCAGTAAAGTAGGATTGATTCTCAGAAATGCTATAATTCATCATTCACATATGTAGGTTGCTATCAGACTAGTTTCTAAAATTACCCCCTTGTTCTTGCAGAATCAGACCTTGCTTACATGCATGAAGCCCTCAGGCTTCCTTTCTTTAGACTCCAGAGAGTCTGGAGGTCATTATCAAACAAGCAATTTTTTTTTTAAAGATTATATTTATTTATTTGAAAGAGAAGCGCGAGCGCACGAGCAGGGGAGGGGCAGAGGCAGAAGGAGAAGCAGCCTCCCTGCTGGGCAGGGAGCCTGATACAGGGCTCAGTCCCAGGGCCTTGGGATCATGAGCTGAGCTGAAGGCAGATGCTTAACTGACTGGGCCACCCAGGTGCCCCAACTAGCAATATTTTACTAGCTCCTGTTTGTGAAGGTGGACCCAATCCACTACACCCCTGGCCATCTAAATCTGGGCTTCCGAGGACTGTGGCCCTTTGTACAGTGAGCTGGAACCTTCCACTCTAAGCCCGCAGGCACTGAGCCTCCTCTAGCTTCTTGAGTGAAATCTGATTTCTTGCAAGCCTAAGGTCCCACTGTCCCGAGTAATCTCTTCGCCACTGTCACCCTGTCTGACTGCTGTTCCCTGATAGGTTTTGTCTCTGCGGTCTGGACCCTGTCTTTTTAATATTCCCAGAAGTTCTTCCCAGTTCTTATGGACTGATGCCAGCCCTCAGTGGGGCTGTTTTTTCCCCTGCCTCTGAATCCTGTGGTCAAAGTTGCTGGTTGGCCTTTTCAGATGTTCATCTCACTGAGCTCTGCACATTCCTGTTTGTTCTGGTCTCTATGTCGTCTTGTCTCTGGTATCTTTCCCCCCCAGCTCTGTCTCCTGCTTCTTTTAACTCATGACATTTTTGCTTTATCAGCTAAGTCTCACTTTCCCATCTGATAATCCTATTGTCAGCCAACATCACACAATGTAGCATCTGAATGTTCTCTATCCTCTTTTTTTTTTTTTTTTGGTATGTTGATTTTATATCTTTAATTAGACTGTGAGTTTCTAGAGAGAAGGGACGATACCATAGCTTCTTGGACCATGATGGCCATTTGGTACCCACCTGAGGGATTGCATTTGGTTCACAAGTAACAGTTATTCTGCTCAGTGAATGCCGTGTGAAGAAAACTTTCAGCTGTGAATGTCAATCTTAAGAATTCTTTGTAGATTTTTGCAACCCACCTTGATGACATTTGAACTTTCCCCCCTTTATTACATTAAAAGTATATGAAACTCAAATACAAAAAAGAAAAAGGAAAGAAAGATGGAAGAACTTTCCATCATTCTTTTGGGAATGCTACATTTTATATTTTGTCCTCTAAGATGTCTTGCTCTGGCGGCCTGGGGTAACAGAGTCAAAGAAAATTCGGAAGGGATACCAGCTATAAAATAATTAACATCTTCTTTTGCTGAGACCTTAAGATTTAACAAAGAAAATGCAAATGTCTCACATTTTCACGGTCACCTTAAAACCACAGTTGAATATGGTCTTTTGAACTCCCTGCAATACAGAGAAGAAACTTGGAAAAGTTTAAATCAAGAGCAATAGTTGGAACGAATATAAAATATAAGGATAGGTAAAAGACTGCCCTGCATAGCATAATTGGGATAAAGTTCTTAGAGTTCCTATTTGTCTAGTTGGGAGATTCCTATTAAATTTCACTTAAATTGAAACTACATTTCTATATTATTAGCAATCATGATTACTCTTTTTGCTCTTTTTATTACTGGTAATGAATATTAGAATTTTTTGTTAGCTGGCTTTGCACTTCAATGCCTTGCTCTTGTTTTCCTAAAATTGTTATGATCCACATCATTTGTGTATTGGTACCTATTGATTGTGGTGATAAATTAAGCATTGTTAACAAAAACACATTCCATTGTGGACATGCGTGATTGCTAGAGGTGACTATCTAAGGTTCCCTGAGCCAACACGGAGCTTCGGTTGCCCTGGCTGTGGTGGCATCGGGGCAGGTGAGTGAAGACTGAGATGTTTGTCTTACCCTGCAGGACAGGCTGGAATCAGGCAGCTTGCTGGTCTACCCACAGAGCTGGCTGTTCCACGTCGGAGTCTTTTGCAAGCTCCTCAGGTCATTCTTTCACACACCATAACTTTTGCAAATTCTAGAAACTAATCAGGAAGTAAAGGACAACCATAGGATAGAGTAGAACCAGTCAGGGTCCATGCCTCTTAGCATGACTGTAAGTCAGAAAGCTGGTTCTGTAGATTTCGAACACCAGTTTCAGAATTTAGGAGAACAAAGAGACTGTGGGGTAATTCTCTTGTGTGGGTCAGAGGCAACAGGTGGAGGGACTGGCTTGGTTTCGAGAAGCAAACTCAAGGTATGTCTTTATAACCATAAATTCTCCCTTTCTCCCTCCTTGCTCTGCCCCATTATCTCTTTCTCTCCCTCAGCCTTTTGTTTAAAAAAATAGAAGTAGGTCATTTTACTTATAGATTACTTTGACAAAATTAAGTAATAAGGAAAATTATATTTATATTTTAAACAACTTATTAACTCTGAAAAGAAATACATTATTCCTTAACTGATGTTAGTTTTAACCCGAATCTAATCCATAGACTTTGATTGAATCGTGTTTTTATCTTTTAACTTAGAGACACACCTTCTCAGAGCCTTACCAGTTCCCTGTGACATCTTTTCTTAACTTTATGTCAGTGCAAATTTCAACTAAGAAAATAATGTCATGAATTTCCGTGTTTATAGCCAAATTTCTGCCCCTCTATTATGTACCTCTTTTTATCCATTGCAATGGGGGGGAGTGGGGAGGGGAGGGAAGGAGGGAAAGAGAAAGAAAGAGATTGAGTCTCAGGGCTCAACCTGGGACTATGGTTTTCTCTCACCCAAAGGTGAGTTTCCAATTTACTCTCTTTTGAAAATTAAAAAAGCTCTATGACAATAGATAGTATAAATATAAAAAATATTCATACTCTTTTGGAAAGAGGAACACACTGTATACTGTTTATTTTTTGCCTTTTTCACTTAACACATCACTAACATTCTTCTGTGTTAAAAGCTATAAATCTGTTGTATCCTTCTTAATGGCTCTATAGTGTTCCATAGAATCTGTGTACTGTAATTTATTTAACCAATATGCTATGGTTAAACAGTTAGCTCCTTCATTTCTTCTGCCTTTAAAGACAGAATTTCAAACACTATTATAACCTCATCTCTGTATCTTTTCCGATGATTTTTTTTTGGGTTAATTTCCAGATCAAGAATTTGCTGGATCAAACGGTTTGTATATTTTAATAACAACTTTGATGCACATTATCAAATTATCATCCTTCACTTTCTTCCAGTTTTCACTCAGGATAGCCAGGTCACCTTTGGAATAGTGTCTTGTTGCCTTTGCGTCAGCTTGTGGCTAGTTGCCGTTAACTGGATCCAACTTCGCGTTTAGATACACCTTTTAGCAACTTCCTTAGTGATCTGGAATGCTTAGCCATCTCCGCAAAGGAGGAAAATGGTCATTAACAGTTTCCAGAGAAAGAACAGTACAAATCTCTCTCTCTCTCTCTCTTTTTCCCTTGGAAAATATTTTATTTATTTATTGACACAGAAAGGGAGAGAGAGAGCACGCACAAAAAGGTGGAGCAGCACAGGGAGAGGGAGAAGTAGACCCCCCACTGAGACGAGTCCAACATGGGGCTCAATCCTAGGGCCCTGAGATCATGACCTGAGCCGAAGGCGGATGCTTAACCGACTGAGCCACCCAGGCACCCACAGACGGTACATATCTCTTTAAGCAGATGATATTTAAAGTACTTGCTCATCAGAGTCCTAGTAAATGGGAGAGTTTCATTGTATTATTGCATTTGTACATCTGAGTCCATGTAAAATGGCGGATGGGGTGATGGGGAATGATGAGCAGTTGCTGCTGTCACGATCTCTACCTCGTGGTCAGTTTCTAGTGACATTTCTCCTGCTGGATGTTTTACAAAGAACTTTTGTATTCCAGAAGGCTGCAAGCCCTGATTCCATTGCTATCTCCTCTCAGATTCTTTTGCTTTCCCATTTCCATTTGCTGAAGGGAGATATTTAAGTTCCATTTATCGTAGACTTTTTATGAAGTCAGAATTATTCTCTGAGAATGGGGCAAAGGATTTTCCAGAAAAGACAAATATTTTGAAAACCCATCAGGGATGCTTTAGAAGTAATCATTTGACTTTGACCCAAGATCATAATAGTTGAATTGTTTTTCACAGAGCTCTTGGGTCTAAAACTGAGAGTAGCAAGTAAATGGACCAAAATAGGTCACATCAGCAGGAGAAAATTGTCTAGTTTTTGGTGAAGAATATAAATAATTAGGATTGCATTTCAAAAAGACTCTCTTGCTTTCTCATCTCTAATGCTCTCTCTGACATTTGGGTTTTGAATGCCATGGTATTTTCGGTATTCACATACATCCCCTAACAAGCAGGACACTCATGGTCGTCCTCTTTTAATGCCATAATTGTGAGTTTGACCTACAAAAGTTATATTTGCTCGGTAGACAAATGGAAAATATCTTTAAATAAATACACTGACAAATACTGTTTGGCTACATCAGTAATAATAGATACCAGCCTCTGGAATATTATCGTGTTAAAAAACACTATCGGGATCCTCGTCTCGTCCATCCATATCCCTGTTTACCATCAACCAACGTTTATTAATAAATTACCACTTTTTAAAAAAATGTTTTTATTTATTTATTTGACAGACAGAAATCACAAGTAGGCAGAGAGGCAGGCAGAGAGAGAGGAGGAAGTAGGCTCTCTGCTGAGCAGAGAGCCCGATGCAGGATCGATCCCAGGACCCTGAGATCGTGATCTGAGCCAAAGGCAGAGGCTTAACCCACTGAGCCACACAGGCACCCAGATAAATCACCGCTTTTAAGGCACTGTGCTCATCACTGGGGCTACAAAGAAATCTAAGATCCCAGTTCCTAGATTTGAGAGATTTTAGCCGCTAGGCAGGCAGGACATACTCATTATGTAACCCAGATAACTCTCATTGTCCCATGGCTTAGCCTTGTGGATAAAGTCACATCAGACAAACCCAGTCCAGTAGCCAATAATGGATTGAAACAACAGAATCTTTATTTATTTAAATAACGGAATCTTTACTCATCTTTTTGGGAGAACACGAATAGCAGTGGGGAGAATTCATTCCTATCATGCAGCAAAAATATTACCGATCTTCTCTCCTCCTCACTGCACTCTTAATAGTCTCCATGTGTTTGGCACTTGCTTTGTGGAATTATCTTCCCCCACTCTCAATGTCTACTGGCCAAAATCTCAGCCTAACACCCACCTGGGCTTTGAGGCTTTTCCCATCTTTTTGTTCTTGCTTTCCTGGCCCTTTGTTCTATAGATCAGTATAGTCTCTTGGGTTTGTTTGCTTTTAGTTCTTCTGTCTTGGACATTCCTGGGGTTCTCCACTACAAAGAACTTGCCTGGGAACTGACCCAGCAAGCAAAAGTCCTTCCCCCTTAGAAGCAGAAGTCAGAAGAGTGTAAATATGCGTATGGTAAGCAATTGCTACTCTTGTTAGCTAGTAATACTTTCGAGATGATAAAGAACACGTAAAGAAGTAAATGATAAGATAAAAAGAATGTATAGTAAATATCAGATGAATTGTGTCATTTAAGGGCTACGTGAACTCAGAAGGGAAGAATAATCACCAAGCAGAAAGCTCAGGCTTTAGATTTGCATATTTTGAGCTTGGCCTTGAACTGAGGAATAGGTGAAAGAGGGAAAGGTGTTCAGGGTAGGAGGGCTGGTGTGAATGATGATGTGGGAGGGAGACCAGTTTGGCTGGAGCAATGGATTTCAAGAAGGGAGCCATGGAAAATTTGGAAGAGGACAGGAGGTGGGAGCCAGACTATAAAGGAGGAGGAGCAGGTAGGGGCAGGGGTGCTGGCATCATATGGTGAGCGCTGTGGAGTAGATTTTGGTGGTGATCAGGAAGGGTCAAAGTCAGGCAGGGGTGGCAGCAGAAAGCAGGACCCTGGGTACCAGGGACATTGGGAAGGTCGATTCTCTAGACATGATTGTGTGTCAGGGAAATAAGGAGACGGATAGGCAAAGTCGGAAGTGATAGATATTAGAGTTTCAAGCTGGGAGGTATTTCTGTTGGGAAGAAAGGCCTTTCTTTGAAAAGAGCAGCTGCAGTCAGTTTCACCATGTCTGTGGCCTTGAGCAGGCCCTTGGAAACAGAGAACTCCAGCTCAGGAGGGAGGCTGTGGCTATAGGTGGAGAGCTAGGGCTCCTTGGCTTGGAGCTTAGAAGTGAAGCTTCTGGGAATGAAGGAAGCTCCCCAGTGAGAAGGAGTAGGCAGGTGGGGAGTTTTGGGGGATGACGATGTTTACGCTGGGTTGGCATCTGGGAGAGAAGGCGAGGCAGCTGGCAGAGTGGGGAGACTAGGAAGATGGTGGTGGCAGGGCATGAGAAGGAAAAGGGAGTCAGAGAGGTTAAGTTCAAGGTTGGAGATCTTAGAGGCAGGGCCAATCTGAGGGTGGCCTTCCCAGCTCTGGTCAGACGTTTCCTCCTGCCAGTCAGTCACACCCCAAACCTCAGCATCACTCTTGAACTTTTATCTTTCCTGCCCCACATCCATTGACCATGAAGTCCTTTCTCTCCAACTTCAGCGTATCTAGGATCTGACTGCATCTCTCCACGACCCTGCTCTATACCTGGCCCCCAGCCTTTCTCCTGGGTTATTGCCAGAACCTCCTGACCAGCCACCCTGCTCTTATACCTGCCCCCATAGCTGGGCCGTAATGACACCCCAGGTCTGCTCCCAGTCCCCAGGGTCTCCTGTTTGACTCTGCCACGTCTTAAAAGCCAAGACGGAAAGTCCCACCAGGCCTCATAGGTCTGTCCCTTCATTCTCGGACCCCTCGCTCTCCTGCTCTTCTCTCTTGCTCCCACCACTTCCACCATTTCTCGATCTCCCCAGGAGTCCTCCCTGCTCTGGTCCTTTGCACCAGCCACCCGCCCGTGCAGGCTCACTCCCTGACGTGCTCCGTGGCCTTGCTTACTTGTACCTGTCCTGGCCACCCCCTCATACAGCGGCAGCCCCCTTTCTTCCCTTTCTCCTCTGTGCCTCAGTACCCCACACCTCCTTGCTCTGCTCTCCTCTTCCCGCACAGAACGTATCCCTTTCCAACGCACAGTATGTATATTCCTGCTAGAATACAAGCATGGGGAGAGCAAGAGACTAAGTCTGGCCTGTTTTGTCTTGTATCACAACCACTTGACATGGTGCCTGGGGGACGCAGGCATCCAGTAAACGCTGATCGACTGAATACATTAAATACATTGTGAATTCCCGGTAAGTAACCGGAGGGGGGTTATTTCATAGGCATAGAAACCCAACTCAAACTTACACAAAACAACCAAAAAACCAGCCAGCTGAAGCAGGTCAGGGAGTCTCCTGCCGCTGAGCATCTGGTGTGAATCTGGATTCCCAGATCCAGGGACACAGGAAATTTGACCAGACCCATTTCTCTCAAGACAACCACAGCCTTTCGAAATGTTTGGTTTAGGCTTGCTCTAGGTTTTGTGGATCCGATTCTATTTTATGGACTGTGTTGTGGAGACCCGTAGGTGCTCGTGTCTCCACCTGCCCATCCGTCGTATGTAGATACACGCACCGGTGCACATGTGTGTGTATGCGTGTGCACACACACGGATGGCCACTTGTGTACGTACACAGGCCGAGATGCACATCCATTGTAGACTTGCTCCTACAGAGACAGACGTGGATACGCGCACATATGATTTCAAGGACGTGACAGGTGGATGAGTATTAAAGGGTAGATAGCTTGGAGGGGGTGCGTGTGAGCAGGTAAGGAGGCATGAAACTGTACAATTAGTTTGGAAAGAAACAATCCTTAGAGTTGGAAATAATGCGAGTGTTTATGGGAAGGATATAAACATAGCTAGTATTCATGAATAAAAACAACTGGCAAAATCATGAACTAATTTTCTACTAACGGGATCATTGTCTTTTTCCCTTCTTAAAAAAAGGTTTATTATTTAAGTCAACAGACAATGTGATCTTAGTTTCAGGTGCACATCCTGATGATTCAGCAATTCTGTATTTTATGCAGTGTTCACCATGATAAGTGTATTTTCTGTTGCCAAATAACGTTATTTCAGTATTATTGATTCTATTTCAGTGTTATTGATTCTCCTCCCCTATGTTGTACTTTTCATCTCTGTGACATATTCGTTTTACAACTGGGATGGTTGGATTGTAAGGAGCATTTCCTTTAGAATGTTAAGGTGTGCTTGGCTCCTACTAACATGCCTGAGCCCAAAGCTTGCATTATGCAGGAGGAAGCCAGCCCTCCTTCTGTGAGGGTAGGTTACCCTTTTATCAAGGTGGGGGTCTACTGTTGGCATTAGATATGGAAGTTAGAGGGGATGAGTGAAATAAGGGAAAGACATTAAGAGGTACATATGTGCAGTTATAAAATAAGCAACTTGGGTGCCTGGGTGGCTCAGTGGGTTAAAGACTCTGCCTTCGGGGCGCCTGGGTGGCTCAGTGGGTTAAGCCGCTGCCTTCGGCTCAGGTCATGATCTCAGGGTCCTGGGATCAAGTCCCGCATCGGGCTCTCTGCTCAGCAGGGAGCCTGCTTCCCTTCCTCTCTCTCTGCCTGCCTCTCTGCCTACTTGTGATCTCTGTCTGTCAAATAAATAAATAAAATCTTTAAAAAAAAAAAAAAGACTCTGCCTTCAGCTCAGGTCATGATCCCAGGGTCCTGGGATCGAGCCCCGAGTCGGGCTCTCTGCTCCACAGGGAGCCTGCTTCCTTCCCTCTCTCTTTCTGCCTGCCTCTCTGCCTACTTGTGATCTCTCTCTCTCTGTCAAATAAATAAAATCTTAAAACAAAATAAAATAAAATAAGCAACTCAGAGGGATGTAAAGCCCAGCACAGGGAATATAGTCAATGATATTGTAATAGCATTGTATGGTGACAGATGGGGACTACACTTACTGAGAGCACTGAGTAATGTATAAAAGTATTGAATCACTTTGTTGCACACCTGAAGCTAACATATTGTATGTCAACTGTACTTCAATTAAGAAAACTATATTGTAGGGGCACCTGGGTGGCTCAGTAGGGTTAAGGCATCTGACCTTTGGTTTTTGCTCAGGTCCTGATCTCAGGGTCTTGAGATTGACCTTCAGGTTGGCTCCCAGATCAGTGGGGAGTCTGCTTGAAGAGTCTTCCTCTGCCCTTCCCCCACTCTCTTGCTCTTTCTGTCTCTCAAATAAAGAAGTAAAATCGATTTCTTGAGAGAGACATAGAGAGAGTGTGTGCACACAGGCAGGGGGAGGGGCATAGGGAGAGAGAATCTCAAGCAGACTCCCCGCTGAGCAGGGAGCCCAACACGGGGCTCGATCCCAGGACCCTGAGATCCTGACCTGAGCCACCCAATGCCCCTAAATCAATATATCTTAAAGAAAAACATATTCTATATCTTGACCTGGGTGATAACTACAAGAGTTTTTACATTTGTGAAAATTCGCTGTATCTTATTGCATGTAAGTTATCCCTCGATAAAATTAATTTAAAAAAATAAATGGAAGCTAGTAAAGGCCAGGACCCACTTTATGTGTCATATCACTTATTCTTCGTTTCTTTGTTTTGGGGTCTTTGTCTCATACGTTGTGATTCCTGTTAGAGTTTCTAGTACTGAAGGGCATCTGTTCAATCAAAGTCAGATTAGGATTTGGGGGCAGTCAACTTTGTAAGGAAGATGGCTTGGATTTTTAATTTGCTACATTGAGTATCCCAGAAAGAATTGATGATCAGATAGCATTCCCAGGACTACTTTTTTTTTTTTTTAAGATTTTATTTATTTATTTGACAGACCGAGATCACAAGTAGGCAGAGAGGCAGGCAGAGAGAGAGAGGAGGAAGCAGGCCCCTGCAGAGCAGAGAGCCCGACGTGGGGCTCAATCCCAGGACCCTGGGATCATGACCCGAGCCGAAGGCAGAGGCCTTAACCCACTGAGCCACCCAGGTGCCCCCCCAGGACTTTTGTAAAGACTGAAGCATAAGCAAAATCTGCTCCAGACAGATAAAGGAAGCCCTTTGCAGCCCATTAAGCTGCCAGGACACAGAATTAACTTGATTTTGAGAGAGAGCTGATTGGGAACAGGGACCGTGTGTAATTCATTCTTGCTTGGTAAGCCCCAGAGCAGGACTGGTGGTGATGTTTGTGGTCTGGAGCAGGGCAGAGTTTATAATGAGGCTTGCCACCTAAGTTGGTTTGGGCTCTGGGCTCAGGGAAGCTCCTGGCTGAGGTTGAAATCGCTTTGGTTCGTGGTCAGAGCTGGTAGTGATTACTCCGTCCACCAAAGCTGTTAGTTAAAGCTGGAGGTCAGAGGAATTTCTTGCTGTCACTACCAGCATTCTTTTCCGGGTTCCTTATTTCTCTTAGCTACTTTGTCCCTCTCATATCCTCATATTTTTTTAAAAAGATTTTATTTATTTATTTGACAGAGATCACAAGTAGGCAGAGAGGCAGGCAGAGAGAGAGGAGGAAGCAGGCTCCCCGATGAGCAAAAAGCCTGATGCAGGGCTAGATCCCAAGACCCTGAGATCATGACCTGAGCTGAAGGCAGGGGCTTAACCCACTGAGCCACCCAGGTGCCACTTGTATCCTCATATTTGCTGGTGCCACATTCAAGCCCCTCACTTTTCTTCCCTCCTTCCTTTCCTCCCTCTCTTCTTTCCTCCCCAAAATATTTATTGGGAACCTGCTGAGTTGGGTGCCTGCTTGGCTCTGGCAATAGAGCTGCGAATAAAACAAATAAAAATCCCTGCCCTCATGAATTGGATGTTTTAGTGAGGCAACAGGTAATAAATGATTCTACAAATAAAAAGAAAATTACAAGTGTGATAAGCACACTGCGATAAGTCACTGTGCCATGATTCTAGTTGATAATAAAAATCTGACATAACCCTGGGGGTCATGGGGATCACTATCTTGAAGAAAGATAGTTAGGTTAAAAGATTAACTAGGCAATGGGGAAACCCTTCCAGGCAAAAAGCTGTATGTGCAAAGGCCCTGTGGCTGGAGACAATGCATAATATCAGAGAAATGGCATCGGGGCCTCAAGGCTGGAGCTCAGAGAACAAGGGCGAGAGAGGTAGAGATGTGGTGGAGAGGTAGGCTGGATCACACTCACCAGGCTGTGGAGGCCCCATTAAAAGCCACGCAAAAAGGAACTATTATAGGGAAGGAATTGGTAAACACATTCACCTTGCAGATGGTTGCTATTGAAATACATGCAGTTTAACTTGGCAGAAAAAAAGTCATCCTTAACGTCATACCAGGTAGCTGCACCCGTGGGTGTTTTTGACTACATCCCTAGATACTCTGATTTACTGGGTCGGGCTGTAGCCAATATAACCATTTGTTAAATAAACCCTATAGGTGATTCTGATTGTAGGTGTTTGTGAGCTGGACAGGAGAGGGGCTGAGTGGTAGAGAACTTTCTGGAGCTCCAGAAAGTGGAGCAGGTAGGCAAAGCTGCCTCTAAGAATCTTGGGGACTGAGGTCGAGGTGTGACTGTTCCTGTGGTGACAAGGCTAAGAGGAGCTAGAAATAGCCCAACCAGACAGGCTGAATCTGAGTCAACCTCTCCATCCTTCCCAGTTGTTTTTCTTTCAAATCATGGCATACCATTGGGGCTTCACTGGAATACACTGGTTGTTTTATTTTTAGTACAATAATACGTGCACTGGAAGATAAAGATGTCATGCATAATTCAAGAAGGAAGCGCATCTCAAATTGGAACTCTTGCCAAACACTTATAAATTCAGGTAACTTCTTTCATACGACCTTGAAGGTACCAGACTGTCTTCTTGGTGGCCACTTAAATGTGGGATTTTGAATCAAAGCAGAGCAAAGGAATGCAATAGAACAAAGGTGGTTGAAAGATCGTGAGCACAACACTTGCCACAGCCTGGAAGGCAAACATGTCAATCAACAGCTTTTTATGTTCGCTCATCTGAAGGCCTGGTTCCCTGACTCCCTAGCATTTATAAAGTCGTCTGCAGCCCAATTAGCTGTGCATTTATAATCTCCCATTACCCTCCCATCAACACAGAGAAGTGATTAATTATTTTGGCATTCACAGTAATGCCATTAATCAGAATGCATTCATTGCGTATTAATGACTGGATGTGGTGGGTAATTGTATATGAGTTCCATAGTAATTTAGCAATTGATTTACCAGTATTTGATGAGTTGAAACTGTACTAATGGAAGATTAAGTGATACAATTCTAACTGATTATGAAAAGGCGATCGAATAGACATTGAAAAAGATTAAATAAGTGAAGAATTTCAATTGTATATTCTGTGTGAGCCAACAAAATTTCAAAGGAAAGCACAAATTAATTTTCATGTTCTACCAATGGTGTTCAGGAACTGGCATTTAAAAATGTGTCCAATTAGGACATGGTTTTCATATGCAATGAGTTTTCTTTTTCCTCCTAAATGAAGATTACTTAATGCCAGAAATAGGCACATGGAGAGGTTTGACAGGCCCAGCTGTAAATTTTGCTTCAAAAAAGACTCTAATTTGACTATTTTTATGCCATTTTATACAATTAAATGTTTCTTATATTAATTGCTGGTTATACTTTAAAAAAATGTCTTTAATCCTATGAAGTGTAGCCATACGTCATTTATTCACATATTTTTCTTTTATAACTTTAAATGTAGCCTAGAGCCTAGCTTTTTAAAGCAGAACCTAGGCATGTATTATTCAAAAGGGTAGATAATGAAAGTCACATTATTATGAATGTGTTGTACTTTTGTGTGGGCATTGTTTTTAAATTCTAACAATAATTTTGAAAAGTAGGAAATAATTTTAAAAAATTCCATTTAAAAGGTTTGACATCACAGAAACTGAGTTAGGGGATTCTCTAAATGACCTACATGCTTGCATCCCAGCACTGCTGTTTTCTCAGGAACCATAATTTCCCAGAGTATTTCCTCAGAAATATTGTGTATTTACACAAGTGTGCGTTCCATTGAGGATCCCACTTTAAGTAGATGTTAGTTGTTGATGTTGCTGTGGATTATAGTGATGATGGTGGTGGTAGTGGTGGGGGTGGTGATGGGGGATGATGATGATGATGGTCATAATGATGGGAGTGATGATGATGGGAGCGGTGGTGATAAGGATGATGATGAGGTGATGATGAGGGAGTGGTGATGATGATGATGACGATGGGAGTGATGATGGAGGTGATGGTTGCTATGGACTGAATGTGTACCCTTCAAATTCATATATTGAAACCCTACTCCCCAATGTAATGATTTTTGGATGTGGAGCCTTTGGCAGGTGTTTAGGGTTAGATTAGGTCATGAAAATGGAGCCCTCATAATGAGATTGTGCCTTTATAAGAAGAGGAAGGGACCAATTGAGGGTATGGAAAAAAGACAGCTGTCTCTAAACCAGCAAGAGAATCCTCACCAAGATCCTGACCATACTGGCACTCTGATCTCAGACTTC